>NC_081410.1:462216906-463416906 GCF_030272615.1 Cryptomeria japonica | reverse complement strand
ATATAAAGAAAACTACAACTGATACCAGTGCCTTATCCAGGCTACAGAGTCATCTAAATCAAGCAAGGATTCCAAAATAAATATCTCCATACATCTCATTAATTCAGCTTTTATTAACCTTATTCATGCCTGACACATATAAGAGTTATTTCTTGTTTAACTAAACATCATCTATCAAATTCAAAGTTTCAAACAAATAATATACTGATAGAGATGTTTCATGCATATTTAATTCCTCTCTTGAAGAGAAAAGCTAAGAACATATCCATAAAGATTGCATTACAATCCTTGTTCAGTTGAATAACCCTAGACTATTCAAATGAAACCACTAAATTACTAAAGGCACACCAGAAGACAACACATGTTTTCGGCTCAAAAGGTTATGATCTGTATATTGATATTCATTTTTGAAAATAATTTTACATGACTCAAAGTATCCTCTGTAATAGCTAGAAAAAACAGATATATTTCTGCAGAGTTTCTTTACAAAAATTCTTGTGATCCCTTTTCTATTAGTCATTGTATCCATTTATAACATTATGGTTGCATACAAGCTTTGAACCTTCCAAATAAATGTTTGTTACAAACCACAATGTCCTCCAAGAAACAGTTAAAAGTCCTTTTCAGTATCAACGACCTCTTTAGTTTGTTGCTCCACTACAGCATCTTCCAACTGTTCTAGGTTTTCCTCCTCATGCACCGCATACTTTTGGCTCCATTCTTGGAACACATCATCAACAAGCCATGAGCAGCCAACAATCCTTTTTTCCAACTTAACCAACCTTTTCAAAGACTTTCTTACTTTCCTAACCTCTGATTCCAAGAAACCATAGTGTAACTTTATCTTTTCTATTTCTTCAATCGTTTTAACAAATAGAGATGTGTCATCTTTGTTGATGATTTCATTCACCCTTTGAGATAAGTTAGCTCCTAGATCATTAAGCCATACCTATTTGTCCTTCAACTGATTTTGGTTAACAAAACCCCCAGGAAACAATTCAAATTTATTCTCAGAATATTCCTTCCTATACAAGTTAGCCTTCCTCTCTACATTGGCTCTTCCTTCTGCTATATTGGTCAGGCCTATTGCTAACTCACATGTAGATTTAAAAATGGCATCAGCTACTGCTTCGTCATGGGATGCACACATAAGTTCTAAATCCACTTCTCTTGGCATCCACTTATTCAAAATCGGCTCTAAAATAGCCTTGTCCTCAGTTAGCTCACACAAAGTATCCATAATTCTTTTCATATTAGTGTGCACGGTGGGGGCCTCTACTATATCAGCAAACCTCAAAATTGTGGCCTTTACCTTCTCTTCATATTTATTTGCAAACAGGGCTTGAGCTTGTTCCATCATTTCCAACTCATGTTGAATGGTCTCAGCTGGTTGAAAACCGGAAGGCATAGGAGAAGGGGGAAATTCTATGATAGGACTAGTAGGTGGAGGTCTTGCTGGAGAAGATGCAATCATCAAGGTAGAGGACTCACCTCCTTGGTGTTGTCCTACCAATTGACTTTGTAGTCTAGCAATAATACTATCCCTATTGGCTACCTCCTTTTTGGCTTCACTATAAGCCTTTAGAATTGTTTCTATTTTCACTTGGAGATCGGCTCTCTCCTTTGCTTCTTTCTCAGCCACTGCTACACTAAATTTTGCAGTTTCTAGAACTGTGTTAGCAGCTTCTACCACCCCTATATCCTGAACTCTCTTCACTATCATACCTACTAGGAAATTGGATTCTAAGGTATCCTTCCTATTTTTACTTTCATCCCTTTTAAAGGAACACATAACTAAAGCAACATTATCCTTGTTGAATGTCACTCCCTTCATAGGCTTGGTCTCTTTCCTAATTGCTTCAAGTACCAAGGCATCTGCTATATCCCATTCAGGGAGGAGTAGAACAATAGCCTTTGACACCATTTCCCTTCCTGCTTTAGGAGTGATGGCTTGAAATTCTGCCATCATTTCTTATTTCACTTCCTCCTCTACTAAATTTGTTTCTCTATGAGGCTACTCACTCTTCCTCTTTTCACATCTTGCCTTGATCTGCTCTATATTTTGCTTCCAAACAAATTGGATGAAGGCCCCTGTTGTAACAAAATTACTATCAGCCAGGAACTCCTCACTGGCTTGCTTGATAGCAGAATGTAGCTCTTTACCTTTGAACTCATCAATAGTTAAGTTCATTTAAGTAGTAGGTGGCTCTTCTGGCATCCCTTCTTGTGTTTCCTCATACATGTAGGCAATCTCCCCAAGACTCCCTAACTGCAATAATTGTTCTCCTACTACCTATTCATCTCCTATATGGATAGGGGATTGAGATGGAGAGTATAGAGACTCACCTATTTGCACTTATTTCCCCACCCTTTTCCATTTAGGGGAGTCTTGGATGTCAATGAAATCTTCAATTGCTCTCTTCCCTGTTGAAGTAGAGGGCTCACCTATTACTAGCATCAACACACTATATTTGGACTTCTTATGCTTTACATAATTGCCCGGAGGGATGGCCTTAGCAAAGGCAAGCTTGGCTAGAACCAATTTAGCCTTATCGGAATTATCTCTTATTATAGCTTCCCTCTTTTCCTTCAAAGTTTGCATTAAATCTTCAAAATAAAGAATTAAGAATTTCATCTTTTCCTCAAAGGGATTAAAGCTAGATAGAGGGTCATAACTATTGTCAAATTGATGAATGAAATCCAGACCCTTCATGTAGGATACCCACTTCTATTTCCTCAATTCCTACTCATCCAAAATGAACTCAGTTCTAATTAGATTCTCAAGGAAATGAAATTGATGTGGCCTACCTTTGCATACTCTTCTTCTCCTCAACATGCCGTTGAAAAAATCCCGAGGATCAACAAACCTTGTTACTGTAGTAGGCAACCTATATGGTTGAAAGAAATCTTCAAAGTACTTCCAACCACCCTTGGTGATCACAAATTGATGGACCATGGTACCAGTTGGGAAAATGGTCCCTTTTCCCCTATTTGTTAGCTCTACCTCTTGCACACCTCCAATTTGCCTTAGGACCTCTGCAATTCCTATCTTTAATAGGACTTGATAGGGCAATAAATATTGAGTGCCTCTGAAACTGTAAACTCTGAAAAATTGTAGAGACAGGGTACAAATATATGCCACCCCAGTTGTGCACAATCTTGATGCCTTCAATGAATTCCTTAGGCCTAAGGAATTCTAAAACAGCTTTGGGGATCCTAGGCTTGTCTGAACATAAAAGAATCCTAATCTTGGATGCAAAGCATCTGTCAAATTTTAGGTAGCTGGCATCCTCTCTATCCTACGACAAAATGGTACTCCATAGTTGTATAGACATCTCTTCATTATCTTTCACCTTAACTAAATCCATTTTATTTGCAAAATAATCAGCACCTTTGAACAAAAACATGTGCATGAGAAGAGAGTACCATCCAAATGGTCTGTCTACCTTACCACTTTTTATCCCCATCAGTCCTGCATGGATTGCATCTGTGAGATAAGGTGCATAGTCAAATGTAACTGCCAGAGAGGGGTTCAGAATTTGTGCTATCTTTAGCATATAATGGGTTGGCATGGTGGTTTCAGCATCTTCCTCAAATATTTGACATAGTGACCAATACACACCTTTAGTTCTTAGAGTAAACAAATTTAAAGAAAAAGGTTCCATGGTACTAGGGCCCACAACAGTTAGCCCTCCAATTTTAACAAAAAACTCTTTCTATGGTCCACTCCTGAGGTGATCCCTTTGTACATTGTAAACCTGGGCTAGGGTATCAAAATTTATAGGCTCTGAATAATTAGACACATCACTGAGCTTAAAAACCTTTCTAAACTAATCATTATTGATCTCAATTAGGGCTCCTCCTTCCACATTCCTGATACATTTGGCAACTAGGTCATAATTGTGTGCAATCTGGGTTAACAAAACAACATCCATGAAAACCCCAAGGATTATGAGCTTTCTTACATCCAATTCTCATATACTATGCATTCCAGCAAGGGCATGTCTCTGATTGAATCCTACTTTGAAAAGACCCAAACCTGATATCCCTATCTGTGGATCTCTTAACCAATTGCCCTTGTCATACAAACCATCTTCAATCCTTAGATGGGGGGCTTTAGATACCAATTCTTTTATTTTGGCTGCAGCATTCATGGACATAGTCAATTGTTCAAGGAAATCATCACATATGTTTCTATCCTGATAATTTACCTTCCCTTTGAAATCCTTTCTTGGTGCCATCCCAGTAATGCAATTATATCAATTAAGACTCAAACAAAACTCCAATGAGGCAAGCACACAGTAATACCAATTTTCAAACTATAATTAGCAAGCAAGACACAAAAACCTATTACACGCCTGAAGAAAATCGCTTTGTATCAGCTCCTCTGCAACAAACTTGTCGAAATGGTGCCGATATTCAATTTGATGTGGACCTTAATATGACAACTTGGCATTGAATTGAGACATTAAACCACATGCTTTGGCCATCAACTCTGAATTGAATTTGCAATTGAATTCAAAAAATGGGCTCCAACGGATCACAAGCTTTTCTGAGTATTTTGTTGTTTCATTGTTTCACCATTTTGCGGAGCTTAAAACCCTCACACCTTTCCTTTGTGAAGCAACAACGCCCATCGGATCTTGGAAACTTAAACTTCCTTTACTTCCCCTAGTCATTCAATATTGGTAACGGGCCCCACCCTTCCTTTGCTACTTCATGAAAGTTAAACCTTGCATACTTTAATCGCGCGAAACAGCGTTGGCTGCTTGATCAATCACCACCCGCTCGATCTTTACTACTTACAGTGACCGCTAGTCTACTTCCACTAACCGCGCGCAACCATCACTGCTAGCGGTTTTCACTGATTCATGAAGGCTAACTACCCAGCATCTTCGAGCTACAAAAAAGTGTCCATCGTTGGATCAATCTCAAGATGTACAACCTTTAACGCACTTAAACCTTTAAAGTGGGCCCTCGGTATGGAAAATTCTTACTATGCTCTATCACTGGTAAATGAATTTTACGTGTCAGTCAGCTATTCACCCAACAATTTCATCAGGCTCCAATTTAGGACTGCCACGTGTTCTATTTCACCATGGGTTTCAACACCATTGCCAGTTAAATCAAAGTGGGCCCTAAACAATCCTTTGAAGCCACGTGTATCTAACAGGCCATCTTTTACCTCAGCTAATCGATCCACCTGTCCTGCCACATCATCTGCCATGTGACTGCCATTTCATTTTGCTACTTCATGAATGGTAAACTTCATTTGATTTGAGGCTGCAAATCAACATTGGCCGTCCGATCAACTACAAGTTGATCGATCTTTAAAACCATGACTTGCCTATCCTTCGGGTCCACTAACCTTTTTCTATTTTGCAGGCCTTAAACCTCAAGCAAATTTTCCTCATGAACTGTTGGATCTTGTTTAAGATGATCATCTGTTAACCCCTTTGTGACCACCTTACCCGAGCCCTCCACCTTTTCGCTACTTCGCAATTGATAAACCTCGGACCACTTTTGGCTGCAAATGCACGCGCACCTTTGGATCAACTCCAAGTTGATCGGCCATTAACCAAAGAACCACTTACCCCTGGGACCCACCCATTGTTTCGCTATTTTGCAGACTTTAAAACATATGCATCTTAGGCAAGCAAATCAACGCAAGTTGTTGGATCTAAAATGAGATGCATTTTCTTTACCTTACAAACCATCCTTCTGTTAGGCCCATTTTCCTTTTCGCTACTTCGTAGAAGGTAAACAATAGGCATCTTCTCCTAGCGAAACAACGTGCATTGCAGGATCAACTTTGACTTGCATGATTGTTAAGAATCCCGACAAAGATTAGAAACAAGACATAGGTAAAGGTATAAAAATTAAAATACGTTTAAAACCCTCCTAGGGAAAACCTAAAGGGGGAACACCTTCATGACGGATTGACCCTTCCATTTAAGTGGAAAAGTAATATGAAAATAGAATGCGGGAAAATCAAAAAGGGAAAAAGCAACTTCTTAAACCTTCAGACCTAAAACTCGGAGGCAACATGAAGAGTTTAAGCATACCATTTCACACCTTAAAGAGCCAGAGAACAAAATTATCCAAAATTAGAACAATGATAACAGTGGCTTTGATTGGGGATGGTTGATTGCAAAATCAACACAAGAATACAGAAAACTCTGGAGAACAGACCAAACACAAGCACAAAAACAACCAACGGAAACAAACCTAAATATATACAAACTAAGACCTATTGTGCATGGACTTTAAGAGAAGTAATGCTTCAGGAATTGTCCATACACTAGAAATTTCTGTATCTCACCATTCATTTCTTTGCAAAAAATATGAATCTTTTCCGTTCAGATCATAAACAATAGAAGGGCCTACCCATAATGATTCAAATTTCTTATGTTTCCCTTTATCTTTCCCTCTTGCATTCTATTGAAGAACCATGTCACCAATTTGAAACTTCCTCAGTGTGGTTCTTTTATCAAACAAATATTTGGATTGCAACTGGATCTTCAAATTACTCTTATGGGCCAAAGTTCTGATTTCTTCCACCTCCACCATTTGAATTATTCTATCATCCATAGGTTCAGATAACTCCATATCCTCAGCTTGTAGGAACTTGTATATAGGAAGAATATTTTTGACTGGCACCCTAGATTGTGTGCCATAAACCAACTCAAAAGGTAACACACCAATTGCTTTCTTGACAGTAATCATGTCTGCCCATAGGGCCAACTTTAACTTCTGGTCCCAAGACCTTTTGTTCTCCTCAAGGATTTTCTTAATAATGTTTAGAAGGCTCTTATTGCTGGATTCAGCTTGCCCATTACCCTGAGGATGATATCGTTAAGAGTAGGACATAATTATTCCATGACTAGTACAAAATTCAATGAACTTGTCTAATCTGAAGCTAATGGCATTATCCATTACTAGTTTCATAGGAACACTGAATCTAGTTATAACATTATCCATCAGGAAGTCAATAACAACCTTACTTGTGGCTCTTCTAGTGGGTATAGCTTCAATCCATTTAGTGAAATAATCAGTGGCCACTATGATCCACCTATGACCTCTTCCTGATCTCTTAATTATTTCTCCAATAAAATCAATGCCCCATTGGACAAAACGGGCTTCTACTGTGACTGGGTTGAGGGGTAAGGCTCCCTCATGCTTCAATTTGGATGAAAATTTTTGGCATGGGTCACATCTCTGAACATGTTCATGGGCATCTTTGAACAAAGTGGGCCAATAATAACCAGCCCAAACTATATTACCAGCTATGGTCTTGGTAGAGTAATGACCTCCACACACTCCATCATGCATTTTAGTTAACATCCTTTTAGCTTGGGATTTGTCTAAACACATAAACAATGCCCCATCTCTATTTCGCCAATATAGATCACCCTGAACAAGGGCATACTTTTGAGATTTTAGTCTCAGTGTCCTTCTCTGGTTTTGGGTCATTCCCTCTGAATATGTTGCATCCCTTAAGAAATGCACTATCTCTGAATACCAGGGTTGTATCTCAATATTAGTGACCAAGATGTTCTTAATTTCAACATTATTCACCTCAAAATCAAGAAGGTTTGATTCAGCCATCAGCTTAGCAAGACCTAAACCTCTTACCAATTTAGTGATTTTAATCTCCAAATCAAACTCTTGAATTCTGGTTATCCATCTGCATCTTTTACCAATGACCTCAAACTAAGATAAAATGTCCTTGATAGCTGCATCTGGGACATAAGCAATTACTTATGCATTCACAAGATATGGCCTAAATGCTTTTATAGCCTTAACTAGAGCATACACTTGTTTCTCCATAATTTCATACTTTAGCTCTATAGCTTGTAGAGATTTGTTGTAAAAGGCTATAGGGTGTTCATGTCCTTCATTATCTTTTTGTAAAAGAACTGCAGCCACTATATGATATGAAGAAAAAGAAAAAAGAGAGAAAGGCTTACTATAGTTATGGGACTTCAACACTGGTGCCTCCTGAATAGCCTTTTTAATTTCAACAAAAGCCTTTGAAGCTTCTTCATCCCAGCAGAACTTTGTATCCTTCTTAAGAAATCTAACAATGGGCTTGACTATCTCTGCAAAATTGGCAATGAACCTTCTAACAAAATTTACCTTGCCCAAGAAAGACTAGATACCTTTGACACTCCTTGGCTCAGGTACATTTTTTATAGCTTCAATTATTTCAAGGTCTATTCTAACCCCTTCCTTGGAGACAATATGCCCAAGAAACTTTCCCTCAGTGACAGCAAAATGGCATTTCTTTGGATTTAAAGAGACACCGAATTCCATAGCTTTATTGAAAACCTTTTCCAAGTGCCCACAGTGGTCATCCACTCTTTTGGTGAAACATGTTAAATCATCCTAATACACTACCATGATAATGTTAATGAATTCCTTAAAAGCTACATGCATTTCTCTCTAGAAAGTAGCTCCAGCATTTTTTAAACCAAAAGGCACTCTAACATATACATATGTTCCAAAAGGGGTGGTAAAAGCAGTCTTGAATTTTTCAGATTCTTTTACTAACACCTAGTTATATTTTGAGAACCCATCCATCATAGACAATAGGTCACAGCCAGTTACTCTCTACAACATTGTTTCCATATTAGGAGAAGAATAATTGTCTTTTAAAGAAGTGACATTTAGGTTCCTAAAATCAACACAGAGCCTTATGTCCCCATTCTTCTTCCTAATTGGGACCAAATTAGACACCCATGATGAATGCCTTATAGGCTTCATGATCCCCCCTTCCCTTAGCTTGGTTAACTCTTGTTGCATTTTATATTCCAGCAGGGGGTTGATAGGTCTTTGTTTTTGTCTGAAAGGTTTGGCATCTGGAAGCAAAGGGACTTCATGCTGAAATAGATCTTGTCTATACACCTTCAAATCTTCATAAGTACAGGCAAAAACATGCTTATATTTCTTCAACAAATTAATAAGGTTAACTCTGACATGAGGAGACAATTTTTTTCCAATATACACCAACTTAGGGGATGATTATGTCCCCAAGTTTACTTCCTCCAATTCATCTAACTTGGTGGTTGACTGTTGATGCAGATGACTATCACTGTAACTGAACATACCTTCCAAATCTACTACTCCTTTAGGTATTTCATTAGTTTCCAACTGAACCATGTCATTTCCAAACACAGTTTCTCTATCTTCCACCACTTCCACCAATGCATTGCAATCAATTTTTTGTCCATCATAGTCATCGATGCATTGTATGGATCTGAGAATGTCTTCATCATCCGCAAACACTTGCCAATTATATACATTATTAGGAATAGAAGGCCTATCTTTTATCTCCACTGTGGATACACTCGTTAGTGTTATATCATCATTTTTAATGCAACATTTACTAAGAAATCAATCATGATACTCTTTGATCTTTCTATCCAATTAATAGAGAACACACTAAAATGTTCAATCACATCCCATAGTGCATGCTTATATCTTTTCAAGCGATCATTTTTAGATGCATACTTAGATCTTACCTGAGAAACAACCAACTCTGAATCTCCTAGTACTCTTAACAACTAAATCCCATGCCTTTTTGCAACTTCAAGCCCGAATAACAAGGCTTCATATTCAGCAGTGTTGTTTGTACACTGAAAGGCTAGCAAAAAGGAATATTTGAAGGTTATACTTGATGGGGACACAAAAAGAACTTATGCCCTAGATCCTTTTTTAGAGAAAGCTCCATCAAAATACATGTGTCGTAAATCATGTTGTTGAGATTCCAATTCAGTCACAATAGAATCAGTATTTTTCAACTGAGGTAAAATTGGTTGTATTCTAAAATTGTCAAGATCCACATCAATCATACAGTTCAACATACTAGTGTCTATTTTCTCAATTACCCTAGGGGCAGGTGGTTCTCTATACAACTTAACCTTGCTTCCATTGATTGGGATTGTAGCATATGATAGATCCAACTAAACATTTCCACCTACTACTGCAGCCCATTGTCTAGAAAATAGCATGATATAGTGAGGTTTAGTATCTGTTACTATGACATCCATCTTATATGTTGCTTCAGGGAAAGCTGCTATTTTTACTTCCACATCTCTCATTGTACCTATTACTGGTACTTCTTGGTTATCCATAGCATAACACTTCCCATATACTGTGCTTACTGACAATCCTAATTCTTTGATGACACCATATGGCATCGCATTTGCAGTTGCACCAGAATCTATCATACAGTTCTTAATTAACCGATTATTCACTAACAAAGTAACATAGAAAGGGTCAACTTGTGAAGGCTCTTGAGTAATAGTTGTTCCAACATATACCTCTGGGGTTTGTAGCTCAATATCATTTTCATCTTTCATTGAACCTGAAGGCAAAGTTGTACTACTGTCGGATATCTTAGAAAACAAAGATAAATCAACTTCTCTATGTTCCTTTATTTTCAATAGTTCTACCAAGGGGACTGTGACCTTCATCTGGGTAAGCGCCTGAGTCATATCAAAAGTGGAATTATTAATCAACTTAGTATTAGTCTTAACTTTCTCTATCTTAAGCTGACTTGCCTTTTTCATTGTGGCAGTTCCTTGTATATCACCAATAGCATTATTATCCATACCCTTGGCTACATCTTTAATTTGGTTATTCTTTTCTTGACCGTCTTGACGCAAGGTGGCATTACTTGTTGCTTTCTTATGGGATACTTCTTTAATGAACATTGAGCCAGGTTCACCTTAATCTCTATCCTTCTTACTACTTCTCAAGTTGTAATTATGCTTGGCTTTGGCTATGGCAGCCTTAGTGAGATTTCTTACCTCTTCATCACTGGGTCTTCGGAGATGAACTTCTTCATTTCAATAGTCACCACATTCAAAGTAGGATACCAACCAAGTGTCAACTGTCCTTGATAAGATCTATTACTATTTAACACATCATATTCACTAAAATCACTTTGTAAAGACTCATCATCACTTTCAATAACAGTTTCAAACATATTAATAGCAGGCTCAGCCTCTTTTCTCATGGATTATTTGAGGGCTTGAGCTATATCACATTGATGAGGAGAATGTGGTCCATCACAAGCCATGCACCAAGGAGTATTCTCCATATTATGAACATTTCCTCCTTTCAAAGGATCTGGGGTATCTTGTCTCTAGGCATTTTTTGGCTTCTCATTTTGGGGTTTGTCATCCTTCCAAGTTGTATTGTAAGGCATGTCATGCAATCTAGGAGGCCTATCTTGCCAATTATAATGAGGTTTTTCATTTTTACTTACCTTATCAGTAAGATCTTTCATGGCAATCATTAACTTTTCTATTTTGTCATCTTTCTTGGCAACTTTATTAGGTTGTTGTTTTGATTCTTGCCACAACCTTCCATCAGTTCTTCTCCCTACTTTTCTAGATGATTTCCTATTACTCTCCACATTAATGGAAATCCTAAAAGAATCTCTCAAACTATGTGGGTTTTTATCCCTCAATATGTAGGCCATTTTTTAATCAAAATCATTATAATAAGTGTTCAAACACATGTTGTCATCTAACCTCAATACTTGGTAAAGCCCATGCATTGCTTTTTGAAATCTAGCATTGAAATCTATGGCAATCTCATCATCAGACTTTCTAATATTATTGAACTTATTGAGCATGAAGCTCATATTTGTTTTGTCACCATATTGTTCTTGAAATCAGTTCTTAAAATCTTCCCAAGACCCAATGCTATTCATAGGGAGACCTCTATACCAATCCCTTGCATCATCAACTAAGAATTGTACAAACAATTTCATGATGACATCTTCATCTACAATTTCATAATCATTTATCAAGTCACCGAAAGATTTTAGGTGCTCTTCTACACTGATTGTATTATTGCTAGCAAATTTGTGGAGTCTATCCCTCAATTCAGTAGGAACATGGTTAGGGTAGCCTGGGATTCCATCAAAGAAGACATATTTGTATAACTCCAAGTTAGTGGGTCTTCTCTGGAATTGATTAGTAGTAAGGTTATTTCCCATGAGTCAGAGGGATTTGGTTACCTTGATTAGTGAGAGGGGCTTGATTAGCTGAGACAGTGCTCACAGGCAAGGCTGACTGAATTTTGACTGGAGGGAGTGAGGCATGCTGAGGAGCAGGTTTATTTGGGTCTGTTGAAGGAAAAATGATAGGAGGATCCTTTAGATAATTAATCTTTCTTTTAACCTCCTGATTTGTTGCTTCCAATTCAGCCTTTTCTAACTCCCTCTGCAGATCTTCCTTCTCTTTTCTCATCCTATCTATCTCTCTCTCATGTGCAAATAACATATGAGAGATTTCTGTTGTAGTCTTAGATCCAGACCCATCTTCCATGCACTTTTTTTTTCCTCTGTCAACATTATTTCTAACGGGTTGTGGGTCACTATGAACCTCCCTTCTTGGTTGCATAGTAGACTTGTGTGCAGGGTTGGTTTTGGCAACTAAAATTTCTCTAATGACTGAACCTTCATCCTCACTCTTAGCTTTCTCTTGGGTGAATAGCTCAAGATCAACAATCTATCTTAGAAGCCTATCCCTCTCCATCAATTTAGCTTTCACCTCCTTTTCCTTATTTTCTTCTTTTTGTGCCCTTAAGGAAATTAAATGATGGACTTTTCTATTTAGGGCCTCAATTTCTTGGGATACCTTATCTTCATCAGGGAACATTTCTTCAGAGTCTGATACACTAACTTGGTCAATATCAATTAAACTAATATTTCCATCTATTGTTCTGGGTACAAAGTCCATCTTAATATTTGAACTATTCCTATCTTTCCCAGATAAACTAACATGAGAGATCCTCTAATCTAAAATCTGGACTTCTTCATTACTACCAAACAACCCAAAATGGAAACCCAAAATGTCCTACTCAGATTCACGGGAAGAAGAATTTGATTTTGCATATATGGGTTTTTCAGATGACCTACCCGTATTAATGCTCTTTTGTACCCAAGCAACATTAGATGGCTCATGTACAACTAATCTTTTATGGCCTCTCTATGCCTATTCAGGTAATCCCTCTTGCAACGTCTCTTGAGGATGCTTCCTCATGAAAGACCTGGTGTTCCTTCCTCACTGCATTATACTTGTTTATCTAAAAAGGTTATACTTATTCAAATAGAACTGGTTATACTTGTCAGAGTCGCCACCCACACAAATTGTGGGCAAATAAGAAAACAAGTTTTGACAAATCTCTTGCAAAGATTTAAAAAATCAGGAGGATTTTTCAAAGAAAAGAATAGCACAAATGAGAGATAACGTGATCTACCACAAACACGAAGATATCTAAAAAACCTTCCGAACTAAATCAAGCACCAATCTGTAACATAGATAAACACTATGACTCTCCCCAGCAAAGTCCCACTTTTGTTGTTCTCAAAATCTGATTCCCTTCTATCCTTCCTGTAAGAAATATAATGAACTCTATTTGCATATGGAGAGGACACCAAGAAAATTAGAACTCCAGAATAACATATAACAAGGTTTCAAAAAAACCTTCTACACTTCGAACTCATCCAAAGTCCAGGTGGGTATACCTTCTGTGAAAACTTTCACACATTGTAATTTGAGATCCATAGTAAACCAATGCTAAAACCTATGGACTTCATCACCTTAACAAAAATGAAACAATGAAGAAAAACTTATACTCATTTTTAGTATTGATCCCCAAGAGAAATATAAAGAAAACCTCAACTGATACCAGTGCCTTATCCAGGCTACAGAGTCATCTAAATCAAGCAAGGATTCGAAAATAAACATCCCCATACATCTCATTACTTCGGCTTTTATTAACCTTATTCATTCCTAACACATATAAGAGTTCTTTCTTGTTTAACTAAACATTGTCTATCAAATTCAAAGTTTCAAACAAATAATCTACTGATAGAGATGTTTCATGCATATTTAATTCCTCTCCTGAAGAGAAAAGCTAAGAACATATCCATAAAGATTGCATTAAAATCCATGTTTAGTTGAATAACCCTAGACTATTCAAATAAAACCAGTAAATTACTTAAGACACATCAAAAGACAACATAGGTTTTAGGCTCGAAAGGCTATGATCTGTATATAGATATTCATTATTGAAAAAATAATTTTACATGACTCAAAGTACCCTCTGTAATAGCTAGAAAACTCTCAAATATATTTCTCCAGAGCTTCTTTAGAAAAATTCTTGTGATCCCTTTTCTATTAGTCCTGGTATCCATTTATAACATTATGGACGCATACAAGCTTCGGATCTTCCAAATAAAAGTTTGTTTCTGTAAAGCGGAAAATCGCGGTCGAACCCTAGTTGGTCTCCCCTCTTCTAACTCCAAGGAGAGAGAAGGGAGGTTCGCTAGGATTCGATGGGTTTTCACTTAGGGGGAAGACTTTACATTCAAAAGAGGGGTTGAAACTCATAACATTCAATCCCACACGATGTAAGATTGGATGCTAAATGAATTTCAAGGGTTAGGAAAGCAAGGCTACCCTCTTTTGTAAAGAATGTTGATTAAGGAAATTAAGCTAGGAATGCATAAAAAGTCATAAAGATTCGCTTATAAACTGAGTTCGGGTTATAGGATGAAGCTGCGGACCTGGAATTAGCAGTAAAATGTTGATACGACGCTGTCCTGCAAATTTGAGCAAAAGTTGTCGGGACGATGGCGCCCGGCGCCACGGTCCTCCGAAAAATCCACGAAACGAAGGGGGATCTGTTCGTCTCTACACAAGGATTCCAGATCTTCAATTTCAGTCGCGTACCTGCAACCTACACACAGAAAAGCGAAGATGATTGGGGGGTTAGGGATTAGGGGTTTGCCTTTAGGTCAAACCCCGGTTTTGGAATTAACCAAGAAATGAGCAAGAGCTGTAAATGTAAATGACTGTAAAACAAGTACTAATACCTTGTTCTAAGGATGTTTGTATACTTATGTGCGAAGGTTTAGATGTTGTATGTTGTATGTTGTAGCATGTAGTATGTGATCTCCTCTTCAATGGTTGAATCCTTGTCTTGAATGCAACACTTAGCCTTGAATGGAGACTTGGAATGATCAATTGCTTGAATGCTTGAATGCTTGAATGCTTGAGTATAATTTCCACGCTTTTTTTTCATCATGTCGAATGAAAGAGGAAAATGTAGTTTATATACTTGTCATTTAGGGCTGATAGACTGATTTTCCCGACCTTAGGCCGACCAGGGAAGGTAATTTTCCAAATTGCAAACGAAAAGACCCGATACCACTTAGGAAACTGGGCCCAAAATAGGACCCAGGGACCAGGGCGCTGGGCGCTCTGGTCCCACCTCCCGGGGCAGCAGGGTGCAAGGAGGTTCAGGCCAGGGTGCTTGAAAAATGCAGTTTTCAGTGTCATGAGCAAGTTTTGGGGTCTCCATTCAAGTTGCGTGTTGCATCGCCATCGTGAAGACCGAAATGCAGTCGAAATTGCAAGTGTCGCAATTTTAGGACGCTACATTTAGCCCCCACTTTAGCGGGAGTATAAGCATACGCTGATACTTCCGGTAAAATACAAGGAAACAACATTGAAAAACTTTCACCACGTCAAGGAGGCAAGATACACCAAGCCCCCAGTGGAATAAGGATCTTACGACTTCGATTGACAAAGTAAAATAAAATTTTCAAGACAAAGCTAAATTTGTCAAGAAATTTTCAAGTATCTTGAAAAGATATGAACGGGATGTATGCCCCCCTACGTTAAAGCGATCGCACACGCCTCACCGGGGGTGATTGTTTTAACGTAGTGATACACATAAGAAATGAGAAAGGAGCACGTTATCACAAGGATTTAGCCCCCAAGTGTGAGATAAGCCCAAGGATAATAGACACAAAACACAAAGCACGAGGTGACTTCGCTTTCCTCGGGGTCAGTATGCTGTATGATAAGTCATGTATATATATCATATGTATGTATGCATAATTGTTCTTCATTCCCCAATCAAGGAAGGTCACCTAGAAGAAGGGAACACATGTGTCTTTTGAGTCAACATGAGAGAGATCGAGAGATCTCAATGCTTTGCATCGTCCTCAAGTAGACAACACCAAGGACAACAAATAGAAGAATGAGAATAACATATAGAAGAAGTAACAAAAGAGAGGGGGAGAGAGTCTGCTATGCTAATGTAACTAGTCTAGCATGTCATCTACCCCCCGATCTTGCTGATCAATGTTTCGGGAAGGCAGGGAACACGCTAGAGGAGGAACATCCAACACAGCAGATGGAGCTATCACAAGATCCAAACAAGGGCTATGTTCATGTTCCAAGCCACATTGTTCTTGTCTAGGAGCTAGGATAAGTGCTTTAGAAAATTCATTAGATAAATGGTTATCAACATCAACAAGTTCATATTCACTATCAGAAGCAAGGGGAGTAATATTTTCATCTATATCATCATCAAGATTTATAAAAATAGGATCTTTAACTCGCACAGGATCAAGACCATCATGCATCTTATGTTTAAGAGATTTAGGCTCAATATCCGGCTGAGGAGAAAATGGAATAATGCTTGTTGAAGGTGTTTTTGGAGATTGTAAAGTTTGAGAAGCAGCTGCTTGAGCCCTAAGACGACGCTTTCGTCGACGTTCCCGTGCAGAACGATTACGTCTAGTCTTAGTAGGAAGTGTAGAAGATAGAGGAGGAGGAATGTTCTCATCCCTATCACTTGGGTGTTTAGGTTGTGGTCTCTTAGGCTGGATAATAGGAGAATAAGAAGGTCTCTTCTCTCTATAGAAGGCAGGCGGAGGAACTGCTCGATATAAAGGAGGAGTTTTTGGTTTAGGAAGAAGACCAAGTCAATCATGACGAGGAGGTATAGGTCTATTTTTAGAAGATTTATTAGGCATAGACATAGTCGCATCCATACGGACGGGTTGGGAATCTTCTTGGGAAAAGACATTAGTTTTGTCTTTCAAAGGAAGAATTTCCTTCTCAAGAATGATAGGAATGTCAAGTTTAGGTGCTCTAGGTTCACTTAGAGATAGGATCATATCTGTTTTCCACTTTTGATAAGATTTGAAAAGATGATCACTTCGCGGAGGAAGAGATTGGAATTGTTTAGGCCAAAAGCAATCAATAGGAACACTAGAGGTTCTTTCAGCTGGTTTAAAGAGACTATGATTGACAGTAACAACTTCACCATTATGGGGAAATTTCAAACACTTATGAATAGGAGAAGCAATAGCTTTCATGGAAGATAGCCAAGGATAGCCAAGCTTCACACGAAATTGTTCGGAAGATGGAATAATAGCAAAGTTCACATCAAGAGATTTGTTATGGACCTCAATAGGCAATGTAATAGAACCAATTGCAGGAGAAGAAAATGCATCAAATAATTTCACAATCACATCTGTTTTGTCATAGATCACTTGATTCAATTGCAAAGTAAAAAGAAATTCTTCAGTAATAACATTAACCATGCACGAAGGATCAATAAGCACTCCACGGCAAGGCATATTCTTGACTTTTGCAACTATGTATAAAGGACCATCAGGTGCCCTAATGGTTTCACTAGAATCAAATGTGATGGAAGGTTCTTTAGGGTTTTCTTGCTGCTCTACAAAGTTAATCACATTCGGAGTCATAGACACAAGACCATCAGATGAGAAAGAGGAATCATTAGCCTCAATCACATTAAAAGTATGAGAAGTATGAGAAGGTAATGGATCAGTAAAAATCTGAAGATTTTGGTTAAGAGGAGCTACAGATGTGTTGCCTTTATCATTCACTCCAGAAACAGAAATAGTATTATTATCAATCAAATCTTGAATTTTACCCTTTAAAGAAAAACATTTTTCAGTATCATGCCCAGGCTGACGATGAAAGTGACAAAAAGCTTTGTGATCAAAATAAGGTGAAGTAATCTTTGCAGGATCAATTTGTCTTATAGGAGGAAGGGTAAGCACATTTTGTCCCAATAACTTATTCATAATATCATGCAATGATTCATTCAAAGGAGTATACTTTCTTTCTTTCCTGAAAAATTTAGAAATAGGAGGCACACCTGATGCTGCATTCACATTGTTGTTGATGATGTTTTCATTGAATTTGATGGAATCTCTATTCGGTTTAAACTTCCCAAATGGTTGTTGACTGCTATCACCCTTATCACTCGGAGCCATAGGATGTGATTGTTCCATTTGACTCACAGTCAGTTGATAATTGTGAAGAGTGGCGCACAACTGTTGGAAAGAAGTAAACTCAGAAAACAGAAGTTTGTCTCGAATATCTTTTTGCAAATTAGAAATAAAGATTCTTTGAATATCATTATCAGGCACTGGAAAAGAAATTTGAGCATACAAATGTTTATATCTACCAATGAAATCAATCACTTTTTCTTTAACACCTTGTTTACAATGCATTAAATCAATCAAAGTAACTTTAGGACTTATGTTGTTTTGAAATTGTTGAATGAAAGCATTTGCAAGTTGTTTGAAAGAAGTAATAGAATAAGAAGGCAATGAGCAATACCATTGTAGGGCTTTGTCTCTTAATGTTCTGGTGAATAGTTTTGCAAGCAACCTTTGGTCATAAGCAAAATCAGTACATATTGTTTGAAAAGTCTTAACATGTGTTAGAGGATCTCCTTTACCATTATAAAGCTCCAAATGCGGGATTTCAACATGCTTAGGAGGAATAGCTCGAACAATGTCAAGAGAAAGTGGGCTCGCAACATCAAATGTGGGCACACTAAACTTAGATTGATTCATAGAGGCAATTTGTTGCTGTAAAGAAGAGACAGTTTGTGCAAGATTATTAATGGTAGCTTCAGTCGAAGAGTTCATATTAGGTGTGTTAGATTGAGATGGAGGTGTGATGTTATTGAAAGATGGTAAAGAGTAAGGTGGTGGGACCCTATGATAGTCAACCATAGGGGATGATTGGATAGGAGGAACACTACAAGGAGGAATGGAATGGTTAAATGAATTGCCCCCTTGCGTCATGTTCATTTGTGAAGATATAATAGGAACACTTATTGAAGGAATGAATGAAGAAGTCGGATTGAATGAAGGAATAGGGTTAATTGAAGAAGAAGGGTTGCCCCCATGACTAGTGATCACAGGAGGAATGTCTTGTATAGAGGTAGCCATGATGTTTGATGTAAAGGTAGGTATACTAGAAATAGAAGTGGTTAAAGGAATAGAATGATTGACTTGTGTAGGAGGTTGTGTATAACCTAAAGATTCAGCACAACTCTTCATAGGCATCACATTCGAATCCACAATGTGTGCGATACCACGTAAAACATCAATTCCATTCTTATCACTTTGAAGCATACGTTTTAGACCCTCAATTAAAGGAAGAGCTTGACTATCGAGATACTCATGAGACATCCATTGGTGAAAATCGTCAAATTGGTTATCCAATTTGGAAAGTTGTTCAACAGAAACTTCATGGGGAGCTTCTTCATCATTAGGAGGATTAGAGGAATTACCCATGTCCTCGTTAAAAAGACTACTCAAATTAGGTTCCATCTCCTCAGTAGTTAAACCTCGAAAAGACTTAATTCTACGGCTTCGTCTAACGGGAATAGTGTAAGTAGGGCTTATTGTTGTAAAACTCATGCACTAGAGAGAGAGAGAAGATTTTGATTTTAGAGGTAGCAATTTTCAGTAAAACCAACCAATTTTCCAGATTTAAGCTGTTAAATGCAATCACAACAGTCTCCCGAAATTTCAGAAAAAATGTCCGGGACCGTGGCGCCCGGAGTGCAACACGGTCCTTGCAACTTTTTTCGAAATTTGCAGGGATGAAAGGTATGATGATTTTAGAGCTGATCTGAAAAAATTGAGGGATTTTACGATCTGTAGATAGGCCAAATTAAAGTTGCATTTTCAAAATTGAACCCTATCAAGATTGTCGAAAAATGCAAAATTTGAATTTTGAAAAAGAGAGGGAGACTGAAATTTTGAATTTTATGATTTTAGAGGGAATGTCAAGAGCAATGCAAATTTTGAAATTTGAAAATTGACTCAATTTCACGCAAAATTCAATTTTGCAAGCGGAAATCAAAGTTGTTGTAATTAGGCACTTAATTTCAAAAGTCACAAAATGCAAATATTTGAATAAAGCACTGAAATTTTGCATGAATGCAAATACAATTTTCAGATCTAAGACAGTAAGAACACAATTTTGACACAAAATTTCAGTTTCGATAATTTTTGAATGATTAGGAGCCTTAGACCAAGCAATCACAAGACCTACTTTGACTGTAATTTTGAAGGTGTTATAATTGATAAAATCAGCCAAAATTTTGGATTTTAGCAGGAAAATACAGTAAGATCCTGCTCCCAAAATTTCGGAAAAAATGTCGGGGACGATGGCGCTCGGCGCCACGGTCCTCGCAACTTTTTTCCAAACTTTTAGGGATGAAAGATGTTGTGATTTTATTGTGGAATCCAAAGTTACAGCTGATTTGGAGATGTTTTGATCGGTCAAATTGTCAAACAAAGGTTGAATTAAGAGGGTTTCAAAAATTAGGGTTTTGACACTTAACCACTTAATTTTCAGAATTAAAGCACAAATATGAATTGAAAATTTGTAATAGAAGGGTAGATCTGAAACAGGCATTAACATTTAGACATTTTGCAGGTTCAATTACTAAAAAGAAAATTTAGGGTTTTTATGCAATCACCTCTAAAATTTTGCAAAAGATCAAACATGAAAATGTAATCAATTTTTTCAGATCTAAGCATGAAAAATCAGAAAGGATGTTCACGTCGGGTTCACCAAAATGTAAAGCGGAAAATCGCAGTCGAACCCTAGTTGGTCTCCCCTCTTCTAACTCCAAGGAGAGAGAAGGGAGGTTCGCTAGGATTCGATGGGTTTTCACTTAGGGGGAAGACTTTACATTCAAAAGAGGGGTTGAAACTCATAAGATTCAATCCCACACGATGTAAGATTGGATGCTAAATGAATTTCAAGGGTTAGGAAAGCAAGGCTACCCTCTTTTGTAAAGAATGTTGATTAAGGAAATTAAGCTGGGAATGCATAAAAAGTCATAAAGATTCACTTATAAACTGAGTTCGGGTTATAGGATGAAGCTGCGGACCTGGAATTAGCAGTAAAATGTTGATACGGCGCTGTCCTGCAAATTTGAGCAAAAGTTGTCAGGACGATGGCGGCTGGCGCCACGGTCCTCCGAAAAATCCGCGAAACGAAGGGGGATCTGTTCGTCTCTGCACAAGGATTCCAGATCTTCAATTTCAGTCGCGTACCTGCAACCTACACACAGAAAAGCGAAGATGATTGGGGGGTTAGGGATTAGGGGTTTGCCTTTAGGTCAAACCCCGGTTTTGGAATTAACCAAGAAATGAGCAAGAGCTGTAAATGTAAATGACTGTAAAACAAGTACTAATACCTTGTTCTAAGGATGTTTGTATCCTTATGTGTGAAGGTTTAGATGTTGTATGTTGTATGTTGTAGCATGTAGTATGTGATCTCCTCTTCAATGGTTGAATCCTTGTCTTGAATGCAACACTTAGCCTTGAATGGAGACTTGGAATGATCAATTGCTTGAATGCTTGAATGCTTGAATGCTTGAGTATAATTTCCGCGCTTTTTTTTTATCATGTCGAATGAAAGAGGAAAATGTAGTTTATATACTTGTCATTTAGGGCTGATAGACTGATTTTCCCGACCTTAGGCCGACCAGGGAAGGTAATTTTCCAAATAGCAAACGAAAAGACCCGATACCACTTAGGAAACCGGGCCCAAAATAGGACCCAGGGACCAGGGCGCTGGGCGCCATGGTCCTGGAGGACTAGGGCGCTGGGCGCCCTGGTCCTGAGGGACCAGGGCGTTGGGCGCTCTGGTCCCACCTCCCGGGGCAGCAGGGTGCAAGGAGGTTCAGGCCAGGGTGCTTGAAAAATGCAGTTTTCAGTGTCGTGAGCAAGTTTTGGGGTCTCCATTCAGGTTGCGTGTTGCGTCGCCATCGTGAAGACCGAAATGCAGTTGAAATTGCAAGTGTCGCAATTTTAGGACGCTACAGTTTCAAACTGCAATGTCCTCTAGGAAACAGTTACAAGTCCTTTTCAGTATCAATGACCTCTTTAGTTTGTTGCTCCACTACAGCATCTTCCAACTGTTCTAGCTTTTCCTCCTCTTGCACCACATACTTTTGGGTACATTCTTGGAACACATCATCAACAGGCCATGAGTAGCCAACAATCCTTTTTTCCAACTTAACCAACCTTTTCCAAGACTTTCTCACTTTCCTAACCTCTGATTCCAAGAAACCGTAGTGTGACTTTATCTTTTCTATTTCTTCAATCATTTTAAAAAACAGAGATGTGTCATTTTGTTGATGATTTCATTCACCCTTTAAGACAAGTTAGCTCCCAACTCATCAAGCCATACCTGTTTGTCCTTCAACTGATTTTGGTTAACAAAACCCCCATAAAACAATTCAAATTTATGCTCAGTATATTCCTTCCTGTACAAGTTAGCCTTCCTCTCTACATTGGCTCTTTCTTATGCTAGATTGGTTAGGCCTTTTGCTAACTCACATGTGGATTTAAAAATGGCATCAGATCTTGCTTCATCATAGGATGCACACATAAGTTCTAAATCCACTTCTCTTGGCATCCACTTATTCAAAATCAGCTCTAAAATAGCCTTGTCCTCATTCAGCCAACACAAAGTATCCAAAGTTCTTTTCATATTAGGGTGCACAGTGGGGGCCTCTACTATATCAGCAAGCCTCAAAATTGTGGCCTTTACCTTCTCTTCATATTTATTTGCAAACAGGGCTTAAGACTGTTTCAACTTTTCCAACCCATGTTGAATGGTCTTAGTCGATTGATAACCGGAAGGCATAGGAGAAAGGGAAAATTCTATAGTAGGGCTGGTAGGTGGAGGTCTTGTTGGAGAAGATCTAATCATCAGGGTAGAGGACTCACCTCCTTGGTGTTGTCCTACCAATTGACTCTGTAGACTACAAATAATACTATCCCTATTGGCTATCTCCTTTTTGGCTTCACTATAAGCCTTTAGAATTGTTTCTATTTTCACTTGGAGATCGGCTCTCTCCTTTGCTTCTTTCTCAGCCACTACTACACTAAATTTTGCAGTTTCTAGAACGGTGCTAGCAGCTTCTACCACCCCTGTATCCTAAACTCTCTTCACTATCATACCTCCTAGGAAACCGGATTATGAGGTATCTTTCCTCTTTTTACTTTCATCCCTTTTCAAGGACCACATAACTAAAGCAGCATTATCCTTGCTGAATGTCACTCCCTCCATAGGCTTGGTCTCTTTCCTGACTACTTCAAGTACCAAGGAATCTTCTATATCCCATTCAGGGGGAAGTAGAACACTAGCCTTTGACACCATTTCCATTCCTCCTTCAGGAGTGATGGCTTGAAATTTTGGCATCATTTCTTGTTTCACTTCCTCCTCTATTGAAGTTGTATCTCTGTGAGGCTACTCACTCTTCCTCTTTTCACATCTTGCCTTGAACTGCTCTATGTTTTGCTTCCAAACAAATTGGATGAAGGCCCATGTTGTGATAAAATTACTGTCACCCAAGAACTCTTCACTGACTTGCTTGACAGGAGAGTCTAGCTGTCTACCTTTGAACTCATCAGCAGTTAAGTTCATTTCAGCAGTAAGTCGCTCTTTTGGCATCCCTTCTTGTATTTCATCATATGTGTAGGCAATCTCCCCAAGACTCCCTAACTGCAATAATTGTTCTACTACAACCTATTCATCTCCTACATGGATACGGGATTGAGATGCAGAGTATAGAGACTCACCTATTTGCACTTCCTTCCCCACCCTTTGCCTTTTTGGGGAGTCTTGGATGTCAATGACATCTTCAATTGCTCTATTCCCTCTTGAAGTAGAGGGCTCACCTGTTACTGGCATCAACACACATATTTGGACTTCTTATGCATTACATAATTGCCCGGAGGGATGGCCTTAGCAAAGGAAGGCTTGGCTAGAACCAATTTAGCCTTATTAGGATTATCTCTTATTATAGCTTCCCTATTTTCCTTCAAAGTTTGCATTAAATCTTGAAAATAAAGAATTAACAATTTCATATTTTCCTCAAAGGGATTAAAGCTAGATGGAGGGTCATAACTGATGTCAAATTGATGAATGAAATCGAGACCCTTCTTCTAGGCTACCCACTTCTCTTTCCTCAATTCCTGCTCATCCAAACTGAACTCATTTCTAATTAGATCCTCAAGGAAATTAAATTGATGTGGCCTACCTTTGCATACTCTTCTTCTCCTGAACATGTTGTTGAAAAAATCCTCAGGGTCAGCAAACCTTATGACTACAGTAGGCAACCTATATGGTTGAAAGAAATCTTCAAAGTACTTCCAACCACCCTTGATGATCACAAATTGATGGGCCATGGTAACAGTTGGGAAAATGGTCCTTTTTCCCCTATTTTTTAGCTTTGCCTCTTGCACACCTCCAATTTGCCTTAGGACCTCTGCAATTCCTATCTTTAATGGGACTTGATAGGGCAATAAATATTCCTCTGCATCTATCAAATTTTAAGTAGGTGGCATCCTCTCTATGCTAGGATAAAATCGTACTCCACAGTTGTACAGGCATCTCTTCATTATCTTTCACCTTAACTAAATCCATTTTATTTGCAAAATAATCAGCACCTTTGAACAAAAACATGTGCATGAGAAGAGAGTACCATCCAAATGGTCTGTCTACCTTACCACTTTGTATCCCCATCAGTCCTGCATGGATTGCATCTGTGAGATAAGGTGCATAGTCAAATGTAACTGCCAGAGAGGGGTTAGAAATCTATGCTATCATTGGCAGATAATGGGTTGGCATGGTGGTTTTAGCATCTCCCCAAAAGATTTGACACAGTGACCAATACATGCCTTTAGCTCTTAGAGTAAACAAATTCAGAGAAAAAGGTTCCATGGTACTAGGGCCCACAACAGTTAGCCCTCCAGTTTTAACAGAAAACTCTTTCAATGGTCCACTCCTGAGGTCATCCCTTTGTACATTGTGAACCTGGGCTAGGGTATCAAAATTTATAGGCTCTAAATAATTAGACACCTCACTGAGTTTAAAAACCTTTCTAAACTCATCATCATTGATCTCAATCAGGGCTCCTCCTTTCACGTTCTTGATACATTTGGCAATTGGGTCATAATTGTGTGCAATCTGGGTTAACAAATCAACATCCATGAAAACCGTAGGGACTATGAGCTTTCTTATGTCCAATTCCCATATACTATTCATTGAGGCAAGGGCATGTCTCTGATTGAATCCTACTTTGAAAAGACCCAAACCTGATATCTCTATCTGTGGATCTCTTAACCAATTACCCTTGTCATACAAACCATCTCCAATCCTTAGACAGGGGGCTTTAGGTACCAATTTTTTAATTTTGGCTGCAGCATTCATGGACATAGTCAATTGTTCCAGGAAATCATCACATATGTTTCTATCCTGATAATTTACCTTCCCTTTGAAATCCCTTCTTGGTACCATCTGGGTAATGCAATTATATCAATTAAGACTCAAACAAAACTCTAATGAGGCAAGCACATAGTAATACCAATTTTCAAACTATAATTAGCAAGCAAGACACAAAAACTTGTTACACACCTGAAGAAAATCGCTTTGCACCAGCTCCTCTGCAACAAACTCATCGAAATGGTGCTGATATTAAATTTGATGTGGACCTTAATATAGAAACTTGGCATTGAATTGAGACATTAACCCACATGCTTCGGCCATCAACTCATAATTGAATTCACAATTAAATTCAAAAATGTGCTCCAATGGATCGCAAGATTTTCTGAGTATTTCGTTGTTTCGCCATTTCACAGAGCTTAAAACTCTCGCACCTTTCCTTCGCGAAGCAACGACGCCCATCGGATCTTGGAAATTTGCACTTCCTTTACTTCCCCCGATCATTCTATATTGGTAATGGGCCCCACCCTTCCTTTGCTACTTCACAAAAGGTAAACCTTGTGTATTTTAATCGCACGAAACAACACTGGCCGTCTGATCAATCACCACCCGCTCGATCTTTACTACTTACGGTGACCGCCAGTCTACTTCACTAACCGCACACAACCATCACTGCTAGCGGTTTTCTTGCTTCACAAAGGATAACTACCTAGCATATTCGGGCCACGAAAAAGCGCCCATCGTTGGATCAATCTCAAGATGTACAACCTTTAATGCACTTAAACCTTTAAAGTGGGCCCTCAACATGGAAAATTCCTACTTTTCTCTATCACTGGTAAATGAATCTTACAATCCAGTCAGCTATTCGCCCAAGAAATCCATCGGGCTCCAATTTAGGACCGCCACATGTTCTATTTCACCATGGGTTTCAACACCATCGTCGGTTTAATTAAAGCGGGCCCTCAAAAATCCTTTGGAGCCACGTGTATCTGACAAGCCATCTTTTACCTTAGCCAATCAGTCCACTTGTCCTACCACATCATCTGCCATGTGACTGCCATGTCATTTTGCTACTTCATGAACGGTAAACTTCATTTGATTTGAGGCTGCGAATCAACGTGGGCCGTCCGATCAACTTCAAGTTGATTGATCTTTAAAACCATGACTTGCCTATCCTTTGGGTCCACTATCCTTTCGCTATTTCATAGGCCTTAAACCTCAAGCAGCTTTTCCTCGTGAAGTAACATGAACCATTGGATCTTGTGTAAGATGATCATTTGTTAACCCCTTCATGAGCACCTTACCCAAGCCCTCCACCTTTTTGCTACTTCACAAATGATAAACCTCATACCACTTCCGGTTGTGAATCCATGTGCACCATTGGATCAACTCCAAGTTGATCGACCATTAACCAAAGAACTACTTACCTCTGGGACCCACTCATTGTTTCTATATTTCTCAGACTTTAAAACATATGCATATTAGGCAAGCGAATCAATGCGGGCCATTGGATCTAAAATGAGATGCATTTTCTTTACCTTACAAACCATCCTTCTGTCGGGCCCATTTTCCTTTTCGCTACTTCATAGAAGGTAAACCATAGGCATCTTCTCCCAGTGAAACAACGTGCATTGCATGATCAACTTTGACTTGTATGATTGTTAAGAAGCCTGACAAAGATTAGAAACAAGACATAGGTAAAGGAGTAAAAATTAAAATACGTTTAAAACCCTCCTAGGGAAAACCTAAAGGGGGGACACCTTCATGATGGACCGACCCTTCCACTTAAGTGGAAAAGTAATATGAAAATAGAACGCAGGAAAATCAAAATGGGAAAAGGGAAAAAGCAACTTCTTAAACCTTCGGACCTAAAACTCAGAGGCAACATGAAGGGTTTAAGCATACCGTTACACACCTTAAAGAGCCAGAGACAAAATTATCCAAAATTAGAACAGTGATGACATACCCAATAGACTAAGGCATTGATCCTTGCTTGTTTTAAGTCTTTACAGTCAATCTTATGCTCCATTCATCTATATTTGTTGCAAATTGTTGATTATCATAATACCTTTCAATTCATGTTTGTTATTATGAGTTCTACCCATCTCATACACCAATTAGGTTGAGGATCACTAAAGGATTTGTCATCATTGAGCATTCTCCCTATTGTTGAGACTGCGTATGGGATTATCTACTTTGTTTTAGTGAATCTTTGAGTATGGTGCAAAGATCATAAAATTGACTAAGGGATCACCCTCCTGAGTTTTGTAGAGCCCAAAGCCTAGAAGCATTTGCAGAATCCTTGTCAATTGGTCCAAGTTCTTGAGGATTTTAATTGTTGGAGTTGGCATATTCATAGATATTTGAAGAATCAACTTGGTTTCTACCTCTTGCAATGTAAACCCATTTGGAAACCAACACCATCAATGCCAAAGGGGAATATTGTTGGATGTTGTTGGTCATTGTTGTTGTTGAACATAATTTACCACTGAGAGGGGGTGAATATGTGGTTCCCAATATTCTAAACATTTTAAACCAAACTCTTGGTACCAGTTAGCAAATCAAACACAAGGAGGATATACCAGTGAGCTAAGGAAAGAGATCAAATGCAAACACACAAATATAATCAGCACATAACACCAAATATATGAGGAAAGCCCAATGTGGGATAAACATCGGTGAGAAATGTTGTTGGAGACTTCTGCTCCAATCCATCCTCACAATAAACATTGATTACAAAGTTTAGGGCACCAACCCAAGGAGCACCAACCTCTGATTTTAGGGAACCAACCCAAGGAGAACCAACCCCTGCACCGTGCTCCAACTTAATGATGTACTATAGATCAGATTAATACAATAATTATAATCTTGTTCAATGAGTTTTGTAACTCTTGCAATCAAAAACTTCACTGGTTTAACTCTACTCAATTGGTTCTCCCTTGCTCAGTTCTCTGCCAGTTCTTTGTTCTCTATTTATACCTTTTCTACCTAGATTATATCTTGCATACCCTTCACTAGTACACTCTCTTATCTCCTTTACCTTCTGCAACCTTCTTCCTAAATCCCCCTTTTCGGTTTACACAATTGTAGTTCTATTTGGCAGCTTGCTAGTTGCTCTAACCTTACCAGTTAAACCTCTAATAAACCTTCTACCAGTTCTACCTTTCTATCAAACAACTCCAACACTCAGATTCTTTTGATCTTCTCTCTGATCTCTCTTCTCTCTTAGTTACTTTATTTTTTCCAGCATTGAGCATCATTAACTTAAGTCTTCGGTTTGCATATTTATACTTTATTATTCCCGCCAAAAACCTCTATTCAAACTGGGCACAGTAGGATTTTTCTTCATGTAAATCCATATCAAATCTAATCAGATCTCCTCTCCTTGATTGATGATCTACAGTAAATCAAACACCACCATCATTTCTAATGACATCTGTACGCTCTTTCTATATTTAGCAACCTGCAACTTGTTTTCTGGCCTTGCTCTATCATTCACCATTAATGCCTAAGTTTTTTCCTTCGACCATCGAGCACAAAGATCAAATTGTCCTGCTTGATTTATCTCCCCAAAAAGCTTCTGCAACTTGATCCGCCTCGAGCCACACTTCTTCTGTCATTGACGCATGATTCAGAGGCTCCTTATTTAAAGTCGACCTACTCATCACCTATCACATCAATAGACAGTTTTCCTGCCACTGCAGACTTGCCACATGGAATCTACGTATCATCCTCAGACACCATCCAACTCAACCTAAATTTTCTGCTAGTTTGAGTTCATTCACTAACCAAGACACACAACCGGTGTTTTACCAATTCATGTACCCTACCGGTAGATCACATTGACTTGGAATGCTTTCGGTTTTGTGTCCATACTTCATGTGATCTAGCAACCATTCACTCTATTGGTTTTTCTTCTTCATGTTCATACATGCTCACCGATGGATCTCCTTATTGCATCTACATACTGAGAACATACCTATCACTTGACATTCCATACCATTTTTCAATACTTACTTATCGATTATCATCCCATACTGGTTGACATCAATGACAGCACAATGCCAACAATCTCCCCCTTTGGCAATGATGTCAACACACTCTGTTCCTTCACCTGGCCCAATTTACCATTCTCCCCCTTTGACAACAATGACAAATGGGTAGGGCATCCCTCCTTCTAATTCATTCTCCATCGGTTATACAATATATTCTCCCCCTTTGACCACTATCCACTCAACCAGTACCATCAATTATTCATAAGAATCAAATGTGATTGTACTATGAGTGCTACCAATTAGGAAAGTAGATTCCTGTAATCATGAAATTCTACTAGGTATTCCTACAACAATTCCCTTTTTCTACAGTTTATTCTTTTGGTATACCTGTCTAGTGTTCCTTTCACCTGGTGGTCTAAATGATTTTTATTAAAGTACAAATTGAATAGACATTGAAAGAACTTTCAACTAAGGACCAATGAGCACTACCCAAAAGCTCAAGTATGTCGGTATTGTATCATAATCACTTGATCTCCCTCTATGTCCAACATATGGTCCATGAAATAGGAGATTTTTCAATGAACTTCCCTTGAACCATAGATCTCCATACATATTTAAGTGCATGAAGAAAGTAACACCACTCCTAACTTCTGTCTCAGATACTCAAATATGTTTACCAGTAGAGGATTGGTGAAGATATCAGCCACTTGTTCACCTATAGGGACATACTCTACCTTGACTTCCTGATCTGCCACCTTCTCCTTGAGAAAATAATATTTGATGGCAATATGCTTTGTCCTTGAGTGCATAACTAGATCTTTTTATATGTTAATTGCACTGGAATTGTCACACTAGATGGAAATGGGGCTAGGCATCTCTACTTGAATATCCTTGAGGGTTTGCTTCATCCATAGCACCTCAGAATAGCATGTGGCAGCAATAATATATTCTACTTCAATAGTAGATAGAGAAACTAAATCCTGCTTCTTGTGGTGCCATGAGACCAACCGGTTACCTAGGAAGAATGCACCACCACTTATGCTCTTCTGGTCATCAATGCAGCCTACCCAATCAACATCAATGTAGGCATGCAAGATAAAATCTCCTTGCTTGGGATACCATAGTCCATAATCAAGTGTCCCTTGTATATAACAGAATATCCTCCTGACTGCATTTACATGTGATTGTTTGGGTGCAGCTTGAAATCTAGCCACCATGCATATTACATGCACTATATCTAGTCTAGAAGCAGTAAGATATATCAAACTGCCAATCATGGATCTATACAATGTTTGATCCACTACTGGTGATTCATCATCCTTGCTCAAATTGAATCTAGTCATCATGGGGGTACTTACCAGTTTGCTATCTTCCATTTGGAATTTATTCAATATGTCCTGGGCATACTTGGTTTGAGAGACAAAAATTCCTTTGTCTTGTTGAGACCTGCAAACCAAGAAAAAATGACAACTCTCCAAGCATGGACATCTCAAATTTGTCTTCATTTGATTAGAAAAGTCCTTGCATAGAGTGTCCTTGTTACCTCCAAAAATGATGTCATCTACATACACAACCACATTGATCATGTAGTTTCCAACTACCTTGATGTATATATTGTTGTCAGCACTCCCCTTTTTGAATCCTTACTCCTTCAAGCACTTATCTAGCCTTGAATACTATGCTCTAGGAGCCTGTTTTAAACCATACAGGGGTTTCTTCAACCGGAACACAAAGGATTCATCATCATGTAATAGAAACCCTTCTAATTTCTCTATGTACACTTCTTCCAAATTTCCATTGAGGAAGGTAGATTTTACATCCATTTGATATACTTTATAACCCTTGTGGGCTGAAAAAGATAGAAACATCCTAATTGCTTCTAGTCTAGCTACTAGTGCAAATGTTTCTTCAAAATCAATGCCTTCTACTTGAGAGTAACCCTTGCACACAAGTCTAGCTTTATGCCTAACAATTTTACCTTCTTCATTCATCTTGTTCGGTAGACCTATTTGGTGCCAATGATGTTCTTGTTTGCCAGTCTAGGGACTAATTCCCAAGTCTTGTTCTTCTCAATCTACTGCAACTCTTCTTCCATTGCATCCATCCATTTCTAACTTTTGTTGGCCTCATTGAATCTCTTAGGTTCCATTTCAGTCATGAGGCAGAAATTTACTTGTTTATCATTCTAGGCAAGCCTTCTTCTAGTTTTCACACCATCACTCTTATCACCTAAAATCTTCTCTTCTGGGTGGTCTTTCTGCACATAGTGGTTAGGGACCTTACTGGATGCTTCTTCTGGTTCATTGTCTAATTGAGCTTCTTCACCTTCATCACCAGAATCATCATACTGGTTCACTTGTTCTTGTCTACCTTTATGCATATCCTCATCAACCTTTACATGCACACTCTAAATAACTCTTCTTAATCTTTTGTTGTAGCATTTGTAGGCCTTACTATGAGTTGAGTAACCAAGGAAGATACCTTCATCACTCCTAGATTCAAAAATGCCCAAGCCATCCTGGTCTCTTTTAATAAAGCATTTACTCCCAAACACCTTGAAGTACTTGACTAAGGGTTTCTGGTCATAGCACAGTTCATAAGGTGTGATATTGTTGTTTGTTCTCAATTGAACCTAGTTCAAAGTATATGTTGCAGTATGAACTGCTTCCTTCCAATACATATTCAAAAAACTTGCGTCATTCAACATGGTTCTGGCCATCTCCTTGACTGTCATGTTCTTCCTTTCTACCACACCATTTTGTTGTGGTGTCCTGGGGGCTGAGAATTATCTTCTGATTCCATGTCTCTCACAGTAATCTTCAAACTCATTTGATGTGAACTCTCCACCTCAGTCGGATCTTAGGCATTTTAGCTTGCATCCACTTTCCTTCTCTACCATCTTCTGGAAGATCTTGAATCTATCAAATGTTTTTGATTTATCATGAAGAAAGGTGACCCATGTCATTCTTGAGTAATCATCAATGAAAACCATAAAGTATCTCTCGCTGACAAGAGCTCTTGTCCTAGTTGGACCACATAGATCTATATGTACAAGTTCAAGTGGTTTTGAGGTGTTGTGTTCTTTTGTCTTGAAGCTCACCTTCATCTGCTTTCCTTTCACACACTCATCACAAAATGTGCTTACCAGTTTGATGATGGGTGGTATATTTCTCACACAACCCTTTTCTATTACTGCAACCAAATTATGAAAATTTATGTGGCCAAATATTTTGTGCCACAACCAGCTTTCATCCACTTGTCCCAACATGCATTGGGTTTCAAAACATTCTTTAAGATTGTATACATTTCCATCTGTCCTCTTACCTTTAGCTACAACCTGACTGGTACTCTCCTTCTTTATCTAGCAACTGGTAGAGTCAAAGGTGAATTTATAACCTTTGTCACACATCTGACTCACACTCAACAAATTGTGCTTTAGGCCTTTCACATAATATACATCATGTGCTTTCAGTTTTCCATCAATATTTAGAGTACCTTATCCCTTTATCTTGATGGAGGAGTTATCTTGAAACCTCACTGAGCCACCATTCCAATCTTCAAGCTTGATAAATTACTTTTTATCATCGGTCATGTAGTTGGAACAACCACTATTGACAACCCACAAGTTTCTTATTTTTGCATGTAGGGCAATCTGCACTATCAGACTTGATTATGCTTTGTCCTTTTCTTTCTCAACCCCAACTAGTTGATTTTCCTTCTTCTTGACAACTGCAATCTTATGCTTCGGTTTGGATATCAGTTCCTGATCAGGGGTTGTCCTCTTCTACTTGATTTTCCTATGTTGGCAATGGTTTGCAATATGTCCAAACTCTTTACAGTTATAACATTTCACATTTATATTAAAAGATGAATGTTTAAAACTATTGTAGGACACCGATTTACTTTTCCTACATTCTAAACTCCTATGACCAAATTCATTGCACTAATAATTGACAATTGTTGTTATCCTAGAGTGCATTAAATGGATTTTTGCTTCTATTTGTTCAACATCTTGTCCAAAGCTTCTGTGTTACCCTCATACTTGCTCCTCACTTTTCAGTTCATCCTTACTCTTTTCAAGCTCCTTTCTGAGCTTCACTATTTCTTCTTCCAGGTCTTGATGCTCCTTTTTCTTCTTCATCAAATCAAAGGAGGTAACTTCACATATCCTCGTGGCTTCTTCCAACTAGAGTTTCAAGTCAGAGATAACTTGATTAGACTTATCCAGGGATTGCTTCAAGTGATCTTGTTCTTTTGCTACAATAAGCTTGACTTTCTTGAGTTCTCTTCTTGTCTTACTTAACTCCTTAAGAGCACTTATGAGCTCACCTTCTAGATCCACTTCAACTTCAATGTATTCATCTTCCACAACCAGTTCATCCAGTGCTATAAAGAGATTAAATTATCTTTCATCTTCATGGCTGTCATCTTCTAATGTACTCTATTCATCTATGGCATCATCCTCAATGGTATATAGGATATTATACTTTCGGTAGCTTCTTCTTACTTGTCGGTGAACCTTTTTTTTCTTTGTCTTTATTGAAAGATCTGCCAGAGATCCTTTTCTCATCTCCACCGGATTCATTGTAGGAACATTTTGCAGCAAAGTGTCATATTTTACCATAGTTAAAACATTTTAGTGGCAGCTTTCCTTTATACTTACCAGATCCACTCGTGAGATTTCTAACAAAGTTTTCCACCTCTGCATCCAAGTCTCCACTTGATCTTTTATGAGTAACCTCTTCCTTTCCCTTTTTGGTGGAATTGAAAGTTGTCTCTTTCCTCAAAGACCCTTCTTTGATTGTCCTCATCTCATAAGCAGTTAAGGAGCCAAATAACTCATCCATTGTGAAGGTTTTCATATCCTTGGCTTCCTCTATAGTAGAGCCCTTAGTATCATACTTAGATGTGAGTGATCTAAGTACCTCTTTGACAATAATTTCATCAGCAATTTCCTCTCCAAGTCCTCTGATGGTGTTCACAGTTTCATCTACTCTGTGAAGGTAGTCTGCAATCTTTTCATCATCATTCATCTTCAAACCTTCAAGCTGACCTCTTAGTGATTGTAGTTTGGCCTCGTTAACTTTGGCATCTCCTTCAAATAATCTTTGCAATAGAAACTGACAAGGTGTGTGTGAACCGGTAGAGAGAATGTTGGTATTTTGATATGGTTTTGTCATTGATGTCAACACCTACTAAACACTTATCAACTCTGGCACTTTAGAGAATCAACAACATTCACCGGCAAGCAAATGACTCATGCACAGTCATTGGTATCTGGTACACTGGCAAGATATAATGATCATTGACACTTGGAATGATATGGAAAACATTTGGTTATGTCAAAGACATCGTGTGGACACTTTGTCTTGGAGTTTTGTTTATTGGTATATTAGCATTTGCATATTTGTTGTTACCGATAAATAGGTCTAGGTTACAACGACGGGTTTATCTTTTCTAGATCAGCATGGCATGTTATGGAGATGACTTATTATTGTTGTAAATGCATTAAGCCAACATATTGAATCGGTTATTGCATCAGGTATTAATCGATATGTAAATTAATTTTATTGTAATATTTTGTAGAGAAGACCTACTAAAATTGGTCTTAGGGTATGGTATAAATATAAGATCTTATTTGTAAGATCAAATGTGGAATGTGAAAAAGGAATTGTAAGAAGGAATATGCGAGATTAAGTAGAGCTAAACATGCAGACATCATTTGAAGGTGAAGCTAGGTTTTTATGAAAGCATATCAGAACTACACCGGTATTGAATCCAACATATGAAGATGCCATTTTGAGCAGTACATTCTTATTGGATTGAACCATCCAATTGTATTTAGTGTGACTCCCATTTGTGATTGAGCAGTCAGGTCTAGGTGCTTGGCCTTTCTGCATGTGCAGACCCCATTTATGTACACTTACTATTTGTAATAGTATCATCTGATTGTGGGTAAGGTTTCCCACCATGGTTTTTCCCCTTATAGGGTTTCCACGTACAAATATTGGTGTTATGTGTTGTGGATGACTTTATCTTTTTGTTTCATTTATTAATCCTTACCGGTGTTGCAATTAACTATTAAAACTATCTACCGGAATATAAGACTAGTTTACCGGTATTCAGCAGTAAATTGGTTAAAGTATTTTTTATTTAAAATTGTTAGACAATTGATTCATCCCCCGCCCCCCTCTCAGTTGTCTTTGGGACCTAACAATTGGTATCAGAGCTTAGTCCTCTTTTGCAGAAGTTTAACAGCTTGAGGAGATCCAATGTCTACTAACTATTTCAGGAAGGACAGTTCTAAACTTGATGGAACCAACTATGGTTGTATATGGTGAAAATGGATAACAATAATAACAATATTGAAAGGCTAAATGAATTCAACCACAAAACCCTAGCCTAACAACAACAAAGATCCACCATAACATATGAAGATTACCTAAGACAATGCAAATCACATGAAATCACAAAGATTATACCATCACATGTCCAATAGGGTTTTGATCTCCATTCTTCCTATCTCCATTGATCTTGCTTGATATATTTGCTCTCAAATTTTATATGCACAAGAGCTCAACAAAGAACGGAATGTGGTTGCAAGTGGGATCGTAGTGTAGTCAAGTCCTTAAGATGATTCATTAGGTCATTAGGGTTTGATAATGAAGGAAGCATCTCCTTATATAGAAGACACTATATGAAATGGAGGGATAAGATTGAGAGGTGTAAAAAGGAGGTCGGCTATGATTAGAGGGTAGGTAGAAGAAATAATAAAATAATGAAAGGGGTAGGTAATATATGAATTAAGAGATGAATGACATGTGTCATGGGTAGAAAAAGTTAATGAATTAATTAAATAAATAAAGATTTATTTAATTAATAGAAGAAGTGGGATAATTAAATAAATAAGAATATTTATTTAATTTAGGAAAATGATAATTTAAATAAATAAATGTATTTATTTAAATGAGAAATAAGGCTAGAAGAGGATAAATGAATTAATTAAATAAATAAAGATTTATTTAATTAATAGAAGAATTAAGCTTAGATAATTAAATGAATAAAATATTTATTTAATTAGACTAGACAATTTTGGGTGTCTACATTTTGCCCTTCTTTGAGACAATGCGGCTTGTCGCGTTGTTTCAAAGAAGATAATATGAACTGATACAGAGTTGCCCTAGAATGGGAATGATATGCCCCCTCAAGAGATTGGATGAAAATGTCTAAAAAGATTGCAGACAATTTCTCGATAAGAAAGACGGGATAGAATGGACTGACCGGATAAAGTGACAAAGTCACGAGATAATGAAGACTGACTCGGGAAACGAGGGCTAGGGCAGTCTATAAGATAGACCATGGGGGAAAATACATCCTCATTGCCATCTACACCTTCACGAGATAAAAGTGCAGAGCGAGAAAAGAGCAGGAGCAGTCAACAGCGATGGCTTTCACTCACAGATTCGACCGCGTTCGCCGATTTCAGAGGCCAGCAGAGGCAGAGAGCCGGTAAGTACCACCAAACCTCCTCATACTTTGATGCGTTTAATTTTGTCATTAATGCAGGTCGAATAGAGCAATAAATGCGCTCAGAAGTAGAGTTAAAAAATGTCAAAAACTGTTGAAACGCATCTGTGTCGGTGCCAGGTGCGTCTGTGTCCGCCAGGTGCGTTTGCGTCTGGAACCGCGTTTGCGTCGGATGCGGGCGCGTTTATGTTATTCAGGGGTGTCTGCGTCGCCAAGTCACGTGTATGCCCGGCATAGGCGCGTCTGTGTTGTTCAGGCGCATCTGTGCAGTCTGTAGGCGCGTTTGTGTCAGTCAAGCGCGTTTGCATTGAAAAATGCAAGTTTTGGTCTTCTAGGTGAAATCGGCAGTTCTGTGATGCTGTCGATTGGATAAGCTGCTGAGAGGATACACTCAAGCAGGTCCTCTAGGAAGACTAGGATAGATCAAGGCACTTTGTGATGAACAGTGAGTACCAAGATAGAGTACTTTGTGATGAACAGGGAGTACCCAAAGTATGAGCAGCACTTTGTGATGAACAGGGAGTGCAAATGTGAGTAACACTTTGTGATGAATAGGGAGTGTCATACACATAGTACTTTGTGATGAACAGTGAGTACCACTAGGATAAATAGCAACACTTTGTGATGAACAGTGAGTGTCACTAGGGTAGATAGCCATATGTATTTAGATAAAAAGTAGCATTTTGTGATAAATAGTGAATGCCACTATAACTGACATGATTGAGTTGCTTGACTGCAGGAGTATTTGCCAATGTTGGAGTCACGAGAGAGATTCCCGTCGACACAGAGGTTGCGACCAGAGTTGTCGTTCGAGGACCGAGTTGCCATCGAGGAGATGGGCCTGAGACATGTACTATATGTGCCTGAGTTTCAAGCAAACATGGGTTTGCTGACTGCGCTTGCTGAGAGATGGCACTCTGAGACGTGCATGTTCCATTTGCCTATGGGTGAGATGACAGTCACCCTGGAGGATGTATACAGGATTCTGCGGGTGCCGATCGATGGAGATTTGATCCCAAATGATCGAGATGGCGACAGAGAGGCCCTGAGATGAGTATTTCAGGACCCTGGATTAGAGATGAGGGCAGGACACGTGGCATGGGACACCATGACCGCTATAGGGTTAGCATTGTCGGTCGTGATCGGAGGAGCGATCAGTGGATTCCTATGTCCAGACAAGGTGACACAGGGATTGGCTGTGGGCTGGCGGGGAGCACTAGAGACACTGGTGACACAGCACACCAGATATGCCTGGGGACCATGTGTGCTGGCCCATTTATATTACGAGCTTCACCAGTTTGTTTATCACGGGTCAGTGGGATTGGGTTGCGGGGTGACACTATTGCAGGTTTGGGCTTACGAGCATCTGCCAGTGACAAGGCTGATACACTTCAGAGGCAGGGGACATGGACGCAGTTTTGTGCATCTATACGATATGATCACCTCGCAGCCATGGATTGGCAGGTTGGAGCATTAGCGGCAGGTGCTAGATGATATCGATGTGGTCATATGGAAACCATATCTAGGCTGTGAGGAGTGGGAGGATGACGTAGTGGAGCTGCCCTACACCTTCCAGAGTAGGTACCTGATTGGGCGGATGCCCTATGTGCTAGAGAGGCAGCTTGTGGACAGGGTTTGCAGGCAGTATGGTAGGATTCAGAGGATGCCACGGGGCTCGGGCATGTATGCCCGCACAGTCAAAGATCAGGCGTAGTTTGGGCCGCTACTGTCATATGATCAGGCGCTTACACAGCTGGCAGAGATGGTGCCCCTACCCTAGGACATGTGGCCTGAGATTGAGGACGCCAGGATGGATGCTGAGTATTTAGCATATTGGGCAGAGCATCCATTCCCACGATTGACAGATCTAGGGGAGCTATTGGATGGAGATGGAGGTGGGGACGATGATGATGATGGTGGAGGTGATGGGGGTAGAGGCCGACGGTGGCGGAGGGGAGTAGTTGGGGAGAGGCGAGTTGCACCTCGGAGGGAGGGTGGGGAGGAGAGACAGGCTCAGGTGGTGAGGGGTCGCGGTGGATTGCCCTTATAGGTACCAACAGCACAGGGTCCCAGGCAGGTACAGAGATAGGGACAGGTGCCAGTATAGGCACAGGAGCAGGGACGGAGACAAGTATAGGCACAGAGGCATGTATAGAGACAGGTACCCATACGGCACCAGTACAGGTACAGGTACAGGGGCAAGCACCCGCAGAGGGGGAGCCATAGGCAGAGGCAAAGGGGGATGATCCAGTGGAGGCTGAGCTAATTGAGCTCAGGGAGATCTGCTAGGGCCAGGCAGATGAGATACAGGATTTGGAGAGGGAGAGAGATTGGCTCAGGATGAGGCTCAGAGATACTGAGTGGGAGAGAAATCAGGCTATCCAGCGCTATACAGAGGCTGAGACAACACTGAGGGCAGGGAGATAGGCAGCGGAGGACATAGGGGCAAGATATGCATATGTCCTGCGAGCTAGAGAGGAGATAGGGTACTGGAGGGACCTCTACTACGGTGTAGTGCCAGCAGATCAGCGGGCGAGGAGCTTCCATAGACCGTTGCGTACAGCGACAGCTATGGGATGGAGTCGGAGGAGGTAGGCATCTAGTGGTGGGGTCATGGGTCCTCCACCACCACCAGATAGAGGGGACAGGCAGGATGATCCTGGGGCAGGTCCTTCAGGGGCTCAGATTCTATCGAGGCCAAGCGGCTCCGGGGGAGGGAGTTCATCATAGCCTTAGAGGGCTCCCATTGTATCAGTGTTGTACCATTTTTTTTGTATTGTAGACACCTGCAGGTGATTGTAGCCATATGATTTTGACATCATTGTATCATGACACTTTATATATAAATTTATGACCATTTTGTAAAATACTCTGTGGCGGTGATAATGAATTTATGACCATTGGAAGAAGGAGGGTGATTCTTGCCTATGAGATCGAGTCCCCATTGACAAAAGGGCCAAGGAGATGCAAGTGGTTGTAGTTCTTGTGCTGGCGCATGTATGAGGTCTCCATGAATTTGACATTGCTTACATTTCTTGACAAACTGATATGAGTCTTTTTCCATATTGGGCCAGTAATATCCAGTCCTGATAAGTTTCTTGGCCAAGGTAGGACCACTAGCATGTGGACCACATATTCCTTCATGCACTTCCCGTAACGCAATCTGAGCTTCGTCGCTTTCTAAACATCTAAGAAGAATGCCATCTAGACCTCACCGGTATAGGATATCAGCTAAAATGACATATCGAGAGGATTGGCGAATGAAAGTGTGACGTTGGTTATTTGATAGATCAGGAGGTAAAGTATTGTCTCGTAGGTATGTGAAAATGGAACCATATAATTGGGATTCGGGACCGACAACACATATCATCTCAATAGGCATTATCTCATATGAAGGGACCAAAAGGTTATCCACCAATAACTCATAGCGGGTCTCGTTTGGAGGTAAATCAATCAATGAAGCAATTGTAGCCATGGCATCTGCAGCATGATTCTACTCTCTTGGTATCTGCTCAAAGTCTATCTTTGCAAAATATTGTTTCAGACCATCCACCATTTGTTTATAAGGCATTAACTTTTCATCTTTTGTCTGGTAATCATCAGTTGCTTGACGGATGACAAGTTGGGAGTCCCCAAAAACACGAAGTTCCTGGATCTTCCATTGAACTGCAATTCGTAATCCTGTTGTTAATGCCTCATATTCCGCTATATTGTTAGTGCAAGGAAATGATAAGCGGTATGATTTTGGTATAGAATCCCCTTGAGGAGTTATAAAGAGGATGCCAGCTCCTGCCCCATGCTGTGTGTATGAACCATCGAAGTACAGTTGCCATGGCTTTGCATGTGACATTGTCAAAATGGATTCATCTGGAAATTCTGAACTTAGAGGAACATCATCTATCATGGGAGCATCTGCTAATTGATCTGTTATGGCTTGTCCTTTTATTGCTTTTCTGTCCACATACTCTATGTTGAATTCACTCAGTATCATTACCCATTTGGCCAGTCGCCCAGTAAGCGCTGCCTTATTAAGAAGGTATTTCAACGGATCTATCCTTGCAACTAACTTTGTCTTATGAGTGAGCATATAATGTCATAATTTCTATGAAGCAAAGACCACAGCAAGACATGCGCGCTCAATTGGTGTGTAGTTTAGCTCATATCCCACCAATGTGCGACTGATATAGTATACTGCTTTTTCCTTGCCTTCAGCGATTTGTTGCGCTAAGAGTGCCCCCAGTGTTGTTGGAGTAGCTGATATGTACAGTCACAGTGGTTGATCTGGAACTGGTGGCATCAGAACTAGCGGATTTAGAAGATAATCTTTGAGCGTCTGGAAAGCCTGTTGACAGTTGTCATCCCATTTGAATTTGATGTTTTTATGTGGCAAGTGCTGAAAAGGATTACACTTATCTGCCAGTTGTGCTATGAATCTTCAGATGGACTGGAGTCTGCCTTGTAAGGATCGAAGTTGACTGATATTTCTTGGTGGTTGCATTTCCAAGATAGCTTTGACTTTTACTGGATCCGCTTCAATTCCTCTTTTAGATACAATGAATCCTAGGAGCTTCCCGGAGGTTACTCCAAAGACACATTTCTTAGGGTTTAATCTTACTTTGTATTTTTCCAACTGATCAAAGGCAACTGAAAGTATGTCCAAATGTGTATTTCTGTCTATTGATTTGACCAAGAGGTCGTCAACATAATCTTCCACAGTTACATGCATGAGATCATGAAAGATAGTAGTCATGGCTCTTTGATATGTAGCACCTGCATTCTTTAGCCCGAAAGGCATGACATTCCAGCAGAAAGTTTCCCACGGACAAGTAAATGTTGTTTTATGTTGATCCTTGGGTGCAATTCTTATATGATTATAGGCAGAGAATCCATCCATTAATGATAGCATTTCATGACCTACTGTGAGATCAACAATCAAGTCAATGTTTGGTAATGGGAAGTCATCCTTGGGACAAGCTTTGTTAATGTCTCTAAAATCTGTGCAAATTCTGATGCTGCGGTCTGGTTTACTGACAGGTACCAAGTTAGAGATCCATTCAGGATAATCAATTGGGCGTATGAATCTGACATCGAGTAATTTCTCAAGTTCTGCTTTGACTAGTAATGCCACTTGTGCATGCATTTTTCTTAATTTCTGTTTTACTAGTTTTGCCCCCGGTTTGACTGTCAGATGATGCATTACCAAATCTGGATTCAATCCAGGCATATCAGCATATGACCAGGCGAAGTTGATTTGTCTCTTTTTGAAGAAACTTATGAATTTTGACCTTTCAGACTCTGTCAATGATTGAGCTAGGAATATGTTGTGTGGAACCTCTTCTGTACCGATGTTTGTTTTGATAGTCTCCTCTACCAACATGGATGATTTTTCCTCATATGATGCTGGGAGAATGTCGAGCCTTCCATCTTCGGGCACCTCAGAGAGGTTTTCACCCTCAGATACGTCCTTTCTTTTTACTTTTTTGGGGTCAGATAGTGCCACAATGTGGTTTTCGCCATAAGACCCTTGATTTGTTCTGATTTTCACATTTTTGCGACTGGAAGGTCCGACACCCTCACCAAAATATGCCATGCTATTGAGTTCTATGGTGTATCCCACTTTATGGTCTCCAGGGGGAAGATTGTTTCGTATGCCTAGATAGTCAATAAAAGCTTCATCATTTTGAAATGTATCCAACTGTGCAGGTCCTTCATGATCCCAGTCAATGAGTTGGTGGTGAACAAGGGGAAGGTCATTAATGTCTTCGAAGTTAGCGGGGCTAAGAGTGAAGATGTGGTTATATTCGGGTATGTCAAGGTAATTATCGAGGTCATCAATGGCACTCTCCTCATCAGTCTCGATCACAAGTGAATCCAAATTATCATCACTAGTAGCACATTCCGGAATAGGTGTTCTCATCCTATGTGATTTCAACCTAGAACCTTGAGATAAGGACTGTGTAGACTCCTCATGGGTTGTTTCTTGACCAACTCTGAATTTGTTATAAAACTCCTCCTCTTCTGTGGGTTCACCTGGCTCTCTGAATGTCTCGGTGAGCTCGTAGTCACTGGAAGACTTGTCAGAACCCCATTCCCATTCGTTGGAATCTGTGGAATAGAAATTCTCTTGTTGAATTTTGGCAATTTTGATTCGTGATGCCTCTTCTGTCCTTTTAGTGTGGATCTTGGAAGTCAGAAAACCAAGTCCCTTCGAGCGTTCCCTTTTTACAGTCAATTCAGGTTGTAAGGGCTCCATAACACCTTCTTTTCGTAACCCAAGAGGGCTTTTTCCATCATACCCGAATTTTTGTAGAATCTTGAAGCCTTTGCCATATTTCTCACAGGGTATATTGATCTGATCTTGTGTGTCATCTTCAATGTCTTTGTAGAACATTTTGTATAAACCTTCCTCTTCCAGTTCACCCCATCTTTGAAAGGTAGTAGGGTCCCATTTGAGCGTCATGATGGAGATTTGCTTGTTAGGATGTGGTCTTCCATATTCTTTTGGGGAACTCATGACTTGTCTTAAGTACATGGTCTGATTGAAAGTATATTCCCCCATGCCTTTGTCCTGAAACTTGCCTCTAAGCTCACCTTGTTTGGATGTTGAAGGCTTTAATGACTCAGGATCAATGTATGTCGACGAAGGAACAGCCTCCCGATTACTAGGAATGATGGTCTCAGTCTTTGATTTCAGGTTATTGCAATATATGAATGGATTAGGATCACCATTAACTGTTACTTCCACTCCATTATGAGGAAACTTAATGCACTGGTGATATGTGGATGGGACTACCCTCATTTCATGGATCCAAGGACGTCCTAGTAATATGTTATAAGTGAGATTTAAATCCAGGACTTGACAGACCACATCCTTTGTAACTGGTCCCACTCTGAGAGGTAAGATGAATGTACCCTTGGATGAACGCTCTTCATCATCATATGCCTTAATGGTGATCTTGTTTGTAGAATTCACAACTTTATCAGAATATCCCAATTGTGTGATAGTGCTTAATGTGCAAATGTTTAGACCTGCTCCTCCATCTATCAGGACTCGTTTTATTCGATGTTTGTGTATGAAGGCTTCAATGTGTAAGGGTGCATTATGCGGCTGACTTACAGAGGCGTCATCAGCTTCTGTGAATGTAAGGGAGTGTGGAATGGAAATGTATCCCACCATGGCTTGAAATTGGTCCACATTTAGATCAGTAGGAACAACAGTATCTCTCAAGATTTTATCAAGAATGGCTTTATGTGCGGGGGATATGCATAATAGTTCAAGAATGGAGATGAGTGCGGGTGTCTTCCCTAGCTGTTCTACAAGGTCATACTCAGGTTTGGTTGATGAAGAAGTGGTGTTTTTAGTTGGAGCACCTTGCAAAGTGATCTTACCTCAACGGGTTGTAACATGACATTCAGAGGTAGGTTCAGAAGAAGATCCAACACCTTTTAGGACAATCCTGGGTCTCTGAGTAGAATTCTCAGACGCTTTGTCCTTGATGATAATAGTAGAGACGTAATTGTCCATCGAGATGTTATTGATAGTTGAATCATAGTTGTAAGGTGCTCTAGTATAGTTGGCTTGGTCATCTGTGGCTTTAGCTTTTCCCTTGTCATGTTTTGGGAATGGTTCCTTAAACATCTCATGTTCTTGATTAGACGAATGTCCCTCAATCTCAATGTCACCTCTATCAATGAGATCTTGTATGATATTCTTCAGTCAATGACAATTTCCTGTCTTATGACCCTTGCTCTTATGAAATTCACAATATTCATCATCATTCTACCAATTTGGTTTAACCTTTGGTTCATATGGAGGAAAATCTGGAACTGTGATTACCTTGTTTGCCACCAGCTTTTTGAAGACTGACTCAAGTGGTTCTCCCAAAGGAGTGTACTTCCTTCGTGACCTGGAAGTTGTTTGAGTATTCACTTGATTGTTTGTAGAACTTGATCCTAAAAAGATGACTTTGGGTCGCACTGTGTTGGCATCAACAACACCATCATTGACAGTGTTCTTGTTTTTATTCCAAAATCTTGGCTTGTCTTTTCCTTTAAAGTCATCTTTGTTTTCCTTAAATATCTTAATGACTCCTTGCTCAATTAGGACCTTCTCTGTTGCTAAGCCTTTTTCAATGACGTCCTTGAAGGTGGACAAACAAGCTTTCATTAGATCATAGCCAATGTCTTTATTAACATTCTAGGTGAACATTTCTACCATTTGTTTTTGTGGAATTTCACAAGAGCATCTGCTAGCTAGATTTCTCCATCTTTGTAAAAATGATGGAAAAGATTCTCCCTCTTTTTGCTTAGTATTGCACAAAGTAGTGATTGATATGTCTGTCTCTATGTTGAATAAATGCCTCTGCTAAGTCACCCCATGACTTAATTCCAGGTGGAAGTTGGGAGAACCATTCCATAGCTTGATCACCTAAGCTTTGTGGGAATAATCTCATCAAATATGTCTCTTCTGCTGCTACCTCAATGCAAGCTGTGAAAAACTATCTTATGTGTGCCTTAGGATCCCCTTTTCCTCTATATTTGTCAAATTTAGGCGTCACAAAATGTGTAGGAAATGGAGGCATTGGAATGCTCTTGTCCAATGGATAAGGACATATGTCTCTCATTGTGTATGTTGGCTTCGGTGCATTTATGTCCTCCATTTTCTTTTGTAAGTGTCTAATTTGTTGCTCCAAATTTCTCTTAGGTGGAGATCGACTTCTTGAACCATACCCCATGTTTGAGACACCAATTGGAGGAGGAGCATGTTGCATATATGGATGATATTGATCATACACATGTTCATATGGAGGAGGTCTATAGTGATGCTGCGTATATGGACCACTTGGTATAGATTCATGTTGAGGAACACCATATCTATTTTGTGCATGTATACCATACTCTACAGGCATGTCATGTTCTATTGTATTGCCCCCAAATTTCACATGAGGTTTCCTTGTGTCCAAATTTTGAGCATGCCTTGGAATATCCCATTGCTTTGGTGGTTGATCCTTAGCATTGATATGTGATTGAGCATATTTTTCTCCATAAGACTTCCATAATGGTCTGCGAAGGTGAGTATCATATGTTTGACCATGTGTATGTGGGACCTGTGGTTTTTGAAGCAAAGTTGATGGTGATTCAGGTACCATATGTGGTCCTCTATTTCCTCCACTATTAGGTCTCCTTTGATCCATGTTGGAGTGAGGTTGTTGCAAAGGTCTATGTTCCATTATTTGAGACATGTCAAAATCATGAGGTATCTTGGCTCCACTTTCTGCCATCATGTGTAAGAAGTATTGTCTATCCCTCCTCATTATTTCCTCAACCAATCGATTGAAATGGGGATTCATAATGGATTCTTCCACATCTGCTGAATGTATTGAAAAATTGTCCATATTGTCATTGTGTGTAGCATTGTTGTTTGTAGTGTCTGCGTTCTCCACATTTGGAATGTTTCTATAGACATCCATGTCCGGCAATGTAGTGTGATCAGTATTGAAAAATAAATCATTGTCATACTCATAAGAACTCATGTTTGCGGACTCTTGAGCCTCTTTAGTTTCTCTCCTAGATTTTTGAAGACAAGTTTCAACCATGAACTAGGTATTGACCAAGATGTGAGAGACTAGATGAAAAATGGAAAGAGTATGGAAGACCAAGAGTTGAATGGAATGTAAATGAGTCTGAAGTGTACTTGCAATGTCCAAAGTGTAAGACCAAGTATATATGTAGTAGAGTAGTGTGACTTCCAAAGAGAGGATAGTTTCTCTTGATGAGGTAAGCTTACCTTGACCCTAAGTAAGACCAAATGAGACCCAAAGGTAAGAAACCTTGATGAGGGACCACTTAGCAAAGTGTTGTTGTATGTAGTGTTTTGACAAAGTATGATGAGGATAAGCAAGTGACCTTTTGACTCAAGTTTAGACAAGTGTGAATGTAATGTGAGATGTAAAGCAATGATGGACTTAATGAGACCCAAAGACAGGTTGAATGCTAAATGAAACCTTAGAGAGATGACCTAGGAAGCTCAAGATTTCCGAAACTGACTGTGTTTGCTTGCTGGACTGTAACAGTTTTTCAATTCTGGACACAGACGCGACTGTATACTTCACAGACGCGGTTTCCTGACACAGACGCTACTCTGTTTAACACAGACGCGCTTTTGAGATTTCTTGTTTATGTTTGCTGGACTGTAAGATTTTTTTGCAATTTTGAACACAGACGCGCCTGTATACTGCACAGACGCGGTTACCCGACGCAGACATGTTTATATTCAACACAGACGCTGTTATAAACATAGACGCTATTCTGCCCTTCACAGATGCGCCTATACAACACAGACGCGTTTCTGTAAAAGTTGTGCAATTTTTTTCCAATCTGTGAAGTCATTTTGTTGTGACCAAATCTGACTGTTTGACTGTTTTTTTGTGACAAGAGGACACAATGTTGATGAGGACTCAATGTTTGCTCGTGTTTAGACTCCAAAATGACTCCAAGAAAAGTGTGTTGTTTGATGTAAAAGTGTTTTGCATACACTTGAAGACACAAAAGACACAATGTTTTGCTGTTTGGTCTTGAATGTTTTGAATGTTTAACATAAGTCAAGCACAATTCTTATGGCTGGCCAAGACAATAGTTGTTGATCCCACATGGGGTTTTACCCCCGAGGCTACGCTATTCAGAGTGGATACTTAGATGCTTGACCTCATTGGCTCCACCCTTGGCACTCACTTCTCGGGTTAGCCAAGCATCAGTCCCCATGAAAACTCCCCATGGCGAACTTTGTATCTCTACTAAGAACCGTATGTGTGTGGGCCGCTACCAGAGGTCCGACCTCCTGCCCCAACAACTAGAAGGATTTGGGCCTCTAAAACAAAATGGTGCTAGTAAGGGCATCCGCTCGTGTGGCCATACATGCGGCACTTTCAGCTCTGTAAATACAGAAGGCTCCCAGCCGGTAGGGGTTACACCCTACAAATGATCAAATAAATTTTATCAAACGGGTTTATGGGGAGACATAGTGTCGGTATAAACTAATCAGCACATGTTATTCATAGTTTTCACCATGAACACATTTGATTATAGTGGTTCGGAAGAGGTGGGTTTTCCTCGCTACCACTTGGGTCGTTCTCTTCTCACTAGTAGTCCTAATGACCACACGGGAAGACAGGCCCTCTAAAGATTAAATAAAAAGAGCCTATTGCTCAAGACACAAAAGACAATGATTCAATTTTAGTGCACCAATGAAAGTGTTTGCTAGTCTATGAAAACAAGGCACACAATAAAAATCAAAAACTCTTGCCAAGGACCTGCAACAAAGAGTTGTTAGTAGTTTGGGTTGTTTGAAATGATCACCCCTTCCTGCAAACACACAAGTTAGGTAAATTTTAAAACCCAAAAGACTTTGTGAAAATAGGGGCCTTCAACCAAACGATTTAGCTTCCAAGGCAAGCTGGACCAATTGTGTTAGCTAGATCTGAAAATGTTAGATCAAAATAAACTAGATCTGAAACCCTAAATGCAAAATCCGAAAACTGAATCACTAAAATTTCAAAATTTTGGAACAGGCAATACACAGACGCGATTACCCCCTACGCAGACGCGACTCTTAGATACAAACATGGTTCTGTGAGACACAGACGCGAGTGCAAATCATAGATGCACTTTCCCAACACAGACGTGGGTAAAAATGACACAAACGCACTTCTGTAACATAGACGCGCCTCCCTGGAACCTGCAAAATGAAATATTGACAAAACACATATGCGGATCGAGTTGTCGCAAAAGCGCCTGAAAACCAAAAATGCGATCCGAAAGTGCGCAGACGCGAAAATACCGAAAATGCTACCAAAAATGTCCGATCTGCAACAAGGAGGTTAAATGCAAAGGGACAAGAGTCCCACCGAGCGTGCCAAAATGTATATGGTGAAAATGGATAACAATAATAACAATATTGAAAGGCTAAATGAATTCAACCACAAAACCCTAGCCTAACAACAACAAAGATCCACCATAACATATGAAGATTACCTAAGACAATGCAAATCACATGAAATCACAAAGATTATACCATCACATGTCCAATAGGGTTTTGATCTCCATTCTTTCTATCTCCATTGATCTTGCTTGATATATTTGCTCTCAGATTTTATATGCATAAGAGCTCAACAAAGAACGGAATGTGGTTGCAAGTGGGATCGTAGTGTAGTCAAGTCCTTAAGATGATTCATTAGGTCATTAGGGTTTGATAATGAAGGAAGCATCTCCTTATATAGAAGACACTATATGAAATGGAGGGATAAGATTGAGAGGTGTAAAAAGGAGGTCGGCTATGATTAGAGGGTAGGTAGAAGAAATAATAAAATAATGAAAGGGGTAGGTAATGTATGAATTAAGAGATGAATGACATGTGTCATGGGTAGAAAAAGTTAATGAATTAATTAAATAAATAAAGATTTATTTAATTAATAGAAGAAGTGGGATAATTAAATAAATAAGAATATTTATTTAATTTAGGAAAATGATAATTTAAATAAATAAATGTATTTATTTAAATGAGAAATAAGGCTAGAAGAGGATAAATGAATTAATTAAATAAATAAAGATTTATTTAATTAATAGAAGAATTAAGCTTAGATAATTAAATAAATAAAATATTTATTTAATTAGACTGGACAATTTTGGGTGTCTACATTTTGCCCTTCTTTGAGATTGTATCCTATAAATTGTTCAGGGGTTGGTGCTCCTTTGAGTCGGTGCTCATAAATCAGGGGTTGGTGCTCCTAAAATTGTAATCAAATCATTTTCATTTTGAGGTTGGATTGGAGCAGAAGATCTCCAGCACCTATTCTTACCGAGGTTTTTCCCACATTGGGTTTTCCTCGTATATTTGATGTTATGTGATGCATTCTTGTGTATGAGTTATATTGATGTTATATCAAATCCTTTCACACACTTAGTTTGCATTTTTCTGTTTACCGGTTAGCACTCTATTTATTTTATAGTGTACCGATATATCCCTGATTAAGAAAAAGTGTTTAAATCATTGATTCACCCCCCCACCCCCTCTCAGTAATCCATTGTGTCCAACAATTGGTATTAGAGCCTAGGTAACTTATTTTGTCAAAGAGTTCTCTAGCTTGGGTAGATCCTATCAAGTGTTCACAATGGCAAGAAATGAATCAGCCTCCTCAAAAGCCCCTATGTTTGATGGTGTCAACTATGATTTTTGGAGTAGAAGAATGGAAACCTATTTATCCTCTCTAGGTTGTGATGTATGGATGTTGGTTGTGAATTGGTATACATGCCCTAATAATCCTCCTACTGATCCAGATACTAAGAAGAAATATGAGATCAATGTTAAAGCTAAAAGTGCCATTCTTAATGGGTTATCTGATAATGAGTTTGTTAAGGTCATGCATTGCTGATCTGCAAAAGAAACTTGGGATAAGTTACAGAAAATATTTGAAGGTGATGCTAAATTCAAGGAAGCCAAGTTACAAACATTAAGAGCACAACTTGAGGGTTTGAAGATGAGAGATGAAGAGAAGATTGTTGACTATCTCCAAAGGATTGATGAAACAACAAACACCATTAGAGAGCTTGGAGAAGAAATAAAAGATGAGGTAGTAGTGAAGAAAGTACTTAGATCTCTCACATCTAAGTATGATACAAACGTTTCAGCAATAGAAGAAGAAAAAGATCTGAAAAATTTTATAGTGGATGAGTTATGTGGTTCTCTAACTACTTATGAGATGAGGACTATCTGTACTAAGGTTGTGGAGAAAGAAATTGCATTCAAAGCATCAAGGAAAGGAAAAGAAGATTCTTCTCAAGATAGAACCAATGAAGATTCTGATGATATCATGGCAAACTATGTCAAAGACTCAAGACGGGTTCTGACATATACAAAGGCAAGCTGCCCTTGAAATGTTTTAATTGTGGAAAGATTGGACTTTTGCTACCAAATATCCCTGTGGTGATAAGAATGAAGATGATCAATCAAGTGGTAGCAAATCATACGATAAGGACGGGAAGAAGAATGTCTACTGGCATGGTAGAAGAGGCAACTAGAAGTATAGTAGTCTTTACACACATGAAAATGATACCACAGATGAGGAAAGTTCCTCAAATGATGTTAGAGAAAACATTTTTATGGCCCAAGAGGTTTCGATACTTGAAGAAGGAGAAGAAGAAGAAGAGCATGAAGGAGAAGTAGATCTTGAAGCAGAGCTCATCAACACCTTGGAAGAGCTGAAGAAAACAAGAAGATATCTGAAGAAGGTGAAAAAGGCTACAGCTGAAGAACAAGAGATGTTGGAAAAATCTCTTGAAGAATCCAAGAAAATAATTGCAGATCTAAAACTTCAATTGGAACAGGCCAAGAGGATCTGTGAAGTTACTAGTACCGACTTGAGTAAAAAGGAGAAGGAGCATCAGGACCTTGAAGAAGAAATTTTTAAGCTCTAGAAGGAATTAGAGAAGAGAGAGAACGAACTGATGATAAGAAGCAAGTATGAAGGCAGCACTGAAGCCTTAGACAAGATGTTCAGAAAATAGAAGCAATCTAAAGATATCGGTGGCTTAGGATTTGAAGAGGGTCAAAGCTAAAACAACAAAGACACGTCTGATAAGGAGATACAGTTCACTTCTTCAAATGAAGGTGAAGAGAAAAAGTCATTCACGGTAAGCAAGGATACCAGTAAGAAGACATATGTAGATGCTATTAGAAACCACCACACAAACTAGTATACACAATCAATGAATTGGAGGCCATACTCAATGCACCGACATGCATATCCAAGGAGAAATGCAAGAGTTGATCATGAAGGATTCACCAAATTTAGCAGCATGAAAGGAAGACCCCCAGTGAAGCAGTCATTTGCATGACCAATGTAATCTAATTGGTATGTTCCAAATATTCATGGTTATTGTCACTGATGTAATAAGTTCGGTCATAAAATGGCAGATTGTAGGAAAATGAATGTAAACCCCAGTTTTGAGAGTAGAAACTCATTTGCTACATTACAAAGTACAAATGTCACATGTTATAATTACAATGAATTTGGTCATAAGAGTTATGAGTGTAGGAGAAATGTCCATATGTCCTACAAGAATGCTACTGTAAAATGTTACAAGTGTCAAAATGTTGGTCACATAGAAAGGCATTGTAAGCTAAGAACTAACGAGAAAAAGAAAATAGTGCCAAATCAGAAGATAGAGACTAAACCAGAACATAAGATGACAAAAGAGAAGAAGAAAGAAGAGAAACAGGTTTGGATAGAGAAGGAGAAGAACAAGACAGAGTTGAGCTTGATTGTGTAGACTTCTCTACATGTTGAAAGGAGAAATCTATGGGTAGTAGATAGTGGCTGCTCAAATCACATGAGCAGAGACAAGAAAATTTTTATCAAGCTTGATGATTGGAATGGTGGTTCTGTCCGGTTTGGTGATAACTCCTCTATCAAGAGTAAGGGTCGTGGCACATTGAATATTGATGGAAAGCTCAAGGCTCATGATGTGTACTATGTGTAAGGACTAAAGCATAATCTGCTAATTGTAAGTTAGATGTGTGACAAAGGGTACAAGTTCACATTTGACTCTACCGGTTGTTAGATAAGAAAGCAGAGTATCGGTCAGGTTGTAGTAGAAGGAAAGAGGACAAATGGTAATGTCTACAATCTAAAGGAATGCTTTGAGTCCCAGTGCATGATGGGATAGGTTGATGAAATTTGGTTGTGCCACCAAAGATTAGGTCATGTGAACTTTGATCATATCATGAGGATAAGTAAAAACTGGTATGTGAGAAATATTCCACAAATAACTAAACCAGCAAGTACTTTGTATGATGAATGCATCAGAGGCAAGAAAATCAAAGTGAGTTGCAAAAAAAAAGAGTACAATACCTCAAGACCTCTAGAGTTAGTACATATAGATTTGTGTGGACCAACAAGGACAAGGGCTCTGACCGGTGAGAGATACTTCATGTTATTCATTGATGACTACTCAAGGATGACTTGGGTGACAGTTTTGCATGAAAAACCATAGGAATTTGAAAAATTCAATATTTTTAGAAGGATGGTTGAAAATGACAATGGACATTGGTTAAAGTACTTAAGATCAGACCGGGGTGGAGAATATTCTTCAAATGAGTTTATTGACTACTATGAGAAACATGGAATCTGGAGGCAGTATTCAACATCAAGAACACCACATCAGAATGGTGTGGCAGAAAGGAAGAATACAAAAGTGAAGGAGATGGATAGAACAATGTTGAATGAGGCCAGCATACCAGATACGTACTGGAAGGAAGCAGTTCATACTACTGTCTACACATTAAACCAGGTACAACTAAGAGTGAATAGTAGAGTGACTCCTTATGAGTTATGGTATGGCCAAAAACCATCACTCAAGCATTTTAGAGTATTTGGAAGTAAGTGCTTCATCAAATGAGATGCTGATGGATTAGGAAGTTTTGATTTTGGGAGTGATGAAGGAATCTTATTGGGTTGCTCAACCAATTGCAAAGCCTACAAATGCTAAAACAAGAAATTGAGAAAAATGGTTCATAGTATAAATGTGAGAATAGATGAAGACCTACATAAGAGAGAATCTGCGTTGGCACCCTATATTGATGTTTTAGATGTTGAGCATGAAGATCAACCTGACAATGGACCAGTAGAAGAAGTGCCAAGAAAGAACTCCAACCGGTATGTGCAGAAGAGCCATCTGGAAGAATAGATCATAGGAGATAAAAATGAAGGTGTGCAGACTAGAACGAGACTAGCCCAAAATGATGAGCAGGTAAATTTATGCCTCATGATAGAACTTGAGCCCAAAACTTTTGATAAAGCTAGAAAAAGTGAGAAGTGGATAGATGCCATGGATGAAGAGCTGAAAGAAATTAAGAAAAATCAAACTTGGGAACTTGTTCCTAGACCGGTATAGAAGAATGTCATAGGTACCAAGTGGGTCTACTGGAACAAGATGAATGAAGAAGGTAACATAATCTGACACAAAGAAAGGTTAGTTTACAAAAGGTATGCTCAAGTATAAGGTATTGACTTCAAAGAAACCTTTGCACTAGTTGCTAGGTTAGAGGCAATAAGAATGTTGTTAGCTTTCTCTACCTATAAATGATACAAGGTGTACCAAATGGATGTCAAATCTACATTCTTGAATGGTAACCTTGAAGAAGAAGTGTATATGGAGTAACCAGAATGATATCTATTATATGATGATAAGAGTTTTGTATGCTAGTTAAAGAAAGCCTTGTATGGTTTGAAGCAGGCCCCCAAAGCATGGTATTCCCGGTTAGACAAATATTTAAAAGAGCAAGGATTCCATAAAGGGAATGAAGACAACAACTTGTATATCAATGTAAATGGAGATCATATGATTAAAGTTGTTGTATATGTGGATGATATTATCTTTGGTGGAGACAAGGACATCATGTGCAAATAATTTGTAGATCAGATGAAGACAGAATTTGAGATGTCCATGCTGGGTGAGTTGTCCTATTTTCTTGGTTTGTAGATCTCATAGTAGGAGAAAGGAATTTTCATCTCACAAACCAAGTATGTTAAAGACATGTTGAATAAATTTCAAATGGAGGACAACAAACCGGTAAGTGCTCCCATGGTTACCGATTGTAAGTTGAGAAGAATAGATGAGTCACCAGAAGTAGAGAAAACATTATATAGGTCTATGATTGGTAGTTTGTTATATCTAATAGCATCTAGACCAGACATTGTACAAGTAGTTTGCATGGTTGCAAGATTCCAAGCTGCTCCTAAACAGTCTCACTTAAATGTAGTCAGCCGAATCTTCAGGTACCTGCAAGGAACAATTAGTTATGGTCTATAGTATCCAAAGAAAGGAGACTTCACTTTGCAGGCTTATACTAATGCAGATTGGGCAGGATGTATTGATGATGGGAAGAGCACAAGTGGAGGTGATTTCTACTTAAGAGACCGGTTAGTATCGTGGCACAACAAGAAGCAAGATTCAGTGTCATTATCTACTGTTGAGGTAGAGTATATAGCAGTTGCTACATGTTGTTCATGGGTATTATGGATGAAGAAGACACTAAAGGACATACAGGTGGAGATACCAGAACCTATTCCAATTCGATGTGATAACTCAAGTGCAATCAACATCTCCAAGAATCCAGTAATGCACACAAGAACAAAACACATTTCAATCAAGTATCACTTCTTGAGGGAGAAGGTAGCAGACAAGGAGGTCATAGTAGAATATGTTCCAACCGGTGAGCAGATTGTTGACATATTTACCAAGCCACTTCCATTGGGCACATTTGAGTACTTGAGACAAAAGATGGGAGTTGTTCGACCATCCGACAACACCTAAATGTGTAGAAAGATGTATGGTTCAGGGGGAGTCAACAATTCTTACTATCTTACGACTCTTGAATTATGAAGTATGGACAGAAGGGGAGAATGTGTCCTACCAGTTGAAGACAAAGTGAGAGATTATGGTTAGACTCTGGTAGTATGATTGGTGTTAGACTAAGGTTCTCTAATCCATTGATGTCAAAGGGGGAGAGAAACCAGAACAAAAAGTGTTTACATCAATGCCAAAGGGGGAGATTGTTGGCATTGAGTTGTCATTGATGTCAACCGGTATTGCAAGTTACTAGTAGAGTGTGTCAACTGGCATAAAGAAGAGAAGTATGTTATGAGTTGATAGATGATACCACCGGTATGACGTGAGATGCAGGAGTGAGTTGGTATGTTTAAGTTATAAATGGTAAGGCATAAACTGGTATGATGGTTGGCTATTTGTTTGTGATTAAGAGGCAGAATGTTGATGAATCACAACAACACCCGATGAGCTAAATAGGAAGAATGCCATGAAGTCATACTTGAAGGCAAGATGAATTGTCAGGATGATATGTTGCCGGTAAGAGTGATTGATCAATATGTTGGTCATATTGGTAAGGTTCTACTAGTAAAAGGGTTTTTTAGTTGCTCAAGGTTGAACCGACCCTATGATGGTGAGTTGAGTATATGTTGATGTGTCCTTGGTGGAGCTAAGGTGGTAAACATGTAGAGGTTGATGAAATGTTCATCGACATGGTTGTCCATGCAGTTGGTGGTCACTAAATGATAAAACTACAAATCACAGGATGATATTTGATTGATGCGGCTCGAGGAAGAATGGATGACAGAGAATGATTAGGTAGTTGTTGGTATTGTGATCAAGGCAAAAAATCCGATAGTAGATTGATCTTCAGTTAGAAACAATTGGGTGAAATAAGGTCGACAAAGATCAAGACCGCAAAGAAGGGTTAAGTTTTCTATTTTAAGCACACATGCATTGGATGAATAAAAACATGTACAGATGCATCTCCACAACACAAGTGAGCAATCCAAGGCAGATGGAATCAGATTGGATACAGATTTGGTTGAAGGAAAGAAACCTTAACCGCTTGAAATTTGAATTTGATTTTGGCGAGAAGACTTGTTTTTAAATATACAAGTCTAAATCAATGAGGTTGTTGCTGCTAAATGATATGTGATGATGTTGGCGAATAAAATTAAGGGAGAAAAGATTGTTTGAGTGAAAAACAAGAAAAAAAACTTAAGTGACTACGTGTTAAAGGAGAGACCAGTAAGGTGTGTGTGAACCGACAGAGACAAAACTTGGCAAAGTGTGGGCAAGTGTAAAGTGATTCCAACAGTCAGAGGGAGATAAGTTTCAACAAAGTAAGGACCAGCATAAAGGAAGTGTTGCAGTGTGTGTGGAGGTTTCATAGACCGGTAAGATTGAAGCTAGCAAACTAGAATATTGGAGGGTTGCAAAACTTCATTTGCAACAGGGAATTTACTTATGTATTTAAATTTTCATATTGTCTTCACTAAGTAGGTGCTTAGTGCAAGGGTTGCAACTCCTTTAGGTTGTAGCCTATAAATTGTTCAGGGGTTGGTGCTCCTTTGAGTCAGTGCTCATAAATCAAGGGTTGGTGCTCCTTGGGTTGGTGCCCTAAAATTTTAATGAGGTCATTTTCATTGTGAGGTTGGATTGGAGCACAAGATCTCCAATGGCTATTCTCACCAAGGTTTTTCCCACATTGGGTTTTCCTTGTATATCTGGTGTTGTGTGATGTATTCTTGTGTATGAGTTATATTGATGTTTTAGAAAATCCTTTCACACACTTAGTTTGCATTGTTTGGTTTACCGGTCAGCACTCTATTTATTTTATATTGTACCGGTATATCCCTGATTAAGAAGAAGTGTTTAAATCACTGATTCACCCCCCCTCTCAGTGATCCATTGTGTCCAACAAAGACCAACCAAACATATGGGTCCAAATATGGAAATATGAAAACTCCTAAGGTTTACTTAGAGACAACAGTTGATAGGTCCCCTTCTCAAGTAGACCCTTTCTATATAACACTCTTTATCAACAACAAGTTAGTAAGAAATTGTATGTTGGATTCGAGAGCTGCTATCAACATCATGCCTTTGGGTATAATGAAACAACTAGGACTATGGGTTGATACTACCTATGGAAAGTTTTATGCCATGGATAACAGAGAAAACCATTTTTTGGGGTTATCAAATATTTGGAATTAAGATTTGTTGCATACCTTGAGGGAATTTATAGGATGGATGTCACTATGGTTGATATTCCTCCTCAACATGGCATGTTGCTATCAAGATAGTGGGGTGTAGTTGTATGTAGACACATGCAATTGGATCTTTCATTTACTACAATTCCTATGAATGGCAAAGATGTCAAAATCTATAGGGAACCTAGATCCTCAATGATTATAAAAGGAGTACCTCCCAATGAACTTATTTAGTTTTATGATGTGGGCATAGATAATTTCAAGGTTGATAAACCATTGGTATTATTAAAAAATACATTAGCTATTAGTATTGAGTTGTAGTGTGATCAACAAGGTTTATGGAGAATGTACTTTGATGGGACATGTTTTAAGGAGGGATCTGGTACTGGAATATTGTTCAAATCTCCAAGTGGTAAAAATTTCAAGTATTCCATCTCATTGAGTTTTGAATGTACTAACAATATTGCAAAATATGAAGCCTTTGTCTTAGAGCTTAATATTGCTTTAAAACATAGAATAAAGATATTAAAGGAATTCAGACATTCACATCTCATTATATCCTAGGTGGCATCTAAGTACTCTCAAGAAAAAATATTAAAGCAATATAGGAATGCTATTTGGGATACTCTTGAATATTTTGATGCATTTTCTATTGAATGGGTGGAAAGAAGTGTGAAAATAATGGCATATTTCCTTGCCAATGTTGCTTTGAGGGAATTTGATATAATAGTCTTGGGTATATTAGAGGTTGAGATAAAAATTAGTCCATCTGTACCTGATAATGTGATTAATTGGCAATTTTTTCAAGATGATGTTGATTTGTTGATTTTTTTATAGTGTATAGATGGATATGAATCACGGGAGTTTGATTTTAACTCATGGATCTAAGTTTCCAATGATAAGAATACTATTTTTGTTAATGAATTCATCCAATTGATAACCAATAATATTCCTAATGGGTTAGTTGCATCAAAAGGAATTTTAATAGAAATGGCAGAAACATTATGAAAAGAACCCCACCCAAAGATGAAGATTTGGAGGAAGTGAATTTGGGTACTAATATATCCTCAAGAAGGGTCTTCATTGAGAATAAATTAAGTCTTAACATTAGGGCTTATAGTGGTGGAAAATTAGGGTTTCCACTTGTAGACTCTAAGTCTCCCCTCCCCTTTTCGGGGAATTATCTTCTTTTTATGTCCTTGGGCCTTAGTTCTTTTCAGCTTGAATAATTTTTGCCCCCCCCATGTCCATGTGGAAGAATGGATCATAATGTTCAATATTTTTCTTTCCCTTTCCTAGGAAGCTAAGCGATGTTGACATGGGGCAGTATTGTTATTTTTTGTTGTTTGGTGGGACCGCGTCTTTTAGACCGTGTGTTTGTAATTTTTCACCCACACCACATGGAAGTTCCCTGCCAGGTACTCTATGACTTTTTGTTGTGCCTTCAGGATGCTCCCTCCTGCTACCAAGTTGGAATTGATGCAACCGCCAGGCGTTGTTGTTTACTATCTAGAGGAGATGGTTTTTGGTCATCAGTAGCTTGCAGTTTCAATGGTGGTTGTTGATTCATTTGTTTTGATCCGCCATTAGAAGATCTGATAGTGGTTGCGCGATAGGCCAAATCTTTTCCGTTTTAACTTGTGGGAGGCCACTTCACTATTGCTATTAGAATTTCCAACAATGCTTGCAGTTTTAAGCACTCTCTCTATTTTCTTCACCAAGCCATTAGCTTGGGCTTATTTAACGGATGCTTTTTGTTGTTATAACGTTTATAAAATTAGGAAGAGGAATATATATAATTGCTAGTAGAATTACACCTTTAATTTGGAATTGTGTTTTTGAGATTCTAATCAAATTGTTTACTTGGCCTTTATGATTATTGTATTTTAGTGTGCAAGGACTCATTTCTATGCAATTTTGTACGACTTCAGAAATATATGCTATGAGACTCTACAGATTAAACTATGTTTTTATAAACTTGTTATCTAGTGGATGAATGGTATCTATTACTTTATGTCAAATGATTTGTTGTTTATATTTCATTTTCAAGTTTCTAAGCATGTAGATTATTGAATGGGCCTTAGAGTTGCATGTTTATGAAGTTATCTTTGTGCCTTAGTTCCAAAATTATCTCAGTGCATCGCTATAGAGTAATTTTTCTTTCATTTTCTTTTCTATCCCTTTTCTCTTCCATACACATGAAGAGATAACTTCTAAAATCCTAGAGGTCACTCAATGAACACGCGTAGGTTCCCCATCACTGAGTTTCCCATAAGGCTGTTGTCGTAGAAGTATTTTTATCAATCAATAGTTCTTTTTCTGGCACGCTCGATGGGACCATTTTTGTCTTATTCTAAAGAGGGTGCATGAGCCACAGGACTGTCACTAGCAGTCAATCTAAAGCCAATCCAGGCTTATTATTACCCCTAGTTGCAGTCCAAGAAATATCAGACATCAGAGCGCACTTCCTATTTTAGGAAGCTCACGTGCCAATGGTCATCCATGTTGGCAATATTACAAGGATATTGAGAAGGTTGTTGATGATTATGGACATAACTGATTAAAGATGTTTTATTGTCTTGATATTATTATTTTGTCATTGATGTCAAGAAATTGATTTTCTAATTCAGTATGATGTTGCCATATCTTAAGAAATATTATATGAAGATTATAAAGAAGTTGGTAAAGACACAGGAAAGAATATGATGAAGAAGGGGATAAGTTATTCAATGGGCAACTCTACCGAGTCAGACAATGATGAGATCTTGATGTTTTAGATTGTTTTAACATCATACATATGTTGTAAAATGTAAAGGTTAATACTATAGTATGTTATCAAGCAAAGAACCTAGTCGGTAAACCCTAAGGAACCTAGTCAGCAAACCCTAAGGTTATCGCAGTCAGTTAATGAAGATAGAATGTCTACCAAGTAAAGTTTAGTATTCACCGAGTTGTAACTGAGCTATAACAGAATGCATTAAAGGTTTACATGTGATATTTAATGAAAGATGCTAATGAGCTGGAGCGGATCAACGATTGGCAAACCGTAGAAGAAGTTTGTTAACGAATCTAAGGCAATGGAAAGTCGGCAAGAAGATCTACAGCACAGATTAAACCGCATTACCCTAACACAAGTTCCAAGGTGAATGTACAAGTTTTGAGGCAGGGTAAAATGTTTTCAAATCGAAAGATACAATGAACCGGGACAAGATTGAAGATTTGATGGCTATGATTGATCATGGGAAATGTGATCAAGGAGATTAAGCAGTTAGAAGATTGTTTATAACTAACGAACTGTTGATAAACAATGTATGTGGGCAAGTGTATGCATAGGGATGCTACATAGTGATTGTCGAGCATAGAAGCTTGAAGACCTATTAGAATAACAGAGTATTGATGCCCAACAGATAGACAAGATTAGTTCTATGTCTAGATTGTATTGAACAAATAGGAATCTGCTTTAGCATTTTAGATGTGAAGTTGCAGATAGATTGTATTACTGTTATTTTGTGAAAGTGACAGGAAATCTCTTAACCAAGTGGACTTAACAGTCTTATATGTAAATCCTCTAACAAGGTGACATTCTTATTGAGTGTTTGAAATCCTTTGATAAGGTCACTTCTAACAAAGTGAAGATCCTAACAGATCTGAGGGAAATCCCTTAACCGGGTCACATCCAGCAATGTGTTTTGTAATCTTTAACAGGATTTGCTTTTAACCGAGCATACTCTAGAAGAGTATATTTCTTAGTGGGTCCGAAATCCCACAATGGTTTTTCCCTATTTGGGTTTCCACGTTAAATCTAGTGTTATGAGGTTTATATTGTTCATATGCTTTTGAGTTTGCATGTTTGACAGTTTTTGATTATATGACTGATATATGTTACCGAGGTTGAATCTGATGTTTTATGGATGATTAAGTTTGTATGATTCACCCCCCCCCCCCGCCCTCTCATCTTGTTGGCTATTGGATATGTACTTATATTAAGTATCAAAACTATCAATTGGTATCAGAGCTTTGGACTCTGAAAGGAAAGTTTAAAGGCAATTGAGTTAAAGATCCAAAGATGTATAAGAGGGATGCACCTAAGCTGAATAAGTCAAGTTTCTCTACATGGTAGAAAAGGATGAAGCTACATCTATCAGGAGTTGGAGAATATGTTTTATACTATCTGGAGAATGATTTTGTTGCACCAAGCACCTATCCATTGACTATGGAAGAGATAAAGGCAAAGCAAGAACATATTCTAGCAATGATTGAAATAACATCTGCATTGACCGATGCTAAGTTTAATGATCTAGAAGGCTGCAATGATGCAAAGGCAGTGTGGACTAAGCTCATATATGTATATGGAGGAGATGAACATGTTCAAAGAGCAAAAGTTGATAGTCTAAGAGGAAAACTTGAATCTATGAGGATGAATGAAGGTGAGAACATAACCCAGTACAGTACAAGACTAAAGGAGATTGTAAATCAAATCAAAGGAGCAGGAGGAACTATTGAAGAAAAGGATGTGACAAGTAAGTTGTTAAGAACCCTTCTACCTACCTATGCAATCTAAGTCTCTGCAATCAATGAATTGAGGTCTGTACCTAATATGCTAGTTTCCTTGGATGCTACTATTGGTAAGCTACATGCATTTGAGTTAAGTAATTTTGATAACAGTGGGTCATCAGTAAATAAAGTTGAATCTACATTTAGTTCTTTTCATCTGAATAAATCTAATGATTACAATGAGAGAAAGTATAAGTACTCTGAAGGAGATCACAGTGGAGCAAGTGAAAGATTTCAGAAGAACATGGAGGAGGTACATAAATTGTATGAAGAAATCAGAAAGCAACAAGAGTTTGAAGCACTATTGGCCAAAAGGTTACCGAGAGGCAAAGGTAAGTATAAAGGAAAACTACCTTTGAAATGTTTCAATTGTGATAAGATTGGACATGTGGCTTCTAACTGTCCTGACAAAGATTTCACTGAAAAGAGAGATTACCGAGATGATAGACAAAAAGATAATCATTACAGAGGACACCGAGACTTCAAAAGAAGAGATAGAAAGACATGCTTAATTGCTGATGAGGAATCTAAAGATGATAAATCAGATGAGACTGATACAGAGGAAGTTGTTTATGTAGCTATCAAGGATGGATCAGATGAAGAAAGGTATGAAGAAAAAGCCCTAGTATCTCACATAAACACTAATGATTCTTGGATTATAGATAGTGGATGCTCACATCATATGACTGGAGATAAACACAAGTTTGTTATGTTAGAAGATTATGATGGAGGCTATGTTAGATTTGGTAATGATGCACCATGTTTGATAAAAGGTAAAGGATCCATAACACTTCTTGATAAAGAAAGATGCAATGATGTTTATTGGGTTGAAGGTTTGAAATATAATTTGTTGAGTGTAGCACAGCTAAACAACACAGGTTACCGAATAGAATTTCAGAAAGGAATTGTCAAAGTTCATGACAAGAATGGAAAGTTAGCTGCTACCGGGACACAAACAAAATGTAATACATTTTACCTTGACTCTACTCACAATAAGTGTTTGCATGCAAAGATTGATGATACCTGGTTATGGCATAAAAGGTTTTGTCATGTTAATTTTGATAATCTGATCAAAATAAGTAAGAAGCACAGAGTAAGAGGTCTACCAAGTCTTGAAAAACCTGAGAATGCTATGTGTCGAGGATGCCAGATGGGCAAGATGACAACAGCCAGCTTTACAATTAATTCCTACACTTCTAAGGGAATTTTAGATCTTGTGCACACTGATCTTTGTGGTCCTATGAAACTTCAAAGTTATTATGGTGATAAGTATTTCATATTATTTGTGGATGACTATTCAAGGATAATGTCAGTAATGTTTTTAAAAGAAAAATCAGAAGCTTTTCAAATGTTTAAGTGGTACAAGGCTAGAGTTGAAAATGAAATAGGAAGACAACTGAAATGTCTTAGATCAGATAGAGGAGGAGAGTTCACATCTGATGAGTTCAACCTATTTTGTAATGATCATGGTATTAAAAGACAAGTCTCTGCACTGACAACTCCACAGCAGAATGGAATAGCTGAAAGAAGAAATAGATCTATTGTGGATTGTGCTAGAACACTAATGATTGAAAAGAAGGTTCCACAAACATTTTGGAGAGAAGCAATAAGCATAGTTGTTTACACCTTGAACTGAGTTCAATTAAAGAAAGGTACTTTAAAGACACCTTATGAAATCTGGTATTTCAATAAACCTAATGTAAGCTACTTTAAAACCTTTGGAAGTAAATGTTGTGTTCATAAAGATGATAGAAATGGCAAGTTTGATTAGAAACGTGAAGAAGGAACATTTCTAGGATATTCTTCTAGAAGCAAAGCATTTAAATGTCTGATCAAATCATCTAACCAAATAGTAGAAAGTGCAAATGTGAAAATTGATGAATTTGCAGAAAGAACTGATGAAAGGAATTCCAAAGAACCTGAAGACTATGATAAATTTGTCTATGTGCAACCGAGAAGTCCTACCGAGATAATTGTTGAAGGAAATGAGGAAGATATCTAGTTACCGAGTGATGAAGAAGATCATACAGAGCCTACCGAGCCTGCATTAGCCAAATATGTCAAAAGACACCATGCACCAAGTCAGATTATAGGAGATAAGGATGATCCAGTGATGACAAGGAACAAACTGAGACAGAACACATGTTTGATATTTGAATTTGAACCAATAATAGTGAAAGAGGCATTTAACAGTGAAGATTGGATAAATGCTATGACTGAAGAGATTGATCAAATCAAGAAGAATGACACATGGACACTGGTCCCAAGACCAAAGGACAAAAATTTAATCGGTACAAAGTGGATCTTCAGAAACAAGCTAAATGAGAAAGGTGAGGTCATTTGGAAAAAAGCAAGATTGGTGTGTAAAGGTTAGGCCCAAGAAGAAGGAATTGATTATGATGAGACTTTTGCACCTATTGCTAGACTTGAAGGAGTTATAACATTGTTGGCATATGTTTCTTTCAAAAACTTCAAGGTATATCAAATGGATGTCAAATCTGCATTTCTGAATGGAATATTAGAAGAACTTGTTTTCATTGAACAACTTGAAGGATTTGTTGAAGACAATAATAAAGATCAGGTATGTAAATTGAACAAAGCTTTATATGGTCTGAAACAAGCACCTAGAGCATGGTATGAAAGATTTCACTCTTATTTGATTAAGATTGGTTTTATAAGGACAAGTGAGAACAACAACATGTACATGAAGAATGATAAAAATGGAATACTAATCTCAGCCATATTTGTTGACGATATTATATTTTGTGGAAATGACTCTCTATGCAAGAACTTTGGAAATGAAATGAGAAAAGAATTTGAGATGTCATTAATCAGTGACATAAAGTATCTTATAGGCTTACAGATACTGCAAATGAAAAATGAGATTTTCATTACTCAATCCAAATACATAAAGGAAATCTTGAAGAAGTTTGGAATGGAGGATTCAAAGCCAGTAAGTACTCCTATGACTACCAACTGCAAACTATCAAAGAATGATGAATCTGTATCTGTTGATGAGACACTCTACCAATCCATGATTGGAAAACTACAATATGTTGTTCACAACAGGCCAGATATAGCACATGCCATAGGTATTGTTGCAAGATTCTCTACAAATCCTAAGGAAATACACATGACAGCAATCAAAAGAATTTTTAGATACTTGAAAGGCACTAAAGATTATGGCTTAGTGTAGACACCTAAAAATGGTCAACGCTTGCGGAGTCATACTTCAACATTTGCGCATTGCCTCATTTTAGGTTTTTGCGTCGCATTAACTTTTCTCCTATGTTACGCACTTGGTCTTTATCATTTGCGAGCATCGAGTCTTTCTTCTGCATTCTTCATCTGTCTTGCTTTTGAATTTGGTCTTGTCGGCAGCAATCTTCAGTCATGATTTTGGTCGATCTTTGTCCTTGTCAATCTTGTCATATTGCGATCGATTCGTCATCGATCCTTGTCCTTTTCAATCATGTCAATTTGGTCAATTTTTCATTGATTTTTGTCAACCAATCTCAATCAAATCATTTATCCATCCAAAATCATGATCGAATCGATATCAATTATCCTTTGTCAAGACCTAATTGTCGTCTTTGCATTTCTAATTCATCTTCCAAGGTTTTATGATTTATTCATTTAACCTTGTTTGTCATTTTTCCCTCTAGGTTAAATAATTTATTTATTTATCCTAAGTGTTCTTGTCACAATTAAATGTTTATTTAATTGGCTAATTAATTCCTCCTATTTTTGTAAATTCAATTAATGAATGAGAAATTATTAATTAATTTACCTAATTTTCATCAATTTCCTAATTTCCAAGTCATCATTTCTAACCTAATTTTCTAATTTCTCCTAAATTCCTAAATGTCTATTTCTATTTCAAAATCTTGTCATAAATCCTTGCATAGCAATTTGTCATAATCTTGTCATAAATTATCAATCAACAAATTTTGCATAGAAAGTGCATAATTTGTCATAATTTGTCATAATTGACATAATTGATTTGCAATTTCCATTTGAATTGAATCATGCTAATCTTGTCATCTCTCCAATTCCTCTATAAATTGGATGAATTTCTTCAATCAAACCCCTTAATTAATAATTGGTAATCAGACTATCGAATTTCTAGTCAATCACATTTCTAGTACTCTTGATCAATAAATCTTGTCTACTTGCTTTCAATTATGTGTGTGCACTTGTAGGTGAGATCCACAACAAAAAATATTTGAAGAGGAAAGAAGAACAATGGAGCCGCATGAAGGAGCATTCAAATCATACCTTTGGTTTGCTTAATTTCTAGTTTTGAATGCTTTTATTTCATGTCTCTAATGAATGTGTTTTAGGATAGATCATTGCAATTATGCTTTCGTGATTGAGCTAATGATTAGTATGTTTATCTTGTTTGTGATGATTTCCTATTTCCTAAGCTACATTAATTGGTGAACCTGACGTGAATGCTAACCTTCTAACCTCTTTATGGTGTTTTGAGTGCTTTCAAGTTGATTTGCAGGCCAAAAAACCCAAAAACAAGGTCGTGCAGGGTTTTCTGGAGACTTCTACGCTTGTGTCCTGCATTCTGTGCCTGTGTTGAAGACATTCTGCACTTGTGTCCTACATTCTGTGCCTGTGTCATGGGTTCTACGCCTGTGTAAAGTCCAGAACAGGGGTAAAAATGCAGTGTTTTATTTGAAATTGGTTTAGTTTTTGCATTCTGTTTTCTGTGCTTTGGATTTTGGTACTAATTATTTGTGCAAAATCTTGGCATATGCATGGAAAAGACAATAAATCAAACTACTAACATGTGTTATGTAGAATCGATAGTCAAAGACTAAGCATATCAAACTTCTGACTGGGGTTTTGTAGGTTGCCTTGGATTACAACTAAACTTTGTGTTTGCAATTAATATTTTAGGCACCTAGTATGATTTCTAAATAGGATGGAATGAATCTATGTTTGCTTTCATTGTTGAGCTTGACATTGGAGTAGGAGAGTATGCTCTCATCCTTTTTAGGGTGATCAGAAATCCAGATCTTCAATACCACACTCATGTCTTTGATTGTGTGTCACCTTTAGAGGGCCTGCCTTCCCGACCATTTGCTTTTGCAAGCAAGTGATAATCATGAGAAGGGAATGACCCAAAGTGAGTACGGCTAGAATACCTTGGCATTCTAACTCACTATAAACAAATACCTGATGGGTGAAAGCTTTGAAGGAAGGGTTACGTGGGAATTGTAGTTACTTGGGAAGTGATGAACCTTGAACTCTTTCTCATATCAACATCTAAGTAGGGCCTAATGGTCTAAATCGTTCTTGCGCAACTACATTTGTTTGGTATATTGATGGGCTTAATGTCTCAATCACGATTGCGTGACATCAAGGAGTAACACTTAACAGAAATCCTTACTAAACACTTTGTTTTTAGAGGCCAAAAACCCTTCTAGTTGCTTGAGAAGGACAAGTTCGGATACTTGGAAGAGATACTAAGTTCTCCATGGGGAGATTTCCATGGGGACTAATGCTTGGCTGCCCTGAGAAGTGAGTGCCATGGAGGGGAGCCCATGGGGTCAAGCATCTATGTATTCTCCTTGAATCCCATAACAAGTCTACCTCTCAAGTACCTAATGTCCTTGCCTACCATAAGAAATGTGGGAATGAGCATGATTGTCTTGAGTCTATGTTAAAATATCTTGTCTTCTTTACTTGTCAAAAGTTGAATTGCATCTCATTTCAAAAGAACAGGGCAAATTTATCCAACATAAGATTAAACACAAGAGACATTCATCCAACAAAAGTTCAACAAAGTTCAAAACACACCTTCAAACATGATTATCAAACATTGTTCAAAATCTTGTCTTAACATTCATGTCACTTACATTTAGGTTCATCCTAGGTTGCATTTTGCAAAATTCGTTGTCAAGTACCAAGGTTAGGTTTCACCTAGGTCATACTCCTTTGCATATCAATAAGGGTCATCCATTTTGCATGTGTCCTCTTGCATTAAAGTCATACCATTGTCATACATTGCATACCCTAAGTCTCTTCATTAAGTTTAGGTTATTATCATATCATATTAAGGTCATTTGCATAGTAATTGTCCCTTAGCATATAGTGTCAAAACTAGGTTTTGTCATACTTGAGTAATCCAAATCTTTGATAAACCCTAAGTCATTGTTAGGAGGTCTAAACCTTATCAAACCTTTTGTCTTTTTGTCATCAATATCATTTCGTCAAACCTAGCTTAGTATCCAAGCATATAGGGGAGACATTGTCATCTTGTCCTTTGTCACTTAATCCTTTTTGTCCTTCGAGGTCTAGACATCATTCCAATTTCCTAAGGGTCCCTCTCTTAGATTTGCATTCATAAGTTTGTCAAAATCTTGAAAACAACAAAAACAATAGGTTGCATTCTTGCCATAGATTGCATTTTCATCTATTTAGTTTGCATTTAGTTGCATATCATATATTGTCCTTAAAAAATTCCAAAAATATTGCATTTGCATAGTGACATGTCTATTGAAACAAGGTTCCAAGCACCAATGATGCAACAAAGTTTGACATATCAACCGACAATGCAATCACAATTCTATTCAACCCAACAACAAAGCAACATTGATCAAACTTTTTATGATGAAACAAATCTCCAAATACAAAACCTAGAGGAGAAACTAGCTCAAGAAGAGGAGATATTGGAACAAAGAGTGAAAAAAATTGAGAAGAATAGATCACAAATGTCCAAAGTGTTTCAAAAATTTCCAGGTCAAAATCCAAAGATTGAGCCAATTGATGTAAGATCTCTTCTTGAACAATCAGACATACTAGCTCTCCTCTCACAAATAGAGATGATGAAACAATTTCAAGAAAGGAGACAACATCAATTTCAACATTATGTACCTCCACAACAAGAACAAGAAGGTGTTTACTATGAATCAGATTTTCAACCAATACAACCAATGGTTCAACCAATTGCTCAACATATTCAACCATCACAACCAATGGTCCAATCTCAACAATATTTCCAACCGACTATCAAGTATCAACAACAAACCCAATGGACAACTCAGTATCAACAACAACAACCAAACATTCAAAAACAAAGGTTGCAGCACACACCAAGCCAAGTTTCAAACATGTCAGAACAATTGAACCAAGTCCAATATCAAAACATGACATCAAACCAACTCCTTGCCAAACAAGTTCAAATTCCAGATACAACTATGTCAAAACCTCGAAAGAAAGGTGGTTTTATTGCAATGATCTTAAGGAAATTACCAAGTGATTTCTTTGAGGAAGATCAAAATAATACACTTATGTCTAGCAATGCCTCATCTCCCCACAAGCAAATTGACTCTCCAGTGGCATCTATCCCTACATCTCTAGAAGTTTCACAAGAACCTTCTATATTGTCCTCATCAAACAATACACCCAAGGATGCAATTACCCAAGGCCTATCCATAATTGATTGCCACGATAATCCAATTCATGATGCACATCCTTGTCATGTTTCAGAAATACAAGACCCAATGCCACCATGCACTTTATTGCCATTACCTATTTTAGAGGACCCCATTCGAAGTCCCTCTTCCTCATGTTCAAGCATTGGTTCCTTACCAGAATCCATCACAAATGTTCAAAGTGCATTTCCTTCATGCCAAACCATTGATCCCTTGTTAGAATCCCCCATGCATATCCAAAGTCCAATCCCATGTCAAGAGAACAATTTAGAGCACGAAGAAATGAGTCCTAAAGAAAATCAAGATCAAGATCCTAAAACCTTATCATCTCATCCAATTGTTGACCAGGATCTCATCTTCCCAGAAACTCATGATGATTCCCCTATTCTTGTCCATCTTATCCAAAGTCCTATTGACACTCCATTCCCCGGGCAAGATCAAGATATCCCAATTCATCCAATCCCAAACGATCCCCTTCCATTTCATGAACACAATGTCCTTTCAAATCCCATTGACATTCCAGATATCCCTTCCATCCTTTTCGATGATCCCATTGAAAGTCAAGAGCAAAGCACCTTTAAAGAGGATTCCAATGATCTTCCTCCTTGTCAAGATCAAATTATTCCTTCAGATCCTCCACAAGATCCACTTGTTCCTCCATCTCCATGTCCTTATCCAGCATATACACTTCAAGATCGCATTTCTTTTGATAATCCCATTATTTCTCCCATTCCATCTCTTGAACAGCCTGTCATTGAACCATGTCCACTACACAATCTTAGTCCCCCTCATGATCCTAATCCCCCTCATGATTCTAATGTGTCAATGCAAGATTTTCATGAACCCTCAACATGCATAATGGGTTCTTCCACTTTGGTGCAATCCGATCCACTTCAAGATCTCATTATTCTCTCATATCATATCCACCTCATAATGGACTCACATCTTCTTCCCCAAGAAAAGAGTATCCTACAAGTCAAGATATTCATAAAGGCAAAGGTGTAGACCTTCATGAGAAATAACCGCTTCATATCAAAGAATATACTAATGGTCATGGCTACAGAGCTCACACTCAAGGCGTTGGTATCCCTTCAAAGTCAAAATCCAAATGTCCACCTTCCCCATCATCGCTTCCATCCATTCTAGGTCCCTATATCCCTCCATCTCCTATGCAACATCAGCAAAGGCACACATCTTGGAGAACCTTCCATCCATCCCACTTGCCTCCATATCATTCCCATCCACACCGACATTCATTCCCTCTTCCAAGCAATTTGGATGCCAAGTATAAAAGTCATAAGTCTAAAAATCCACATGTATTCAAGGATCAACATGTCCAATATAATCGACATGTCAAAACAAAGAACAAATTGATCTATAAAGAAAAAGAAATATCCAAAAGGCCACAAAGGCCCACTGAGCAAAATAAAGCAAAGTCAAAATATATATCGATTCCTAAATCCCTTGTGCAAGCAATGCACTCCAAGGAACCACAAAAGCATGAAAAATCAACAACCATGTGGATCCCTAAGCAGCTTCTTGCAGCACAAAAGCCTAAAGAAACATCCAACTTGGCATCCAAAGTTGCTATTCCTCCATCCAAACCTCTCAAATTTGTTCCTCCATCACCTCCTTCATCCATTTTGGGCCCTTATGTTCCAAAATTCCAAGCTATTCCTCCATCCAAATCTCTATATCCAAAACCCACTTTTCCTCCATCAGTCCATCACCCCTCAAGGTGTGTGCCAATGTCGATCTTGCCTTCATTTCCATCCACTGAAGCCCAGTTCTTCCCATACCCTATCCATTATCTAATGCATATTTTCCATCGTTCCATCCCTCTGATCCAATCCTTTACATAAATCCTTGCCTTAGTTTCATCTCATTTTCCATGTCCTTATCCTACCAACATCTTTGAGCATACTTTTAAAGGTCATGGTCTATTTTTTTTCAAGGCTACTATCCAAAAAAAAAATGCTTGAGTCCTTCTTCCATCCCCTATCATTTGTCCATCTTCTATTGAAAAAGTCAAAATACAAAAAAAATACAAAAAAATCAAAAAAAGTGAAAAAAAAAAAAGACAAAAGAAAAAAAAAAGTAAAGCAAAAATAATTCGTCCACTGGTGAAAACCTGGCAAACAGGCGCCTTGGGCAAGTACCGTGATGAAAACCTGGCAAACAGGCATCATGCGTAATCTATGAACTTCTTGCACACCACACTTGGGGGCAGGTTTTATCCTATCATATCCTTTTGTCCTTCACTGTTCCATTATCCTATCGAACCCATGTCATACTCCTTCATGTCCTATTACCCTTCCTTGTCCTATCATCCATCATGTCTAGTTTCCCTTTCCACATTTTGATCTTGACAAGGCTGAGGATCTTCATGAGCATCATGCATCTTGTTTGCAGCTTTCAGTCTATCATAGCTTTTGGTCTTTATCCATTTGCTTATTATAACTTTTCATCCATATTCCCTAGCTTATTGAGACTTTCTGCCACTATCCCGTATCCTATCCCGACCTTTAGTCCATGTCCCTTATCCATTCTTGGTCTTGCTTATCCTATCCATATCTTATCACTATCCATACACTCTGTTTCATTCGTTGATCTTGATCTGACATAAGGATGCAAAATTTAAACATGGTTTCAAAAAACCTCTTGACATGTCCCTCATGCCATGTTCCTGCTTTACATTGTCATATCCAGTCTCTTGTCCCATCACACCATAGCCCTTGAAAATTGCATCCATATTGTCTCCATGATAAAAGGCCTTTGTCTTCCCTCTATCCACCATCATTTCAGAAAGCCTATTTATTCACCTGTCATATTCCTTGCCTTGCTAGACATTGGGGGCAAAAATCATAAAAATTGAAAAATGTCTTGAAATAATTCAAAAAAAATTGAAAAATGTCCTGAAATAATTCAAAAAAAAAAACCAAAAAATGTCCTGAAATAATTCAAAAAAATTGAAAAATGTCCTGAAAAAATCATAAAAATTGAAAAATGTCCTGAAATACTTCAAAAAAAATTGCAAAATGTCCTAAAAAAAAATCTCTTACAAAAATTGAAAAATGTCCTGAAAAAAATCCCTAAAAAGTCATTTCAAAACATTAAAATCCAAAAAACAAGCATTTTGCAATAAATGATCCCTTTTATGCATAAGACAGATCACTGAGCATACCTCCAATGACACGTAATCACACACTGTGCTTTAATGAAATCATGCATAAACAGATGAACTTTTCAATCAACCCAGATATTCAAACTGATCAAAATTGTCATATCAATCAACTGCAAATTTATTTGTCCTTGGCACACTATCATGGGTCTTATACATGGTGTGGTATACTCAAAACCAGACTGTGTCCTGTCTTAGACGGGGTACTGCATGTCCTGAAACTAGACAGCATGATCATCCTATCAACGCTTTCAACTTTTGACAAATGAAGATCAAGATGTTTGTTTGATTTGTTGGAATTTGTGCATCTTATCTTTTTATTGATTTATCTTTGGCTTCGGTCATGTTCCTATGTTGCTTGATGATGTCACAGAGTGATTTAGAGTGACCAGGATGGATCATGGTCCCTTTTCTTTTTTTTGTGATTGTTGTTTGTCTGTGATGTGTCTGTCTTTTGCAAAAAGGGTTGCATTTCAGCTCTAGCCTTCAATGCCATGATGCTACGCATCCATTTTGCTACATAAAAATAAAGGTTCTCACCTACAAAGTGCATTACTGAAAGCAAGTTTTCCTCATCTCTAACTCTCCTCTGTCTCATTTTCTTCTTACTAACATTTCTTCTATCTGGTCAGATAGTCAGTTTGGTCTAGTGCTCTGATCTCCAAACATATGCTGCATCCTACATCCATTTGGTCATCCATTTGCATTATATCAAGCATTACATTAAGCATCATATCAAGTCTTTTATCCATTTCATATTATCAATGCATCAAAAACACACAAAAACATATCCATACATATTCCATAATGATACATAAACAGTGCATAAGTCATCCATACATGGAAAATCACATAAATCATTTGCATCTCATCATATCGATGCATATCATATCATCTGCCACAATAAATATCAGAGTACAAAATCGGACTGTCTGTCCTAAGTATGGCCCGCAGGCTGACTACAAAATGTCAAACTACATAATGTCTACTGTCTATCTAAGGAGCACGTGCCTCTGTCACTGGGTGTTCCCTCGGTCCTCCTCATCCTTGTAAGGTCTTGCGGATGATGTCCCTCCTCGTCCTGGCTATGGTGGTCTCATCGGTCCACTCACCCCCATGCTACTCAATGACCTCTGAGAGCGTGCCCTGCTCTCTATCCTCGATCGTGCCTGATATGAAGGTACTCTCTGCTCTAGTGGAACTGCACTCTCGTATAGTGTCCTCCAATGGCGTATCTCCTCTCCGGTCTCTACCAGCATCTATCCTAGCTCCCGTACACTGGCATCCCGAATCGACCCAATATACTCAGTGACTCTCTATTCCTCTCGCTGTGCCTGAGCAATCGCTGCATCTCGAGCCGCTGTGAGTCTAGCTATCTCCGCTCTGAACTGGTCCTGCTGTCTCTCTAAAGTCTCAATGTGATCCTGCTGACTCACTATGGTAGCCCTGCACATCTCCATCTCCTCTGTCCTAGCTGTCTCCGACTCTATGGGTATATCTTGCCATGCCTTCTGCTTGTCATCCCCATCCCCATCTCCGTCATCCTCATCCTCATCCTCATCTCTGTCCTCTTCATCCCCGCCCTCATCCTCATCTCCATCCTCATCATCCCCATCCTCATCACCATCCTCCTCATCTCCCTCCTCCTCTCCTGTGAGTGGGAAGTCTTCCTATCGCCTCGGCACTGGCATATCCGGATCTGTCAATGGCACTGGCCGCCGTCGTGCACACCATCTATCATACTCATCTGTCATCCCAGCGTCCACCACATCTGACCTCCAATCCCACTGTCTCGGTTGTAGCTGTGCAAAGTCGGCATAGGCTATGTGTGGCTGAATCATACTCCCCCACTGACTCGTCTCTCTGTGAGATCGGGCAAAGTGTGCAGTTCTCCTAGGTACATCCTGCCTCTCTCCAAACTGTCATCTCACTCTCTCTGGTAGGTACAACTCAATCACTCTCTGGTGGTTCACTGGTCGCCCAATCAAGTACCTCTCCTGTCTGCAATACGGTGATCTGACCATCCCGGACAATCACGATATGGCCTCCATATGAACTCTCTCAGTCGGTCTAGCTCATGTCGCCAATATAATATGTATCCAAAAGGACCCTGTCTCAGTGCTCCACCATAGCAGTACACATATGGTTGGTGTGGTACTACCTGTCTATCTGTAATCAGTCGACATATGGCTATGTGCTCAAATGCCCATACCTGTAGCAATGTAACCCCACAGCTCAAAGTCTGCACTCCCTGATATGCTATCTGATGGAGCTGAAAATACAGCATAGCCAGTACACATGGTCCCCATGCATAGACCGTCCCCTCTGTCGCCATCCGCTCTAGCACTCTTCCCCATCCAATAGGGAATCCATGTCCTCATCTATCTCCTGCTAGTAGACATGCTATCACCACGGCTATCACCACATATCATCGATCATACTCTGATGCCATAGTCTCCTAGCCAATCTCCCTCTCAACAATATCCAGATCATCTGCGTCGCACTCAAACAATCTGCACAATGTGTCTCTCCCTATCACTGGTTCATACTCTATCATCTCTCCATGAATCAGAATGCGGAGGATACGCCATACATCCTCCAGTGTCACTGTCGCCTCTCCAGTCGCCAGATGGAAGGACGAAGTCTCTGAATGCCATCTCTCTGCCAATGCGGTAAGTTGTCCTGTGTTTGCCCTAATCTCAGGCATGAACATGACATAGTATATCCCAAGTCCTGCTAAGGTATCTCTCTCTATGCTCCTAAGTCTATGTCGTAGCATGAAGCAATCTGGTCGGTTCTCCCGTGTGATCAATGGATACTGTTGACTCTGCATCACAATTGGGGCATAATTTTGTCAGTTTTAGGGTTTTCCCCTACGGGTTGCATTTCCTCATTTTCATGTCTAATCAGGGTGTTTTTCATCTAATCTGACCTATCCTACCCTTGTCCCCTTTTTCCAGATCATTTGCATGTCATTTTGACCAAAATTAGGGTTTGCATTGCACAATTGCGCCTGTGTTAGGTAACCTGCGCCTGTGTCAGGTAACCTGTGCTTTTGTCTCCCTACACAAGCACAAAAGACCCCACACAAGCGCAGGATGCGCCCTACACAAGCGCAGGAGTCCTCTTCTGCATCCCTTGTGGGCCCCGCAATGTCCCGTAAGCATTCAAAATTCATCAAATTGAAAACATGGGTTTTTGAGATCCATACCGCTGCTCCTGCGTCGTCCAGTCATCTGAATGTGCGTACATGTTTTCCGAGGTGATCTTCCATTGGAATGTTTTCCATCTCTCTGCAAGTGTCCTTGTCCAAAGCAACAAATCCTTCTCTTTGTCTAGTGCAAATGAGCAAATTGTCACTCTCTTGGTCTCATTTATAGATGTTTGTCAGTGCATAGATGGACGTGCACCCTCTCCATCTTATGTTGGTCGTGGTCTTTTGTGTCTTCAATTGCTTGTCCTTCATGCATCCGATCTCCGATTGTCAGTCCATTCGCTCCTATCATTTTTATCGATCAATTGGCCTCTTTTCTGCACATTTCCGGCCAATTTCTCGAGGGGGCATGCATATGTCATTATCATTGTCTGGGGCATTTTCATTATTGTTCTTTGAAACAACGCTTAAAATTGCATTGTCTCAAAGAGGGGCAAAATGTAGACACCTAAAAATGGTCAACGCTTGCGGAGTCATACTTCAACATTTGCGCATTGCCTCATTTTAGGTTTTTGCATCGCATTAACTTTTCTCCTATGTTACACACTTGGTCTTTATCATTTGTGAGCATCAAGTCTTTCTTCTGCATTCTTCATCTATCTTGCTTTCGAATTTGGTCTTGTCGGCAGCAATCTTCAGTCATGATTTTGGTCGATCTTTGTCCTTGTCAATCTTGTCATATTGCGATCGATTCGTCATCGATCCTTGTCCTTTTCAATCATGTCAATTTGGTCAATTTGTCATTGATTTTTGTCAACCAATCTCAATCAAATCATTTATCCATCCAAAATCATGATCGAATCGATATCAATTATCCTTTGTCAAGACCTAATTGTCGTCTTTGCATTTCTAATTCATCTTCCAAGGTTTTATGATTTATTCATTTAACCTTGTTTGTCATTTTTCCCTCTAGGTTAAATAATTTATTTATTTATCCTAAGTGTTCTTGTCACAATTAAATGTTTATTTAATTGGCTAATTAATTCCTCCTATTTTTGTAAATTCAATTAATGAATGAGAAATTATTAATTAATTTACCTAATTTTCATCAATTTCCTAATTTCCAAGTCATCATTTCTAACCTAATTTTCTAATTTCTCCTAAATTCCTAAATGTCTATTTCTATTTCAAAATCTTGTCATAAATCCTTGCATAGCAATTTGTCATAATCTTGTCATAAATTATCAATCAACAAATTTTGCATAGAAAGTGCATAATTTGTCATAATTTGTCATAATTGACATAATTGATTTGCAATTTCCATTTGAATTGAATCATGCTAATCTTGTCATCTCTCCAATTCCTCTATAAATTGGATGAATTTCTTCAATCAAACCCCTTAATTAATAATTGGTAATCAGACTATCGAATTTCTAGTCAATCACATTTCTAGTACTCTTGATCAATAAATCTTGTCTACTTGCTTTCAATTATGTGTGTGCACTTGTAGGTGAGATCCACAACAAAAACTATTTGAAGAGGAAAGAAGAACAATGGAGCCGCATGAAGGAGCATTCAAATCATACCTTTGGTTTGCTTAATTTCTAGTTTTGAATGCTTTTATTTCATGTCTCTCTTGAATGTGTTTTAGGATAGATCATTGCAATTATGCTTTCGTGATTGAGCTAATGATTAGTATGTTTATCTTGTTTGTGATGATTTCCTATTTCCTAAGCTACACTTAGTATATCAGAAAGGAAATAATTTTGATTTAAAAGTTTATACTGATGTTGATTGGGCAAGCAACATTGATGACAGAAAAAGCACAAGTGGAGGAGCTTTCTTCTTAGGAGAAAGACTAGTGAGTTGGCTTAGCAAGAAACAAGGATGTATTTCTCAGTCAACAGTCGAAGCTGAATATGTTGCAGCAGCACTAAATTGTACCAACATTGCATGGATCAAACAAGTATTGGAAGGTATAAATGAGAAAGTTACCGAGCCAGTAACTATATTCTGTGACAATACTAGTGCCATTAATATTTCAAAGAACCCTGTTATGCATTCTAAGACAAAGCACATATCTATCAAATATCATTATCTTAGAGAAGAAGCTCAAGAGAACAAAGTGGTGTTGGAATATGTTAACACAAAGGAGTAGATAGCTAATATCTTCACCAAGCCACTACCTAAGGACACTTTTGAATATCTCAGAAGTAAGTTAGGGGTCCTACCCCTATCTTTTACTCACTGACCGAGTTCAGTGAAAGCATCACTTCGATGACTCTATTGAATATCTTTTAGGGAGCTGATGCTGGAGTGATACACTTTAGAAAGTTTTTCTGAAAGTGCACTGAAATTAATACTGGGATAATACAGAAAATGATACAGGGGATAGGAAGTGTAAACAAATGCTCTGACCGAGACTCAGTTGATACACAACAGCAAGAAATAACTTCTTACAGAAAGAAATTATGTGTTAGTTCTATTCTTTTTGGCATTGTTGTCAAAGGGGGAGAAGACCAAGGAGAAGACCAAGCAGAAGACCAAGAAGGAGAAGACCTACCTAGGGGGAGAAAACTAAGAAAAGACTACAGATTGAAATAAAGACTGAAAACAGAAGAGAAGTTTGATGTATGGGGGAGAGCATTTCAGCATTTCAGAATCACAGCAATCCGAATTTTTAAAGGTCAAATCAATTGGTTTTTCCATCAATGCCAAAGGGGGAGATTGTTGGCAATATTACAAGGATATTGAGAAGGTTGTTGATGATTATGGACATAACTGATTAAAGATGTTTTACTGTCTTGATATTATTATTTTGTCATTGATGTCAAGAAATTGATTTTCTAATTCAGTATGATGTTGCCATATCTCAAGAAATATTATATGAAGATTATAAAGAAGTCCGTAAAGACACAGGAAAGAATATGATGAATAAGGGGATAAGTTATTCAATGGGCAACTCTACCGAGTCAGATAATGATGAGATCTTGATGTTTTAGATTGTTTTAACATCATACATATGTTGTAAAATGTAAAGGTTAATACTATACTATGTTATCAAGCAAAGAACCTAGTCGGTAAACCCTAAGGAGCCTAGTCAGCAAACCCTAAGGTTATCGCAATCAGTTAATGAAGACAGAATGTCTACCGAGTAAAGTTTAGTATTCACCAAGTTGTAACTGAGCTATAACAGAATGCATTAAATGTTTGCATGTGATATTTAATGAAAGATGTTGATGAGCTAGAGCGGATAAATGATTGGCAAACCGTAGAAGAAGTTTGTTAACGAATCTAAGGCAATGGAAAGTCGGCAAGAAGATCTACAGCTCAGATTAAACTGCATTACCCTAACACAAGTTCCAAGGTGAATGTACAAGTTCTGAGGTGGGGTAAAACATTTTCAGATCGAAAGATACAATGAACCAGGACAAGATTGAAGATCTGATGGCTATGATTTATCATGGGAAATGTGATCAAGGAGATTAAGCGGTTAGAATATTGTTTGTAACTAAGGAACTGTTGATAAACAATGTATGCGGGAAAGGGTATGCATAGGGATGCTACATAGTGATTACTGAGCATAGAAGCTTGAAGACCTGTTAGAATAAAAAAGTATTGATGCCCAACAGATAGACAAGATTAGTTCTATGTCTAGATTGTATTGAACAAATAGGAATTTTCTTTAGCATTTTAGATGTGAAGTTGCAGATAGATTGTATTACTGTTATTTTGTGAAAGTGACAGGAAATCTCTTAATCGAGTGGACTTAACAATCTTATATGTAAATCCTCTAACAAGGTGACATTCTGATTGAGTGTTTGAAATCCTTTGATAAGGTCACTTCTAACAAAGTGAAGATCCTAACAGATCTGAGGGAAATCCCTTAACCGGGTCACATCTAGCAATGTGTTTTGTAATCTTTAACAAGATTTGCTTTTAACCGAGCATACTCTAGAAGAGTATATTTCTTAGTGGCTCTAAAATCCCACAGTGGTTTTTCCCTATTTGGGTTTCCATGTTAAATCTAGTGTTATGAGGTTTATATTGTTCATATGCTTTTGAGTTTGCATGTTTGACAGTTTTTGATTATATGACTGATATATGTTACCGAGGTTGAATCTGATGTTTTATGGATGATTAAGTTTGTATGATTCACCCCCCCCCCCTCTCATCTTGTTGGCTATTGGATCTATACTTATATTAAGTGTCAGAACTATCAATCCAACCTCCAAGGATCTTTGTTACTTGGGATAGCGGAAGTCCTCTTATTGCACCAACCCCTCCTACTCAATGGGGTGCTATCCCTACTCCTTCATTAAAATTATTACCAAAATTCACATGGGATGCTTCCAAGACCCCCGAGGAGCATTTGCAAGATGTGGCCAATGTGTGCACTGTACACAACGTCACAAAATAAAATCTAGCTTTACAATTGCTCGCAACTTATTTCTAGGGGAAATCATAAGATTAGTATAGATCTCTCACGCTAAATTTGATAAGAAGTTGGGACTAGCTGGGAGATCATTTCTTTGAGAGGTTCACCGAGAAGGGAGATCAATCCTTCCTTATGTAGCAGTTGATAACAATAATGAGAGCTCTACAAGAGGTTGTCACTGATTTCAACACTAGATTCCAGATGATGTGGCCAAGGATTCCTTTATCTGCTTGACCTTGTACAAACATGGCTTTTCATATTTTACTTAAAAGCTTTCAATTTTTACATATTTGTCATGATCCAGTCTTTAGAAGGGAGCACTCTTCCGAATGCCTATAAGCTAGTTGTTCAAGCAGAAAATAACAATTGATGCGAGGAAACTTCCCCCGAGACCAGCCACGTCGATTTTCCCAGAACTAACAAGCCAGACACCTGAGCCGCCATCTTTGAGCACCTTCACCCCTCAATCCATGTACACTTTCCCAAATGCACAGCAAGCGAGCACCTTCGCTCATTCAGCTGTGGCTACAGAGGTAAATGACATGAAGAATTTTCTTCGAACCTTTTCAAATGAGATCATTAATCTTAAAAGGCAACAGACTCCCCCAAAACTCCCTTTCCAAAACTACCAAGGTGGGAGACCATCTTACCAGCCAAATCAGTATCAAGGTGGTACAAGAGCTAACCAAGGACAACCTAATAACCAGCTTGTCCCGATATCAACCCCTTTGCAAGCCATTCCCCCTAATCAAAACAAAGATTTGATTGCTAGCCACAATAACCTAACTAATGATACTAACTCCTGGTGCTTCCCTTGCAATGATGCCCACATGCCACAAAATTGCCCAAGAGGGAAATTGCAATATAAGGTTGTAAAGCAAAGAAGTCAAGGAATGAACCCAGATGCTGGGATGTATGCCTATTTAGGAATGGATAATGCTTCGCTAACTGCTCAAATGCAAGGTATGTTAATGGAATGAGAGGATGAGATCACCCCAACCACACTCTCTTCTCATGGATGGAAGATGAGGATGCAGTTGTCATGATTGATGCTTCCCAATCATCTACTAGGATACCACAAGTGCATTTTGATTATAGCCTTCACTCCAAGCGTCATTTTATAGGGGGACCTGTGGTCTAACAAACAAAAGAAAACATCGAGAAGTTGAAAGAACAACCTATCATGGTCACCGACTCTCAAAACATGAAAGTCTTCATACCTTATAGGGCCAAAGACTCAAAGGCTTCCATCCCCATAATTATTGATATAGTGGAGTAGTTGAAAAAGGCTCCCATGAATGTATCTTTATGGGATATCCTCACAATCCCGGAACAGAAAAATCATTTACAAGAAGCACTGAATGGAGGCAAAAGGATATCCACAAGGTGAGTGATGCTTGGTGGTGACCAATCTCGAACTCCGGTAGTACTTACTAATGAAGTATTTTGAGTTGCTTCCATCACAAGGGAAGGTAAGTCAAAACCCAACCCTTTCTTTCTAACTCTTATTGTCAGAGATAAGTTGTTGCACAACTCTATGATAGACTTTGGTGCTAGCACCATTGTAATGCCTAAATAGATAGCGAAATTTTTAAAATTAAAATATGAACCTATACATAGAGGAGTCATGTAGTTATACAAAAATAGAGTCCAGACCGTAGGTATTATAAAAAGACTTCCACTCACTCTGTTTGCCTTCCATATAATTACAGCAACCCAGGAGGTAGTAGTCATTGATATTCCCCTTGTCTTTGGCCTCTGCTTGTCCTAAGATTTCACTGCCAAGGTCGATGGGTATCTATCCCTAGATTGGTCTCACCTTATACTTAGAACCAAGCATGGAGCCAAGTTAAAAATATTGTCAGAACCCCTTCATACAGAGCATATAGTTGATGAAGCTATGATAAAATTTGAATCCACCCACACATCCATCTCAGGTGAAGAAATGAAGTGTGTGAAGTTATTAGAAGAAGAGGTAACTGGAGACCGATCCGCAGATCAAGAAGTCTTCCTAAATGAATTTATAGACATGGACCCTTATGGCAATTATCATGCCACTGGACTTGGGACCTATGTAATTTTTTATTAAAACCAGCCAATTCCTAAGGTGTCAAAGGACCCGCAAGGATATAAAATGAGAAAAGGAACATTGGGTCTCTATACTATGGACCCTCCATTTTGATGGAGCCCAATGCAAAATAGGATTCAGAGTGGGTATTTGCATGACTTCACCTTCTAGTGAACAATTATGGAGATATTTTCACCTCCAATTTGCTTGTTCTAACAATGAGGTAGAGTACGAGGGCTTGGTCCACGGTCTAAGTCTTGGAAAGTGCCTCGGAGTTAAACAACTGAGTGTTGGTGGATTCAAAGTTGGTAGTCCATCAAGTCAGGGGAATTTCAGCTACTAAGTATGTTTGTATGCAATCGTACCATCACAAGATTTGGGACTTGATTGAGAGATTTGAAGCTTTCAATATTCAAAGAATTCCCCATAAAGAAAATGAAGTGGTTGATCGCATGGCAACTGTAGGGTCCCATTTTGATCCTGCAACCCAATTATTGGAAAATGAGCATTCAGTTTGGATAGTTGTAAGACCCGATGTGCCTTGAAATGACATCCATTGGCAAGTTTTTGAAAGCGATGAACATATAAGAATATTCATTCAACAATCTAGGGAGTTCATGGACCAATTGCAGCCTAAAGTGTCTAAGGCATACGACGACCAGGTAATTTAGCTGAAAAACAAACGAACTCCCCAAGGGTTTCATTACTCTCAAGAATCTCTTTGATTGTGAATATTCTAGAAATGACAAGAGGAAATTCACCATGGATAAAGGGAATTATATCGAGCTCCAAGTTGGAGACAATCCGAAAATCAAAGTGGGAAAAGATGTTTCCCAATGCAATAAGGAAAGGCTCACCCACTTCTATGATGAATACGTAGGGGTAATCGCGTGGTCATATGATGAGCTTCGAGGATATAATCCAAAAATTATCTAGCATACAATCAAACTGGAGGAAGGAGTAAAGCCTGTCCGATAGAAGAAATGTTCGGTTAACCCTAAAATTGAGTCCCTCATGTCATAGGAGCTGTAAAAGATGATTGATTCTAGGATTATATATCCCATTAAGCACAACACCTGGGATTCCAACTTGGTGCTGGTCTAAAAGAAGAATGGAGATATCCACCTTTTCATAGGTTCTCGGGATTTGAATAGAGCATCCCTAAAGGATTACTATCCTTTGCCTCTAATGGAGAAAATCCTACATACGGTGGCTAGGTCTGAAATTTTCTTAATGCTCAATGGATTTTCAGGTTATAATCAAGTCCTCATTAAGCCAGAAGAGTAGCATAAAACCACATTCACCACCAAGTGGGGAACGTTCACTTACCAGAAGATGCCTTTTGGGTTATCCAATGTTGGTGCTACTTTTCAAAGGGCCATGGACATATTTTTTCATGAACTAATCAACAAAATTATCCTGATTTATTTAGATGATCTAACTATGTTTTTGAAACACAAAGAAGACCACTTTGACCACCTAGAACCGGTTTTCCAGAAATGCTTAGAATTTGGTGTCTCCTTGAATCCAAAGAAGTGCACCTTTGGGGTATGATAAGGAAAGCTACTGGGACATGTGGTGTATAATGAAGGAGTGTCAATCAACCGAAATATCATTAGGGAGAAGCATTGTGGAGCTATGGCAGGTCATTTTGGCCTTGACAAGACCCTAGACCTTGTGAAGAGACACTATTACTGGCCTAAGTTGCAAACAGATGTAAGGAAGTTTGTGGAACATGTGTAATATGTTAGAAAGCCAAGGGGAAGTCTCCTAATGTAGGTTTATATCAGCCCTTACCCATTCCTTCTAGGCCATGGGAGAGCGTAAGTATGGATTTTGTGTTGGGTTTGCCTAGGACAAGGAGGGGATTTGATAGTGTCTTTGTAGTGGTGGACAGATTTAGTAAAATGGCTCATTTCTTGCCATGTAAGACTTCTTGTGATGCCTCATATGTTGCAGACCTATTCTTCAAAGAAATAGTCTGGATACATGGATTGCCTCTAAACATTATTTCAAACAGAGATGTGAAGTTTATAGGTCACGTTTGGAGGACCCTTTGGAAGAAGTTGGGAACTAACCTAGCTTTCTCATTAGCCTACCATCCTCAAATGGATGGCCAAACGGAAGTTGTCAATAGGTCATTGGGAAACCTATTAAGGTGTTTGACAAGGCAACATGGAGAAAAATGGGACAATATGTTGTCACATGCAGAATTCTCATATAATGACACCATAAATAGAGGTACAGGGAAGTCTCCTTTCCAAATCATGTATGGCATCCACCCAAGGGGTGTATTGGAGTTAAGGGATTTGCCCAAAGAAGAGCCCATTAGTGCAGATGGTGAAGCTTTTGCATCAGCCATCAAGGAGGTGCATGACCAAGTGAAGTCTCATCTCCAATAATCTGCAAAGAAGTACAAGGCCTATGTTGATAGGAAAAAGAGGGATGTGCAGTTTAGTGTTGGTGTGGGTACATTTGAAGAAGGAGAGACTCCTAAAGGGTTAGCACACCAAATTCATGTAGAGGAAGATTGGACCATGTCAGATTTTGAAGAAATGTGGATAAAATCCCTATGAAATCCATCTTCCTCCTGATCTTGGATTATCACCCATTTTTAATGTGTGTGATCTTATACTTTTCAAAGGTAGTGACAATGAAGTGGAGGAACTAATGCAGGTTGCAGCAGACAATAGCATTCCAAGACATGAATCACCTAAGTGGAGAAAAGTGTTAGACACTAGAGTCAGAAAGAAGACAAGGAACAAGGAGTACATTGAGTACTTGGTGGCTTGGCAGGACAAACTAGACTCTAACACAATTTGGATGATAGATAAAAAAATTTCCAACCATGGTGCAAACTTACAAACTCTGATCTCAAGTGGGCTTGAGATCTCTTCTTCTGGGGAGTATGGTGCAGGTGCACCTCATCAACAAGCAATTCATGGCTCTAAGGATGAATATTAGGACCCTAATAGTTTTCTTAGTGTGTCTTGTGTTTATGCAAGTTTGTTTCATATATTCAATAAACCCCACCATGTAAACTTATGTCACCAATTAGGCAATTTGATAAGCCAATTGGAACAATGTGGTCAATAAGGGATAGTAGAAGGTTTAGTTTTGTGTTTGGTAGGTTTTTGACATGTTTTAGGGGTGTTTGGTTGATCCAAGTGTGTGGATCCCCACCTTATAAAGTTTGACAACATTTTGTGCAAAATTGTAACTTTTGAAAATGCAACTTTTGAGTGCAAAAGTGCAACTTTTCAAAATGTAGTTTGGGGGAATCCTTTCAATGGATCCAACCTCCTTCAAATTTAGTTGGAAACCATTGGAGAGTTTCATAAACCTTGTGGACATGATTCCCAAGGTTGTTGATGTTGTGGTTTGAAGTGATGAAGCAATAAAACACTAAAATACTGAAGTTTTCCTAGAAATTATGAGTTTGCAGTGATTGTACGTGCTTGTACAGACTGAGTTGAGTCACACCATTCATTTAGTAGATGGATGAATGAACTGGTTTTGATTTGGTAGTGGTCTGAGACTTTGGTTGTGTTTGTGTAGTGAGAACCCTCCATTTTTCTGACTGTAACCCAGAAAGTAAGGGTTTGGCTAGGGTTTTACTTGAAAATGGCCATATCTTGCATCTCCTTGCTCTAGAATTTAATTCCTTTGGTGGATTGCAAGATTGGTCAATGTAAATTAAGGTTTTCATGGGTTTTTGCAGGGAAGACTTGGTTGTGAGGAGAAAGAAGCAAAACTAGGTAGGCATCTCTATGTGACTACCTTAAGTGAATTTAGGATAGTCATCATAAAATCTAATAGCGGTGGATTTCAGGTGTGCAACCCTAGAATTAGAGGTTACTCATCATCCCCCACATGTTGTTTATTTTCCTGATTGGATTCAAGAACTAGTAGTTTCTTTGTAAAATGGGCCTAATTGCCCTCATTAGGTCTCTTGGCCTCTAAATGGTTCAGACCTGAGAAAATCATTTTGGGGATAAGTGTAACTCCCAAAAGGGTACCTAAAATGGTAATTTTTTTGTGTGAGGGTGTGGAACATTTTGGAGTTAAGATCAATTTTATCGCCAAATAGGGCTACTAGCCTAGGGGGTAGGTTTCTAAAGGAGGTATAAGGAATTGGATTCTAAACCCAAAACCAATTCTTGGACTAGTCTCTAATGGCCATAAGTGAACCAATTCCAAAGCCCTTAGGAGTAGGATGTCATGGGATGGTGTATGGTAGGTATTGAGGCATTTACTCATCTTGAGTAGGCCCAAGCCTAGTGAATTTGTGAGTAGTTTCACCCAAGGTGTGGATTCCTTCCTTGCAAGACCCTTGTGATCATTTGAGGGGTCAGAAGTATAACCTTGTTTGGGCTTATCCTTAGGTGTGTGGGTAGGACTCTGCATAAAGTTGTGGAAAGGAAGAACATAACTATCTTGGATGTTCCTAGAACAATGATGATGGAAGCTAGTCTACCTCATAACTACTGGAGAGAAGCAGTGAGCACAATGGTTTATACATTCAACAGAGTACATATCAAAAGGAAAACTAGTAAGACACCTTATGAATTAAGGTTTGGCAATACACCTATAGTTAAGTATTTCAGAATTTTTGGTAGTAAATGTTATATCAGGAGAGATGATATCATTGGCAAATTTGATCCTAGATGTGATTAAGGCATATTTCTTGGTTATTCTAATGAAATCAAAGCATATAGATGTTATAACAAGAGATTGTAGAGAATTGTGGAGAGTGCTAATGTCAAAATAGATGAGATAAATAAAAGTCAAATCAGAGTTTATGAGAAGAAACCGACAATGGAAATGATTATATCTGAACCGGTAGCACCTTTATCGGAATAGAGTGTTGAACCAGTTACTCTGACGGTATCAGAAAATTCTATAGTAACTGAAGAATAGGGAAGAGGAATAGAGATTTAGAGGACTTTTAGGTATGTGGGATTGAATAATTCAGAAGATCAGATCATTGGGGATAAGAACAATTGAGTAATGACTAGAAGAATACTAACAACTAATAAAGTATGTTTAATTTCACAAGTTGAACCGGTATCAGTAATTGAGGCATGTAAAGATGAATATTGGTTGAAAGCTATGGAAGAAGAATAGGATTAGATTGAGAAAAATTACACATGGACTTTCGTTCCCTGGCCTAAAAATAAAAATGTTATTGGAACTAAATGGGTTTTTAGGAATAAATTGAATGAGGATGGTCAAGTTATAAGGAATAAGGCTAGATTGGTTTGTAAAGGATATTCTCAGAAGGAAGGAATTGGTTATGGAGAGACTTTTGCACGTGTATCTAGGATTGAAGCTGTAATATTATTTCTTGCCTATGCTACTTATAAAAACTACAAGGTTTATTAGGTGGATGTTAAATATTCACTTTTGAATGGGGGTCTTGATGAGGAAGTTTATATTGAGCAATTTGATGGTTTTTCACTATCAGATGACACAAACATGGTTTGCAGGTTAAGAAAAGATTTATATGGATTGAAACAAGCACCTAGAGCTTGGAATGGAAGGTTGGATAAATATATTTTGAAGCTTGGTTATACTAAGGGTAATGCTGACAGTAATTTATATTATAAGATCACTGATGATGATATACTGATTATTGAAGTATTTGTTGATGACATTATTTTTGAAGGTAAAGATAAGTTGTGCATAGAATTTTCTAAGAATATGAAGAAAGAATTTGAGATGTCCATGATTGGAGAGATGAAAATTTTCTTAGGTTTGCAGATTACTCAAACTGGCAAAGGTATTTTTATCTGTCAAACTAAGTATGCTAAGGAATTGTTGAAGAAATTTGGTATGGGAGATTCTAAACTGGTAAGTACTCCTATGGTTACAAGTGAGAAATTGACAAGAAAAGATGTTTCTACACCGGTAAATCCTACAAGATACAAATCTATGATTAGAGTTCTACTTTATTTGACTCAGACTAGGCCTGACATTATGAATAGTGTTTGTATTGTTTCAAGATTTCAGAGTGATCCTAGATAAAATCATGAGATTTCAGTGAAAAGGATTTTTAGATACTTGCAAGGTACATCAAAATATGGTTTGTGGTATCCTAAGGATGATGACTTTACTTTATGTGCATATAAATATGTTGATTGGGTTGGAGATGTTGATGACCGAAAAAGTACTTCTGGTGGAGCTTTCTTTCTTGGAAAGAAGTTGGTTTCAAGGATTAGTAAGAAATGGTCATGTACTTCTTTATCTACTGTTGAAGCTGAGTATGTTGTTGTTGCTACTAAGTGTACACAAGTTTTATGGATGAAGCAAATGTTAAAGGATATAAAGGTGGATTGTAATGCACTGGTAGTTATTCACTGTGATAACTCTACTACTATTGATATATCAAAGAATCCGGTATTTCATTCTAAGACAAAGCGCATATCTATTAAGTATAACTTTTGTAAGGAAAAGGTGGAAGCAAATGAAGTTAGACTGGTTTATATGAACACTAAAGAGAAAATTATAGATATTTTCACTAAACCTTTGCCCAAGGAATCATTTGAGTACCTGAGAGACAGATTGGGAGTTTATTCCCTTTCGGTAGAGACTTGATTGATGTGGTTCAGCATCATTCCGGTATGCATTATCAGAGATAATATTCATCCCGACACTGATGTGGGGATGCTACTACTCTGGGGGAGTATTTAGCTTTGTGATTCAGTGGTTTATGTTTTTGCTTCGATATTTTTATCAGATTTCTAGCATTGATGTTAAAGGGGGAGTGATATTGATGTGAAAAATAAAAAGAAAAAGGGAGAGATTCAGAGATTTACAGAGATATTATTCACAGGGGGAGTTTGGTCTTTGTTTCAGAATTCCATTGCTATATCTTTGAGCGGGAAATTGTTGGTTGTCTTCCATTGGGGGAGACTTGTTTGGCATTTCTTGGTACTTGGATGTTTTTCACATCTAGTGTTGCCATCAATGCCAAAGGGGGAGATTGTTGGCTATTTATTGGAATTGATTATGTGTTGCATTGATGTTTTGTCATTGATGCCAACACTAGTTGTTTAGATGCTTTATCGACACCCTTCTGGTCCCAGTAGGTTGAGTGGTTTCTGGTTGATTTGGATCTAGCATGATCTCGTATGCTCCAATATGATTTGGTTATGGAATTGGCTTAATCATGATACTAATGTTCATATTCAATAAGTTGGTTTTGGTCTGGTGATCAGATGCTATCATGTTTGCTTAGAAGCCTGGCTTTTGGTTCTGGCAAGGGTTTCACTGGCAAAGATTTTGATGAATTGTATAAGTGGTGTTGGTGTAGCTTCTAGTGGAGTTTCAGGATGTTGTTGGTGATCATGTTCGAGACTTGGCAGATGGAGATCATTGTGATAGCGTGTGGACCTATACTAAGTCTTGGTTGATCTATTTAATGGACCAGCTTTAATGTAACGTGTGGATTGAACCTCTCGATGTGTTTCCAAGATGTCTTATGTGTTGAATATTATTTGTCTGGTCTAAGGTCGATATGGTTTGTAATTATGTAATTGGTTTATTGTCTGGTGGCCGACCTAATTGTCTATGGTCAAGGGTTTGTGTTACTACTTACTAATTTACCATTAGTTTTATATCCAAAGTCATTCTATATACTCTAGTCGGTTACTACTACCGAAATATTCAGTCGGTAAGCACAGAGTAGTCAGTTATAGAAGAAAGTAGTCACAGAGCCTAGTATACACCGAGCCTAGTATACACTGAGCTGTCTACCGAGTTACACTCTATGTCTACCGAGCAGCAAAAATGATATACTGAGTGAACACACACCAAGTGAAACATTTTACCAGATTCATTGAACCTAGACACATGTGTGGAAATGTGTTACAAGATTGAGGAACAAAGAACCGTTATCTCATTAGAAATTGCACTTAAAGATTTTGTATGATTTTGAGGTCATCTATCCAATGAAATATTTTTTATGGTTATTCATTCGATAAGTTATGTTTGTAAGATCAAAGCAATGAACCAGATCACCGACATAAGAGATCTATTTATACAACATGGATTAAGGATTAAAAAAATAAATAAATGAGGTGTATGAAGCAAGACATGTGCAATAGATAAGCAAGCACTAAGTATTGTAACTATCAGAGACACAGAGGTCACCGAGAAGGATTTCAGAGAATAGTCAAGGAACAGAGTAAACAGAACGGTTTACCAAGTTACTTTATGGGTTACCGAGGTATGCTATAAGCAAGGTAATCTCATTTTGAGAACATAGAATCTGCTATAACATTCTAGATGTAAAGTTGCAGATATTTGTAAAGATTTTATTGTAATATTTTGAGTTGTAAGAAAAACCTTTAACAGGGTAAAAGACTCTGACAAAGTCTATAAATTGCAAAGCCTTTAACCAGGTGCAGCATTTAGAATAAGTGTTGTAAAATACTTTAGCAAGGTAGATCTAACAATCTTGATACTCCTAACAGGGTAAGCTATCAGAAATAGGTAAACATGTAGCTCTAACTGAGAAACCTTTATTATTTCAGTAGTGAAGTTGTGGGTGCCATCTCCACTATAATTTTTCTCTCTAACTAAGAGTTTCTGCATAACCAAAATATATGTGTTATGGAGTGAATCATGTATGATTGTTATTTATCTATTTTAGATTTATGTTATGTTACAGCAGTTTTTGGTTTATGCATAACTGTAAAGTTATTGTTAAAGAAAGGATTTGATGTACTGATTCATCCCTCCCCTCTCAGTACATTAGCTTTCCATATTGGGCCTAACAATTGGTATCAGAGCTTACAGTTTGTATATATAGATGTAAGATCTCATTGTAGATCATCATGGTTATGGGAAATGGATATGTAATGTACGAATAATGCAATATCATTCAAGCAGAGGATTTGGTCGATCATTGGAGATCAAATTGGGTTTATGTAAGAGGACTTATTCCTCCGGTATTGAGCTTAATCGAAACTATACTCATGCATAGGAAATATTATCTTTTGCATTTCAACACTTCTCCGAATTGTAGTCTGGATTTCTATATAGTCACTGAGGCTCCTTTTTGTGATGAGAAATGCGCTCTAGGCTATTGGCCTTCTTGCAAGTGCAGGCCCCTCAATTATAATTCACATACTTACTAAAAAAGTATTATCTGACTGTGGGTAGGATTCCCACCGTGGTTTTTCCCTTTATTGGGTTTTCCACATATAAATATTGGTGTCATGTGGATGGTATTTATTTTGTGATTATTGTTTAATACTTAAATGGTTTAACTGCTATTCCGGTATTAATGTTTTGGGTTCCGGTATTAAATTTTTAATTACTAATGGTTCTGGTAATCTGTGACAACCGATTCACCCCCCTCCCTCTCAATTGTCTTCTTCAGTTATTTGAACTGTCTAACATATATATTCATGTATATGTATATATATTCATGCATATGTATATATATAAATGTATATGTATACATGAAGAAACACACACAATAGAATAATATGTTTTATAATGATGGTTGTTTCGAGTTCTGTGTCTATATGATTATTGTCTATATAAATGTGTAAATGTGTATGGACAATAACCATATAGCCACAAAACTTGTTGTAATCAATAGCGTATTCCTTATTCAAAGGCGCTCATTTAGATTGGTACACACTAAATAACTAAATTCCTTATGTAGTCAATGTTAAATGTTATAAATCTTTCAATTTAAATTATACTATTTTCAGTCAACTGACATTTCTTTCAATATAGTCATTGTAAATAATATTAGCAGACATATTGGATGTCCAATGACGGTGTATGCTCCTTCGTAGCTACATTATGCTTTGTATATTGATATCAATTTCTTTGTATGCAGTTTACAATTTCATTTCAATGCTCTCTTACAGTTTAATGTGCCTATATGGTTATCGTCTACACACACACACACACACATATACATATGTGTGTGTGTGTAGACACACACAATAGCATTTTTTTTTTGTTCAAAGGTTTTAAATGATGGATTTGTACTCATTGGTACATGCAGAAATAGATTTTGTTTTTTATCATTATAGTGTGAACTTGACTCCACTTTCTTTGCTTCATTATGTTTCAATTTGTTTAAATTCCTCACTTAGTTCATGTTAGAAAAACTTCTAGTAGAAAATGCATTTTTTGAATTGTTTATCTTTCAATCTTCTCTTTGTGGGACTTTACTTTGGCAATGATCTATTAGACACTACAATTTTTTATTTGTTTATGTTTCAATCATCTCTTTTTGGGACTTTAATTTGTTTCAATTTCAACATTTATATTCCTATGTTGTTGTGTTCATGTTATATATATATATTATTGATCAAAAGGAAGTGCCCCATTTGTAAAAAAAATCAAGGAAAGAATTGTTTCATAGTGCCTTAAAAGATATTTTGGTAGATATTGCCAACAAGGAAAACTTGGCAACTAACAAGATATCTTGTAAGGCACTAGAAAATAGTTCTTTGTCTGGTGCCTTTTTACAAATAGGACATTTCCTTTTATCATTTCGATGCAATGACCTAGTAGACATATTAGACACTACAATTTATATATGATGACTATAATTTGAACACTTATAAGTGTTCAAATCTCTCACTATCAAAAGAGGACATATCAGTGGCATCTGAATAATCAAATGCCATTGATATGGCCTTTTTGATAGTGAGCAATTTGAACACTTATGTGGCCTCTTTTGATAGTGAGAAATATATAAGATCAGTTCAACTGATATATGAGAAATATCACATCAAAAAAAACAAACATATGAGATTTATAACAACACCATCAATTCATTAGAATATCCATCTGAGATATCTGAAAACATTATAAAATATGGCAATATGACATTCTATAATGACATCACAATTATATCAAAACTCAAAATCTACTCTTCGGAGGGCTCACAAAATATAATTGATCACAAACTCGATAATTCTCCATATGGGTATTCAATGGAGGAGGTGTCACAAATCCAACCCCAATAGATTGTGGCCTACTAGGGTTTGGCCCAACAATAGTGTTTTCTTGGTTGGGAGGGGTTTCTAAGCAACTTGATATTTGAGCAAGCAATGCCTGGTTGACAACTGAAGTAAGTTGCATGGTGTTTGAGGATCTAGGTGCAGTCCCAACTTGCATAGTATTAATAGGTGCAAAGGTTGGGGACAAGAGGTTCATCATTTCGATGAGAATTGGGTGTCGGATGGGTATAGGTTCTACGACTGTGGCCACATCTTTCATCCTATTTGTATGCTTGGCTGCCTTTTCAGCTTTCATCCTCGCCTTCTCAAGCTTTGCTTCTACATCTCTCTTTGCCTTCTCTTGTCTTTGAATGAACTTCTCTTGGGAGTCCTACAATTTTTTGGTCTATTTTTCCACCCTATAGCCTCATTTTCTATCATTTTTGCTTCACATTGTGCCTTCCTCTTTCTCATCTGTTCTTTCTTTTGTTTTGCCAATTCCTCATCTCTTTTCCTTTCAGCCTCTTTATCTTTTTCCCTTTGAATGTACTCATCACATGTCAAGATTTGTGACTGGCTACTAAGACGTAGTACCCCTTTCCTACCTCCATGTGAAGATTGATTCATTCTTTGCACTGGAAGTCTTAAGAATCTGGTGATTTGCCTTGGCACTTATTGCCCGTCCTCTTGTGTACATGGTACAAACTCAGGTTTGTCTTCACTTATGTGAATTTTGTCTTCACAATTAGCACCATCTTGTTGCTCCCAATTGACTGCATTAGTGAAATAATGTATCACATCTACTGGATCAATTTCTGGTAGACTTGGCATGGAAAGGGTTACATTATCACAGTTGGCTGCATCTTGGGTCCAGTCTGGTATGACAGCTTGTGTTAGCAAAGACATGCCTATTGATGTACTTTCCAAACCCTTATGTGGTTGGCTAGTTTGTAGGGGTAGACCTAGTTCGGTAGTTTGTGGTGTAAAACTTGTACCCTCAACCGTTGCTTGTGTTCTGCTATGGCATTCTACAAAATCTTAAATGTCTTCCTCATTAAAACTAGCCAACCGCAAGCAAGCTTTTTCTGCCATCTACTCTGATTCTTCATCCTTTGAAGTGTCTTCATGTTCTATTCCAACAATTGGTTGTATATCAACTGCAACCTCAAATGCCTCACTTCGCCTCATATCATTCTACAATACAAATCGGTTAATTGGACAAATCCCTGTCCTACAGAAGCCACTGACTATATTAGTCGGTGTCAATGCTTGTGCAAAGGCCTTTCTCATAAGAGTTGCCAACTCTTCCCTTTCAATTTCAATTTGTGGGTACCTTGACATCCATATACTCCTCTGTTGTTGGAAATAATTCTTGAAAGGTGAGAATACTGAAACATCAAGTGGCTGCAATTTGTCGCTTGTATGAGCAGGAAGGGTTACCAAATCTATACCTATCTGCCTTGCTTCTTCAATTGTCTTGAAGGCTACATTTTTGCCATGACTGTTGAAGATCGGTAGGGCCCTACATGAGGGTAAAACTCCACCAAGGACTGAATGTGCAAAATGTTCCAACCAATTTAAGAATAACTCCTTTGTCATCCATGCATGTTCTTGGACTGCCATGCATGCTCCTGGCTCGCAGTTCGCAATGTAGTTTCAAATATGCCTCTTAGATTTGAACAAATAAAATTCAAGAATGCTGAAACCACATGCACTAACACATACCAAACCAGTAATCCACTCTCTACTCTTGGAAATTAGGTGTGGCACACACCTCTCACCTATTTTGGCTATCACTCTCATTCCACAATTTCTCCCAGCTTGCACACCAGTCTCATCACAATTCCAAATCTGTCTACTACCATAGTGATTCAGGTTGTACATTACCTCCAAGTTGTCATAGAAAGAGGCAAAAAAACAAGTTCGAAGCATAATAGCCCTATCGGAGTCCACTCCTTGTGTTGTTCTCATCATCAAATCAAGGTGCCTTCATCTAAAACCTGCCCACCATGATCTCCCTGGCATCCCATTTTTTAATGGATTAGGCCTATTCTCAGTAATTTGGGTAATGGTTGATTGAAGTTGACTGATTTGGAGGTTGTGACTAATTTAAGCCATGTCTTTGCACCATTAGACAGCTTCATCCTCCTCCTTTGCTGATAAAATGGTGCGTGGACCCCTCACAGTCATGGTTGTGGCTCCCATCATCCATGCCCTCAAAGAGGCAATGGGGATACCATGATTGATGTACCTCTAAGAGACATGTGCTTGTCTTGTATGCATGATATTGCTTCTTTCATGTTAGATATGCTCCATTTTGGTTTGGGAACCTTTGAGGCCACCTGTACTTGTGGTGTTTCTGGAATAGGATTACAAGTTGCAGTAGAATGGTCATGTATAATAGTAGTTTCCACATCAGTTGCATTGTTAGGTGAATGGTCATCTATAGCAGGAGTCACTGGGTCTTCATTTTGGACAAAACTATCTTCATTAGGGAAGTGCACCCCACGAGTGACTCTAACTGTTCTATGTCTAACACATTTGTTTCCCTTTCTAACTGGTGCCATTATGTTTAGTGAACCTGCAACGATAAGGTACCAATGATAAAATGCAACTGTGTGTGCTTGTATAAATATATATACAGAAATATATCATTGAAATGAAACCCTCAATGCCATTGAGATAAATGATGAAAAACAAATCAATTTATGTAGGTACCAATGAGTACAAATCCATCATTGAACATCTTTGAACAAAATAAAATGGTATTGTGTCTCTATTTCTGTATGCCTGATAATATAGACAATAACCATATAGCCACAAAACTCAAAAAAGCCATGCAGGAGTTAAGTATGTAACTGTGATGTGATTGAAAATTGGATATTGCTGATATTCTATTAGATAGTGAACAATTACATCATTGAACATGTTTCAACAAAATAAAATGGTGTTGTGTATGCATACACACACACACATACACACACACACACACATAGGTACAAAACTTGAAACATTATATAACAAGGAGAGAAACTATAAGCACAAGATTAAGGAGTTAAAGATGTAACTGTGATGTAACACACACACACATACATATATATGTGTGTGTGTTTTTGTGTGTAGACAACAACCTTATAGCTAGTATATAGTCACTGTAAGTAATAGTATCAGGCATACACATTATTGTAATGATAAATAATGAAGGGGTTTTGAATAATTATGAACAATAATCATTTTTTCTTTGCATTCTCTGTAATTATTTTGGCATTATAAACAGAGAGACACCATTTAACAGTGCACCCATAAAATGAAATGATAAATAATGAAGGGGTTTCAAATAAAGCAAATAGATAATCATTTTTTGTTTTGTCATTCTTTGTGAGGATTTTGACATTATTATACTATAAGGATTTTGACATTATTAAACTATAATAGAGCATTGAAATGAAACTTGTATCGCAAAATGAAGCAAAGAAAGTAGAGTCAAGTTCACACTATAATGAAGCAAAGAAATTGGAGTAAAGTTCACACTATTAATGGACAATAACCATATAGGCACATTAAACTGTAAACCGCATACAAAGAAATCATCAATAGACAAATCATAATGCAACTACAAAGGAGATAAACCATCATTGGACATCCAATATGGCTATTAATATTAATTACAGTGACTATATTGAAAGAAATGTTGGTTTATTTAAAATAGTATAATTTCAATTGAAAGATTTATAGTATTTAGTGTTAACTATAGAGGGAATTTAGTTATTCTATGTGTACCAACCTAAATGTGTGCCCTTGAATATGGAATGTGCAGAGGGTATTTGTAGAGCTCAAGAATATGCAATGAATTGGATTGTAATGAAAGTGACACAATTTTTTTTTGTCTTATAATATAATTCGAATGTGCAATGCATTCGATTGTGGTAGCTAGCTATTTTCAAATTTGAATTTTTGTGGGAAACAGTCGGTCATGTCATACTAAATATGTAGTCCTCCATTGCTTCGAATTGTTTAGTTTTATTCTATGCTTTGAATGAAACTTGGTTTTTTTAATTTTATTTTATGCAAATTCTTGGTTACTGGGGAGCCTTACACTAGTTGTTGTAAATGCAGGTACCAAATGCAGATCTATTTAATGCATGAAGTTGTGAAGTGATATTTGGAAGAATGTACACTTAAGTGTCTAAGAAGTCTAAAGTTGATTGTTTTTATGTCATGTAATGCACCAATAGTTGTGCATATGTAATTGTAATTGGAGTACATTTGTACTTTTTAGCCACTTGCATAAAGTGGCAAATTTAAACATTAAGTTTTTTAAAAATAAAAAATATTTATTATTTGTGCAAATTGTTTTGTATTAAAATAGGAAATGTACCAGTAGTTGTTTATTTTTTTTACTTTTTTGTTGTCAACTACTAATTCATTTGTGAACATGTATTGGTGTTAAAATAAATATTTACTAGCATTTTTATATTTATGTACTACCAAAAAAAAATTTATGTTTTGGGCATTCAACATGGCAATAAGGTGACGGTTATTGGAACTATGTTATCTGATGACTCCTAATTTTATATTAAATGTGAACAACCTTATGGGAAATTCAGTGATGGGGGACCTATTGCACAAAAAATCACTGAATGACCTTCGGGTTTAAGAAGCCATCTCTTCATATAATTGGGGGAGAAAAGAGGAAGGAGGAAACTTAAAGCAAAAAAGTCTACACTATTTAAGTGATGCACCAGAACATATTGGAAAAGCATCAACAACATATAAAACCTAGAAACAACTAGTTTTAAAGCCCATTCAACAATCTACATGCTCAGAACCATTCAAGAGAATAATCCAACATAAAACTCATTCAACATAAAATGATATTAACTATTCATTCAGTAGATAACAAGTCTCAAAACATAGTTTAATTCGTGAAGTCTCACAGCAAATATCACAGAAGTTATTGAACTTGAAAAAACCACAAAAGTCAATATATTAAGCTTCAAATAAAACCATCACAAAGGCCATAGGCACAATCTGATATGTCTATCATTCACCAAATTAAATCAACATAAAGGCTTCTTCAAATGAGCCAAAGTCTAAAAAACTCTCTGAAAGTCTGAACCCCTCTAAGCAAGGAAAAGAAAGCATAAATAGAGCTTGCAACTCCTAACTAACAGCCAGCAGCATCAACAACATCCTAGCAACCGCTCCTAACCAGAAAACCTGGCGTTGCACCCAGCGAGACACTACCCAACAAAACCACCTTCAAAGTTGCTATCTCCACCACGTCATGGCGATCTCCATACTTGCCCAACAAGAAAACCATAATGCAAAACACATCCTAGTTCATGAACCACCATGGAAGACACGCGGCAGCTCAGGGGACATCTGAAAATGAGTGTAGAAATAGAACCAAATCAGGCAGCACAGAGGCACCAAGTGTCCTTATCCTTGCACAATGAATGGTGGGGCCGAGAAACATACAATGTTACAAAAACCCACCCACGCAATAGCTCCGCGTTCTCCCTACTTTGAACGAAAAATGCAAGCAACTAGAGGCAATGCCAAGATGCCACCTAGCTCACATGATGGAAAACTAGAAAAAGGCCGAAGGCAAAGAAGAATGTTGCCACTTGATCAAAATGTCACCTGCGAGAATCCCAAAATAATATCAACATTTCTTGGTGACTAAATGGGGAATTCTTCCTGCGAAATGCTAGAACCCAAAATTGTTGGTTTGGAGACCAGACTGGATTGCTCGCAGGCGGCATTTTGATCAAGTGGCAGCGTTCTTCTTTACCTTTGGCCTTTTTCCCATTTGCCATCATGTGATCCAGGTGGTGTCTTAGTGTTGCCTCTAGTTGCTTGCAATTTTTGGTCAAAGTAGGGAGAACATGGAGCTGCCGCATGGCTAGGTTTTTGTAACATGGTATGTTTCTTAGCCCCACCATTCATCGTGCGAGGATAAGGACACTTGGTGCCTCCGCACTGCCCGATTTGGTTCTATTTCTGCGCTCATTTTTCAGATGTCCCCGAGTTGCCGCATGTCTTCCATGGTGGTTCGTGAACCAAGATGCGGTTTGCATCGTGGTTTTCTTATTGGGCAGGTATGGAGATTGCCATGATGTGATGGAGAAGCAACTTTGAAGGTGGTGGCCATGCCAGGTTTTCTTGTCAAGAGTAGTTGCTAGGATGTTGTTGATGTTGTTGGTTGTTAGTTAGGAGTCACGGGCTCTATTTATGCTTTTTTCCCTTGCGTATAGGAGTTCATACTTTCAGAGAGTTTTTTAAACTTTGGCTCATTTGAAGAAGCCTTTATGTTGATTTAATTTGGTGAATGATAGATGGATCAGATTGTGCCTATGTCCTTTGTGATGGTTTTATTTGAAGCTTAATATATTGACTTATGTGTTATTTTCAAGTTCAATAACTTTTGTGATATTTATTGTGAGACTTCATGGATTAAACTATGTTTTGAGACTTGTTATCTGTTGAATGAATAGATAATATCATTTTATGTTGAATGAGTGTTATGTTGGATTATTCTCTTGAATGGTTCTGAGCATGTAGATTGTTGAATGGGCTTTAGAACTAGATGTTTTTAGGTTTTATATGTTGTTAATGCTTTTCCAAAATGTTCTGGCACATCGCCTAAATAGTGTAGACCATTTTTCTTTAAGTTTCCTCCTTCCCCTTTTCTCCCCAAATTATATGAAGAGTTGGCTTCTTAAACTCGGAGGTCATTCAGTGAGTTTTGCGCAATAGGTCCCTCATCACTGAATTTCCCATAACGCTATTCATGTTTAAGGTAAAATTAAGAGTCAATAGTTCTTTTTCTGGCATGCCCGGTGGGACCCAAATTTTGAATAAGTCTAACCTAGTTTATGAGTCAAAGGTTCGTTACCAAGAGTCAGCTTTAAATCCCAGTTTACTCCTTCCACCCATGGTAAATGTCCATTCGGCTGTAGCCTCTTCTTCCCAGAGCCCACCTATCTTCCTTGCAGTAGTTCCTGTTAGGTCCCAAAGACAACTGAGAGGGGGGGGGGGGTGAATCAGTTGTAAAAATAAATTCAAAACAAAACAACTTAACCAACTTACTGCTTAATATCGGTGAACCAGTCTTTTATACCGATGAACAGTTTTATCAAATAATTGCAATACCGATAAAGATTAATGCATGAAATAAAAAGACAAAGTCATCCACAACACATAACACCAATATTTGCATGTGGAAACCCTGTAAGGAGAAAAACCATGGTGAGAAACCTTACCCATAATCATATGATACTACTGCAAATAGTAAGTGTATACAAATGGGGTCTGCATATGCAGAAAGGCCAAGCACCTAGAGCTCACTACTCAAACACAAATAGGAGTCACACTAACTACAATTGGATGGTTAAATCCAATAAGGATGTACTGCTCAAAATAGCATCTTCATATGCCGAATTCGGTACTGGTGTAGTTCTGATATGCTTTCACAAAAACCTTGCTTCACCTTCAAATAATGTTTGGTGTATAGCTCTGCTTAATCTCGCATATACCTTCACACAATTCTTCTTCGCATTCCACCACCGATCTTACAAATAAGATCTTATATTTATATCATAACCTACGACCAATTTTAGTAGGTCAGCTCTACAAGATATTACAATAAAATCAATTTACAAATAAATTAATGCTCGATGCAATAACCGATTCAACATGTCGGCTTAATGCATTTACAACAATAATAAGTCATCTCCATAGCGTGCCATGCTGATCTGGAAAAGATAAAACTGTCGGTGTATAACCTGGACCTATTTGTCGATAAAAGTAAATATGCAAATACAAATATACCAATAAATAAATCTCCAAGACAAGGTGTCCACATGATGTCTTCGACATAACCAAGTGTTTTCCATGCCCTTCCAAGTGTTAGTGATCATTATATCCTGTCGGTGTACCAGATACCGGTGACTGTGCATAAGTCATTTGCTTGCCGATGAATGTTGTTGATTCTCCAAAGTCCTGGAGTTGATAAGGTTTAGTAGGTGTTGACATAAATGACAAAAACCATACCAAAATACCAACAGTCTCTCCCTTTGGCATTGATGGCAACACAAGATGGAAAAACCATCAAAGTGCCAAAACAGAAATGTCAAATACCAAAATACCAATAATTATCAATCTCTCCCCCTGAGAGTAACATGTGTTTCCTTGTGTTTTTCCATACCAATCTCTCCCCCTTTGACATCAAATACCAAAGTTACTACCAAGCCAAGTTCATATACAAAATACCAATCAATACAGTATACCAACTACTCCCCCTAAGAAGTAGCTTCCTCATCAAAGACCGGAGTAAAAAAATTTCTGTTAATTCTATTGGTTGATGATAGATATCAACTTCCTAAGTATCTACCGGTGGGCAAATGACCCCAAGCTGATCTCTAAGATATTCAAAAGTCTCCTTAGGTAGAGGTTTAGTGAAAATATCTGCAATCTACTCTTTAGTATTTACATAAACTAGTTTAATTTATTTTTCTTCAACATTCTCCCTTAGAAAATTCAGTTTGATAGAAACATGTTTGGTTTTAGAATGTAGTACCGAATTCTTAGATATATCAGTTGCTGCAATGTTGTCACAACAAATAGTAATAGGTTCCTTGCATTTTACCTTTATGTCTTTCAACATTTGTTTAAGCCATAGTACCTATGTACAATTAGTTGCTACTGCAACATATTCTAATTCTGCTATTGATAAGGATGTACAACTTTGTTTCTTACTTAACCAAGAAACTAGTCTACTTCCAAGAAAAAATGTTCCTCCGGTGGTGCTTTTTCTATCATCCACATCTCCTGCCCAATTTGCATCTGTGTATGCACATAATTTAAAGTTTTCATCTCTAGGATACCATAATCCAAGATTTGTTGTGCCTTGTAAGTATCAGAAAATCCTTTTTACTGTTGATTCATGATTTTCTCTAGGATTACTCTGAAATCTTGAAACAATACATACTGCATTCATGATATCAGGTCTGGTTTGTGTCAAATATAGTAAACCTCCTATCATAGATTTGTACCTAGTTGGATTAATAGGTGTAGATTCATCCCTTAGTGATAGTTTTCCATTTGTAGTCATAGGTGTGCTTACTGGTTTAGAGTTCTCCATCCCAAATTTCTTTAGTAACTCCTTTAAGTACTTGGATTGACTCAAGAATATACCTTTGTCAATCCATGTAATTTGTAATCCTAAAAACAATTTTATTTCTCCAATCATAGACATTTCAAATTCTTGCTACATTTCAATAGAAAATTCTTTACATAGTCCATCTTCTCCTCCAAAGATTATATCATCAACAAAAACTTCTATAACCAAGATGTCATCATTAGTCACTTTATAATATAAGTTGTTGTTAGCATTACCTTTAGAAAAAACAATCTTCAAAAGATACTTATCCAATCTTGCATACCAAGCTCTTGGAGCTTGTTTCAATCCATACAAAGCTTTCCTTAACCTACAAACCATATCTTTGTTATCTGTCAAAGAAAATCCATCAGGTTGTTCAATGTAAACTTCTTCTTCAAGATCTCCATTCAGAAATGCACATTTAATATCCATTTTATATACTTTGTAGTTCTTGTGTGCTGCAAAAGCCAAAAATAATCTGACTGCTTCAATTCTGGCAACCGGTGCAAAGGTCTCATTGTAATAAATTCCTTCTTTCTAAGAATATCCCTTACACACTAGTCTTTCTTTATTTCTCATAACCTTACCATCTTCATTAAGTTTGTTTCTGAATACCCATTTGGTTCCAATTACATTTTAATCTTTAGGCTAGGCAACTAATGTCCAAGTATTATTCTTGTCAATTTGTTCTAATTCTTCTTCCATAGCTTTAATCCAATATTTATTTTCACATGCCTCATTAACTAATGATGGTCCAATTTGAAAAATAAGACATACCTCTTCATTTTCCAATCTTCCTCTTGTCATAACTCCTTTATGCTTGTTTCCAATTATCTGATCTTCAGAATGATTTAGTCTTACATACCGGGGTGTCTTTGTTTGTTGTTGATCCTCAATCACAGTGGAGTTTTCAGATGGTACCGGTGTAACTGGATCTTCATTTTGTACCGGTGGGTTCATTGTAGGTTCATTTGTTAGAATTTTTGTTGCTGGTTCAGAATCTATATACCTTGAAGTTCCTCTAAATTGTACATCAATCTTCACATTTGTACTCTCAAAAATTTTCTGCAATCTTTTGTTAAAACATCTATATGCTTTACTTTTAGATGAATAACCATGAAATATTCCTTCATCACTTCTAGGATCAAATTTGCCAATATACTCATCCCTTCTAATATAGCATTTACTTCCAAATATTCTGAAATATTTAAGAGTAGGAGTAATACCAAACCATAGTTCATGAGGGGTCTTACCATTTTCACCTTTGATGTGAACTTTGTTGAATGTATAAACCATTGTACTAACTGGTTCTCTCCAATATACATGTGGTAGATTTGCTTCAGATAACATACTTCTAGCTGCATCCAAGATGGTTCTGTTTTTCCTTTCAACAACTCCATTTTGTTGTGGTGTCTGAGGTGCTGATAGTTGTCTTCTGATTCCATTCACTTCAAAGAATGCATTAAATTTCTTAGATGTAAATTCTCCTCCTTGATTTGATCTTAAACATTTGATTTTCTTATCAGTTTCATTTTCTACCACTGCTTTGAACAGTTTGAACTTCCCAAGTGCTTCTGATTTTTCTCTTAGAAAAGTAACCCAACACATTCCAGAATAGTTATCAATGATTAGCATGAAATATATATCACCTTGCAAGCTTTTGGTTCTAGTTGGACCACATAAGTCAGTATGAATTAAGTCAAGAGAATTATTGGATTTTTTTGGAATACTTTTAAAGGTAGTTCTAACTTGTTTTCCAAATTGACATTCCCTACATATTGTATTGTGAGGTTTGAAAATTTTAGGTAAATCTCTAACTACCTTAGTAGTACTGATTTTTACCATGCAATCAAAGTTTGCATGACAGAGTCTCTTATGCCATAGCCAACTTTCATCAATATGTGCAATCAAGCATGTCTTTTCACTGTTATTCAAATGAAAGATATTTCCTCTAGTTTGATTACCGGTTGCAATTTCTAAACCAGTTTTATTCATGATTTTGCATTTTCCATTCTTGAATTGTAACTGAAATCCTTTCTCAACTAATTGACCAACACTCAAAAGATTATGCTTTAAACCTTCAACATAATAAACATTGTTAGTATTATGCTTACCATCAAGAGATATTGTAACTTTACCTTTGATCAGACAAGCTTTGCCATCTCCAAATCTCACTAGACCTCCATTATATTCTTGAAAGTTCAAGAATTTACCTTTATCTCCTATCATATGATGTGAGCCTCCTGAATCAATGATCCATTCATCCTTTACTTCAATTTTAGCTGCCAAGGCCTTCTCTACCGGTTGGATTGTAGGTGTCGGTTGATCTTCTGTTATAGCAACAAAAACCCATCCATTGTTTGTCGGACTCTCATCAAAATCATCAGTCATTCCTTCATCAGCAAGATAACAAGATTTGTCTTTATTCTTCTTAAATTTGTATCTCTGATATTCAGGGTTAGGTTTGTATGTCCTTCTAGCTTCTTCTCTTAGTCTAGCATGTCTATCTGGGCATCTTGAAGCCATGTGACCAATCTTATTATAGTTAAAACATTTAAAGGGTGCTTTACCTTCATACTTACTTCCAACTGGACCTTTAGGTATTTTCCTTGCAAATAGTGCTTCAAGTTCTTCAAGTTCTTCATTTTATTTCCTTCTTTCTTCAAGTTCTCTTGCATAAAAGGCTTTCCAATCAAATTTGTCAAATGATGCAAATGATGTTGATGCTTTAAAGGCTAAATATGTCTTTATAGTAGCAACAGGACCAAATTCCTCAATTTCAAAGGCTAAAAGATTTCCAATCAATATATCTCTAGCTACTGATGTATTAGGCATTGTTCTTAACTCATTTATAGCAGTGACCTTCATTTTATATGCTGGTGGCAATCCTCTTAAAACTTTTGAAACAATTTCATCTTCACTTAAGGTTCTTCCACAATATTTAATACCCAAAACAATTTTATTAACTATTTCCATAAAAGCAGAAATCCTTTCATCTTCTTCCATTTTTCAGATTTTCATACCTCGCCCGGAAGCTTTCAAGCTTTGTAATTTTGACTATAAAATCTCCTTCATTCAGTGTTTCCAAATGATCCCAAATAGCTTTAGCAGTTGATCTATCTGATAATCCCATGATTTGCTGATCTGTTAATGCGCTCAAAAGTGCTTCTCTTGCTTTGCAGTCATTTTCTTCATCTTTAGTCAAGTTAGGTGGATTAGGCTGGCTTTGAGTAGGAGAAGTATAGCCATTCTTTGTAACATCCTAGGTGTCCTTTCCAATGCAATTTAAATGTGTCTCTATTCTGATCTTCCATATGCCATAGTTGGTTCCATCAAGTTTAGGACTATCCTTCCTGAAATAGTTAGTAGATATTGGATCTCCTCAAGCTATTAAACTTTTGCTAAAGAGGACTAGGCTTTAATACCAATTGTTAGGTCCCAGAGAAAACTGAGAGCGGGGGGTGAATCAGTTGTCAAAATAAATTCAAAACATAACAACTTAACCAACTTACTGCTTAATATCGGTGAATAGTTCTATCAGATAATTGCAATACCGGTAAAGATTAATGCATGAAACAAAAAGACAAAGTCATCCACAACACATAACACCAATATTTGTATGTGGAAACCTTGTAAGGGGAAAAACCACGGTGGGAAACCTTGCCCACAATCAGATGATACTACTACAGATAGTAAGTGTATACAAATTGGGTCTGCACATGTAGAAAGGCCAAGCACCTAGAGCTCACTGCTCGAACACATAATAGGAGTCATACTGACTACAATTGGATGGTTGAATCTAATAAGGATATACTTCTCAAAATAGCATCTTCATATGCTAGATTCAGTACCGGTGTAGTTCTGATATGCTTTCACAAAAACCTTGCTTCACCTTCAAATGATGTCTGCGTGTATAGCTCTACTTAATCTCGCATACACCTTCACACAATTCTTCTTCACATTCCACCACTGATCTTACAAATAAGATCTTACATTTATATCATAACCTAGGACCAATTTTAGTAGGTTAGCTCTACAAGATATTACAATAAAATCAATTTACAAATAAATTAATGCCTGATGCAATAACCAATTCAACATGTCGGCTTAATGCATTTACAACCATGATAAGTTATCTCCATAGTGTGTCCTGATGATCTGGAAAAGATAAACTTGTCGGTGTATAACCTGGACCTATTTTTTGATAACAACAAATATGCAAATATGAATATACCAATAAATAAATCTCCAAGACAAGGTGTCCACACGATGTCTTCGACATAACCAAGTGTCGGTGATCATTATATCCTGCTGGTGTACCAGATATCGGTGATTATGCATAAGTCATTTGCTTGCTGGTGAATGTTGTTCATTATCCAAAGTGCTAGAGTTGATAAGGTTTAGTAGGTGTTGACATCAATGACAAAACCATACCAAAATACCAACAGTTCCTAAAATAATGGTGCAAATTCCTCCTAGAAATTTTGTGACATGGAACAAGAGAATCCCTCTCATCCCTCCCACTCCACCTATAGTATGTGGGCCGATTCCCTCCACTATGCTAAAGGTCATCCCTGAATTCACCGCAGAATGTCATAAGACCCTCAGGGAACACCTACAAGATATAGCCAATGTCTACACCATCCATGGTATCACCGAGCAAAATATAGCTTTGAGATTGCTTGTGGCATCTTTTAAAGAGAGATCTCTAGATTGGTACAAATCCTTGGGTCCAAATACTAAAACTGGTTGGGATCAGCTGGGCGACCACTTCTTTTAGAGATTCTTCGACAAAGCCGATAGGTCATCCTTGATGCACCAATTGACTATGATAAAGAGAGCCCCTCAAGAAGCAGTGACAGAATTAAATTTAAGGTTTGAGAGGACCTAGAAAAGAATACCGTTGTCCACCCACCCTCTTGTGGATATGGTGTTTGTCTTTTATCTAAAGGCCTTCAACTCTGATATATCTGCGATGATTCAATTCTAGGAGGCAATACCCTCCTACAAGGGTTTGTATTAGCAGTCCAAGCATAAAATAATCTGATCGATGTTGGGCAATGCCATGACCACTCATGTCATTCTCTCCCGAGCTATCAAGTCAGGCCCCTAAATCGACTATGCCCAACACATCTACTCCTCAATCTATGTACATGTACCCCGGACCCCACAATCGTCTTTGGCCGCGAAGGTCAGCGATATGAAAAATTTGTTTAGAACTTTTTCAAATGAGATCGTCAATCTGAAAAGGTCTCAAATCCCACCTGCTAGACCCCCTTTTCAACAAAAATTCCAGGGGAATAGACCCGCATATCAGCAGAACTAGTATGCAAACAACCGAACTTCCCCAAGCCAGCCAAATGGCTAGATAGTTCTGATACCCAATCCATTGCAGAGCGTCTATCCTAACACTAGTAAAGAGTTAATAGTGGGACAAAATAATCTAGTGGATGATACCAATTCTTGTTGTTTTCCATGTAACAATTCCCAAGCTCCAAGAAATTGTCCAAGAGGCAATCTGCAACAAAAAATTGCAGAGCAACAAAACCTGGGCATGGTTCCAAATGATTCGGTTTACGCATCCCCTGGCATGGATAATGCATCTCTAATTGCCTAGATGCAATGTATGTCAATCTAACAAGAAGCGAACATAGCTCTAGACCACACACTATTCTCTTGGATGGAGCACAAAGATTTCATGTTCATAAATGGCGTAGCCACATCAAACTCGAGGGCTCCTCAAGTGCAATCAGATTACAATCTTCTCTTGAAAAGGCACTTCACGAGGAAGAATATAAGCATGCAAGGGAAATTGGTCATAGATAAAGCTAATGAACAACCCACAGTTGCTATCACATACCCAAGAAAGGAGTTTATCCCTTATAAGCCAAGAGAGACAAAGGCGTCAGTGTTGTCAGTATTGGACATGGTGGAACAACTGGAGAAAGCCTCGGCCAACATCTCTTTATGGGATCTCCTTAGTATCCCAGAGAAAAAGAATCAACTAAAAGAAGCTATGTTTGAGGTGAGGAAAACCGCAGGTAGAAATCTTGCTAAAGCTTTGCAGATTAGCGAAGAAAGGTTTCAGCCCTCCGCGGAAAGATCATGCTCACCAACTGTGTTGATGAATTAATCCATACCTCCTAAATCCTAAACGAAGGTAATCCTAAACAAAATCATTTCTATTTGACCCTCATAGAGATAAGCTTTTGCACAATTCTATGATAGATTCCAATGCTAGCACCACTGTCATGCCTAAGCAAATCGCTGAGGTTTTGAATATCAAATATGAGCCTTTAAATAGGGGTGTTATGCAACTAGATGGGAATAAGCTCTAAATTGTTGGGTATGTGCGGGATCATGGTGTACCAAAACAGGCCCTTAAGTGGCAATGAAATTTCAAAAAATCAGAGTTATGCAACTTGACATGAAAAATTGAATAAGTTATGAACATTATTTTTAAAATATGTAAGAAGAGAATCTATAGAAAATTGAATGTACTTTCTAATCTAATAGTTGTTTTTTGAAAGAAAAAAAAATCCTATTTGATGAAAATATCAAATTTCAATGCCGTGCTACTAAAATTTCAAGAAAAAGATAAGAAGTAGGTGTATGTCTGACCACCCTAATCACAATCAAATCATAATATTTTTTTATAAGATTTATAATATAAGTATTAGACTCATTTCCAGATGTGACACATATTTTTTTATAATTTTTAATAAAGTAAATAATTATTTATGAATTGTTTACATCTTTTCAGAAATTCAGAAACTCCTACGTTTGACCACCTTAACTTGGTCAAAACCTTATGAAATTCAATTTTTTTTATTTTTTCCCTATAATATACGAAGCATAGGATGTGACGCATATTTCGGATTCAAAAAATGTTATACGGTTTGAAAGTTATGAGTGTTTTTCAATCATATTATCAATCAGGACTTTTATCAAAATTCAATTAGAAAATAAATAATAATTATTTATTAAAGTCAAAATAAGACAACCCTTATATTGTTGGAAAGTTGAGAGTTGTTGGAATATTGGATATGTTGATATGGTTTTGTCATTGATGTCAACACCTGTCATCAGTTGTCAACACTTATCAGCACTTGGAGATCTTTGGTTATGTTCATCGGCAAGTCAAAGACTTATGCACAGTCACTGGTATTTGGTTCACCGGTAGATTATATTGTTCACTGGCACTTGGAATGACTTGGAGACTACTTGGTTATGTCAAAGACATTATTCAATCACTTGGTTTTGGCGATTTGGTTAATTGTTTATTCGGGTTTGCATATTTATTGTTACCGGCAAATAGGTCCAAGATATGTACCAGTAGGTATATCTATTCCAGATCAGTACGACACATTATGGAGATGGTTTATTATTATTATAAATTCATTGAGCTGACATCATGCATCCGATATTGATTTATTTGTAATTAATTTTATTATAATATCTTTTAGTGAGCCGACCTATTCAAATTGGTCTTAGGTTATGGTATAAATGTAAGATCTCATTTGTGAGATTGATATGTGAATGCAAAAAGGATTGCAATAAGGCATATGCGAAAATAAGCAAAGTTATACACACAAACATCATTTGAAGGTTGAAGGAAGGATTTTGTGAAGGCAATCAGAACTAAACTGGTACTGAATCCAGCATATGAAGATGCTATTTTGAGCAGTACATTATCATTGGATTTAACCATCCAATTGTAGTCAGTGTGACTCTCATTTTGTGATTGAGCAGTGAGCTCTAGGCAGCTAGCCTTTTGGCATGTGCAGATTCCATATTGTACACACATACTATCTGCAATAGTATCATTTGATTGTGGGTAAGGCTTCCCACTATGGTTTTTCCCCTTACAGGGTTTCCACATACAAAATATTTATGTTATGTGTAGTGGATGTTATTGTCTTTTTGTTTCATGTATTAATCTTTACCAGTACTGCAATTAACTGTTAAGACTGTCTACCAGCATAAAGTTTGGTTTACTGATATTAAGCATTAAGTTTTGGTTAAGTTAATTTTGGTTGAATTTATTGGACAACTGATTCACCCCCCCCCCTCTCAATTGTCTCTGGGACCTAACAATTGGTATCAGAGTCTAGTCCTCTTTTTGTAGAAGTTTAACAGCTTGAGGAGATCCAATGTCTTTTAACTATTTTAGGAAGGACAATCTGAAAATTGATGGAACTAACTATGGCATATGGAAGATCAGGATGGAGACGCATTTGAATTGCATTGGAAAGGACATATGGGATGTTACAAAAAATGCCTATACTACTCCTACTCAAGGTCAACCTAATCCACCTAACTTGGCTAAAGATGAAGAAAATTATTGCAAAGCAAGAGAAGCACTTTTGAGTGCATTGTCAGATCAGCGAGTCATGGGACTGTCAGATAGATCTACTGTTAAAGATATTTGGGACAAACTAGAAACATTGAATGAAGGATATTCCATAGTCAAAATTGCAAAACTTGAATTCTTTTGGGTCAGGTATGAAAGTCTGAAAATGGAAGAAGAAGAAAGAATTTCTGCTTTTATGGAAAGAGTAAATGAAATTGTTTTGGGTATACAATGTTGTGGAGGAACCTTAAGTGAAGATGAGATTGTTTCTAAATTTTTAAGAGATTTTCTACCGGCATATAAAATGAAAGTTACTGCTATAAATGAATTAAGAACAATGCCTAATGCATCGGTATCTAGAGACACTTTGGTTGGAAAACTCTCAGCTTTTGAGCTTGAGGAATTTGGTCTTGTTACTACTATCAAGACAAATCTAGATTTCAAGGCATCATCATCAACTGTAGCATCATCATCATTATCTGATAAATATGATTGGAAAGCCTTTTATGCAAGAGAACTTAAAGAAAGGAGGAGAGAAAATGAAGAACTTGAAGCACTATTTGCAAGGAAAATGCCTAAAGGTCCAATTGGAAGTAAGTATGAAGGTAAAGCACCCTTTAAATGTTTTAACTATAATAAGATTGGTCATATGGCTTCTAGATGTCCTGATAGACATGCAAGTTAAAGAGAAGAAGCTAAAAGAACATATAAGCCTAACCCTGACTATCAGAAATACAAGTTTAGGAAGAATAGAGACAAATCTTGTTATTATTCTGATGAAGGAGTTACTGATTATTCTGATGAGGATCCAGCAGACAATGGATGGGCTTTTGTTGCTATAACAGAAGATCAATCGGCGCCTACTGTTCAACCAGTAGAGCAGGCCCTGGAAGCTAAAGTTGAAGATAAGGATGAATGGATTATTGATTCAGGATGTTCACATCATATGACTGGTGATAAGAGTAAATTCTTAACCTTTCAGGATTACAATGGAGGTCTAGTAAGATTTGGAGATGATAAATCTTGTTTGATCAAAGGAAAAGGCACTGTATATTTTGATGGTAAGCACAATACTGATAATGTTTACTATGTTGAAGATTTGAAGCATAATCTTTTGAGTATTGGTCAATTAGTTGAGAATGGATTTCAGTTACAATTCAAGAATGGTAAATGCAAAATCTTAAGTAGAACTGGTTTGGAAATTGCAACTGGTAATCAGACTAGAGGTAATATCTTTCATTTGAACAACAATGAGAAAGCATGTTTGATTGCACATATTGATGAAAGTTGGTTATGGCACAAGAGAATTTGTCATGTAAATTTTGATTGCATTGTGAAAATCAGTACAATGAAGGTAGTTAGAGATTTACCTAAGATTGTTAAACTTCACAATCCGATATGTAAGGAATGTCAATTCGGAAAGCAAGTTAGAGCAACTTTCAGGAGTATTTCGGAGAAGTCTAACAATGTTCTTGATTTAATTCATACTGATTTATGTGGTCCAGCAAGAACTAGAAGTATACAAGGAGATAGGTATTTTATGCTAATCATTGATGACTATTCTAGAATGTGTTGGGTTACTTTTCTCAGGGAGAAATCTGAAGCATTTGGGAAATTCAAACTATTCAAGATGATGGTAGAAAATGAAACCGGCAAGAAAAGAAAATGTTTGAGATTATATCAAGGAGGTGATTCACATCTAAGGAATTTAATACATTCTGTGAAGTGAATGGGATCATAAGACAGTTATCAGCACCTCGGACACCCCAGTAGAATGGAGTTGTGGAAAGGAAAAATAGAACTATCTTGGATGCAGCCAGAAGTATGATATCTGAATCAAATCTACCTCATATATACTGGAGAGAAGTGGTCAGTACAACAGTTTATACATTCAACAAAGTTCACATCAGAGGTGAAACCAGTAAGACCCCACATGAACTATGGTTTGGTAATACTCCTACTCTTAAATATTTTAGAATATTTGGAAGTAAATGCTATATTAGAAGAGATGAGTATATTTGAAAATTTGATCCTAGAAGTGATGAAGGAATATTTCTTGTTTATTCATCTAAGAGCAAGGCATATAGATGTTTTAACAAGAGATTGCAGAAAAATGTTGAGAGTGCAAATGTGAAGATTGATGAACAATTTAGAGGAAATTCAAGGTACACAAACTCTAAACCGGCAATAGAGATAATCACAAATGAACCTATTGTGAATACACCGGTACAAAATGGTGATCCAGTGACACCGGCATCATCTGGAGATTCAACAGTAACTGAAGAATAGCAGCAAGTAAAAACACCCCAGTATGTAAGACTGAATCATTCTGAAGATCATATTATTGGAAACAAATTTCAAGGAGTTATGACTAGAGAAAGATTGGCAAATGAAGAGGTATGTCTTATTTCTCAAATTGAACCTACATCAATTAATGAGGCATGTGAAGATAAATATTGGATTAAAGCTATGGAAGATGAATTGGAACAAATTGAAAGGAATAACACTTGGTCATTAGTTCCCCAGCCTAAAGACAAAAATGTAATTGGAACTAAATGGGTTTTCATAAATAAACTTAATGAAGATGGTATAGTAATCAGAAACAAAGCAAGAATAGTGTGTAAGGGATATTCATAGAAAGAAGGAATTAATTACAATGAAACCTTTGCACTGGTAGCTAGAATTGAGGCAGTCAGACTTTTATTGGCTTTTGTAGCACACAAGAACTATAAAGTATATCAAATAGATGTTAAATGTGCATTTTCGAATGGAGATCTTGAAGAAGTTTATATTCAACAACCTGATGGATTTTTTTTGACAGATAACAAAGACATGGTTTGCAGGTTAAGGAAAGCTTTATATGGATTGAAACAAGCTCCTAGGGCTTGGTATGTTAGATTGGACAAATATCTTTTGAAGCTTGGATACACTAAAGGTAATGCTAACAGCAATCTATACTACAAAGTGACTAAAGATGACATCTTGGTTATTGAAGTTTTTGTTGATGATATAATCTTTGGAGGAGAAGATGGATTGTGTAAAGACTTTTCTAACAAAATGTAGCAAGAATTTGAAATGTCTATGATTGGAGAGATAAAAAAAATTTAGGATTGCAAATTTCACAGACTGATAAAGGTATATTCCTATGTCAATCTAAGTACTTGAAAGAATTACTAAAAAAATTTGGCATGGAAAATTGTAAACCTTTAAACACACCTATGACTACAACTGATAAACTATCTTTGAAGGATTAATCTACACCTGTTAATTCGACTAGATACAAGTCTATGATAGGAGGTTTGATGTATTTGACACAAACAAGACCTGATATTATGAATGTAGTATGTATTGTTTCAAGATTTCAGAGTAATCCTAAAGAAAATCATGAATCAGCAGTGAAAAGGTTTTCTGGTACCTACAAAGCACTACAAATCTTGGTTTATGGTATCCTAGAGATGAAAATTTTGACTTATGTGCATACACAGATGCTAACTGGGCTGGAGATGTGGATGACAAAAAAAGCACCACTGGCGGAGCATTTTTTCTTGGCAGTAGACTAATTTCATGGTTGAGCAAGAAACAGAGTTGTAAAAGTCTATCAACAGCAGAATCAGAATATGTTGTAGCAGCAACTAATTGTACACAGGTATTATGGATCAAGCAAACGTTGAAGGACATAAAGGTAAAATGTAAGGAATCTATAACTATCTATTGTGATAATATGGCAGCAATTGATATATCAAAGAACCCAGTTTTTCACTCTAAGACTAAACATGTTTCTATCAAATTCAATTTTCTAAAGGAGAATGTTGAAGCAAAAGAAGTGAAATTGATTTATGTGAATACTAAAGAGCAGATTGCAGATACTTTTACAAAGCCTTTGCCTAAGGAAACATTTGAGTATCTTAGAGAGCAACTTGGATTCCTACCTCCACTGGTAGAGACTTAGACAGTTGATTTTTGTCATCAATCGGCTGAATTAACAGAGAAATTTTATTCCGGCTTTGATGAGAAGAGCTACTTCTCAGGGGGAGTAGTTGGTATTTTGTATTTGGTTTTGTATTTCTTTGGAATTTGATGTCAAAGGGGGAGAGATTGATATGGAAAAACACATTATCTTTTTCTTTTGGGGAGAGATCATTCCTAGGGGGAGAGATATTATGTATTTTAATTTCTGGTTAATGATCTCTTTGGGAGATTGTTGGTTTTTGGTTTTTGGCATTTTTGTTTTGGCACTTTGATGGTTTTTCCATCTTGCGTTGCCATCAATGCCAAAGGGGGAGATTGTTGGCATTTTGGATATGTTGATATGGTTTTGTCATTGATGTCACCACCTGTCATCACTTGTCAACACTTATCAGCACTTGGAGATCTTTGGTTATGTTCACCGGCAAGTCACAGACTTACGCATAGTCACCGGTAGATTATATTGTTCACCGGCACTTGGAATGACTTGGAGACTACTTGGTTATGTTGAAGACATTATTCAATCACTTGGTTTTGGCAATTTGGTTAATTGTTTATTCGGGTTTGCATATTTGTTGTTACCGGCAAATAGGTCCAGGATATGCACCGGTAGGTATATCTATTCCAGATCAGCATGGCACATTATGGAGATGATTTATTATTATTGTAAATGCATTGAATCGATATCATGCATCGGATATTGATTTATTTGTAATTGATTTTATTGTAATATCTTTTAGTGAGCCAGCCTATTCAAATTGGTCTTAGGTTATGGTATAAATGTAAGATCTCATTTGTGAGATTAATATGTGAATGCGAAAAGGATTGCAATAAGGTATATGCGAAAATAAGAAGAGCTATACACACAGACATCATTTAAAGGTTGAAGGAAGGATTTTGTGAAGGTAATCAGAACTAAACTGGTACTGAATCCAACATATGAAGATGTTATTTTGAGTAGTACATTATCATTGGATTTAACCATCCAGTTGTAGTTAGTGTGACTCTCATTTTGTGATTGAGCAGTGAGCTCTAGGCAGTTGGCCTTTCTGCATGTGCAGAATCCATATTGTACACACATACTATCTACAATAATATCATTTGATTGTGGGTAAGGCTTCCCGCCGTGGTTTTTCCCCTTACAGGGTTTCCACGTACAAAATATTTGTGTTATGTGTTGTGGATGTTATTGTCTTTCTGTTTCATGCATTAATCTTTACCAGTACTGCAATTAACTGTTAAGACTGTCTACCGGCATAAAGTTTGGTTTATCGGTATTAAGCATTAAGTTTTGGTTAAGTTAATTTTAGTTGAATTTATTAGACAACTGATTCCCCCCCCCCCCCCCCCTCTCAGTTGTCTCCGGGACTTAACAAAAACGTCCTTAAAAAACCCTTTTTGTTTTATCATTTTTTGCTATAAAAAAGTCGTCAGCTACTAATGTAAAGTCTGGAAAATCAAGAAATACTGAAAAACACGTTTTTTCGGTTGACTTTTTAGGCTTATCACTTCCAAGCCAAATCCCAAAGCAAACCCGAATGAAAAGATGGAAGGAAAAATTTATGTTTTAAAATCGGATATCAGTTTTTGAAAAAATAAAAATATATATTTTAGTAAATTGGGCATAACTTTTGCGTTTTATATCAAAATTTTGATTTTTAATAGGCGTTGGAAAGGTAATTAAGAGATCTATGATATGGAATAGGTATATTTTCAATTATTTGTTTTTAAAAATAATTATAATTCATTTAAATTCATCCTTCATTTTTAAAACATAAAAAACTCATGACTTTTTCATATGATTTCCTTATTGCATGAATTTTTGTAACAATCATCTCAAAATAAACTAAATAAGTAATTAATAATAGAAAAAATTTAAATTTTATTGAGTTCGATGAATTTTGATAAACCATTTTATCTATGTTTGTTCCTTTCTCCACCTCTCTCTCCTAAACCTATCACTCTACCTGTTTGTTTCTTCCTCCCTCTCTTTTGTCCATATTTATACATCTCTCTCTAGACCTATTTCTCTAACTATCATTGAATACCTCATTCATTCTCTCAAGCTCTAAAAGGTGCTTATATTTCTCTCTTCATAATTTCCTCCTCTATGTCACTCTCTCTTCCCTAAGATCTAGACTAGTCTCTCTGCATTTCCTTCTCATCTCTAGCAACAAAATTCAGAGGGGACAAGGAGAGGCGTAGTGAAGTATCAAAAAAATGAGAGGGGGAGAGAGGTGAGAAGGAGAGATTAATTGGGGTGAAGAGAGAGTCTGAGAGTGAGAGAGAGAGAGATAGAGGTAATTAGGTGGAAGGCGAAGAGAGAGAGGGAGGGGGTGATTGGGGGGAAGAGAGAATGAGAGGGAGAGTTTGAGATTATTAGGGGGTAGGAGGAGAGGGGGAGAGGGGATAGTATCAACAAAGAGAGAAGAGAGATGGGACAAAGGTGAAGAGATATATAGAGATTAATTAGGGGGTGGCGAGAGGGGGAGAGGGAAGTATATATAAACCCATAGGAGGAGAGAGGTGATCGAGGGTAATTGAGGGAAATAAATAATGTGAGAGAGAGTTGGGTGTAATTATCGGATAAGAAGAGAGGGAGAAAAGTAAGTATCGAAAAAAGGAGAGAGGGAGATATGTGGAGAGAGGTGAAGAGAGTGATAGAGAGAGGATAATTAGGGGGAGTAGAGGGGAAGAGGGAGTATTAAAAAAGAGATAGACTAGAGAGAGGGTAATCAGGGGGCTCTCTCCCCATCTCTCCCCCCTCTTCCTTTGTTGATACTCCCTCCCTCTCTCTCTCCCCCTCCCCTTCCTCTAATTACCTTCTCTCTAGACCTCTCTCTTTGAACCTTTCTCCTCATCTCTCCCTCTCTCCCTTTGTTGATACTTTCCCATCCCCCCTCTCCTCCCAACCCCTAATTACCCCCAACTCTCTCTAATTCTCTCTTCCCCAAATGCCATCTCTTTGTCATACCTATCCTCAACTCTAACTTTACCATATGACCCCTTAGGTGTCATTAGGGGTTATATTGTGTCCTAAAGAGTCATATGGTTTCCTATGAACCCTTAGGATACCATATGATGTTGTTAGGGGTCATATTGTGTCCTAAAGGGTCATATGGTGTCCTATGACCTTGTAGGACACCATATGACTCCTTAAAACACTATATGGTGTTGTTATGGGTCGTATAGTGTCCTAAGGGATCATATGGTATCTTATGATCCCTTAGGACACCATATGATGTCATTAGGGTTCGTATGGTGTGGTAAGGAGTCATAAGATATCATATGACCACTGACGACACCATATGACCCCTAAGGTGTCATTAGGGGTCATATTGTGTCCTAAGGGGTCATATGGTGTCCTATGACCCCTTAGGACACCATATGGTGTCCTATGACCACTTAGGACATCATATGGTTTCATCATGGATCGTATGGTGTCCTAAGGGGTCATATGGTGTCCTATGACCCCTTAGGACACCATATGACCCCTTAGGACAACATATGATCCCTTAGGTATCATTTGGGGTCATAGGTCATATTGTGTCCTAATGGGTCATATGGTGTCCTTTGACCCCTTAGGACACCATATGGTGTCGTTAGGGGTTGTATAGTGTGCTAAGAGGTCATATTGTGTCTTAAGGGATTATAGGACGTCATATGAACACTTAGGACACCATATGACCCATTAGGTGTCATTAGGGATTATATTATGTTCTAAGGGTTCATATGGTGTCCTATGACCCCCTTAGGTGTTGTTAGGGGTCATATTGTGTCCTAGCGAGTCATATGGTATCTTATAACACCTTAGGAAACTATATGGCATCTTATAACCCCTTAGGATACCATATGGCATCGTTAGGGGTTATATGGTGTGTTAAGGGGTCATATTGTATCTTAAAGGGCCACAGGACATCATATGACTCATTAGGACACCATATGACCCCTCAGGTGTCATTAGGGGTTATATTGTATTCTAAAGGGTCATATGGTGTCTCGTGAACCTTTAGGACACCATATGACACCTTAGGACACCATATGATGTTGTTTTGGGTCCTATGGTGTCATAAGGGGTCATATGGTGTTCTATGAGCCTTTAGGACACCATATGGTGTTGTTAGGGGTTGTACGGTATGTTAAGGGGTCATATAGTATCCTATGACCCCTTAGGACACCATAGGACCCCTTAGGTATTGTTAGGGGTCATATTGTGTCCTAATAGGTCATATGGTGTCCTATGACCCCTTAGGACACCATATGGTGTCGTTGGGGGTTGTATCATGTGCTAACGGGTCATAGTGTGTCCTAAGGGGTCACAGGACATCGTATGACCCCTTAGACACCATATGATCCATTAGGTTTTGTTAGGGGTCATATTATGTCCTAAGAGGTCATATGGTGTCCCGTGACCCTTTAGGACACCATATGACCCCTTAGGACATCATATGGTGTCCTTATGGATCTTATGGTGTCCTAAGGGGTTAGATGGTGTTCTATAGCCCCTTAGGACACCATATGACCCCTTAGGACACTATATGGTGTCGTTAGGGGTCATATTGTGTTCTAAGGGGTCATATGATGTCTTATGATCCCTTAGGACACCATATGGTATCATTATGTGTCATATGGTGTCCTAAGGGGTCATATGTTGTTCTATGACCCCTTAGGACACCATATGGTGTTGTTATGGGTCATATGGTTTCCTAAGGGGTCATATAGTGTCCTATGACCCCTTAGGACACCATTTGGTGTTTTTATGTGTCATATGGTGTCCTAAGGGGTCATATGGTGTTCTATGACCCCTTAGGACACCATATGGTGTCATTAGGGGTCGTATGGTGTGCTAAGGGGGCATATGGTGTCCTATGACTCCTTAGAACACCATATGACCCCTTAGGTATCATTATGCATCATTTTGTGTCGTAAGGGTTCCTATGGTGTCTCGTGACACTATATGACCCCTTAGGACACCATATCGTGTCGTTATGGGTCTTCTTGTGTTCTAAGTGGTCATATGGTGTTATATGACCCCTTAGGACACCATATGGTGTCGTAAGGGGCCATATGGTGTCTTATGACCCCTTAGGACACTATATGACCCCTTAGGTGTTGTCAGGGGTCGTATTGTGTTCTAATGGGTCATATGGTGTCCTATGACCCCTTAGGACACCATATGACCCCTTGGGACACTATATGGTGCTATGAGTCGTATAGTGTCCTAAGGGGTCATATGGTGTCCTATGACCCCTTAGGACACCATTTGGTGTTGTTATGTGTCATATGGTGTCCTAAGGGGTCATATGGTGTTATATGACCACTTAGGATACCATATGACCCCTTAGGACACCATATGGTATTGTTAGAGGTCTTATGGTGTGCTAAGGAGTCATATGGTGTCCAATGACCCCTTAGGAAACTATATGACCCCTTAGGTGTCGTTAGGGTTTATTTTGTATCCTAAGGGGTCGTATTGTGTCCTAAGGGGTCATATGGGGTCCTATGAGCCCTTAGGCACTATATGACGTCGTTAGGGGCCATATTATGTCCTAAGGGGTCATATTGTGTCTTATGACCCCTTAAGACACCACATGGTGTTGTTATGGGTCATATAGTGTTCTAAGGGGTCATATGGTGTTCTATGACCTCTTAGGACACCATATTATGTTGTTATGGGTTGTATGGTCTCCTAAGGGGTCATATGGTGTCCTATGACCCCTTAGGACACCATATGACCCCTTAGGACACCATATGGTGTCATTATGCATTATATGGTGTCCTAAGGGGTCATATGGTGTTCTATGACCCCTTAGGACACCATATGGTGTCATTAGGGGTCGTATGGTGTGCTAAGGAGTCATATGGTGTCCTATGACCCCTTAGGACACTATATGACCCCTTAGGTGGCATCAAGGGTTGTATTGTGTCCTAATGGGTCATATGGTGTCCTATGACCCCTTAGGACACCATATGACTCCTTGGGACACTATATGGTGTTATGCGTTGTATGGTGTCCTAAGGGATCATATGGTGTCCTATGACCCCTTAGGACACCATTTGGTGTTTTTATGTGTTGTATGGTGTCCTAAGGGGTCATATGGTATTCTATGACCCCTTAGGATACCATATGACCCCTTAGGACACCATATGGTGTCGTTAGAGGTCGTATGGTGTGCTAAAGAGACCTATGGTGTCCTATGACCCCTTAGGAAACTATATGACCCCTTAGGTGTTATTAGGGTTTATTTTGTGTCCTAAGGGGTCATATTGTGTCCTAAGGGGTCATATGGTGTCCTATGACCCCTTAGGATAGTATATGACATCATTAGGGGTCATATTATGTCCTAAGGGGTCATATTGTGTCTTATGACCCCTTAGGACACCACATAGTGTCGTTATGGGTCGTATGGTGTTCTAAGGGGTCATATGGTGGTCTATGACCCCTTAGGACACCATATTATGTTGTTATGGGATATATGGTCTGCTAAGGGGTCATATGGTGTCCTATGACCCCTTAGGACACCATAAGGTGATATTAGGGGTTGTATGGTGTGGTAAGGGGTCATATGGTGTTCTATGACCCCTTAGAACACCATATGACCCCTTAGGTATTGTTAGGCATCATTTTGTGTTGTTAGGGGCAATATGGTATCCTATGACCCCTTAAGATACAATATGACCCCTTAGGACACCATACAGTGTCATTAGGGGTCATATGGTGTCCTATGACCCCTTAGGACATAATATGACCCCTTAGGTGTTGTTAGGGGTCATATTGTGTCCTAACATGTCATATGGTGTCCTACAACCCCTTAGGACACCATATGGTGTCGTTAGGGGTTTTATGTTGTGCTAAGGGGTCATATTGTGTCCTAAAGGTTCCTAGGACATCATATAACCCCTTAAGACACCATATGACCCCTTAGGTATTGTTAGGGGTCATATTGTGTCCTAAGGGGTCATATGGTGTCTTGTGACATAATATGACCCCTTAGGACACCAGATCGTGTCATTATGGGTCTACTTGTGTTCTAAGGGGTCATATGGTATTAAATGACCCCTTAGAATACCATATGACCCCTTAAGACACCATATGGTGTCGTAAAGGGTTGTATGGTCTCGTAAGGGGTCATATGGTGTCCTATGACCCCTTAGGACACTATATGATGTCGTTAGGGGTCATATTATGTCCTAAGGGGTCATATTGTGTCTTATGACCCCTTAGGACACCACATGGTGTCCTTATGGGTCTATTGTGTTCTAAGGGGTCATATGGTATTTTATGACCCTCTAGGACACCATATTATATTTTTATGGTTCTTATGGTTTCCTAAGGGGTCATATGGTGTCCTATGACCCCTTAGGACACCATATGGTGTCATTATGCATCGTATGGGGTCCTAAGGGGTCATATGGTGTTCTATGACCCCTTAGGACACCATATGGTGTCATTAGGATTTGTATGGTGTGCCAAGGGGTTATATGGTGTCCTATGACCCCTTAGAACACCATATGACCCCTTAGGTATCGTTAGGTGTCATTTTGTGTCATTAGGAATTATATGGTATCCTATGACCCCTCAGGACATAATATGACCCGTTAGGACACCATACAGTGTCTTTAGGGTTCATATGGTGTCCTATGACCCCTTAGGACACAATATGACCCCTTAGGTGTTGATAGGGGTCATATTGTGTCATAACGGGTCATATGGTGTTCTAGGACTTCTTAAGACACCATATGGTGTCGTTAGGGGTTGTATGGTGTGCTAAGGGGTCATATTGTATCCTAAAGGTTCCTAGGACATCATATAACCCCTTAGGACACCATATGACCCGTTAGGTATCGTTAGGGGTCATATTGTGTCCTAAGGGGTCATATGGTGTCTTGTGACACCATATGACCCCTTAGGACACCATATCATGTCGTTATGGGTCTTCTTGTGTTCTAAGGGGTCACATGGTGTTATATGACCCCTTAGGATACCATATGACTCCTTAGGACACCATATGGTTTCATAAAGGGTTGTATGGTGTCATAAGGGGTTGTATAGTGTCCTAAGGGGTCATATGGTGTCCTATGACCCCTTAGGACACTATATGATGTCTTTAGGGGTCATATTATGTCCTAAGGGGTCATATTGTGTCTTAGACCCCTTAGGACACCACATGGTATCATTATGGATCGTATGGTGTTCTATGACCCTCTAGGACACCATATTATGTTGTTATGGGTTGTATGGTTTCCTAAGGGGTCATATTGTGTCCTATGACCCCTTGGAACATCATATGGTGTCATTATGCATCGTAGGTGTCCTAAGGGGTCATATGGTGTTCTATGACCCCTTAGAACACCACATGGTGTCATTAGGGGTCGTATGGTGTGCTAAGGGGTCATATGGTGTCGTATGATCCCTTAGAACACCATATGACCTCTTAGGTATTGTTAGGTGTCATTTTATGTTGTTAGGGGTCATATGGTGTCCTATGACCCCTTAGGACACAATATGACCCCATGGGTGTTGTTAGGGGTCATATGATGTCCTAACGGGTCATGTGGTGTCGTTAGGGGTTGTATGGTGTGCTAAGGGGTCATATTGTGTCCTAAAGGTTCCTAGGACATCATATAACCCCTTAGGACATCATATGACCCCTTAGGTATCGTTAGGAGTCATATTGTGTCCTAAGGGGTCATATGGTGCCACGAGGCACCATATGACCCCTTAGAACACCATATCGTGTCGTTATGGGTCTTCTTGTGTTAGAAGTGGTCATATGGTGTTATATGACCCCTTAGGACACCATATGGTGTTGTAAGGGGTCGTATGGTGTCCTAAGGGGTTATATAGTGTCTTATGACCCCTCAGGACACTATATGACCCCTTATGTGTCATTAGGGGTTGTATTGTGTCCTAATGGGTCATATGGTGTTCTATGACCCCTTAGGACACCATATGACCCCTTGGGACACTATATGGTGCTATGGGTTGTATGATTTCCTAAGGGGTCATATGGTGTCCTATGACCCCTTAGGACACCATATGACCCTTTAGGACACCACATTGTGTCATTAGGGGTTGTATGGTGTCCTAAGGGGTCATTTGGTGTCTTATGACCCCTTAGGACACCATATGGTGTCATTAGGGGTCTTATTGTGTCTTAGGGGGTCATATGGTGTTATATGACCCCTTAGGACACCATATGACCTCTTAGGACACCATATGGTGTCATTAGGGGTCATATTGTGTCCTAATGGGTCATATGGTGTTCTATGACCCCTTAGGACACCATATAATCCCTCAGGATACCATATGTACTAAGTTTCAAATAAGGAGAGATATAAGGGTGAAGAGAGATGAAGAGATAAAGAGAGGAGAAGAACTAAAGGACAAGGACATAAATAGAGATATAGATATTAAGGAGTATGAAGTGAGAAAGAGAAAACCTAAAGGACAAGGATGGATAGAAAGAGGTAGAAATATCTAGATATTGAAAAGGAGAGAGGAAGATAGAGATAAAAACTGAAGATAAAGGGAGAGGGAGATTAATAGATATAGAGAAAGAGAGAGGAAAAGACAAAGATAAATATATAAAGAGATGGAGAAAAATGGATAGAGAGGGGTAAAGAGAGTGAGATAAAAAAGGAAGATATGGAGAGATATAAAGGAAGAGAAATATTGATAGATAGAGAGATATAGATAGTGCAGGAGAGTGAGAAAGAGAGGTAGAGATTATAGATAGGGATAGATAGAGAGGGAGAGAGAGAGAAAGAGGGGGATATAGAGATATATAAAGGCACTATAGAGAAGGATGTGGGGAGAGAGCTTGAGATATATAAAGATGGAGTAAATAAAGAGATAAAGGTCGAGAAAAGGAAATATACTTCAAGAGGGCGATAGAGGAAGAGATGGAGAAGTAGATTAATCATGTATAGAGGAAGATATATAAAGATAGAGAAACATATAGAAAGAGAGATTGATAGGGAAAGAGATGGAGATGTGAAGATGGACATAGAGATATATATTGATAGAAAGTGATAGAGAGAGTAAGAAAAATGGAGGGAGAGATGGAGTGAATAAGTGAGATTTAGAGATAATGAGATATAAATATACATGAAGATATATCTATAGGGATATAGAGATAGAGGGGACAAGATAGGGAGAGAAAGGAGGTGATAGAGACAAATAATACACAAGTATAGGTAGGATAAGGTAGAGGAGGGAGATAAATAGAGAGAAGAGATATTATTAGAGAGAAATATAGAAATAAGGAGTGACAATGATGGAGTGGGAGAGGGAGAGATAGGAATAGAAAGATGGAGATATATGCAGAGATGCATGTAACTTGGGAAATTATTTATCTAGATGGGATGAGAAAATAAGTTACATAAGTAGAGAAGAAAGAGATTGATAAAATATATTTATATAATTATATATAGACAAGTGATAGATAAAAAAGGTGATAGGAAACAAATGAGACATTGTATGCAAAATTTGTGAGTATTTAAAGTTTTAAAATGGAAGGAATAAATTCAAATGATTATATTTAATTTTTGGTCTATAATATTGTAAAACTACCTTATCCATTTGATAGTTCTCTGAATTACCTTTCCAATGCCTATAAAAAATCAAAATTTTGATAAGAAACGCAAAAGTTATGCCCATTTTACTAAACTATACTTTTTATGTTGAGAAAAATAGATATCCGATTTAAACGGATATCTGATTTAAACGGATATCCGATTTGAAAAAGTATGACATCATAATAGTGACATCACAAATCAGATATCCATTAATATCAGATATCCGATTTGGTTTGGTATTATCAAACCAAATTCAAATTTTGGTTGACCCAAACAAAAAGTCAAAGCGGATTTTGGCGTGTTTGGAAAGGTCTAAAACATATTTTTTTCTCCATTGCCACTTTTTGGCCCCCCATGATCTTGCACATACCGCATGGGTATTATATCAAAAACCTTTCACTGACGTTGTTCACATGTCCTAGTGTCACCGTGCCTCAAGAAGTGGTGGTTATTGACATCCCACCTATTTTTGGCCTTTGCCTTTCTTGAGACTTCACTACCAAAATCGGAGGTTACCTATCCTTAGATTGGTCCCACCTTATCCTTCGAACCCAATGTGGTGCCAAACTCAAAATCCTTTCAGAAACCCTTCATGTTGAACATGCAGTGGATCAAGCTATGCTCAATTTTGAACCAACTCATACCTCCATCTCCAATGAAGAAAGGAAAACCATAGAGATTCTTGAGGATGAAGAAGTAACTGGGGATATTCCACCAGATCAGGAGATCTTTCTCAATGAATTCATATATTTTGATCCATACTCCAACTACCATGCCATAGGTCTTGGTACTTACTGCATTTTCAACGAAAATCAAGTCATTCCAAAACTTACCAAAGAAGAGTTGTCTTTTGCGCTCTGGACCCTACACTTTGATGGCGCGAGATGCAAAGTAGGTTCAGGGGCTGGGATTTTCCTTACTTCACCTTCAGGTGAACGGATCCTGAAGTCTTTTCATCTGCAATTTTCCTGCTCTAACAATGAAGTAGAATATGAAGGATTGATCCAAGGTTTGAGCTTGGCAGAGAGGATGGGTATAAAGCAATTGAAAATTATGGGCGATTCTGAGTTGATTGTGCACCAGGTTCAAGGAATCTCTAGCACCAAACATGTCTGTATGAGATCCTATTGCCATATGACATGGGATCTGATCAAAATCTTTGATGCTTTCAACATCTAGAGGATTCCTCGAAAGACAAATGCTTCTGCTGATCAGATGGCTATGATTGGATCACAATTTGACCCTATTGTGGACCTGCTCCCCAGCCCCGAGGTGGTCTGTGTGGTCATTTGACCAGTTATTCCTGACAATAACACCCACTGGCAAGTTTTCAAAAGTGATGATCAGATCGCCTTATTCATTCAAAACTGAGGGGAGTTTGCAAATCAACTACAACCTAAGGTAAAAGAAGCTTATGGGGATTAGATCATTCAGCTAAAATCCAACAAGCTCCTAATAGATTAATCACCCTGGAAAAATTGTTTGACCATGATGATGCCAAAAATGACAGGCAAAAACTCATGGATAATAAAGGGGACTACATCGAAATGTTGGTAGGAGGTGGGAGAATACTCAAGGTCAGAAAGGAAGTTCCTTCAGAAGACAGAAAGAGATTGGCCCGATATTGTGATGAGTATGTAGGTGTACTAGCATGGTCCTATGAATAATTGACAGGGTATAATCCTAGCATCATTCAACACACCATTGAGCTTACTGATGGGGCCAAGCTGGTCCGATAGAAGCAGAGACCTGTTAATCCAAAAATTAAGTTCCTTGTGGCCCAAGAATTGAAAAAGTTGATTGAATAAAAAATCATCTACCCCATCAAGCACAATACATGGATATCTAATTTGGTGCCAGTAAGGAAAAAGAATGGGGATATTCGACTTTTCATGGATTTCTGGGATCTAAACCAAGCATCTCTAAAAGACCATTATCCTTTGCCACCAATGGAACAGTTGTTAAGCACAGTAGTAGGGTCAGAGATGTTCTCAATGTTAGATGGTTTCTTGGGTTATAACCAAGTATTGGTGAAGCCAGAAGATCAACATAAGACAACCTTCACGGCCAGATGGGGAACATTTGCTTATTAGAAAATGTCATTTGGGTTGTCAAATGCCAGTGCAACTTTTCAAAGAGCTATGGATCTGGCCTTCAAGGAGCTTATTAACAAAATCATCCTCATATATTTGGATGAATTGACCGTGTTTTCAAAAAACAAAGAAGATCATTTTGATCATCTTGAGATAGTGTTCCAAAAGTGTGGAGTTTGGCATCTCTTTGAACCCAAAGAAATGTATTTTTGGGGTCCTGCAAGGAAAATTACTAGGGCACTTAGTGTCAAAGGAATGAGTCTCTATCGATCCTAATCGAGTGAAGGCAATAAAGGAGCTTCCTCTTCTTGTCAATAAAAAGGGCGTCTAGTCTTTCCTAGGTAAGGTTAACTTCGTTGGCCACTTTATTTGAGACTTTGTAGGGATGGTGAGGCCTATCACTCTAATTCTTAAGAAGGAAATGCATTTTAAATGGACTCCTGAAGCTAAAGAGGATTTCAAGAAAATCAAGGATGCTATCTATTCAACCCTCGTGCTATCCAACCCTGATATGTCTAACGATTTTATAATGTATGTTTTCTCTAGCCATTATAGCATTGTTGTGGTCCTAATCCAGAAAGACATAGACAAAAGGGGTGAGAACCCCATAGCTTTCCATTCCAAGACTCTAAAGGAATATGAGGCTATGTACAATTTTGTTGAAAAGCAAGCTTTGGCCGTAGTCAAGGGCCTTAAAAATTTTAGACACTTCATCGTCTGTAATAAGACTACCGTGTATGTCGCTCATTCTTCGATCAGAGAATATATCATGGAAAGCGACATTACGGAGAAGAGGGCGAACTATATTACCAAAATCCTGGAGTACGACATTGATGTCAAGCCCACCAAGATAATCTGAGGCAAAGGTTTGTGTGAGCACATAGTCCAAGAGTTCGAGCCCAAAGAAGTCGAGATAGCCATATAAGAAGTTGTAATGATCACTTCCGAACGAATAGAAGCATGTTGGATGGAGGCTCAAAAACATTTTATGAAGACTGGGATTTTTCCTGAAGGCCTCCCTCCCAAAAAAAGGATATTTTATAGACTACAGAATAGTGGCTTCTGCTTAGTGGATGGTGTACTTTTTAAAATAAATTTTGATGGAGTGTTGCTCCATTGCGTGAGCCAAAGACAAGCTAGCAAGATTCTACATGAATTTCATTATGGTTCATTAAGAGTTCACTTTTTGGCACAAACTACCATCATCAAGATCACCCGTGCCAGATATTTCTAGCCCTCTATGTTTAAAGATGTGCACACCCTGGTAAGGGAGTGCAAAGAATGCCAGTACTACAGTGGTAGGTGTAGAAAGGCAGTAATGTTTCCCAGGCCTATAATGTTGGAGGAACCCTTTTCTCAGTGGATTCTTGACTTCATAGGGATGATCAATCCTCCAAGCTCAACTAGACACAAGTGGATCTTAACCGCTACTGACTACTTCACCAGATGGTCCAAAGTTGTTCCCCTAAAGAATTCATCAGAGACCGAGATATTAATGTTTTTATAGGATTTAGTGTGTCGATATGGTCCACCAAAGACCATAATATCAGATAACGCGCGAGCATTCATAGGTTCATGAATCACCCAATTCACCCTTAGTAAAGGTATTTACCTAAAAACCTCCTCAAACTACTATCCACAAGGAAATGGACTCGTCGAGTCCACTAACAAGAATATCAATAGGCTCATTAAAAGGATGGTCTCTGAGCACAAAAGGGAGTGGCATCACCACTTGAGGAGCACATTATGGGCCGACCGGATAACACCCAAGCGGATCTTAAAGAATTCTCCATATAAACTGGTCTATAGTAAAGACGCATTGATCCCCATGTCTCTAGAAATCCCCACCTTGCAATTACTCAAGTCTATTGAGGTGGCAGAGAACGGCCCCATGGAGGTGAGGTTGGTGGAAATTATGAAACTAGAGGAGGCAAGGGAAGCAGCATTTGCATCTCTGCAAAACTGTCAGCAAACCATCAAGAAGTGGTTTGACAATAAGAAAAGTTCTGACCCAGAATTCAAACAAGGCAACCTTGTCTTGAAGTGCAATGAAAGGGCGGCCAAGCCCGATCAGCATGCCAAATTTGATGGGTTATGGGAGGGACCCTTCCACATTATAGATTGCAAAGGTTTCAATTCTTTTGATCTTGAAGATATGCAAGGAGATTCTCTTAGGATCCCAGTCAACGGGTTCCACCTTAAACCTTTTCATTAGTGGTTTTTCTCTAATGTACATAATGTAAATAGTGCTTTTGTGTGCCTTATTTAATTATGTTTCTTCATGAATCCCCAAGGCATAAATGAATCACAAGATACTCCTTGATTAAACAAAAAGAAATCTTTATATTATAGGTATCTTTATATTAAAATATATCATGAGGCTTGTGGCCTAGTTTTGAAGAGGAAGAAAAAGACAAAGTTCTCTTAAGACAGGGTGGTTTTATTTCATGAATCTTCTTCATCTTCCTCCTCATCCATCTAAAAGTTAGAGTCATCAGCTTCATCTTCGACATCTTCCCCCTCTGACCACTCATGATCAAAATTCTCACTAGGCTCCTGAGTTATTGATACAAACACCAAATTGGGCTGGACATGCAGTGTCAAAATCCACGAAAATATATAGTCCCGGAACTCAGTATACCATTTAGTGCCAGTCGGGATGGGCACTATCAAATGGACCCAGAGGAGGAACTCTACGGCAAGCTCTGCTTGGAAGAAATGTGATGACAATGACATAGTCTTCAGACCGTCAATAAGTGGGTGCCATGTCACTTCCTCTCCAAAGGTAATGAAACACCATAAATCTGAGGCCAGAGGCAAGCCTCTGAAAGGGACATGATATGCCACCATGTCTTCCAAGCTGCCCAGATAATCCATGGAGAAGAGAGATTTGGCTAGCTCCAAGGTCAGGTATCCGGTCATCCCTATATCTAGTAAGGAAGCTACAAAAGGCGAATAGATGTCCATGTTCACACGGTATCTGTCTACATCATCGATAAAATCCTCGCCGAGCACCCATTTAATGGTAGTGATCATCAAGGGATTTTTGCACCATGTCATCCTTTGTTGTCTTCAGTCCAAAATATTCCCTAGGAAAGCGACCTGCACCTTACTGCTAGTGAGCCTGACGAGAGTGTCCATTTCTCTAAGAAACTCCGTCGTTGAAGCTGGATGTTGTACAAAAGGAATGTCTGAAAAGACATATTTATAGCAGATGTTTAGCTCCAGATGACAATTGAAGTAAAAGGCTAGTGCTCATGATTTTTGACGCATCCATTTTCCCTCATCAATTCACACAAGTAGGCGAAGTCAAGTTCGAAGGTGGCAAACATCCTACCCCGTGCCTCGAAAAGAGCAGTGATATCCTCAGATGCCAAGTGTATGTAGTGGTACATCGTGTTTAAGACACAATGCCCGCAGGTCTTCTATAACTCGTGTGAGCCATGTTGGTTGTTGATACTCTTCTTTATGGGGAGATTTGTCTGGCCAAGAAAATCATCTCAAGTGGCTCTAATTAACGACGGGTTGAATAGGTATTCTCTTGGGAATCGCAGACGACAGTGCTCCTCCTTTTTAAAAATTAATTGCAGTTGGGAAATGAATTGGCATACATGCAAATGGGTGCTTGTCATTAATATCCTCCTTTCATGAAGATCTAGGCATGTGATGCATTTAAGGAAGAAAGTCACCAGGTGCCCATTATATTGTTCATTTTACAACCTAGAGCGCTAAGAAGCTTTAGGAGTGTCAAAAAGAGAATTTCTCCTACGGAAGATGGAGATAGAAGCAACCCCCTCAGGTTCTACCCAAGAAAGATTGTGGATTGATGTGTTCAAAGAACTCTCATATCCTTCCCATGCCATTCCCCCAAAGCCAAAGTACCAGAGGACTAAGGAAAAATCAAAGACGACCACACGCAACTTGGCTGTGGTGATAGATTCTCTAGAAAATGTTGTTGAGCCATAACTTTACAAGCAACCCAAGAACCTCAAAGAGGCCGCTTGCAACAGGATGATAAAACACAGAATGGAGCCACAATCTACAATAGTTAATTTCTGGAATAGTGGCGCTCCCTAGTTCGTGGTCCCCATGGTCCCGCACTATCCAGAGTTTGTAGCCGCGTGTGCTAACAGGTTTGACCCTAATTCTTGTTCAATTAATTGCTCTTTTTTAAAAGCAGTCATAACCCCAAAAGTTGTGAGGGACATGATGTGTCATCCCATTTTCAACTCGACGGAGGTGTTCTTTGAAAATACCATGGAGGAATATTGGAGCACTAGGAGAGATATGCTCTCTTTCTGTCATAGAGCGTTGAATTGAAGTCTATCTGCTGGACCTCCAAGGCTCCCTCTATCTTATAGTGACTTGAGGCATGATGACCTCAAGGATTTTTCCTCTACTCTTGCATGGCTATGCGGTCACGACAGTGACCAGGAGATCGATGCTCCCATGATGGGCTTCTTGTTCAAATGCCGAAAGTAGAAAGGGTCATTCCACTTTGATTTCTTTGTCTTTATAGCTAGAGAGATGGCAAAGCAACTAGCTGAGTTCTAGCATTTTCGGTGTTTCAGGTTCACCTCAGCCTTAACTGACCTTTTCTTGCACCAAAATGAAGGTTTTTTCAGCCAATTCATGCGATTGGCTACTTATGATGAGTCGGGGAACATAATGCCTGTATCAGCATGGACACCCCTCTTGCTGGCATCTTTCGATGCCTGCAAATTTTCAAACTATTTCTTAACTCCACTCCTTAGAGATTTTGGTTTAATCCTCGAGGAGTCCCTTGCCTACTTTTCTCGGATATAGATGAATTGGATGTGTAATGAGTGCCCTCATTGTGACTAGTTTATAGGTAGCAATTTTTCCTTTGTCCGAGTGCATGGCTTCTCTGAAGATCCTTTCCACCTACCTACCTACGTCACCAAAAGAACCCTCACCCTTGAAATTTCATGGCAATTGGTGCAGATTGAAAGAGCTATAGGGGCAGGAAAGCATGACACATCAATTACAAAGGATCACAAAGCCATTGGCCCCATTACTCTCATCTGAAGGAGTATCGCCGAAAATGTCTTGATATCCAAGCTGGTGCAACTTGGCTTAGTGGTGATTGATGATATGTGGAGTTATGACCCAAATGGGTGCCTGTCCAAGAGGAAGAATGTAGTTAAGCATGAACCACAGAGCTTGTGGGTAGAGCACACTAACCCTCAAGTGGATGACCCAAATCTCTATGTGGGTCTCAATGATTTTCCTATTTTAAAACAACCCTTGTAGTTGAGTTTCTACTCTATCATGCAAAAGTACAATCCAGCAAAGCCCATTCCCTGGAGTATGGTGGAAGCAACAACATTGGATTCATGGCCTAGGAAAAAGAGGGAGGATTTTTGGATATATTGTCAAGAATTGAGCCATCCTAGAGCTAATATTGGAAATGCTCCTTTTGACGAGAGTTTTGAGATTGAATGGCGCCAGCACAACAGGTCAGATGAAGAGACAGGCGATGAGTCCCCACATGATGACTCATCTCTTGAGGTGGCCCAGCAGTCAAAGGTAGAGGTTATAAGTATCGAAGAGAAAGAGACCGACCCCAATATCTTCCTCTCGGGTATGTGCAAGATCATGGGGACCAAAAAGTGGCAATGGAAAAAAAAAGTGTTTTAAACCTTTCCAAACACACCAAAATCCGCTTTGACTTTTTGTTTGGATCGGCCAAAATTTGAATTTGGTTTGCTAATACCAAACCAAATCGGATATCTGATTTGTGATGTCACTATTGTGATGTCACCATTGTGATGTCACTATTGTGATGTCATACTTTTCCAAATCGAATATCCATTTTTCTCAACATAAAAAATATAGTTTGGTAAAATGGGCATAACGTTTGCATTTTGTATCAAAATTTTGATTTTTTACAGGTGTTGGAAAGGTAATTCAGAGACCTATCAAATACATGAGGTATTTTTATGATATTATATAACAAAAATTAATTATAATCATTTCAATTTAGTCCTTCAATTTTAAAACTTTAAATACTCACAAATTTTGCATACAAAGTCTCATTTTTTTCCTAACACCTCCTTTATCTATCACTTGTCTATCTATACTTATATAATATATTTTATCTATCTCTTTCTTTTCTAATTATGTCACTTATTTTCTCATCCCATATATATAAATAAATTCCCAAGTTACATGCATCTCTGCATATATCTCCATCTTTCTATTCCTATCTCTCCCTCTCCCATTCCATCATTGTCACTCTTTATTTCTATAATTCTCTCTAATAATCTCTCTTCTCCCTATTTATCTCCCTCCTCTACCTTATCCTATCTATACTTATATATTACTTTTCTCTATCACCTCCTTTCTCTCCCTATCTTGTCCCTTATATCTCTATATCCCTATAGATCTGTCTTCATGTATATTTATATCTCATTATCTCTAAATCTCACTTATTCACTCCATCTCTCCCTTCATTTGTCTTACTCTCTCTATCACTTTCTATCCATATCTATCTCTATCTCCATCTTCACATCTCCATCTCTTTCCCTATCAATCTCTATTTTTACATGTTCCTCTATCTTTATATATCTTCCTCTATACATGATTAATCTACTTCTTTGTCTCTTCCTCTATCACCCTCTTGAAGTATCTTTCCCTTTCTCTACCTTTATCTCTTTATTTTCTCCATCTTTATATATCTCTAGCTCTCTCCCCACATCCTTCTCTATAGTGCCTTTATATATCTCTATATCTTCCTCTTTCTCTCTCTCCCTCTCTATCTATCCCTATCTATAATCTCTATCTCTCTTTCTCACTCTCTTGCACTATCTATATCTCTCTATCTATCGATATTTCTCTCCCTTTATATCTCTCTATCTCTTCCTTTTTTAATCTCTCTTTAGCCCTCTCTATCCATTTTTCTCCATCTCTTCATATATTTATCTTTGTCTTTACCTCTCTTTTTCTCTATATCTATTCATCTCCCTCTCCCTTTATCTTCATTTTTTTAATTACTATCATCATCTCTCCTTTTTAATATCTAGATATGTCTACCTCTTTCTATCCATCCTTGTCCTTTAGTTTTTCTCCCTCTCACTTCATACTCCTTAATATATATATATATATCTCTATTTATGTTGTTGTTGTTGTCCTTTAGTTCTTTTCCCTCTCTTTAGTTCTTCATCTCTCTTCACCCTTATATCTCTCCTTATTTGAAACTTAGTATATATGGTTTCCTAATGGGTTATATCATGTCCTAAGGGGTCATAGAACATCATATGAGCCCTTAGTACACAATATGACCCCTAACAACACCATATGGTCACCTAAGGGGTCATATGGTGTCTTAAGTGGTCAAAAAACACCATATGACCCCTTAAGACACAATAAGACCCCTAATGACACCATATGGTGTCCTAAGGGGTCCTAAGACACCAAGTGACCCCTTAGGACACCATACGACCCCTAATGACACAATGTGGCATCCTAAAGGGTCATATGGTGTCCTAAGGGGTCATAGGACACCATATGACCCCTTAGGACACCATACAACCCATAGCACCATATAGTGTCCCAAGGGGTCATATGGTGTCCTAAGGGGTCATAGAATGCCATATGACCCATTAGGACACAATACAACCCATGATGACAACTAAGGGATCATAGGACACCATATGACCCTTTAGAACACCATACGACCCCTTACGACACCATATGGTGTCCTAAGGGATTGTATAACACCATATGACCCCTTATAACACAAAAAGGCCCATAATAACATGATATGGTGTCCTAAGGGGTCATGTGGTGTCAGGAGACACCATATGACCCCTTAGAACACAATATGACCCCTAACGATACCTAAGGGATCCTATGGTGTCCTAAGGGGTTATATGATGTCCTAGGAACCTTTAGAACACAATATGACCCTTTAGCACACCATACAACCCCTAACGACACCATATGGTGTCCTAAGGGCTCGTAGGACACCATATGACCTATTAGGACACAATATAACCCCTAACAACACCTAAGGGGTCATATTGTGTCCTAAGGGGTCATAGGACACCATATGACCCCTAATGACACTACATGGTGCCTTAAGGGGTCATATTGTGTCCTAAGGGGTCATAGGATACCATATAACCCCTAACAACACAAAATGACACCTAACGATACCTAAGGGGTCATATGGTGTTCTAAGGAGTCATAGGACACCATATGACCCCTTAGCACACCATATGACCCTTAATGACACCATATGGTGTCCTAAGGGGTCATATAGTGTCCTAAGGGGTCATAGAACACCATATGACCCCTTAGGACACCATATGGCACATAATAACACTATATGGTGTCCTAAGGGGTCATAGGACACCATATGACCCCTTACAAGAGCATACGACCCATAAAAACATAATATGGTGTCTTAGAGGGTCATAGAACACCATATGACCCCTTAGAACACCATACGACCCATAATGACACCATGTGGTGTTTTAAGGGCTCATAAGACACAATATTACCCCTTAGGACATAATATGACCCCCAACAACATCATATAGTGTCCTAAGGGGTCATAGGACACCATATGACCCCTTAGGACACCATACGACACCATAACACCCTTTACAATACTATATGGTTTCCTAAGGGGTCATATGGTATCCTAAGGGGTCATATAACACCATATGACCTCTGAGAACATAAGAAGACCCATAACAACACGATATGGTCTCCTAAGGGGTCATATGGTGTCATGAGACACCATATGACTCCTTAGGACACAATATAACCCCTAACGATACCTAAGGGGTCAAATGTTGTCCTAAGGGGTTATATGATGTCCTAGGAACCTTTAGAACACAATATGATCGATTATCACACCATACAACCCCTAATGACACCATATGGTGTCTTAAGGGGTCGTAGGACACCATATAACCCGTTAGGATACAATATGACCCCTTACAACACCTAAGGGGTTATATTATGTCCTAAGGGGTCATAGGACACCATATGACCCCTAAGGACACTATATGGTGTACTAAGGGGTAATATTGTGTCCTAAGGGGTCATAGGACACCATATGACCCCTTAGCACACCATACGACCCCTAATGACACCATATGATATCTTAAGGGATCATATGGTGTCCTAAGGTGTCATATAACACCATATGACCCCTTAGGACACCATACGACACATAATGACACCATATGGTGTCCTAAGGGGTCATATGGTGTCCTAAGGGGTCATAGGACACCCTATGACCCCTTAAGAGACCATATGACCCATAACAACATAATATGGTGTCCTAGAGGGTCATAGAACACCATACGACCCATAACAACACTATATGGTGCCGTAAGGGGTCATAAGACACAATATGACCCCGTAGGACATAATATGACCCCTAAAGATGTCATATAGTGTCCTAAGGGGTCATACAAAACTATATGACCCCATTGAAGATGGTAAAATGGTTAGCAAGGTGCATTCAAGTGGTTAGTGCACAAATAAAACATTAAAAGATATTAAAACATGAAACATACATAAAACCACATAAAGACATGAATAAAATGCATATACCTTGCAAACTCTTACCTCTCCCTCGGATTGAGCCTTTGGTGAAGTTGAATAGTGCCTCTCTCTTCAACTTGATTGGATGGGCTCCTCTTGCTTGCTTGATGTGGATGGCTCTCCAAATATGCACAATATGATTGATGGGAGGATGAGATGGATGGATAAGTGACTAAGTGATGGATGAGTATGGATTTGGCTATAATTTGGATGCTTTGATGACTTATTTGAACTCAAATGGGCAGCATAATATTATTGCACTTGGAGATGATGAATGGAGAGATGGAGTCTTCAATTTATAGGAAGAGGAGAGGAAGAATGGATGGCTAGGATGGATTCATGATGAAGGGCTAGGATTGCTTGTGAGCTCACACAAGGCCCAAGAGTGGGTGTGGAGACCAAGAGATATGCCTTAAAGGCATTTCTTGTCTCCATCCTCCACAAGGTGCATTGGGAAGACTCCCAAGGTACCTTGGGAAGAACAAGGTGCATTGGGAAGACTTCCCAATGTGCCTTGAGAAGAGCAAGGGATGTGACATTCCTTGGAGAATGGAGAGGAGGAATTAAAAATTCTCCAAAAATGGATAAACATAGGGATTGGAGGAATAAGAAGGAATTAAAAATTCCTTGGGAGAGGGGATGCCTAGAGGAATGTGAGATCTTGAAAATCTCACATTCACCTAGGAAAAGAGCATTTAAAGCTAGTGGCTGGATGGAAGGGACAAGGGGTTGACTTTGTGACTAATCATGATGATTAGTCACTAGCAACTCATTAGGAAGGGGATTAGAGGAAGTGTTAGGTGGGATTAGGATTTGTAGGAGGATTTGACTAAGAGAGAGAATGAGTGGAGGGAACTAAAAATTAGAAGAATAAGGTTAAGTGAGTTTAGGGAGTTTCTAGAAGAATTTTTTAGGTTAATGATGAATTAAGAAGATGATTTGTAGGAATCATGGGGGCTAACTAATTAATTGAAATTAATTAGCTAAGAGGGAGATTTGTGAGGATTTAATTTTTAGAAGAATAAAGCAAGGGATTGATTTATTAAATAAATCGGTCACATACCATAGTGACAATATTAATTATATTTAATTAATATTGAGGAGAATTTGAATTAACATAATTAATTAATTAATTATGTGAGGAATTAAAAATAATTAAAAATAATTATTTTTAAGTGTCTACATTTTGCCCCTCTTTGAAGTGAGGTGTGATGACACATTGATTCAAAGAATAATCTTGTTTTTTGTTATGATGATATTGATTTGATTGATAAGATCTAGATTCAGTCTGGTTTCAGGAAGGATTCATCTTGTATAAGACAAAAATGATCAAAGCATCTGGTTTCAGGAAGGATTCATCCTGTATAAGACATGATCATAGCGCAACGTCTGGTTTTAGGAAGAATTCATCCTGTATAAGACATGACTGATCACAACGTCTGGTTTCAGGAAGGATTCATCCTATATAAGACATGACTGATCACAATGTTTGGTTTCAGGAAGGATTCATCCTGTATAAGACATGATCAGAGTGCAATGTCTGGTTTTAGGAAGGATTCATCCTGTATAAGACATGACTGATCACAACATCTAGTTTCAGGAAGGATTCATCCTGTATAAGACATGATCAGAGCGCAATGTCTAGTTTCAGGAAGGATTCATCCTGTATAAGACATGATCAGAATCAAAATTAATTATGTGAGGAATTAAAAATAATTAAAAATAATTATTTTGAAGTGTCTACATTTTGGCGATGTGTAGAAGATAGAAGAAGAAAAGGATGCCCCAGCGTAAAGCATGGGAGGTGTATGCCCCCTTGAGAATTTTTTCGAAAAAAAAAGATGAAAAATTCTCAAAAAAAAAGAGAGATAAATGAGGAAGAAATATGTAGCAGTCGTGAAGAATTTGGAAAGAAGAATAGGAGAGGCGAGATCGCGGGGGAAGATGGGCCCTCATGGGGGTCCATATATGCCACAACGGACCCAATGAGGGGTCATTGTATCATGACAAACATATTTTCCTCTTTATATATATATATATATATATATATATATATGTATACATGATTCGATTGGTGACAGATGATGTGTAGCATTTATTGTGATGGATTATTTTTGTTTCTCTTATGATGTCATATATGGATGCAATCATGGATGTGCTATGCTGACCTATTTTGTGATGCAGAGTGGATGCTTATATATGTATGTTTGTGATGTGTTGCTAACATAGTTTTTGGATTCAAGATGAGTGTTTTTTATGCTTTATACACATATGTGAATGATTTATGATGCAGTCTAAATGTAATGCTATGTGGATGAGTGTATCTTTTATGTGATGCAATCTTATATGGTAAATGTTTTGTGGAAAATATGACTGTCTGAGAAATGCACTCTACCTGATGTGAATGAATTAATAAAAAGAGTGAATATGCCAATAACAACACAATGATCTTAGATAGAAGAATATGGAATAGATGGGAAGTGGGGGAAATTGAGAACTCCATGGGATTATCGAGTTTAGGATTTGATGGAATGATGGTGAGATTTTGTGCACAACAAATGTGGAGAGCCAACCTAGTTTCATATTGCCCTGAGTGACTTGCACCACTGATTATAGAAATCGGGCTGCCATGAGAAACCTAGGGTGTGGACTGACTCTGCAGACAAGCGGGAATTTATTGCACACAACAATGCAAGTGTTAATAAACACTAGTACAAAGTTGTGGGTTCCTGCAAGGAAACCCTCAAACACATTGATACCTCTTGTACACGAGAAGGTAAGTGTTGATAAACACTAGTACCAGGTCACTAGTTTATACAAGAGGGATCCAAAACATGCCATACTATGAAATATGCCCTAGTATGCGCCTATCTTAGCGTACCTGGATATGGAAGAACCCAGGCAGTTGTAGGGAAAAATATGCAAGTCTATATGAAAAGATCTAACAAAATCTAACAAGTCACTTCCTTGCGACCAAATGATACCTCTTGCCAAGAGTAGAACTAGGATGAAGGATTAGGTTGCCAGGCGAGGGAATGAGTCATCCCTAGGGTAAAGTGGGCTTTTGGATTAGGCAACTGATTCTATGGTTTTGGAGAGTGACTAGTGGATTTGGGATTGTTTCTCAAGACTTCTTGAAGTTTACAGACTGGCGTAGAAGCTCAATTTAATGAGACATTCCTTGTTCATGACTTAGGCGAAGACTCATCATCATACATGTGTTTTATTAGGAGGTGAAAGAGAAGGAATGTTGCGAATGGGTGGAGTAGATGGTAGGTTATTTGTAGTGTTGATCAGATAGACAGTGGATGCGGTTATTTACCTTGGCACCTGCATGGAGGTTTTCACCACAGTACTTGTCCATAGCGCCACAAAGTGGTTTTCACTAATGGGCGAATTGTTTTTCTTTCTTTTTCTGATTTTCTCTTCTTTTATTTTTTGTGTATCATAGGGCACCTGTTTGCTAGTTTTTCATCGAAGTGATGCTTTTTTTAAGGATCTTTTTCTTTTTTTTTTGTATTTTTCTTGATTTTTTAATTTTTTTTGGTTTTTTGACAATTTGAGACTTTCTGAGGATTAGGCATAAAATCTTTTGAGGTGCATGATATTCATTGGTTCATCCAAAGGATCACCTTCAGGATTAGCCAACTGATAAGCTCCTGATCCATACTTTGTTGTGATTACACATGGTCCCAGCCATTTAGGCTCGAACTTGCCTTTCTTTTCTCTTTCTTGTAGATTTTTTTGATTCTCCATGAGGACAAGATCACCAACTTGGAATTCCCAGGTTCTGACTCTTGTGTGATAACTCATCCGCAAGTGGTTCTGATATACCCGAAGATGGTTCAAGGCCCTGAGGTGCCTTTCATCTAACAATTCTAGCTCTTGTAAGCGGGCAATTCTATATTCTTCCTGTGGTAGGATGTCTTGCAGCGTTACCCTTAGAGAGGGGATCTTGATCTCAAGGGGAAGGATGGCTTAAGAGCCAAAGACCAGGGAATAAGGGGTGGTGCCTATGGGGGTGCGGATGGAGGTGCGGTAGGCCCACAAAGCGGGATGGAGTTGGAGGTGCCAATCACGGCCAGCTTCATTGACTGTCTTTTTGAGGATTTTGATTAAGGTTTTATTAGAAGCCTCAGCTTGGCCATTGCCTTGGGGATAATATGGGGTGGAGAAGCGATGTTGGATGTTGAATTTTTGGCAGAGTTCTTTGACATCCTAGTTTTTAAATTTTTTGCCATTATCTGTGATAATAACTTTTGGAATGCCATATCGGCATATCAGGTAATTCAGGATGAATTTGGATATCTTCTTACCAGTGGTAAAAGTAAGAGGGATGGCCTCTACCCACTTGGTGAAATACTCAGTGGTGGTTATAATGAACTTATGTCAGTTGGAGGATGAAAGGTGGATTTTCCCAATGAGATCGAGCCCCCACTATGAGAAGGGCCAGGGTGTAATAAGTGGCTACAATTCTTGTGATGGTGCATGAATCTTGTCACCATGTTGCTGGCAAAGGATGCATTTCTTCACATAGTTGTATGCATCTTCTTCCATTTTAGGCCAATAGTATCTTGTTCTCAAAATTTTTTTAGCCAATGTGAGCCCACTTGAGTGTTCCCCATAAATGCCCTCGTGTACTTTGTGTAATGCCCATTCCGCTTCTTGTTTATCTAAACACCTTAGGAGGGAACCATCAAAATGTCTTCTGAACAAGGTGTCTCCAAGGATGGTGTAACGAGCGCATCAGCAAATGAATGTTTGTTGTTGGGTTTTGGTGAGATGTGGGGGAATGGTGTTGTCTTTGAGGAAAGTGAAGGTTTCTTGGTACCAAGGGGACTCGGGACCAACAAGAACATACACCATTTCAGAGTCTGGTAGGTCATACACCGGTATAAACAATTTCTCAACCAAGAACTCACATTTCTGACTGTGTGTTGGCATTTGAAGGAGGGAGCCAATGGTGGCCATTGCATTTGCAGCCCTATTGTTTGTTCATGGGATTTGATCAAACTTGATTGTCATGAAATTTTGCTTAAGATCTTCAACCATGCTATGGTATGGAAGGAGTTTATCATCTTTTATCGGGTATTCATCATTGACTTGTTTTATGACGAGCTGGGAATCACCATAAACTTGTAACTCCTTTATTTTCTAGTGGATAGCCAAGCGCAAACTTGTGATGAGTGCTTCGTATTCTGCTATATTGTTGGTACATGCAAAGGCTATCTTGTATGATTTGGGGATGCCATCTCCTTGAGGTGTGACCAATAATATTCCTACCCCTGATCCATTCTGGGTGCAGGAGCCATCAAAGTATAATTGCCATGTGGAGGATGTGGAAACAGACATAATGAACGCATCTGGTAATTCTGTGAGAATAGGATGGTCACCTAAAAGTGGAGCTTCAACCAACTGATTTGTAATGACTTGTCCTTTGATTGCCTTTCTATCCACATATTCGATGTCAAACTCACTTAGGAGCATGACCCATTTGGTGGTTCTTCCAGTGAGAGCAGCTTTTGACAAGAGATATTTAAGTGGATCAATTTTAGCAATTAGTTTTGTCTTGTTGTTTAGCATATAGTGTCGTAGTTTCTGTGTGTTGAACACTAATACCAAACATGCTCTTTCAATGGGGGTATAATTGAGTTCATATCCTACCAGAGTTTGACTGATGTAGTAAATGGCATGTTCTTTCCCTTGGTCATCTGTTTGTGCCAATAGTGCCCCCAATGCCACTGTTGTAGCACATATATACAAAATAAGGGGTTTTCCAAGAGTAGGAGGCATCAACACTGGAGGTGATGCTAGATATTCTTTTAGTTTCTCAAAGGCCTTTTGGCATAAGCAGTCCCATTTGAATTTCATGTCCTTGCGCAGGAGGTGTGCAAATGGATGGCACTTATCTACTAGTTGTGAAATAAAATGTCTAACAGATTGCAGTTTTCCCTGGAGACTGCGCAGTTGTCTGAGAGTTTTTGGTAGAGGCATTTCCATGATAGCTTTTACTTTTGCAGGATCAACCTCGATTCCTCTGCAAGAAACAATGAATCCTAATAGTTTTCCCGATATGACTCCAAACACACACTTTTTTGGATTCAGCCGTAGTTTGTATTTTTCTAATCTTTCAAAGATCTGCCTTAGAATGGGGATGTGTTCTTGTCTTGTCTTAGATTTTCCTAGTAGATCATCCACATAGTCCTCCATAATTTTGTGTAAGAGGTCATGAAAAATTGTTGTCATGGCACGTTGGTATGTAGCTCTAGCATTTTTAAGACCAAAAGGCATGACCCGATAACAGAAAGTCTCCCATGGTGTTGTGAATGCTGTTTTATGTTGATCCTCATCTGCAATCCTAATTTGGTTGTATCTAGAGAATCCATCCATAAGAGACAACATCTCATGTCCTGCTATAAGGTCCACAATCATATCTATTTTTGGGAGTGGGAAATCATCTTTAGGACAAGCTCTATTTAGATCTCGGAAATCTGTGCAGATGCAGATGCCCCTAGCAGGTTTGCTGATAGGTACAATGTTGGAGACCCATTCAGTGTAATCTACTGGTTTGATAAATTCTGCATCTAACATTTTTTGGAGTTCCGCCTTGACCAGGAGTGCAATATGTGGGTGCATTTTGCGTAATTTTTGTTTTACAGGTTTTGCATCTGGACAGATGGCGAGATTGTGAACCACCAAGGTAGGATCCAACCCTGGCATATCGGAATAGGACCATGCAAAATTGATTTTTACCTCTGTAAGGAAGTTGATGAAGTCTTATTTCTCTATTTTTGTGAGAGATTTGGTAGTGAGCACATTTTTCGGAATGACTTCGGTGCCCATGTTGATGTTGTATGTTTCTTCTATCAACAAATTTGATTTGTCCTGTGGAAGGTAACTAATGGTAGGGAGGTCAAGTCCCTCAGTGTCAAGTGCCTTTTCCAAGTTTTTAGTTTTAGATACGCCCTTTGTTTTCATTTTTTGTTCATCCAAAGGTGCCTCAGGGAGGTTTTCACCTAGGGAATCATGTCTTTTTCTTTTATTATCTTTTTTGTGGCTAAGGGCATTGACCTGACTACCAAAGTATCCCTTTTCGTGTAGTTGAATACCCTTGATTCTATTACTATCTTCCAGGTTTCGCATCGTCAGGAGATCTATGAGAGCATTATTGTCAGCATAGATATCTAAAGTGGGTTTGTCTCATTGGCCCCAGTTAATGAGTTCAGGATGGACAAGATGTAGCTCATGTGAAGTGAGAGGGGTTACAGGGGTGATGGTATTGATGTAAGTGTCAAAGAAGATATCTTTCTTGTATTCATAAGGCATTTCATGGAATTCCTCTTCGTCAGCGCTTTCGATATCCGAAGAAGGACTAGACGGGGCACCAGCGATAGTAATCTTAGGCATCGAGGTGTACCCCAAGCCTCTGTTGTATCTGTAAGAGATAGGATTTATGGGTGCTTTTCTTCCCTTTTCCTCTGGTCCCAGGCCGTGTCCTTTGTAACCCATTCTTTCAACTATGGCAAATGCTTTTGGGTACATTTTTTTGGATATTGTTGCTGGATCATCATCCTCTTCTCGGTACAACCAGGAAGAGACATCTGCTTCAAGGCTCTCCTCATTAAGTGGGCCCCATTGCTGGAAGGTGGTATTTTGGTATTGCATGACTGGTTTTGGGTCTTTTTTGAGCTCTTTTGGTTTTCCAAATGACTTAGGAGAGAGAGGGAGGTTTCCTATTAATAAGGTGTCCTCCAATTTGTATTCTCCATAGCTATTGTCCAAGACCTTGATTTGATTATCTGGTTGGGATGATGTGGAGGCAACATTTGATGTGTCAGATGGAGGAGTTGGTGAGGGTATATTTAGTGGACAATGATATGGATGCTTTTCCTCTAATAGTTTGCAATATTGAAAAGGTTGGGGATCACCTTTGATAGTTATCTCTCTTCCATTGAAGGGGAATTTGATGTATTGGTGATAGGTGGAGGGTACAGCCTTCAAGGAGTGAATCCATGGCCGCCTGAGGAGAATGTTGTAGGGGAGATCAAGATCTAGTATTTGGCAAGGGGTTTCAATTGTAATGGGGCCCACTTGAAGAGGTAAGGTGATCATGCCCTTTGAAAGTCTTTCCACATCATCATATGCCTTTATTGTGATCCTTCCTGATGTGTCTACTAGATCCTCAGAAAGTCCCAATTGTTTTATTAATTTTTATGTACACAGATTAAGCCCAGATCCACTATCTATCAGGATACGTTTGACCTTATGCTTGTGGATAAGAGCTTCGATATGCAAAGATTTGTTATGGTCTTCATCTGCAAGAGCATCTTTGGAGGTAAATACAAGGTGTTGTTGGGCAGCAAGGTTTCCAATGATGGCTTGGAATTGGGTGGCGTTGATGTTATCAGAAATGCGTGATTCAAGAAGGGCTTGTTCCAAAATTTCTTTATGGACCAGGGAAGTTTTGAGAAGTTCTAGAATGGAAATCTGTGCAGGGGTCTTCCCAAGTTGGTCCAGGAGGTCATATCGGCGGGTGGAAGACATGGGCGGGGGGTTTGGTGGGGGAGGGATTCCTTGGATGGGGACCTTACCTTGGCATGTAGTTACATTGCAATCATTCTAGAAATGGGAGGTGGGAGGCGTGGCGCCTTCGATGGCTCTCTTAACAGGATTTGGTTTGCTTTGGGAAGAAGGAGGATTAACTCCTTGGATGGTTATGACATTGACACAAGTGTCTGCAGGTTCAATGCGATCTACTAAGAAATCAAAGCCGGTTATGTGATTAGCGTAGTCATAACCCATTGCATTGGATGATGAGCCTTTTCCTTTATCATGCTTCGGGAATGGTTCCTGGTAGATTTTAAATTTGTCATTGTTATTACCAGGTTTCGCATTTACTACTTCAATCTCACCCCTATCAATGAGATCTTATATGTAGATTTTGAGCTTCATACACTTTCATGTATCATGTCCCTTGATACGATGGTATTCGCAATACTCATTTTCATTGTACCATCTTGGTTTAGGTTGATTAGGGTCAAACGGGTGAGTGATTGGAAAAACCACTACACCTGCTTGGACAAGTTTTTGAAGCACCATTTCAATAGGCTCAGCCAGAGGAGTGAAGTCCCTTGGAGTCCTATTATTTTATCGGGGTGGTCATCCCCTGATTGAGACATTGTTATGTGGTTTTTGAGATTGATTTTGATTGAATTGATGATTATTGGTGGTGGATTTCAAGGGAGCGGTCACAGTTTGGACCCGCTTTGTATCGGTTACACCATCATTGACCACGTTTTTGTTTTTAGACCAGAATTTTGGCTTGTCACTATGATAAGAGGAAGAACTTTGTGTCGACTTCTGGTAATGTTTCAAGGTCCCTTCCTCCAACAAGACACATTTGAGGGCGAGGCCCTTATCGGTCAATTTTTGGAAGGATTTGATACATTGAGATATTAAGGGTCTAAAAAGTTCAGGCACCAAGTTCTTTTGAAATAGCTCAATTTGATGATGTTCTGGCATGTCCCACTGGAACTTCTTGATAAGATGTTGTCATCTTTGTAGGAAATTGGCGAAGGTTTCTTCAAGCCTTTGTTTTGTATTGCATAGGTCCATCATAGAAACATCATTAACCATGTTGTAAGCATAGTGGGCCACAAATTTTTCTGCCAAGTCTGGAAAGGAGACAATGGAACCTCATGGTAGAGATGAGAACCATGCCAGGGCATCTCCAGTGAGACTCTTGGGAAAGAGTCTGTGAAGATAAAGGTCACTATAGGAGACTTCTTGGCATATGATGTGGAATTCTCGGACATGATCGCGGGGGTCTCCTTTGCCTTCATACTTGGTGAATTTGGGGATCTCAAATCTTGGGGGGTAGGGTGCAACTGATATAGATGGGTCGTAAGGACAAGGGAAAAACTCTTCGAATGAGTAAGTTTTTCTTTTATTAGTCCTTTCTTTCATGTCCTTAATGATACTCTTCATGTCTTGAATTTCTTTGATGAGGTCTTGTTGTGGACTTTGATAATGATGAATTGTATTTGCCCCAAGAATTGGATGAGCAAAAGAAGGTGCACCACCACCAATATATTGATATGAGGAAGAGGCGGGAACATGAGATGTGAGGGGCGATGTCATAGGGATTCGTGTGATAGTTGGTTGTGATCCACGAACTATTGTAACAGGATTGAGTACAGCCTAGATTAAATTTGTGACATTGTTGGTAGGAATGGAAGTTTGTGGAATAGAAATGTGTGGTTGAACGGAAGGAGATGGCATAGAAGCATGTTGGAGAGTAGATGAGATTGGATTTGATAATGGTATAGATGGTAAGGAGGAAGAAGATGGGATGGAGAATACGGTGGGAGGTGTCGTGGATGGCATTGATTGAGCTTGGATGATTGATGGAGCTACGATTGATTGATTTTGAATAATAGGTGCAACACTTTGTGAGGGAACAAGGTCTCCTTGTGGTTGTTGGCCGAGAGCGGATCTATGAAATTCAGGCGAAAGTTGAGCTCCATTTTCAAGGAGATTTTTTAGAAGTGTAGTAGGATTATGTTGAATAAATTTTTCCATCATCTCTTGGTTATAAGAATCCGCTAGGAAATTTTGCACTTCCGAAGAGAGTTCATCTTGGCTAACCATGTTAGGATCTTGGATTTGATCTTGATTGCTAGGTTGTCCACTTTGTGTAGGATCCTGCGTGGGATCTTCATATAGGACACTAATGTCTAGCATGCCATATTGTTGTTCAGCCATCTTTCTCTTTTGGGATCAAGTTGTGACCATACAAGAATAACCTTAGAAACGTTTGGAGGACAAAATTTGTGATGAAAGGACATAGCAAGATATTTGTGAAATTTTGGATTTTGTCTTCAAAGACAAGGAATTTTGTTGATTGGTGGGGTTCTTGGATTAGAGCTTGGATTTGATGAGGATTTGATACCTTAGTCCTTGGATGAGGATTTTAGGTGGTGGATGCAACCATAAGCAAGGTGATGACCAAGTTGGGTAGAACTTAGACCTTGGATTGATGATCAAAAATCCTCTCTTATACCAAGGGTTGACTAATGATCCTAAGCAAAGTAAAGACGTGAGTTAAGAGTCTTGATCAACTCAAAAAGGATTAGGCAAAAATCACTTGGAGAGGATTCTCCTTCAAGTACGAGAGCCAATTGATTGATGATGAGGTCTAAATGGAATTTCACAAGGCATGCAACCTTAACGTGAGGTTAAATTGGATTAGAGGATGATTGGATTTGGATTTTGATATTTGATTTGATAGTGGAGGGAGATTGATTTGATGTGCTAAGTCCTTGGGAAATTTGAGGATGATTATGGAGGAGGTATGGTAGCGATGGCTTAGAAGAAACTTTGATGACTAGGTTGTTCTTGGCATGAACATGACTCAATGGAAGGTCGATTTGAATAGCAAGTTGTATGAAGGGATACGACCACCTTGATTTGGATGATAGTAGGTGTTTCAAAGGACAAACTTGAATGTTGATGGAGAGGATGAACTCTTAGCTTCTCTCTTGGGCATATGAAACATGGGACGGACAGAGTTTTGACGCAATTTTGGACTTTGTGTGGGTAATGACTTGGACAATTATTTGTGTCTTGACAAGTGTTTTGCAAAGTGTTTTGGGGATAGTGATGTGTTTTTAGTCTTCTCTTGGAAAGTATGTATCAAACAAAGCAAACACAATGATCAAATGCATATTATCTCAAAGAAACTCATGCTCATATACAACATTCTTAAGGCTGGCAAGGACAATAGTCATTGGATCCCAATTGGTTTCCCAGCTACGCTTACCCAAAGTGGACACTTAGATGCTTGACCCCACTAGCTCCCCTCAATGGCACTCACTTCTCGGGGCAGCTAAGCATCAATTCCCATGAAAACTCCTCATGGCAAACTTTGTGTCTCTACTAAGGGCCGTAAAAATATGGGCGGCTTTGGAGGTCTGACCTCCTGCACCAATGACTAGAAGGTTTTTGGCCACTATGAACAAGGTGTTTAGTAAGTCTTCTCGTGAGGAGCTACCCTTCGAAGTTGCGCAAGCGCAATTGAGGCCTATAGCCCAACGAAGCACCAAGAACTTAGTAGTCACGCAAGCATGATTGAGATCTCTAGGATCCTACAAGAACCCAATGTGAGAGTGAACTCTCATATAGCCCCAACCATTAACCCTTTCGTAGTCAATGGCCTATTTATTATAGTGAGTTGGGAACCCCAGGTCCGGGTGTACTCACTTGGGTCATTCCCCTCTTACCTTCTCAAAGAGTAAGTTGGGAGGGCAGGCCTGCTAGAGGTAAACACACAATCAAACAAGAAAAGGTTGGAGGGTCTGGATTTTTGATCGTCTAGCTAGACGAGAGCATACTCTCCTACCTTTACGCTTTTCTTAAAGACACATAAGACAATGGTTCATTCCATTTTAATTAATATCTAGGTGCCTAATTTATATAAATGCACAATGTTTGGTTGAATCAGCTAGGCAACCTGCAAAACCACTTGATTAGTAGTTTGAAAAATGGAGTCTTCAACAAGCGTCCTGCAAAAGACAACAAAATGACAAAAATATTAATTTTTTTGATTTTTTGGGAATACGTAGAAAAACATGAATAAATTTTTTTTTACTAATGACAAATGTGGATTTGGAGGAAGCTTTGATGGGTAAATGGGGTTTGACTAGGTTTTTGCTACTTTCCAAGGGATAAGCAAGCAAAAAATGGGGATTTTGGAGGAGAGAAGAAGGAATGGAAAAATTTGTCCAAGAGGGACAAAGAAGCAAAAGTTGGAGGTGGACAATATGGGAAAATTTGGAGGTGATTGGATAAAAGGGGAAGGAGTTATGGCAAACCCTAAAAATGGAGTAATGTGGGATTTTGGGCTTCAAAAAGTGGATTTTGGGATAAGGCCCCCCAAGGAAGGAAATGTGCAAAATGGCAATGCGGGGGATCTAGTGAAGTTTGGAGAAAAATGGAGTGAAGACAAAGCAGATATGGCAAAAAAATAGAATAATCTTTTTTTTTTTTTTTAAATTACAGAAATAGAAAAAATTTAAACAGACAAATAACAAAACAGAAAAAATGTAGTCACACTGATTAGCAAGCGGTCGAATTAATCTACAAAGCTAAAAAGATGGAAATTAGTCTTAAAAGTGATAAATAAAATAGCAAACAAAAATAGAGCAGATAACAGTCATAGATAATAGTCGTAGATAACAGACCAAATAACAGAGCAGATGACAGTCGCAGATAACAGAGCACATAATAGTCGTAGATAACAAAGCAGATAATAGTCGCGCTAAACAGATAGAAAAGTGTCAAAGGTCTAGATTTCTGATTGTCTAGATAGACAAGAGAATACTCTCCTACTTCCACACTTTCCTCAAAAGATAATGATTCATTTATTCCCCTAATTAAGCCTAAGTATCTAAAAATTGAAAACACAGCTTGCAACACCACTTGGTTAGTAGTTTCAAAATGAAGTCTTTGACAAGCCTAGATTTGATTGACGAATCCTTTGACAAATGAGATCTGCAAACACTTGTTAGACTGTCAAAACATCCAAAAAAAAGAAAACTCTTGACCCTGAAAAAAAAAAAACCTAAAATTTGAGTAAACAGAAATAGCAACTCGTAAACTCTTTGTTTTTTATACGAGTAAATAGAAACAACAACTCTCTAAAAATTGCTAAAAAAGAAAACTCTCTGTTTTTTTTTATACAAGAAAAGAGAAACAAAAACTCATATGACTCATTCTGCAACAAAAATTCACAAAAACTTGCAAATTTTCTTAGTAGTTTTCATGCTGAAGCAGAATCTGCAACAAAAATTCACAAAAACTTGCAAAAAGAGGTTAAATTCAGGGACATGAGTCCCATCGGGCATGCCAAAATGAAAATGGTAAAATGGTTAGCAAGGTGCATTCAAGTGGTTAGCGCATAAATAAAACATTAAAAGATATTAAAACATGAAACATGCATAAAACCACATAAAGACATGAATAAAATGCATATACCTTGCAAACCTTTACCTCTCCCTCGGATTGAGCCTTTGGTGAAGTTGAATAGCGCCTCTCTCTTCAACTTGATCGGATGGGTTCCTCTTGCTTGATTGATGTGGATGGCTCTCCAAATATGCACAATATGATCGATGGGAGGATGAGATGGATGGATAAGTGACTAAGTTATGGATGAGTATGGATTTGGCTATAATTTGGATGTTTTGATGACTTTTTTGAACTCAAATGGGCAGCATAAGATTATTGCACTTGGAGATGATGAATGGAGAGATGGAGTCCTCAATTTATAGGAAGAGGAGAGGAAGAATGGATGGCTAGGATGGATTCATGATGAAGGGCTAGGATTGCTTGTGAGCTCACACAAGGCCCAAGAGTGGGTGTGGAGACCAAGAGATATGCCTTAAAGGCATTTCTTGTCTCCATCCTCCACAAGGTGCATTGGGAAGACTCCCAAGGTACCTTGGGAAGAACAAGGTGCATTGGGAAGACTTCCCAATGTGCCTTGAGAAGAGCAAGGGATGTGACATTCCTTGGAGAATGGAGAGGAGGAATTAAAAATTCTCCAAAAAGGGATAAGCATAGGGATTGGAGGAATAAGAAGGAATTAAAAATTCCTTGGGAGAGGGGATGCCTAGAGGAATGTGAGATCTTGAAAATCTCACATTCACTAGGAAAAGAGCATTTAAAGCTAGTGGTTGGATGGAAGGGACAAGGGGTTGACTTTGTGACTAATCATGATGATTAGTCACTAGCAACTCATTAGGAAGGGGATTAGAGGAAGTGTTAGGAGGGATTAAGATTTGTAGGAGGATTTGATTAAGAGAGAGAATAAGTGGAGGGAATTAAAAATTAGAAGAATAAGGTTAAGTGAGTTTAGGAAGTTTCTAGAAGAATTTCTTAGGTTAATGATGAATTAAGAAGATGATTTGTAGGAATCATGGGGGTTAACTAATTAATTGAAATTAATTAGCTAAGAGGGAGATTTGTGAGGATTTAATTTTTAGAAGAAAAAAGCAAGGGATTGATTTATTAAATAAATTAGTCACATACCATAGTGACAATATTAATTATATTTAATTAATATTGAGGAGAATTTGAATTAACATAATTAATTAATTAATTAATTATGTGAGGAATTAAAAATAATTAAAAATAATTATTTTTAAGTGTCTACACCCAGAGAGCACCATATGACCCCTTAGAACACCATACGACCCTTTACGACACCATATGGTGTCCTCAGGGGTCATATGGTATCCTAAGGGGTCATATAAAACCATATGACCCCTTAGAACACCATCTGACCCCTTAGAACACAAGAAGACTCATAACGACACGATATGGTGTCCTAAGGGGTCATATGGTATCACATGACACCATATGACCCCTTAGGACACAATATGACCCTTAACAACATCTAAGGAGTCATATAGTTTCCTGAGAGGTTATATGATGTCCTATGAATCGTTAGGACACAATATGACCCCTTAGCACACCATACAACCCCGAACGACACCATATGGTGTCCTAAGGGGTCGCAGGACACTATATGACCCATTAGGACACAATATGACCCCTAACGACACCTAAGGGGTCATATTGTGTCATAAGGGGTCATAATACACCATATGATGCCTAACAACACTGTATGGTGTCCTAAGGGGTCATATTGTGTCCTAAGGGGTCATAGGACACCATATGACCCCTAACGACACAAAATGATGCCTAACGATACCTAAGGGGTCATATGGTGTTCTAAGGGGTCATAGGACACAATATGACCCCTTAGCACACCATACAACCCTTAATCACACCATTTGGTGTCCTAAGGGGTCATAGAACACCATATGACCCCTTAGGACACCATACGATGCATAATGACACCATATGGTGTCCTAAGGGGTCATAGGACACCATATGACCCCTTAGGAGACCATATGATCCATAATAAAAATGGTGTCCTAAGGGTTCATAGAACACCATATGACCCCTTAGAACACCATACGACCCATAACGACACCATGTGGTGTCCTAAGGGGTCATAAGACACAATATGACCCCTTAGGACATAATATGACCCCTAACGACATCATATAGTGTCCTAAGGGGTCATAGTACACTATATGACCCCTTAGGACACAATACAACCCCTTAGGACACAAAATAAACCCTAACAAAACCTAAGGGGGCAATATAGTTTCTTAAGGGGTCATAGGACACCATATTACTCTGTAGCACACTATACAACCCCTAACGACACCATATGGTCTCCTAAGGGGTCATAGAACACCATATGACCCCTAAGGACACCATACAATGCATAACAACACCAAATGGTGTCCTAAGAGATCATATGGTGTCCTAAGGGGTCATAGGACACCATTTGACCCCTTAAGACATAATATGACCCCTTAGGACACAAAATAAACCCTAACAACACCTAAGGGGTCATATAGTTTCCTAAGGGGACATAGGACACCATATGACTTCTTAGCACACCATACGACCCCTAATGACACCATATGTTGTCCTCATGGGTCATATGGTGTCCTAAGGGGTCATAGAACACCATATGACCCCTTAGGACACCATATGACACATAACAACACCAAATGGTGTCCTAAGGGGTTATATGGTGTCCTAAGGGGTCATAAGACACCATATGACCCCTTAGGAGACCATATGGCCCATAACAACACCATATGGTGTCCTAAGGGAACATAAGACACCATATGAACCCTTAGAACATAATATGACCCCTAACAACATCATATAGTGTCCTAAGGGGTTATAAGACACCATATGACCCATTATGACACAATATGACCTCTAATAGAGTCATATAGTGTCCTAAGGGGTCATATGGTGTCCTAAGGGGTTATAGAACACCATATGACCCCTTAGGACACCATAAAATCCATAATGACACCATATGATGTCCTAAGGGGTCATATGGTGTCCTAAAGGGTCACGATACACCATATGACCTCTTAGGACGTAGTATGACCCCTAACAAAACCTAATGGATCATATGGTGTCTAAGGGGTCATACGATGTCTTGTGACCCCATAGGACATAATATGACCCCTTAGCACACCATACAACCCCCAACGACACCATATGGTGTCCTAAGGGGCCATAGGACACCATATGACCTGTTAAGACACAATATGACCCTTAACAATACCTAAGGGGTCATAGGATACCATATAACCCCTTAACACACCATACGACCCCTAACGACATCATATGTTGTCCTAAAGGCTCATAGAACACCATATGACCCCTTAGGACACCATAAGACTTATAACAACATCATATGGTGTCCTAAAGGTTCATGAGACGCCATATGACCCTTTAGGACACAATATGACCCCTAACGACATTTGAGGGGTCATATGGTGTCCTAATGTCATATGATGTCCTATGACCCTTTAAGATACAATATGACCCCTTAGCACATCATATAACCCCTAACGATACCATATGGTATCGTAAGGGGTTATAAGATTCCATATGGTATCCAAAGGTGTTATAAGATACCATATGACCTGTTAGGACACAATATAACCCCTAACAACAAATAAGGCGTCATAGGACACCATATGAACCCTTAAGACACAATATAACCCCTAATGACACCTAATGGGTCATATGGTGTCCTAAGTGGTCATATGATATCCTATGACCCCTTAAGACACAATATGACCCCTTAGCACACCATACAACCCCTAACAACACCATATGGTGTCCTAAGGGGTCATATGACACCACATGACCCGTTAGGACATAATATGACCCCAAACGACACCTAAAGGATCATATGTTGTCCTAAGGGGTCATAGGACACCATATGATCCCTTAGGACACCATATAATCCATGATGACACCATATGGTGTCCTAAGGGGTCATATGACACCATACATGACCCCTTAGGACACAATATGACCCCTAAAGACACCTTGGGGGTCATATGGTGTCCTCAGTGGTCATATGATATCTTATGACCCCTTAGCACACCATACAAACCCTAACGACACCACATGGTGTCCTAAGAGGTCATAAGATACCATATGACCCCTTAAGACACCATACGTCTCATAACAACACCATATAGTGTTTTAAGGAGTCATATGGTGTCCTAACAGGTCATAGGACACCATATGACCCTTTGAGACACAATATTAACCCTTAGCACACCATATGACCCCTAACAACATCATATGGTATCCTAAGGGTTCATAGGACACCATATGACTCATTAGGACACAATATGACCCCTAACGACACCTAAGGGGTCATATGGTAAAGTTAGAGGTAAGGATAGGTATGACAAAGAGATGACATTTGGGGAAGAGAGACTTAGAGAGAGTTGGGGTTAATTAGGTGTTGGGAGGAGAGGGGGGATGGGAAAGTATCAACAAAGGGAGAGAGGGAGAGATGAGGAGAGAGGTTCAAAGAGAGAGGTCTAGAGAGAAGGTAATTAGGGGAAGGGGAGGGGGGAGAGAGAGGGAGGGAGTATCAACAAAGAAAGAGGGGGGAGAGATGGGGAGAAAGCCCCCTGATTACCCTCTCTCTAGTCCATCTCTTTGTTAATACTTCCCTCTTCCCCTCTACTCCCACTAATTATCCTCTCTTTATCACTCTCTTCACCTCTCTCCACATATCTCCCTCTCTCCTTTTGTTGATAATTACTCTTCTCCCTCTCTTCTTATCTAATAATTACACCCAACTCTCTCTCACATTATTTCTTTCCCTCAATTACCCTCAATCACCTCTCTCCTCTTATGGGTTTATAGATACTTCCCTCTCCCCCTCTCCCCACCCCCTAATTAATCTCTATGTCTCTCTTCACCTTTGTCCCCATCTCTCTTCTCTCTTGGTTGATACTTTTCCCTCTCCCCCTCTCCTCCTACCCCCTAATAATCTCAAACTCTCCCTCTCATTCTCTCTTCACCCCAATCACCCCCTCCCTCTCTCTCTTCACCTTCCACCTAATTACCTATAGCTCTCTATCTCACACTCTCTCTTCCCCCCAATTAATATCTCCTTCTTGCCTCTCTCCCCCTCTCCTTTTTTTGATACTTCCCTATGCCTCTCCTTGTCCCCTCTGAATTTTGTTGCTAGAGATGAGAAGGAAATGCAGAGAGACTAGTCTAGATCTTAGGGAAAAGAGAGTGACATAGAGGAGGAAATTATGAAGAGGTAGAAATATAAGTGTAGACATCTAAAAATGGTCAACGCTTGCAAAGTCATACTTTAACATTTGCGCATTGCCTTATTTTAGGGTTCTTGCGTCGCATTAACATTTCTTCTATGTTGCGCACTTGGTCTTTATCATTTGCGAGCATCGAGTCCTTCTTCTACATTCCTCATTTTTCTCTCTTTCGAATTTGGTCTTGTCGATAACAATCTTTAGTCATGATTTTGGTCGATCTTATCCTATCACATCAATGTGCGTGCTCATTTATCATCATTTTGGACATCGTCAAACCTAATCGATGATAGAATTAGGGTTTTTGTCCTCTTGTCAATCTTGTCATTTTGCGATCGATTCATCATCGATCCTCGTCCTTGCCAATCTTGTCATTTTGCGATCGATTCATCATCGATCCTCATCCTCGCCAATCTTGTCATTTTGCAATCAATTCGTCATCGATCCTCGTCCTCGTCAATCTTGTCATTTTGCGATTGATTCATCATCGATCCTTGTCCTTGTCAATCTCGTCATTTTGTGATCGATTCATCATCGATCCTTGTCCTTTTTCAATCATGTCAATTTGGATCAATTAGTCATTGTTCCTCGTCAATTGGCGCTTATCAATTGGTCTCCTTGTCAATCTTGGTCAATTTGTCATTGATTTTTGTCAAACCAATCTCAATCATTTATCAACACTGGTCCTTTGTCAGTCAGAATCATGATCAAATCAACCCTACATCAATTATCTTTTGTCAAGACCTAATTGTTGTCCTTGCATTTCTAATTCATTTTCTAGGATTTTATGATTTATTCATTTAATCTTGATTGTCATTTTCCCTCTAGGTTAAATAATTTATTTATTTATCCTAAGTCTTCTTGTCACAATTAAATATTTATTTAATTGGCTAATTAATTCCCCCCATTTTTGTGAATTAATTAATGATTATTAATTAATTCACCTAATTTTCTAATTTCATCAATTTCTAATTTCCTAATTTCCAATTCATCATTTTTAATCTTATTTACTAATTGTTCCTAATTCCTAATTTTCTATTTCTCCTATTTTCTTCAATTTTTCTAATATTTCCCCTAATTTCATGGGAATGGCATTTCAATTTTGTCAATTTTGTCATAATTTGTCAATCAATCAATCTTGCATAGAAATGTCAATTTTGTCATAATTTGTCATATTTGTCATTCTTGATTTGAAATTTCCTTTCAAATCTCTTCATGCTAATCTCGTCATCTCTCCAATTTGTCTACAAATTGGATGATTTTCTTCAATTGAAGGGATCAATCAATCAATCACATTTTCGAGTAACCTTATGCTACAAATTTCATCAAACAACATGCTTTCCACTTGCAAATGCACTTTGTAGCTGAGAACAACATCAAATTGGAAGGTGAAAGAAGAACAATGGAGCCACATGAAGGAGACATATGCATTTGGTTTGCTTTAATTTCATTTTGATTATCTTGTCTTCATATCTCTATTGAGTGTATTAGGATTTCTTATCATTGCAATCTATTTTTTTGTGATTGAGCTAGTTTAAAGTTGCTTTTAATGCATTCCAAATTCTTGATCTACATTTTCTGGTGAACCCGACGTGAACTAACCCCTTAACCATGTCTTGAGTGCTTTTGAGCTGATTTCAAGTTGAAAAACTCAAGAAACAGAGTGACTCAGAGCTTTCTAGACACTTATGCGCCTGTGTCAAAGCATTTTGTGCCTATGTCAAGGCATCCTACGCCTGTGTCAAAGAGATCTGCGCCTATGTTAAGACATCTTGTGCCTGTGTTGGTGCATTCTATGCTTGTGTTGAGGCATTCTGCACCTGTGTAAGGCCAGAAATAGAGGTAAAACCAGTGTTTTTACTTGCAAATTACTTTGTTTTTCATTTTGTTTCTTATATTCTTGGTTTTTCTTTGGTACTGATTCTCTGTGCAGCATCTTGGCGTTACGTGTGACGAAGACTAAAAATGCAACTACTAACAAATCTTATGCAGGACGCGGTCTCTCATTAAAACATCTTGCTTGCGATTTTTAAAGTAGTTGCACATTTTATTTCTTAAAGGTTAATGAACACCATGTATGCTTTGTCTGTTTTTAATTTGATTGCATGTTTTAACCCTTAGAACTGGGCCTGCCTCCCGATTTGCTTGGCACTTCGCACAGGCATTGGTGAGAGGGAACGACCCTAAGTGGTGACGGGCTAAAGCCAAGCTCTTCCGAACCACTCTAAATAACTGTGGATGCAACGAAAGTTGTAGATAATGGGTGCTGGAATGGTATTGTGACGATTTATTTGCCGGATCAATACCCACCCGAATGGATGCCCTTACTAGAATCTCTTGTTTTTAGATGCCAAAATCCTTCTATCTATTGGCTCAAGCATTGTGATATGTGCATGCTGAAGACACCTCTCATGTACTCCTTAGTTAGAGATAGCAAGTTCTTGGGAAGTGATGCCCCTTGAACTCAAAGCTTGGTATGCCCAAGAAGTGAGTGCACTGTAAGGGGGAGCCAGTGCTACCAAGCGTCTAGCTATCCGGCTGAGTGTTGTATTTTATGGTTAGAGGATTCAACAGATATTGTTGTTGCTAGCCATAGGATTTGTTGTGAATGTGCTTGATTGTCTTGAGTCAAAGTCAAACAAACATTTTGTCTTCCGTGATTGTCAAAGGTTAAATCAAAAACAAACTTTCAAAAGTGCTCATAATCAACTTGGGTTTTTCAAAATCAACAACCTTCAATTCAAAAAAAAAATCCAAACAAAAGTCCAAATTTGTCCAAGTATTCATCCAATATTTGAACATGGCTTGTCAAAACATTGAATGTCTTTGTCTCAAAATTCATGTCACTTTAGGCTAGGTTTTGCATAGTCCAACTTAGGTCCTAAGGCATATTGTCATCTCCTTTCATTTTAGTCCTTTTCATTGCAAGCGTCCTCATTTTGCACTTACGTCCAAGATCATTTCCCTAAGTTTGCATTTCATTGTCATATCTAGGCTAGATTTCCATTTAGGTGATATTCCTGCATTAGCCTTGTCATGCTAAAATTAGGTCTTGCCTAGGTTGCATTTCACATATTCCATGTCATTGATCTTCGCGTATCCTTGTCATTGTATTGTCATTTTATCTTGGCTTCATCTTGTCATATCATATCCTTAGATCATGTTCATGTCCTAAGTCATTGTCATAATCATTGCCTTATTGCATTTAGTCTCAAAAAGTTGATTTGTCAAACTTGAAAGATCAAAACTTTGGATGATACCCTAGGTTGTTGTTAGGAAGTCTTGACCTTGTCTAAAATTTGTCCTTTCATTAATATCATTTTGTCAAACCTATCTTAGTATCCAAGCATATAGGTGAGACATTGTCCTATTGTCATTTGGTCCTTTGTACTTTAAGGTCTTGGCTTCATTTCAGCTTCCCAAGGTTGAGTCTTTAGGTTTACATTTCAAAAAGTTTGTCCAAATCTTGAAAAACAACAAAAACATAGGTTGCATTCTTGCCATAGATTGCATTTTCATTTATTTAGGTTGCATTTAGTTGCATATCATACATCATCCTTTTAAAATCAAAAATCCCAAAAACATTGCATAGTGACATGTCTATTAAAACAAGGTTCCAAGCACCAATGATGCAACAAAGTTTGATGTATCAACCGACAATGCAATCGAATTTTAATCCAAGGCAATCACATTATACCCAACCCAACAACAAGGCAATATCGGTCAAACTTTTTATGATGAAATAGGGCTCCAAATACAAAAACTAGAGGAAAAACTAGTTCGAGAAAAAGAGATCTTGGAACAAAAAGTGAAAAACATTGAGAAGAATAGATCACAAATGTCCAAAACATTTAAAAATTTTCAAGGTCCAAACCCAAAGTTTGAGCCAATTGATATAAAAGCTCTTATCGAACGATCAGACATACCAGCTCTCATCTCTCAAATAGAGATGATGAAACAATTTCAAAAAACAAGCACAAATTTCAATCAAGTCCCAAATCAAAATTCATTTGGTCAAATTTCATTCAATCAAATCTCGAATCAACAACATATACAACCAACACAACCAATGGTTCAATTTCAACAATATGTCCAACCAACTATACAATGTCAACAAATGGTTCAACCAATCGTGGAATATCAACAAGTTCAATCAACATATCAATGTCAACAACCACAACCAAACATTCAAAAACAAAACTTGCAACATGCACCAAGCCAAATTTTGAACATGTCAAACCAATTTGATCAACATCTAGTTCAAAATCAAAATATGACATCAGACCAGAACCAACTCCTTTCCAAACAAGTTCAAATTCCAGATACAACCATGTCAAAACCTCGAAAGAAAGGTGGCCTTATTGCAAGGATCTTAAGGAAACTACCAAGTGAGTTCTTTGAGGAAGATCAAGATAATACACTTATGTCTAGCAATGCCTCATCCCCCCATAAACAAATTGACTCTCCGGTGGCATCTATTCCTACACCTTTAGAAGTTTCACAAGAACCTTCCATATTGTCCTCATCAAACAATACACCCAAGGATGAAATTATCCAAGGGCTATCCATAATTGATTGCCAAAATAATCCAATTCATGATGCACGTCCTTGTCATGTTTCAGAAATACAAGACCCAATGCCACCATGCACTTTATTGCCATTACTTGTTTTAGAGAACCTCATTCGAAGTCCCTCTTCCTCATGTTCAAGCATTGATTCCTTGTCAGAATCCATCACAAATGTTCAAAGTGCATTTCCTTCATGCCAAAATGTTGATCCCTTGTCAGAATCCCCCATGCATATCCAAAGTCCAACCCCATGTTAAGAGGATAATTTAGAGCATGAAGAAACGTGTCTTAACAAAGATCAAGATCAAGATCCCGAAACCTTATCATCCCATCCAATTGTTGACTAGGACCCCATGTTCCCAGACACTCATGATGATTCCCCTATTCTTGTCCATCCTATCCAAAGTCCTATTGACACTCCATTCCCCGAGTAAGATCAAGATATCCCAGTCCATCCAATCCCAAATGATCCCCTTCCATTTCATGAAAAAAATGTCCTTTCAAATCCCATTGGCATTCCACTTCCTAAGAAAGATCAAGATATCCCTTCCATCCTTTCCGATGATCCCATTAAAAGTCCAGAGAAAAGCACCTTTAAAGAGGATTCCAATGATCTTCCTCCTCGTCAAGATCAAATTATTCCTTTAAATCCTCCACAGGATCTTTTTATTCCTCCATCTCCTTGTCTTAATGCTCCATATACACTCCAAGATCGCATTTCTTTTGATGATCCCATTATTTCTCCCATTCCATCTCTTGAAGAGCTTGTCATTGAACCATGTCCACTACACAATCCTAGTTCCCCTCATGATCCTAATCCCCCTCATGATTCGAATGTGTCAGTGCAAGATGTTCATGAACCCCTGACATTAACAATGGGTTCTTCCACTTTGGTGCAATCCGATCCACTTCAAGATCTCATTATTTCTCTCATATCACATCCACCTCATAATGGACTCACGTCTTCTTCCCAAAGAAAAGAGTATCCTACAAGTCAAGATATTCATAAAGGCAAAGGAGTGAACCTTCATGAGAAAGAACCCCTCCATATCAAAGAAGATCTTAAGGGTCATGTGTACACAACTCACTCTCAAGACGTTGGTATCCCTCCATCACAATCAAAACATACACCTTCCCCATCATACTTTACATCCATCTTAGGTCCTTATATCCCTTCGTCCTCTATGCAAGGTTAGCAAAGGCACACATCCTTGAGTAAATTTCATCCATCCAAAAGAAGTCCATTTCATTCATATCCATCCATGCATTCCTTTCCCCCTCCAAGCAATTTGGATGCCAAGTGTAAACATCATAAGTCTAGCAATCCACATGTATTCAAGGATCAACATTTCCAATATAATCGACATGTCAAAACAAAGAACAAATTGATCTATAAAGAAAAAGAAATACCCAAAAGGTCACAAAGGCCCATTGCTCAAAAACAAAAGTTAAAATCTATATGGGTTCCTAAATCCCTTGTGCAAGCAATGCACTCCAAGGAACCACAAAAGCATGAAAAATCAAAAACCATGTGGATCCCTAAGCGGCTCCTTGAAGCACAAAAGCCTAAAGAAAAATCCAACTTGGCATCCAAAGTTGCTATTCCTCCATCCAACCCTCTCAAATTTGTTCCTCCATCACCTTCTTCATCCATTTTGGGCCCTTATGTCCCAAAATCCCAAGCTATTCCTCCATCAAAATCTCAATATCCAAAATCCATTTTTCCTCCATCAATCCACCACCCCTCAATGTGTGTGCCAATATTGATCTTGCCTTCATTTCCATCCACTGAAGCCCAATTTTTCCAATACCCTATCCATTATCCAATGCATATTTTCCATCCTTCCATCCCTCTGGTCCAATCCTTTGCATAAATCCTTGCCTTAATTTCATCTCTTTTTCGATGTCCTTATCCTACCAACGTCTTTGAACATACTTTTAAAAGGTCATGGTCCATTTATTTCAAGGTTACTATCCAAACAATAATATGCTTGAGTCCTTCTTCCATCCCCTATCATGTGTCCAACTTCTATTGAAAAAGTCAAAATACAAAAAAAAATCCAAAAAAAAAAAAGAAAAAGAAAAAAAAAGTAAAGCAAAAATAATTCGTCCACTGGTGAAAACCTGGCAAACAGGCGCCTTGGGCAAGTACCATGATGAAAACCTAGCAAACAGGCATCATGCGTAATCTATGAACTTCTTGCACACCACACTTCGGGGCAGGTTTCCTCCTTCATATCCTATTGCCCTTCATTATCCTATCATACCATGTTATACTCCTCCATTGTCCTATTGTCCCTCATGTCCATTTCCTCTTTCCACCTTTGATCTTGACAAGGCTGAGGATCTTCATGAGCATCATGCATCTTGTTTGCAGCTTTTAGTCCATCATAGCTTTTGGTCTTTATCCATTTGCTTATTACAACCTTTCATCCATATTCCCTAGCTTATTGCAACTTTCTGCCACTATCCTGTATCCTATCCCGACCTTCAGTCCATGTCCCTTACCCATTCTTGGTCTTGCTTATCCTATCCATATCTTATCACTATCCATACACTTTTTTTTTTTTTCATTCTTTGATCTTGGTCTGTAATAAGGACACAAAATTTAAACATAGTTTCAAAAACCTCTTGACATGTCCCTCATGCCATGTTCTTGCTTTACATTGTCATATCTAGTCTCTTGTCCCATCACGCAATAGCTCTTGAAAATTGCATCCGTATTGTCTCCATGATAAAAGGCCTTTGTCTTCCCTCTATCCACCAACATTTCAGCAAGCCTATTTATTCACCTGTCATATTCCTTGCCTTGCTAGACACTGGGGGCAAAATCAAAAAAATTGAAAAATGTCCTGAAATAATCCTAAAAACATTCATATAATGTCCTGAAATAATCCAAAAAAATCAAATAATGTCTTGAAAAAATCCCTAAAAATCAAATAATGTCCTGAAATAATCCAAAAAAAAATAAAATAAAATAATGTCCTGAAAAAATCCCTAAAATTAAAAAAATGTCCCGAAATAATTCAAAAAAAATCAAATAATGTCTTGAAAAAATCCCTAAAAATCAAATAGTGTCTTGAAAAAATCCCTAAAAAGTCAAATAAAGTCCTGAAAAACGAACAAATTTTTTTTTCAAAACATCAAAGTCCAAAAAACAATTCTTTTGGCATTTTGCATTTTGTCAATAAATGGTCCCCTTCGTGCGTAGACAGATTGCCAAGCATACATCCAATGACAATCAATCAAACACTATGCTTTAATGAAATCATGCATTAACAGATAAAATTTTCAATCAAACCAGACATTCAAACTGATCAAAATTGTCATATCAATCAATCAACATCAATATCATTTGTCCTTGTCACTATTATCATGGGTCTTATACAGGGTGTGGTATACTCGAAACCAAACTATGTCCTGTCTTCAACGGGGTACCGCATTCCCTGAAACTAGACAGCATGATCCTTCTTGTTCTCCAATTTTGACAATGACGATCAGAATGTTTGTTTGACTTGGTTGAATTTGTGCGTCTTATCTTTTCACCGATTTATCTTTGACTTCGATCATGTTCCTATGTTGCTTGATGATGTCACTGAGTGATTTAGAGTGACCGGGATGGTTCATGGTCCCTTTCCTTGTTTGCTGTTTGTGGAATGTTTGTCACAAACTAGGACAACTATATCATTGGGTGTCTGTGATAAGTACGTTCACTTTGTGAACGCCGCACATACCTCAACCCTTGATGTATGCACCCTAGGATGATTCACTCATTCCTTGTGTGCGACATGTCTGTCTTACGCAAAGGGTTACATTCTAGCTCTAGCCTTCAATGCCATGATGCTCTGCATCCACTTTGCTACAATAAATAAAGGCTCTCACCTACTTATGTGCATTTGTGAAAGAAAGTTTTCCTTCATCTCTAACTGTCCTCTGTCTAATTTCTTCTTACTAACATTTCTTCCATCAGTCTGGTCACAATCTTTTGCGCCTTCCACTGCTTGTCCTTTGTGCATCTGACCTTCAATTTTTTATCCATTCGAACCTATCATCTTCTATCATTCTTATCGATCACTTGGCCTCTTTTCTGGATTTTTTCGGCCAATTCCTCGAGGGGGCATGCATATGTCATTGTTATTGTTTGGGGCATTTTCATTACTGTTCTTTGAAACAACGCTTAAAATCGCATTGTCTCAAAGAGGGGCAAAATGTAGATATCTAAAAATGGTCAACACTTGCGGAGTCATACTTTAACATTTGCACATTGCCTTATTTTAGGGTTCTTGCGTCGCATTAACATTTCTTCTATGTTGCGCACTTGGTCTTTATCATTTGCGAGCATTGAGTCCTTCTTCTACATTCCTCATTTTTCTCGCTTTCGAATTTGGTCTTGTCGATAACAATCTTCAGTCATGATTTTGGTCGATCTTATCCTGTCGCATCAATGTGCGTGCTCATTTATCATCATTTTGGACATCATCAAACCTAATCGATGATAGAATTAGGGTTTTTGTCCTCTTGTCAATCTCGTCATTTTGCGAATGATTCGTCATCGATCCTCGTCCTTGCCAATCTTGTCATTTTGTGATCGATTTGTCATCGATCCTCGTCCTCATCAATCTTGTCATTTTGCAATCGATTCATCATTGATCCTTGTCCTTGTCAATCTCGTCATTTTACGATCGATTCATCATCGATCCTTGTCCTTTTTCAATCATGTCAATTTGGATCAATTAGTCATTGTTCCTCGTCAATTGGCGCTTATCAATTGGTCTCCTTGTCAATCTTGGTCAATTTGTTATTGATTTTTGTCAAGCCAATCTCAATCATTTATCAACACTAGTCCTTTGTCAGTCAGAATCATGATCAAATCAACCCTACATCAATTATCTTTTGTCAAGATCTAATTGTCATCCTTGCATTTCTAATTCATTTTCTAGGATTTTATGATTTATTCATTTAATCTTGATTGTCATTTTCCCTCTAGGTTAAATAATTTATTTATTTATCCTAAGTCTTCTTGTCACAATTAAATATTTATTTAATTGGCTAATTAATTCCCCCCATTTTTGTGAATTAATTAATGAATGAAAAATTATTAATTAATTCACCGAATTTTCTAATTTCCTAATTTCCAATTCATCATTTTTAATCTTATTTACTAATTGTTCCTAATTCCTAATTTTCTATTTCTCCTATTTTCTTCAATTTTTCTAATATTTCCCCTAATTTCATGGGATTGGCATTTCAATTTTGTCAATTTTGTCATAATTTGTCAATCAATCAATCTTGCATAGAAATGTCAATTTTGTCATAATTTGTCATATTTGTCATTCTTGATTTGAAATTTCCTTTCAAATCTCTTCATGCTAATCTTGTCATCTCTCCAATTTGTCTACAAATTGGATGATTTTCTTCAATCGAAGGGATCAATCAATCAATCACATTTTCGAGTAACCTTATGCTACAAATTTCATCAAACAACATGCTTTCCACTTGCAAATGCACTTTGTAGCTGAGAACAACATCAAATTGGAAGGTGAAAGAAGAACAATGGAGCCACATGAAGGAGACATATGCATTTGGTTTGCTTTAATTTCATTTTGATTATCTTGTCTTCATATCTCTATTGAGTGTATTAGGATTTCTTATCATTGCAATCTAGTTTTTCGTGATTGAGCTAGTTTAAAGTTGCTTTTGATGAATTCCAAATTCCTGATCTACATTTTCTAGTGAACCCGACGTGAACTAACCCCTTAAACATGTCTTGAGTGCTTTTGAGCTGATTTGCAGGTGAAAAACTCAAGAAACAGAGTGACTCAGAGCTTTCTAGACACTTCTGCGCCTGTGTCAAAGCATTCTGCGCCTGTGTCAAGGCATCCTGCGCATGTGTCAAAGAAATCTGCGCCTGTGTCAAAGAGATCTGCGCCTGTGTTAAGACATCCTGTGCCTGTGTTGGTGCATTCTGCGCCTGTGTTGAGGCATTTTGCACCTGTGTAAGGCCAGAAACAAAGGTAAAACCAGTGTTTTTACTTGCAAATTACTTTGTTTTTCATTTTGTTTCTTATATTCTTGGTTTTTCTTTGGTACTGATTCTCTGTGCAGCATCTTAGCGTTACGTGTGACGAAGACTAAAAATGCAACTACTAACAAATCTTATGCAGGATGCGGTCAAAGACTCTCATTAAAACATCTTGCTTGCGATTTTTAAAGTAGTTGTGCACATTTTATTTCTTAAAGGTTAATGAACACCATGCATGCTTTGTTTGTTTTTAATTTGATTGCATGTTTTAACCCTTAGAACTGGGCCTGCCTCCCGATTTGCCTGGCACTTCGCATAGGCATTGGTGAGAGGGAACGACCCTAAGTGGTGACGGGCTAAAGCCAAGCTCTTCCGAACCACTCTAAATAACTGTGGATGCAACGAAAGTTGTAGACAATGGGTGCTGGAATGGTATTGCGATGATTTATTTGCCGGATCAATACCCACCCGAATGGATGACTTTAATAAATATTTATTATTTATTTTCTAATTGAATTCTAAAAAAAGTCCTGATTGATAGACTGATTGAAAAATACTCATAACTTTCAAACTGCATAGCATTTTTTGAATTTGAAACATACGTCACATCCTATGCTTCGTCTACTATAGGGAAAAATTTTAAAAAATTGAATTTCATAAGTTTTTGACCAAGTTAAGGTGGTCAGATATAGGAGTTTCTGAATTTCTGAAAAGTTGTAGTAAAAAAATCATAAATAATTATTTACTTTATAAAACATTATTAAAAAATATGTGTCACATCCAGACATGAGTCTAATACTTATATTATAAATCTTATAAAAAAATATTATGTTTTGATTGTAATTAGGGTGGTCAGACATACACCTACTTCTTATCTTTTTCCTGAAATTTTTGTACCACTGCATTGAAATTTAAAATTTTCATCAAATAGGATTTGTTTTTCAAAAAACAACTAGTAGCTTAGAAACTACATTCAATTTTCTATAGATTCTCTTCTTACATATTTTAAAAATAATTTTCATAACTTATTCAATTTTTCATGTCAAGTTGCATAACTCTGATTTTTTGAAATTTCATTGCCACTTAAGGGCCTGTTTTGGCACACCATGATCCTGCACATACCCTCTCGTCGATTCAGTTCGAAGACCTCGTTCCCAAATTACCAAGAGATTAGCGGAGAAGCAGTCGCCTAACTCCCCTCCCAGTAAGAAGAAATATCTGGGTCATGCAAAGAAAGGTTCATCTTCTCGAGTCCTAGAAGGTCCCCCAGTCTCACAACGGTTGGTGACTTCCACAGATCAAGTACCCCCTTCTTTACCCTTTCTCTCTACTCAAGTTGTGTTTGTTGCTCCCCATATCACACCCATGCCTGCCCAAATTCCCACTGCTCTAACTTTAGCGCCTGCTGGAACTCCGACTGACTCTCAAGTTGCATTTTCGTAGGTCCCCGTTTCGCTCCCCGACCCTGATTTTATCCCTGCAACGTTTTCCTTGCTAATGCCCGATGCAGCCACTGTCTCACATAGACTTGGTTTTGGAGAGTCCACTCCTCCCTCAAATATTGGGGTAGTACCCATTGATCCATTTTCCTTAGGAGCCTCTCCTTTCGTCCCATTTTTTTCTCCATCCATGCTTGCGCATCCCATTCAAACCCCTTTTGCTGGCCCTATTTCCCAATTTCCCTTTGCAATCCCTCCTAGTGCAACATTTGTAGGCCAAGCTATTGCAAATCCATATGCTTATCAACAATAGGTTACCTATTCCAATTCTGCACACATTGGAAAAATTGGTAAAAGAAAGGAGAAGGATGGTGCCAGGCCAGCCCGTCCTCACATACAGACACATTTCAATAAGGAAAAGGATAGTCTTTTCTTTGTTCCCAAAGGTCGACAAGCCAAAGGCCCAAATGAGACCCAACGATTAAACTTTACATGCTATTGGGGTCAATCTTCTGAATGCTATAGCATCTGATAAAGTTGAGATGATGGAAGAAACTTTGAAGGTTGTATCTTGGGATTTCATCAAGAAGATCCATCACCTAGAGAAGGTGCAAGCGGAGAAAGCGAATCTCCGAGAATCTTTGGACTAGTAGAGGAAAGAAGATAAAGCTAGGAATGTTGAAATCAACCGCTTATAGGGATTGTTGACACAAGCTAGCTCTGAAAAAGGAAAGTTATGGTCCGCCCTTAACAATCTGAGTTCTCAGTTGAAAGGGCAGGAGTCAACGGGAAATGTGGCCTTGAAAGAATTGTAGGAGAAGGAGCAAGAAATACAGTAGCTAAAAGAAACTTCCAGAGATGCTACACAAATGCATACACAGTTGCATGAGGAGATCCGCTTAAAAGAAGAGTGCGCTCAACAATTGAGTAAGGCACAGGTCACACTTTCGGAGGAGAAAGCAAGGTTTGAAACAGAGTTGCGTGAAAAAGGGAGTAGCCTGGATCAAGTGGAAAAGAAATTCATGGATACAGAAGGTTTATTGCAGCAAGAACGAGATCTCATGTCGTAACTTCAACAAGTTGTGCAAGATGGAAGCACCAGAATCATCGCTATGGAAAGTCAAGTGGTCCTTGAACAAGACAAGTGCAGGGAGCTGCAACATGAAATAACAACAAAAGACGAAGAAATCTCACGACTGCCAATCATTCCTCCCCTCATGGAGGTTCATGATGATCTATCTCCATTTCTGGTGGAGTTGTACGTTTCCCATTGGGAAAGAATTAAGCAGTATTGTCGTTCACTACAACTCGTACTGAGATTTCTAAGAGATGTGCAGTCCCTCCATATTGAAGTAGGCACTCTCATTAATAGCTCTCTGGTTTTTATTGGTCCTAAGCTCCCCATATCCCAGGGTTTAATTCAGATGCTATATGCGACTCAAGATGAAGAGTTGAGAGAAAAAGGGGTTACAAACCGCAAGCAATTAATCAGGAAAACTAATGTCTTCATCAACCAATGCAGGATGATCATGCATGTCTTAGCAGCCCTTGAACTTTTGTAGGTTTCGGTTCTAGATATCAAGCAGCGCATAGAGAGGTTTGTTTCCTTGGGTCTACCTTCTCCTTTTCCTGCAGATGATTTCATGTTAGGGATTGAACAAATGTTGAACCAGATAGAAGAAATACAGTAGGAGAGGACCTTCCTACAATGCCTGAATAATCCTATCTCGACGGAGGAGGTCGAGCATCTCCTGCATCCCTTGGCCCAACTCTATGCACTCTTGAAACTAGTCCATGATGAACCAGCTCTTGTCATTCGACGAAGTAATTTGTTTCGATCAACACTACCAGAGTCTGGAAGCATAGGTGTTGCCCTTCGAGGATGAATGGTTTCTGTTGCAGCAGGTCTTCAATCTACTTCGCCTCGCTCTAGCATGAAGTCTGGTCTCCGAACCAACAATTTTGGGTTCTAGCATTCTGTAGGCAGAATTCCCCATTTAGTCGCCAAGAAATATTGATATTATTTCGGGATTGCTCACAGACATCATTTTGACCAAGTGGCAATGTTCTTCTTTGCCTTCGGCCTTTTCCCCATTTGCCAGGTGGCGTCTCGACATTGCCTCTAGTTGCTCGTATTTTTCGTTCAAAGTAGGGAGAACATGGAGTTGCCGTGTGGCTGGGTTTTTGTAACATGGTATGTTTCTCAGCCCCACCATTCATCGTGCGAGGATAAGGACACTTGGTGCCTCCACACTGCCCGATTTGGTTATGTTTCTGCGCTCATTTTCAGATGTTCCCTGAGTTGCCGCATGTCTTCCATGGTGCTTTGTGAACCAGGATGTGGTTTGCATCATGGTTTTATTGTTGGGCAAGTATGGAGATCGCCATGACACGGTGGAAATAGTAACTTTGAAGGTGGTTTTGCTGGGTAGTGTCTTGTTGGGCGCCACGCCAGGTTTTCTTATCAGGAGCAGTTGCTAGGATGTTGTTGATGTCGTTGGTTGTTAGTTAGGAGCTGCGAGCTCTATTTATGCTTTCTTTTCCTTTCTTAGAGGGGTTCAGACTTTCAAAGAGTTTTTTAGACTTTGGCTCATTTGAAGAAGCCTTTATGTTGATTTAATTTGGTGAATGATAGACAGATCAGATTGTGCCTATGGTCTTTGTGATGGTTTAATTTGAAGCTTAATATATTATGTGTTGTTTTCAAGTTCAATAACTTTTGTGATATTTGTTGTGAGACTTCGCGTATTAAACTATGTTTTGAGACTTGTTATCTGTTGAATGAATAGTTAATATCATTTTATGTTGAATGAGTGTTATGTTGGATTATTCTCTTGAATGGTTCTGAGCATGTAGATTGTTGAATGGGCTTTAAAACCAGATGTTTCTAGGTTTTATATGTTGTTAATGCTTTTCCAAAATGTTCTGACGCATCGCCTAAATAGTGTAGACTATTTTGCTTTAAGTTTCCTCCTTCCCCTTTTCTCCCCCAATTATATAAGAGACGACTTCTTAAACCCAAAGGTCATTCAGTGAGTTTTGTGCAATAGGTCCCCCTATCACTGAATTTCCCATAAGATTGTTCACGATTAAGATAAAATTAAGAGTCAACATTATCTATTGGTACTCTTCCCCTACTTGAGTTTATGCACACCTCATGGGTGGGACAAATAAGGATTTCAAAAGGTATAATGAATATTATAAGTAAAAGTGTTATAACAATAATTGGACCCCACACAACTATTGGCCACTCTCCTTTACAGAGAATATTATCTTAAGGGTTCCATATCTAATTGACTAGATATGTGTACAATGTGTGTCATATGTTGTTGTGTTTTAAAAGACACAAATGACATGTATGTCCACCACTTTTTTGTACAAATAAATACTAATCATAAAATAAATATTCTCTCAAAATTGATTGGTGCATATTTGTGAAGTTTTCAAGAATAATTTGTATTTTTTGATTGACTAATAGTCCACTATAAGACAACAATCCCTCCCTCCACCATAAGCCCCCACTTCCCTATTGGCCCTTCCCCTTTACAGAGAATATTATTTTAAGGGTTCCATATCTGATCAATTGGATATGTGTACAATGTGTGTCATATGCTATGATGTTGTAAAAGACTTGTAAGACTTTTATGTCTACAACTTTTTGTAACAAATAAATACTCATTATAAAACAAATATTCACATATGAACCCCACTTAGACCACCTACTGTAAAACGGAAACGTCTATCCAACAAACTAAAATGCACATCATACCAAGAAGATAATCATTTTTTGAAAACTCTCTTGTATGATGTATGTTTTAGTTAGCTAAATAACCACTAATCTATAAAACCCTAGACCCCACTTCCCTATCTAATCAATCAAGATGGCACAAAATTAAATGAAGAACAAAATAGATGTGTTAATTTACCCATTACTTGAGTTTGTACACACCTCATGCACTGGGGACGCGTCTATTCTGGTTCCAAAAAGACAGTACGAATTGACTAACACGCGTGTTAGTCACGCATTTTACACTGTCGATTTTGCAATTAACGACTGCGATTGACTAACCTGTCACTAACACACTGTACGATCTGTTTTGGAGCTAGAATAGCCGCAACCAGGGCAGGTAGAAGTCAGGAAGGTAATATTTAGTAAAAGAATTGACCTCAAATTTGGTGCTGTCAAAAAATAAAAAAATACACCAAGCTGTGAGGATTTAATCTGCACCTTTCATCTTTCATATTGGGTAGTTCACCTCGCAATGCCACCATTACAGTTGGCACATGTGTAATTCGTACCAACTTTACGATACGGTGCACGTGGCCTCCTTTCTTCACGCCGTTAGAAGCTCGTCACTAAGCTCCGATACAACTGCCGGCGTGCTGAATTTCCGTACCACGGCATCTGGCATGAAGCTTTAAATATCATATGCTGCCCCCAATCCTGCCTAAAGTTGCGCAAATTTTTCTGTACGGCACGCTTTCGATCTGTACGGAAGGCCCTGCAAAAGCTCTTTTGATTGGCTTTGGAAATTCACTGCAGTTTTAAATATGGCAACTGAACTTTTACCACTTTGGCTGCTTCCACCGACCTTTCGCAGAAAATGTGGCGTTTTGCAGAATTAGAGGACGCTACGAAATTCACACTTCACATGGCCCTGTTTGATTGATTGATGTGCACAAATATAAATAGTGCCTTTAAATCTTCTTTAAGGAAAACGCCCCACTTTTAGCATTATTATTGATTGATTGCACTGGTTTTAGTATATTACATAAAAAACATTCTCTGGAACGCCATTAAATGTTTTCTCACGTGCTTACTTCTTCTACATTGGTGTTCTACATATATAGCCACGCCGTTTCTGATTTTTGCAGGACAGAGTTTTATGGGCAGTGATAAATGAATACTCTAGTTTGGAGATTGACTGATATAAACTGTCGAAACTTCTCGGATGCTTCGTGTTTGTTTTTTGCATGTTACATGTAGAAGACGCCGAGCGAAGTGCCTGGCAGTTTTCGGCGGCGGCGGCGGCGGCGGCGGAGGGAGGAAAAAGACAAAAGTTAAATTTTAAAATTTTAAATGGAATTTCTTTAATAAAAATTATTTATGTATTGGAACAAATTTGAAACAAAAACTTGTATGGGATATGTAGTTTAGTATATAAATTTTTAGATCATTAAAATAATATTTAGTATGTTTTAGTTTTTTTTTCAAATTATTTTGAATTTGTAAGTTAAATCTTTTAAATTATCCTCGTCTAATTTGATAATATAAAAACTACAAATAAATTTTGTCTTTATTATTGAAACTATAAAACTAATTATAATACTAATTGAATGTAAATTTTAAAAATAGATTCTCTAATATTCAATAAGATATTTATAGATATTATAGTTAAGATTAAATGAACTAACTTAAAAAATAATTTAAAACTAAGTCAAATTACATAATCTTTTCCCTAACACTAATGCTCATCCAACCTAAATCTTACACTAATCCAAACTAAACATAAATTTTAACCTTAACCCTAACCCATAACAAATTTTAACACTGACACTAAACCAAATTTAACCACAACCCTAAAACTATACAAAATTGAAAGCTAACTTTAAACATAATTGAACACTAACCCTTAACCTAACTTAAGACTAAACAAAACTAAACACTAACACAAAACCAAACTAAATCTTAATCCTATAAAATAATATTTAGAATGTTTAAATTTTCTTATAATAATTATAATAAATTAATAGCAATATAATAATGAAAATACAATAATAATATTTGTGGAGATGTTTTGATTATGACTACTTGGATGAAAAATGAAAATTTTGGTCCTATAAATCTTAACTTTTGTTTGATTTGATATATGTTATAAGGTAACTAACATGACAAATGAATTTTTCCTTCACTATTGAAACTAGGTGAAATTTTTTTGATACTAATTGATTAATTATGAAAATACTGGTAGTTACGAGTACAAGGTAACTACCATGACAAGTGGGTGAAAGACTAATATTAATTGAATAATAGATAATATATTCTCTAGCATTATTGATATTCCATTATTAGATAATTAAAAATGTATTCATTAGTGATATTCCATTATTGAATAATAAAAAATATATTTTCTAATATTCAACTAAGAGCAAATATTATTGTTAAGATTGAATGAACTAACTTAAAAACTACAAATATTACCAAATACATTCATTATAATTAAATGATTTTTGATGTATTATGACTAAGGTTTGAATTATAATTAAGTTTACTTAATGTTAAAAAGATATAGTGTATATGTCCCTAGTCCTTCCAATAGTTCATTATCCTTAGATCATTCCTCAAAGCATGAAGAAGTGGATTTTTATTATATATTAACAAGCATATTCTACACACATCATTGTAATTAATACAATAAAAAAAAATCATTATTTTTTTTAAGAAATTGGGATTACAAATTATCAATATGACCCTACATTTATATGTACTAGATTGAATTCTTCGACTACCTATTCATTCATTATAATTAATACAGTATAAATTATTAATCTCTTCTATTTTCTAATTGTTTGCAAAAAAAAAATTCAATTACTATTACAAATCTACACCAAGTACTTGTCATTACGTGACACTTGTTTCTAGATTGAGTTGAGTATTTTACTACATTTTAATTCTAAGTAAAATTTGGTTTGTACAAGTAGTAAACAAACAAAAAATTTGTTATAAGATTAATTGAAATCTTTTCTTAAAAATAACAGTTTGGTGAGAGGGTAGGAAAGGTGGAGCACTAGAAATTTCCCCACGATCTTAGACTTTCTTCTACCACTTGTCAAAAGTTTCAGTATTTCAATTATTACTAATTATTTTTTTTATTTTATATTTATTAGTTTGTTGAATTGAATATGCTAAATAATAAAATTCATGAGATCACTACTTCTATAAATTTTGAAGCTTAAATTTTTAAGTTTGAATTGCACTACACCAAAAATAATGAGACCATCCACTTCAAAATAATCCTTAAAAATCTAGCAACATTGATATTTTTTAGCAAGCTCCCCTCCATATAATCTTTGTCTTGTTTCACAATCAGTAATGCTCTATTTTTTATATTGGATATCTATTTTTTTTAATATGAAACAATGTAAGAATAATCATATAGAAATAAACAATTCGATTATAAGAAAATAAAAGAATATTTAATTTCTTATTTTTAAGAAATGTTATATTCATTTGGAGATATTTTATTTACTTAAAAGTTTATTTTATTTTATTTAGAATTATTATTATTTTCTTGCATACATATTAAAGATGTAAAATGTTATTTAATTTGGAAACTATTTTCTTAACTTAAAAATTATATTGTTTTATTTTATAACTATTTAAATTACAATGAGATATAAAATTGATATGTACTAATTATTTTTTAATTGATAATAGATTACCAAAAAGATGAATCAAAGTACAATCACTAGTCTAAGTAGATAAAAGAACAATATTAGTAGATTGGACCACAAGAGACCTTAAGATGAAAGCATGAGAATCTACAAAGATGAAGATTAGTACATAATAGAGAGTATGATTTTCAAAATTCACAAATTTTCATAAATATATCCATATTGTTCTAACCAATAGGAGTGTCAATATCAAAGATGATGTCGTTAGACCTAACTACCTCGTGGTAACAATCTTTTTCTTACACATTTTTCTTTTCCTTGAGGCCCATATCTTCCAAATGCATCTCATAGGTGTATTTCTTATTATACCTCTTTTGAAAATTTGAATAACTATTCAAGAATTTATCATCTTCATCTCTAGAGAAAGGCTAATGTCTAGCATATTTGATTTTTGATTTATTGAAGGTAGCTTGCCTAGTGTCCAAGAGCTCCCAAAACTTCTCTTTGGATACTTACAACATTACAATGACTACAAAGAAATGGTATGAAAAATGAGGCTTTTATTAGACTTAGTAAGCATCCTTGTTTTACTTTGGAACCAATCTTAGTTTCTTTCTTTCCATAAAAACCACATAATTTTAGTAGTTAAAAAAAGTCTAAAAAGGTTGAAAACTTTGCTAAGACCTTTAACATAACCAAAAAAATCTCTTTCCAAGAAATAGTTCCTTTATTGTCCCAACCCCTATTGAAGTAATTTTAGGATAATTATCTAATTATTTATTAATTAGGTCTTTTAATTGCATGTTCACTTAAGCTAAACTTTGGTGCTTTTTAATATATTGATTTTTCTTTTCTTGCATTAGTCCTATATTTAGTTGAGCTTAATTTAACACCTACTTTGCATTTCTTTAGTTGTTCTAATTTTAGCATTAGGGTGTTGTTGTCACAAAAGTTTGCACCCTTGATTGAGTTAATAACTCAAACAACCTTGTGAAACATGAAAACAACCTCCAAGTGTGGGACCTTAACATGTGAGGATGAATCTCTAGAGAAGGCTAACTTCCTTTCCAATTAGGGTGCAATGTTGAACCAACCCAACACTTATAAAGCCTGTTCCTAAAACCTATTCTCCTAAGAGAAAATTAAATGGAGGTGTTGCATCAATATTGAAATTTGTCTTACCTTTCCTATGAATGCATAAGACATACATAAAATTATCCAAACACACACAAATTTTCCATTTTAATCAACTCCTAATGATATATGCAAATGTTCGGATCCTAGAAGGTGATGGGAGGAATGAAAGTAATTCACAGACAACACCTACGAAGATGTTAACACAATCACACAATCTGAAAACAAAAAAAAATACATTTAAACAGAAAGGTAAGATACATTACACAAGGTGTTTGAACTGAAAAGAGGTCAAACAAAAAACTCGATTGATGTAAAGGTAAGGCAAATTATAGTTACAGAAGGAATTTCTATAAGAGAAAAGTGAGAAGAACCCTAAAAATATGTTACAAAATTGCCTTTATAGTGTAGGCATAACTTAGATTGGGCATTGAAATAAAAAACCGTAACCAATTGGGGTTAGGTTGTTGGCATTTTTGATGTTTATGTTGTGATTGTCATTGATGGACACACGCTTGTATTGAGATCCCCTTTATATGTATGAGCTTGTGCTCAACCAGTATTTGTTGCAACCGGTATGTTGTATACTAGTCTCTAGACTAGTGATTTTGCAGAATGTGTTTCCCGGTCTGAAGCGACATGTTGACCCCAAGCGGTTCGTATATCCCAAATGGTATGAGGGAGCAAAGTGGCACAACACATTCTTACCAGTCTTCATTTTTTACAAACCGGCAATCGGTATTTTGTAGGAACCGGTAATACTCTGTGATGAGTTATCATCCGGCATTTTGTGATGAGTTACCAATCCACCGATTGTTTGACGGTGCCGACACATTGACGGTGATTCTTGTGTCGTGTTACTGAGTATGTCTAGATTCATTGAACCTAGGAAATTGTAATGTAATCCTATTTGACCGACATGAAATCAGATTCCTTTAAAAAGGACATCATGTCTAGGGTTTTAAGTTGTTGTTGAAAGGGTTAATGTTGAGCTAGGGTTTGAGGTGGAAGTTGAGTTGTTGTGAGAACGATCTTATCTAAGAAGATCAAGTTGTAACTATGAGAGAGAGAGAGAAGACTGAAGTAATGCTGGAATGCATTAGTTGTGAGCAAAACTGGATCTAACCAAGCAGTTTGTGCTATTAGATAGATCAAACACTTGTTGATTACTCACATCTTTGACAAGTCGGTAGCCCTTAACCGGGTAGGCCTCAAAGCCTTTGTAAAATCCTCTAACAAGGTGGTTCACACATGTGAATCGAAAATCCTCTGACAAGGTAGTGTTTAATCAGACTTATCTCCTAACAGAGATTGAGATTCCTAACAGGGTCTGTTCTGGTGAAGAACATTGTAAGACCTTAACCGGTCTAGTTTCTATTCTGTAGATAGTGACTTGTGAGTTCCATCTCACCGTGGTTTTTCCCAGTTGGGTTTCCACGTCAAATATCTTGTGTTATGGTTGTATTGCTTTTGTGGGTGAATTCTTTATTTGCATTTTGGTTTCCATGTGTGGTAACCGGTTTGACTGCCAAAATACTTTACTGGTTTATCTTTAGACCGTGTAAGTGTTTTAGTGCAGTAGTTTTTGACATACTAATTCACCCCCCCTCTTAGTATTCATCAATTGGTATCAGAGCCTACCTTTCTATAAGTTTAACCACTTGGAAAGAGATATGGGGGAATACACCTTAAGGGAACTTACTCAATGGCTCACTAAGTCTGAGCAAGTCTATGATGATCTTATGGTCAAATACAAGGCATCTCAAGCAAAAAGGAGAGAACATGCAGAGAGGCTGATGGAACTATCTGAAAGTAGTTCTGAAGATGAAGCTAACATGGAAGCCATGATTGCTGAAGTGAATAAGCTGAATGATTCAAACTCCAATCTGAGAAAGGAGTTGGAAGGATTGACTATTCGGTTTAATCAAGAGCTTGAGAACCAGAGAAAAGCTGAAGATCTGGTAAAGGACAAAGATCATGAAATCTCCAAGTAGAAACATGAGATTAGTGCACTGACTGCTCACCTTCATGAGAGCAGAATGGAAAAAGAAGACATGCAAGGAGAACTAAACATTGCCATCTCTAAAAATGCAAGTCTAATGGATACAAACACTGCTATTTCCAAAGAACTCTTTGAGTCAAAGGAAATACTTGCTAAGTTTGGCAAAAGTACTATCAAGCTAGAGCAAAAGCTTGAGTCATCTAGACCGGCAAAGAATACCAATGGTCTTGGTTTTTCTGGACATGAGGAAGGAGAATCCTCAGGAACAAATGCTAAAGCATCAAAGAAGCAACCGACACTCAAAGGAAAAGGTAAGCAAAAATTCAAACCTATTTGCTTTAACTGTCTTAAAGAAGGACACACTACCAATGTATGTAGGAGTAAAGCCTACAATAATTTTCCTTATTTTATCAACAATGTACCTAGATCCAACAAGTTCAATGGTCATTGTTATGCATGCAACAAGTTTAGGCATAGAGCATTTGAATGCAGGTCTGTAATGGATAACACTGGAAGATATCCTCAGAGGACCCAAGGAACTGGTCCTGAACCTTTTATGAACTGGAACCACAACCGGTTTAATGTCTTCAATCATCAGTCAAGAAGCGGTGGCCATCAAGCGGCAACCGGATGGAGAGAAAGTTGCATGACCTGTCATGGTCATGGTCACACTGCTGCAACATGCAGAAGGAAGAATGGAAACATGTACAATGGACCTTGGAGAGCACCTGGACTTGTTTGCTATCACTGCAACAAATTGGGTCACATTGCAAGATTTTGCAGAAGCAAAAAAAGTATATCTGATGATATACTAGTCACTCAAGAAGGAGAAATAGATGTTGAAAAAGTTCAAGGAGACATGAAGAAAATATGGAAGAAGAAACCAATATTGTCGGAAGAGGAACCGGTTTCTGCACCTAGTGTGGAAATATCAGAACCGACAAACTAAGCCTCAAAGGCTTAGGGGGAGCAAACAACGAAATGCTTTCGAACCCCCAGTTGACACTGATAAAAGTCCTTAACCGGTATGCAATACCTGTTGCTTGGCAGAAGACCGGAAATAGTAAAAAGGGAAATTAGGGTTTACGCCCTAATAAAGGAGCATTAATGACGGTAGGTGAGAGACATGTATAAATGCATTTTTCAAATCATTTCTCACTATCTGTTTTCGAGCGAAGAAAAGTTTTCAAGTGCAGAGTGAAGAAAAGGCAATTTGAGCTTAGATTTCAAGAAACTGGATAACCTTGAAAGAGATTCAAATCTAGTTTGCAAGCGGTAGTGAAGAACACAAAGCGGTGATTTGGCATCCAACGGAGAGTGAAGTGAAGCAGAATCAGGAAGCCCTAAATTCGCGTTTGAAAGGTATTTTTCAGTTCTTGAAATATTCTTCAATGGCTTCCGCATCTCATACCAGTTCAAGTACATCCATTGAGTCAGAAAGTTTCATTCAGAGGAAGTCCAAGTATAATGCTTTATCACAAGTTCCAGCTTGAGTCATAGTCGAAGAAGGAATTTCCCATTATATTGATTACAAAATAGAAGGCCTAGGGTCTTTAGCCATTCATACTCAGTTAGGTCTATTTTGTGGAAAGGACAAAAGGATCAAACCGGAATTTATTGTCATAGAGAAGAAGAAATTACACAACACAGTATATTTCCTAGAAGACTTCATAGAGGATCACATCAGGATCATCTTGAGTAGAGTCCATGGTGACAAGATGTACCTGGAGAGGACGCATGATATCATGCCTCAGGCAATTCATGTAGTCACCGGTTTCTGCAACATAAGGGAGGTGTCAGCATTGAGAAAAGTGAGCAAAATGGAAATGACCAAGCTCACCAGTTCAACAAGTGATTCACGGGGCATGATAGTCAATCCTATCAAGGATGATTTGGTGAAATACGCATGCATGGTGATTAGATACAGAACATTCTCAGCCAGCAGGATTAATTTTGTATCTGCTGCAGCGCTAAATGTCGCTCACCGAATGATAAAAGAGGATGCATCTTTTGACTTATGCACCAGCATGCAAAGGCAACTCCTGCTAAATCTTAAGGCAATCAAGTAGGACAACTCACTGAGGTTTAAGTTTGGACAACTACTAGTAGGGTTGTTCTTTTATTTCCAAGGCTACTTTCTGGGTGTAGGAGATGTCCAGTGGTCACCTGACCAACCGGTAACCAAGCAGATAAAGGAAAGAATGCAAGCCATTGGAACCAGCTACCCTGAGGTACTGAACAAATATTTTGATGAGTTCAGAAGAAAGATGAGTCAGAGGGTAAGAATCTCAGGTGACATAGTGAAGAAATACGAATATGACATCTGTTTCACTATTCAGGTGGACAAATGTCTAATGGAGGCTATTAAGCCTAGAATGGAGGAAGTGGAGCCTATGGGCTATGAAGTCATGTTTGGCATGCTGGAAGGGTATGCTTCAACCCTTATTGCCTCGCCTCTTGATCCAAAGGCTAAGAGGACCGGAACCTACTTGGAGAGGATTGCACCAGTTGAAGAACCATTGGTAAAGAAAGGAAAAGAACTGGCAACTAAGAAAGCTAAGGCAGTGCCAGCAGCATTGGTACCGGCTACCACTGCAACTCCAAGAGTGACCAAGCGGTCACCGACAAAGAAGAGACCACAGGTAACACCGGCAAAAGTCTTCGAAAGAAAGAGGAAGACTAAGGCAAATGAACCAGACTCCGAAGAAACCGAGTCTGATGAGCAGCTAAAGAAGGCAAGACAGACAAAGAAGATGAAGAAGAATGAACTGGCAACATCTGCATTGGTAAATATAGACATCTCCTCATACAAACCTTTGATACATTGTCAAAGAACAGTAAAAAATATTAGGAGAAAATTACTTCATGATTTAATAGATTATTATGATGAATTCAATAGTGAGGAAAAAGATGAAGTACTACAGGAAATCATTCTTTATTTATGTAAAAATGACCGGTTACTATCAGAGATTAAATCTCAGACACTGGATTCATTATTTAAAGCATTGGATAATAAATGGCGCATTGCCATTGAAAAGGAACAGGAGATTAGGGAGAAATTTTTTGCATAGTACTTCCCCGAACTCTCAAATTCAGAATTGTTTGATGCCTTGGATCAAAATAAAGGTCTCTTCTTCACAAGGAGAAGAAGACTCTGGTTGTTGGAGGGGAGAGTTGATGATGTAGAAAAGGATACACATCAGCACATGGCCCATGCTATCAGCTCTCACAAAGCACGAATGGCCAACCTCCAAGTGGAAAAGGAACCGGTTATTTCCAAACTGGATGAGGTCTTTGATGAGGAAGGAAACTTGGTGGAAGAACCAATCGACACCATCGATGTCGATGCCCTAGATGTAGAAGATGTCACCCAGGAAATACCTTCTGAGGGAACAGAGCAAGGGCAACAGGTCGATCAGGGTGGTGAACAAGCTGAGGACACACAACAAGCATCAAAGGAATAGGAAGAGAAAAAGAAGAAGGATGAAGATGAGAAATAGAAGAAAGAGGAAGAGAAGAGAAGAGAGGAAGAGGAGAAATGGAAAGATGAAGAAAAGAAGAAGCAAGAAGATGATAGGAAAAAGAAAGAAGAAGAGGATAAGGAAGAAAAGAGAAAGAAGGAAGAAGAGGAAAAGAAAAAGAAGGAAGAGGAAGAGAAGAAGAAGAAGGAAGTGGAAGAGAAGAAGAAGAAGGAAGAGGAAGAACAAAAGAAGAAGGAAGAGGAAGAGAAGAAGAAGAAGGAAGTGAAAGAGAAGAAGAAGAAGGAAGTGGAAGAGAAGAAGAAGAAGGAAGAGGAAGAACAAAAGAAGAAGGTAGAAGCAAAGCAGAAGCAGAAAGAAGAAGAAGACACGAAGAAAATGGAAGAGGAAGAGAAGAAAAAGAGAGAAGAGAAAGAGAAGGAAGAGAAGGAGAAGAAAAAGAAGGAAGAAGCAGACAAGACAATTGAAGCAATGAAGAGCACACAGATGGAAACTCCCAAGGCAACTGGTAGCCAAGCCAAACCGGTTGCTATCTTAAGCCCCATTGATCTCCAATCTGCAAGTAAGTCTAAGCTTATGCAGAGCATCAAGGTTGCCCAAGAGTTCCTTGAAGGCATTCACAAGACAAGAGAATAAGATATTATTCAGGTGGTTGTAGACATGCTTACCAGTTTAATCCTCGGTACTAATCTTCCTGACACTGAATCTTCACTAGCACAACTCAAACTTCTATGTACTGTAGTGGATGATCAGGTGCAGAGTCTAGAAGAAGCAGCAAAGGCCAATGTAAAGAAAGAGAACCAAAAGGCTCTTAATGTTGCTCTAATGAAGAAGTTAAATGAGCTTAGGACTGAACTACTAAAGGATCAAAAGGACATGAGGAATGCCTTGGATGAGGGAAACTTGCTACTCAGCAAAATCTGTCAACCTCATCTGTTCTGTGATGATGTGCTAGCCAAGAAGCAATAGCTTCAAATGGACTTACAGTCCTACTTGGGCACATTCAAGACTCCTTATGATTCCTTTGCAGCATATGGGCAAACCGTTCACCGGTTCCAGCTCCAGTCAGCCAAGATGGAGCAAGAGATTAGTACACGATCTAGGGATTTGCAGGAGCTTCAACTGGTATTACTTCCATGACTGCAAATTCTTCAGAAGTGTTATCTGAACTTGGATGCCCTGACAGTCACACAGGAACTGAGCACAATAGATGCCATGGAGGAACAGGTATCCCAGATGCAAACAGAGAAGGAAGTGGCAACCTCCCTACTTGAGTCCTGGTCCCTATCCATGAAACAATTTTTGCAGGACTATAAAGCAGTTTTTGACAAGTATTATTCATTATTGTCATAAACTCTTTTATATATATGGAAATAGGGTTTTTCAGCAGTACTTTGTCATTGTTGGCAAAGGGGGAGAAGTATATCCGGTTTTTGGTTTTTGGTTTTAAAATTTTGATCTTCTATCATATGGGGGAGAAGTATATCAGGGGGAGATGTATTTGCTTTGAAATTTTGATATATGCTATGATATATGTTAGATGCTCTGATGATTATGCTCTGTATGCAAAATTGCTATACACTGTGTTGATTAAGGGATATTGTATATGCTTAGGGGGAGCAATTTTGTTAATGGCAAAGTTTTTGTTGTAAAACACTTAGATGTCAAAATTTTATTTTCCTAAGTGTTGCCATCAATGCCAAAGGGGGAGATTGTTGGCATTTTTTATGTTTATGTTGTGATTGTCATTGATGGACACACACTTGTATTGAGATCCCCTTTATATGTATGAGATTGTGCTCAACCGGTATTTGTTGCAACCGGTATGTTGTATACTAGTCTCTAGACTAGTGATTTTGCAGAATGTGTTTCCTGGTCTGAAGCGGCATGTCGACCCCAAGTGGTTCATAGATCCCAAGCGGTATGAGGGAGCAAAGCGACACAACACATTCTTACCAATCTTTATTTTTGACAAACCGGCAACTGGTATTTTGTAGGAACCGGTAATACTCTGTGATGAGTTATCAACCGACATTTTGTGATGAGTTACCAATCCACCAATTGTTTGACGGTGATTCTTGTGTTGTGTTACTGAGTATGTCTAGATTCATTGAATCTAAGAAATTGTAATGTAATCCTATTGGACTGACATGAAATCAGATTCCTTTAAAAAGGACATCATGTCTAGGGTTTTAAGTTGTTGCTGAAAGGGTTAATGTTGAGCTAGGGTTTGAGGTGGAAGTTGAGTTGTTGTGAGAACGATCTTATTTGAGAAGATCAAGTTGTAACTATGAGAGAGAGAGAGAAGATTGAAGTAATGCTGGAATGCATTAGCTGTGAGCAATACTGGATCTAACCAAGCAGTTTGTGCTATTAGATAGATCAAACAATTGTTGATTACTCACATCTTTGACAAGTCTGTAACCCTTAACCGGGTAGGCCTCAAAGCCTTTGTAAAATCCTCTAACAAGGTGGTTCACACATGTGAATCAAAAATCCTCTAACAAGGTAGTGTTTAATCGGACTTATCTCCTAACAAAGATTGAGATTCCTAACAGGATCTGTTCTAGTGAAGAACATTGTAAGACCTTAACTGGTCTGACCTTAACCGGTCTGGTTTCTATTCTGCAGATAGTGACTTGTGAGTTCCATCTCACCGTGGTTTTTCCCAGTTGGGTTTCCACGTCAAATATCTTGTGTTATGGTTGTATTTCTTTTGTGGGTGAATGCTTTATTTACATTTTGGTTTGCATGTGTGGTAATCGGTTTGACTGTCAGACTGCTTTATTGGTTTATCTTTAGACTGTGTAAGTGTTTTAGTGCAGTAATTTTTGGCATACTAATTCACCCCCCCCTCTTAGTATTCATCATAGGTTACAACATGAATGAAGCTACGTGAATCAGATCAAAGATTTGATTTCTTGCTTGCTGGAACAGGTCCCCTCTGGTCAAGGACAACAAGAAGGCATTCTATAGTCGATACATGCAAGAGACATCAAAATTCAGGTAGCTCTATCATAAGGATGGTGTCTGATTGTGCTCTGTTAGGATAGGAATTTTTTTATGAGAAACAAATGGGCATGGGCAGCTTGGGCTTGGACAAAGTAATTGAAGTTGTCCTGTATCAATTGGAAGTGGCTGGAGCAAGATAAGATCAAATTTGGGTTGCTGATGAGCTCAAAATTAAATGTTGACCTTCTAGTCGGCAACAACCCTCAGGAATATGTTTGAATTCAAATGTTCAATTTAGGTTTGAATGTGAGCCATTGGATTTGGTCCTTGTGCCCAAATGAGCAGTTAAGATGCACTATGGAAATCTTCATAATGGATGATTAAAAAACCACAATTGATCTGCATCTACTTTACAAAGTGGCAACCAAGATCAAGTGAGGGGCCCACCATTTGCGTAAGCACCTGTCCGCAACTGTGCAAGTGGATTTTCCCTTTTTGTTTTATTACTTGCGAAACTGTGGAGTAACACATCACTTTGCTTTCCCCTTACTCCGCAACTCCTCAGGTTGTCTTTTATTCATTTGTTACCATTTGTAAACTTGCAAAATGCATTGTGTTAAACCTTTTCAATTGTCATTACCATTTGTCACCCACAGCTTCACAGGTTACAAAGTCAATGGTGCAGGAGCACCTAGTACTAGAGATACACCATGTGGTCAATGGGCAATTTCATGAGGTTATGAGTCTTTTTAATGAAATAAGTGTCATTTCAAAGTATTATGATTCATCTTGTAAGGAGATGTAAGCCAATGGTTCAAATAGTTCGTTAAGGTCTTGATTGAGTCAAGAAGGTCCAATTGTGCAAAATACCCAAAGAAGGGTAAAATTGATGTAAAATGTCTATTTGAGTCCATATTAGGATGTTTAGAGTATCCATACAAAGTTTTATTAAGTTTGGAGTTCAAACACAAAAGTTGTCAAATTGTCATCAAAGGTTCTTAAGCTAAAAAAGTGCTTAAAAATGTTATCAAAGTGTTGCAGTTCGGTCATGGAGCCAGTTAGAACAGTTATGAAACTGATGGGAGGCTATAAAATCCCTTTTCTGGTCGAATTCAAGATGGTGACAAAGTTTGGAGGAGAGTTTGTAAAGTTAGAACTTTTATATCCTCTAACTGTCACACAATTCTGCAGTATTGTTGACAGTTACAGAGTTTGTAAACCACTTCTTTTTTGGATGCAAATATCTCATGTAATAGTGGTAGAAGGAATGACGAAGTAAGTGAATTCTATGTCAATCATTTTTAATGCATTTTGAAGAACTAGTGGATAAATCGAAGTTCTTATTCAACATTTATGACAATCACGTTTTTACTGCTTCCAAGGGATATTTCTATTGCTATTTTGATTGAATTAGTCTAAAAACCAATTGGAAGTTGTATAAGGGAGAGTTAAATTTGTTTTGGAATTTATTTGATGCCTTTTCATTGAGTATTTTTAAAGTTATGACAAATTTTATGAAACTTACCAGAATTTGTTCCTAGGGTTACCTGTCATACAAAAAATGGCATAACTTTGTGTTTAACCATTGGATCTCCCTCTAAATCAGACTAAAGGTTCTTCATGAAGTTATCTAAAACTCCACTGAAGCGATTGATGAAATAATTTCATTTGAAAAAGTTATTAACGACTGATACAAAACTGTTGAAATCTTCTGACAGCCATAATGAAAAGGATAGTTTCGTTTGAACTTATCAGATCTTCCAGTTGGTTGATGATAGTTATTCTTTGGTAAGATGATTTTTTGTTTGTAACAAGAATGCCTCTATTTTATTGAGTTGTTTTATGAAAAAATTGTGGATTTTGGGATTTAATCTTGTTAGACACCTTAAACCTATCAAATTGAATGATGTTTGGGTCAATGAGTACCCTAAGAGTAGTGTTGTTTTAGATGCTCTGCATCAAATTGGTATCAGAGCTTAGCAAAAGGTCTGGGCTGAGCAAGTGATTGGTATTTTGGTTTGCTAATGGTTGTAGTTGTAGATGTATATCCACTAGCTGCAAGTAGACAGACATGAAGGTCTGACATGGGGCCATAGGATATGGTCCAAGGGGCCTGAGAAGGAGGTCCAATGGGTTGCCAAAAGACCTGGGGAGAGAGGAAAGGAAAGGACTCCTGGGTGAGGAAAATTAGTTGGTGAGTTTGGTGCAGCATTAAGGGTGGACTTATGTTTGGAACAACATCTTGAGGAGCAGCCAGTATGAACTCCATTAATGGGAGTTTTGATTGAAGTAGAAGACAAAAAAAGAAGCAAAGGAATCAAGAGAATCTAAAGAGACAAAGATTAATGAAGACAAAGGCATCAAGGCAAGAATGTTTTGCTATCCTATGTTTCCAAGAGACTTGGAAAGCTTTCAAGGTCAGCAGTATGGTGCAGGAGCACCTATTACTAGAGATACACCATGTGGTCAATGGGCAATTTCATGAGGTTATGAGTCTTTTTAATGAAATAAGTGTCATTTCAAAGTATTATGATTCATCTTGTAAGGAGATGTAAGCCAATGGTTCAAATAATCTGTTAAGCACCTGATTGAGTCAAGAAGGTCCAATTGTGCAAAATACCCAAAGAAGGGTAAAATTGATGTAAAATGTCTATTTGAGTCCATATTAGGATGTTTAGAGTATCCATACAAACTGTTATTAAGTTTGGAGTTCAAACACAAAAGTTGTCAAATTGTCATCAAAGGTTGTTAAGCTAAAAAAGTGCTTAAAATGTTATCAAAGTGTTGCAGTTCCGTCATGGAGCCAGTTAGAATAGTTATGAAACTGATGGGAGGCTATAAAATCCCTTTTCTGGTTGAATTCAAGATGGTGACAAAGTTTGGAGGAGAGTTTGTAAAGTTAGAACTTTTATATCCTTTAACTGTCACACAATTCCGCAGTATTGTTGACAGTTACAGAGTTTGTAAACCACTTCTTTTTTGGATGCAAATATCTCATGTAATAGTGGTAGAAGGAATGAAGAAGGAAGTCAATTCTATGTGAATCATTTGCAATGCATTTTGAAGAACTAGTGGATAAATCGAAGTTCTTTTTCAACATTTATGATAGTCACGTTTTTACTGCTTCCAAGGGATATTTCTATTGCTATTTTGATTGAATGAGTCTAAAAACCAATTTGAAGTTGTATAAGGGAGAGTTAAATTTGTTTTGGAATTTGTTTGATGCCTTTTCATTGAGTATTTTTAAAGTTATGACAAATTTTATGAAACTTACCAGAATCTGTTCCTATGGTTACCCGTCATACAAAAAATGGCATAACTTTGTGTTTAACCGTTGGATCTCCCTCTAAATCGGACTGAAGGTTCTTCATGAAGTTATCTAAAACTCCATTGAAGCGATTAATGAAGAAATATCATTTGAAAAAGTTATTAACGACTGATACAAAACTGTTGAAATCTTATCACAACCATAATGAAAAGAATAGTTTCCTTTGAACTTATCAGATCTTGCAGTTGGTTGATGGTAGTTATTATTTGGTAAGATGATTGTCTGTTTGTAACAAGAATGCCTCTATTTTATTGAGTTGTTTTATGAAAAAATTGTGGATTTTGGGATTTAATCCTTTTAGATGCCTTAAACCTATCAAATTGAATGATGTATGGGTCAATGAGTACTCTAAGAGTAGTGTTGTTTTAGATGCTCTGCATCAAATTGGTATCAGAGCTTAGCAAAAGGTCTGGGCTGAGCAAGTGATTTGTATTTTGGTTTGCTAATGGTTGTAGCTACAGATGTATATCCACTAGTTGCAAGTAGACAGACATGAAGGTCTGACATGGGGCCATAGGAGATGGTCCAAGGGGCCTGAGAAGGAGGTCCAATGGGTTGCCAAAAGACCTGGGGAGTGAGGAAAGGAAAGGACTCCTGGGTGAGGAAAATTAATTGGTGAGTTTGGTGCAGCATTGAGGGTGGACTTATGTTTGGAACAACATCTTGAGGAGCAGCTAGTATGAACTCCATTGATGGGAGTTTTGATTGAAGTAGAGGACAAAAAAAGAAGCAAAGGAATCAAGAGAATCTAAAGAGACAAAGATTAATGAAGACAAAGTCATCAAGGCAATAATGTTTTGCTATTCTATGTTTCCAAGAGACTTGGAAAGCTTTCAAGGTCAGCAGTATATGGTGCAAGAGCACCTATTACAATAGATCCACCATGTGGTCAATGGGCAATTTCATGAGGTTATGAGTCTTTTTAATGAAATAAGCGTCATTTCAAAGTATTATGATTCATCTTGTAAGGAGAAGTAAGCCAATGGTTCAAATAGTCCATTAAGGTCCTGATTGAGTCAAGAAGGTCCAATTGTGCAAAATACCCAAAGAAGGGTAAAATTGATGTAAAATGTCTATTTGAGTCCATATTAGGATGTTTAGAGTATCCATACAAAGTTTTATTAAGTTTGGAGTTCAAACACAAAAGTTGTCAAATTGTCATCAAAGGTTGTTAAGCTAAAAAAGTGCTTAAAATGTTATCAAAGTGTTGCAGTTCGGTCATGGAGCTAGTTAGAACAGTTATGAAATTGATAAGAGGCTATAAAATCCCTTTTCTGGTTGAATTCAAGTTGGTGACAAAGTTTGGAGGAGAGTTTGTAAAGTTAGAGCTTTTATATCCTCTAACTGTCACACAATTCTGCAGTATTGTTGACAGTTACAGAGTTTGTAAACCAATTCTTTTTTGGATGCAAATATCTCATGTAATAGTGGTAGAAGGAATGAAGAAGGAAGTCAATTCTATGTGAATCATTTGCAATGCATTTTGAAGAACTAGTGGATAAATCGAAGTTCTTGTTCAACATTTATGACAGTCACGTTTTTACTGCTTCCAAGGGATATTTCTATTGCTATTTGATTGAATGAGTCTAAAAACCAATTGGAAGTTGTATAAGGGAGAGTTAAATTTTTTTTGGAATTTGTTTGATGCCTTTTCATTGAGTATTTTTAAAGTTATGACAAATTTTATGAAACTTACCAGAATCTGTTCCTAGGGTTACCCGTCATACGAAAAATGGCATAACTTTGTGTTTAACCGTTGGATCTCCCTCTAAATCGGACTGAAGGTTCTTCATGAAGTTATCTAAAACTCCACTGAAGCGATTGATGAAGAAATATCATTTGAAAAAGTTATTAACGACTGATACAAAACTGTTGAAATCTTATGACAGCCATAATGAAAAGAATAGTTTCCTTTGAAGTTATCAGATCTTGCAGTTGGTTGATGATAGTTATTATTTGGTAAGATGATTGTCTATTTGTAACAAGAATGCCTCTATTTTATTGAGTTGTTTTATGAAAAAATTTTGGATTTTGGGATTTAATCTTGTTAGACGCCTTAAACCTATCAAATTGAATGATGTTTGGGTCAATGAGTATGCTAAGAGTAGTGTTGTTTTAGATGCTCTGCATCAAATTGGTATCAGAGCTTAGCAAAAGGTCTGGGCTGAGCAAGTGATTGGTATTTTGGTTTGCTAATGGTTGTAGTTGCAGATGTATATCCACTAGCTGCAAGTAGACAAACATGAAGGTCTGACATGTGGCCATAGGAGATGGTCCAAGGGGACTGAGAAGGAGGTCTAATGGGTTGCCAAAAGACCTACGGAGAGAGGCAAGGAAAGGACTCCTGGGTGAGGAAAATTAGTTGTTAAGTTTGGTGCAGCATTGAGGGTGGACTTATGTTTGGAACAACATCTTGAGGAGCAGCCAGTATGAACTCCATTGATGGGAGTTTTGATTGAAGTAGAAGACAAAAAAAGCAGCAAAGGAATCAAGAGAATCTAAAGAGACAAATATTAATGAAGACAAAGGCATCAAGGCAAGAATGTTTCACTATTCTATGTTTCCAAGAGACTTGGAAAGCTTTCAAGGTCAGCAGTATGGTGTAGGACCACCTATTACCAGAGATACACCATGTGGTCAATGGGCAATTTCATGAGGTTATGAGTCTTTTTAATGAAATAAGTGTCATTTCAAAGTATTATGATTCATCTTGTAAGGAGATGTAAGCCAATGGTTCAAATAGTCTGTTAAGGTCTTGATTGAGTCAAGAAGGTCCAATTGTGCAAAATACCCAAAGAAGGGTAAAATTGATGTAAAATGTCTATTTGAGTCCATATTAGGACGTTTAGAGTATCCATACAAAGTGTTATTAAGTTTGGAGTTCAAACACAAAAGTTGTCAAATTGTCATCAAAGGTTGTTAAGCTAAAAAAGTGCTAAAAATGTTATCAAAGTGTTGCAGTTCGGTCATGGAGCCGGTTAGAACAGCTATGAAACTGATGGGAGGCTATAAAATCCCTTTTTTGGTCGAATTCAAGATGGTGAGAAAGTTTGGAGGAGAGTTTGTAAAGTTAGAACTTTTATATCCTCTAACTGTCACACAATTCTGCAGTATTGTTGACAGTTACAGAGTTTGTAAACCACTTCTTTTTTGGATGCAAATATCTCATGTAATAGTGGTAGAAGGAATGATGAAGGAAGTGAATTCTATGTGAATCATTTTTAATGCATTTTGAAGAACTTGTGGATAAATCGAAGTTCTTATTCAACATTTATGACAGTCACATTTTTATTGCTTCCAAGGGATATTTCTATTGCTATTTTGATTGAATTAGTCTAAAAACCAATTGGAAGTTGTATAAGGGAGAGTTAAATTTGTTTTGGAATTTATGTCATGCCTTTTCATTGAGTATTTTTAAAGTTATGACAAATTTTATGAAACTTACCAGAATCTGTTCCTAGGGTTACTCGTCATACGAAAAATGGCATAACTTTGTGTTTAACCGTTGGATCTCCCTCTAAATCGGATTGAAGGTTCTTCATGAAGTTATCTAAAACTCCACTGAAACAATTGATGAAGAAATATCATTTGAAAAAGTTATTAACGACTGATACAAAACTGTTGAAATCTTATGACAGCCATAATGAAAAGAATAGTTTCCTTTGAAGTTATCAGATCTTGCAGTTGGTTGATTATAGTTATTCTTTGGTAAGATTATTTTTTGTTTGTAACAAGAATGCCTCTATTTTATTGAGTTGTTTAATGAAAAAATTATGGATTTTGGGATTTAATCTTGTTAGAAGCCTTAAACCTAACAAATTGAATGATGTTTGGGTCAATGAGTACTCTAAGAGTAGTGTTGTTTTAAATGCTCTACATCAAATTGGTATCAAAGCTTAGCAAAAGGTCTAGGCCAAGCAAGTGATTGGTATTTTGGTTTGCTAATGGTTGTAGTTGCAGATGTATATCCACTAGCTGGAAGTAGACAGACATGAAGGTCTGACATGGGGCCATAGGAGATGGTCCCCGAGGCCTGAGAAGGAGGTCCAATGGGTTGCCAAAAGACCTGGGGAGAGAGGAAAGGAAAGGACTCCTGGGTGAGGAAAATTAGTTGGTGAGTTTGGTGTACCAATTAGGGTGGACTTATGTTTGGAACAACATCTTGAGGAGCAGCCAGTCTGAACTCCATTGATGGGAGTTTTGATTGAAGTAGAAGACAAAAAAAGCATCAAAGGAATCAAGAGAATCTAAAGAGACAAATATTAATAAAGACAAAGGCATCAAGGGAAGAATGTTTCACTATTCTATGTTTCCACGGGACTTGGAAAGCTTTCAAGGTCAACAGTATGGTGCAGGAGCACCTATTACCAGAGATACACCATGTGGTCGATGGGCAATTTCATGAGGTTATGAGTCCTTTTAATGAAATAAATGTCATTTCAAAGTATTATGATTCATCTTGTAAGGAGAAGTAAGCCAATGGTTCAAATAGTCCGTTAAGGTCCTGATTGAGTCAAGAAGGTCCAATTGTGAAAAATACCCAAAGAAGGGTAAAATTGATGTAAAATGTCTATTTGAGTCCATATTAGGATGTTTAGAGTATCCATACAAAGTTTTATTAAGTTTGGAGTTCAAACACAAAAGTTGTCAAATTGTCATCAAAGGTTATTAAGCTAAAAAAGTGCTTAAAATGTTATCAAAGTGTTGTAGTTCGGTCATGGAGCTAGTTAGAATAGTTATGAAACTGATGGGAGGCTATAAAATCCCTTTTCTGGTCAAATTCAAGATGGTGACAAAGTTTGGAGGAGAGTTTGTAAAGTTAGAACTTTAAATCCTCTAACTGTCACATAATTCTGCAGTATTGTTGATAGTTACAGAGTTTGTAAACCACTTCTTTTTTGGATGCAAATATCTCATGTAATAGTTGTAGAAGGAATGATGAAGGAAGTGAATTCTATGTGAATCATTTGCAATGCATTTTGAAGATTTAGTGGATAAATCAAAGTTCTTGTTCAACATTTATGACAGTCATGTTTTTACTGCTTCCAAGGGATATTTCTATTTCTATTTTGATTGAATGAGTCTAAAAACTAATGGGAAGTTGTATAAGGGAGAGTTAAATTTGTTTTGGAATCTATTTGATGCCTTTTCATTGAGTATTTTTAAAGTTATGACAAATTTTATGAAACTTACCAGAATCTGTTCCTAAGGTTACCCGTCATACAAAAAATGGCATAACTTTGTGTTTAACCGTTGGATCTCCCTCTAAACTGGACTGAAGGTTCATCATGAAGTTATCTAAAACTCCACCGAAGTGATTGATGAAATAATATCATTTGAAAAAGTTATTAATGACTGATACAAAACTGTTGAAATCTTATCATAGCCATAATGAAAAGAATAGTTTCCTTTGAACTTATCAGATCTTGCAGTTGGTTGATGATAGTTATTCTTTGGTAAGATGATTTTTTTTTTGTAACAAGAATGCCTCTATTTTATTGAGTTGTTTTATGAAAAAATTGTGGATTTTGGGATTTAATCTTGTTAGAAGCCTTAAACCTATCAAATTGAATGATGTTTGGGTCAATGAGTACGCTAAGAGTAGTGTTGTTTTAGATGCTCTGCATCAAATTGGTATCAGAGCTCAGCAAAAGGTCTGGGCTGAGCAAGTGATTGGTATTTTGGTTTGCTAATGGTTGTAGTTACAGATGTATATCCACTAGCTACAAGTAGACAGACATGAAGGTCTGACATTGGGCCATAGGAGATGGTCCAAGGGACCTGAGAAGGAGGTCCAATGGATTGCCAAAAGACCTGGGGAGAGAGGCAAGGAAAGGACTCCTGGGTGAGGAAAATTAGTTGGTGAGTTTGGTGAAGCATTGAGGGTGGACCTATGTTTGGGACAACATCTTGAGGAGCAGCCAGTATGAACTCCATTGATGGGAGTTTTGATTGAAGTAGAAGACAAAAAAAGAAGCAAAGGAATCAAGAGAATCTAAAGAGACAAAGATTAATGAAGACAAAAGCATCAAGGCAAGAATGTTTCACTATTCTATGTTTCCAAGAGACTTGGAAAGCTTTCAAGGTCAGTAGTATGGTGCAGGAGCACCTATTACCAGAGATACACCATGTGGTCAATGAGAAATTTCATGAGGTTATGAGTCTTTTTAATGAAATAAGCGTCATTTCAAAGTATTATGATTCATCTTGTAAGGAGAAGTAAGCGAATGGTTCAAATAGTCCGTTAAGGTCCTGATTGAGTCAAGAAGGTCCAATTGTGCAAAATACCCAAAAAAGGGTAAAATTGATGTAAAATGTCTATTTAAGTCCATATTAGGATGTTTAGAGTATCCATACAAAGTTTTATTAAGTTTGGAGTTCAAACACAAAAGTTGTCAAATTGTCATCAAAGGTTATTAAGCTAAAAAATGTGCTTAAAATGTTATCAAAGTGCTGCAATTCGGTCATGGAGTTGGTTAGAACAGTTATGAAACTGATGGGAGGCTATAAAATCCCTTTTCTGGTCGAATTCAAGATGGTGACAAAGTTTGAAGGAGAGTTGTAAAGTTAGAACTTTAAATCCTCTAACTGTCACACAATTCTGCAATATTGTTGACAGTTACAGAGTTTGTAAACCACTTCTTTTTTGGATGCAAATATCTCATGTAATAGTGGTAGAAGGAATGATGAAGGAAGTGAATTCTATGTGGACCATTTGCAATGCATTTTGAAGAACTAGTGGATAAATCGAAGTTCTTGTTCAACATTTATGACAGTCATGTTTTTACTGCTTCCAAGGGATATTTCTATTGCTATTTTGATTAATGAGTCTAAAAACCAATTGGAAGTTGTATAAGGGAGAGTTAAATTTATTTTTGGAATTTATTTGATGCCTTTTCATTGAGTATTTTTAAAGTTATGACAAATTTTATGAAACTTACCAGAATCTGTTCCTAAGGTTACCCGTCATACAAAAAATGGCATAACTTTGTGTTTAACCATTGGATCTCCCTCTAAATCAGACTGAAGGTTCTTCATGAAGTTATCTAAAACTCCACTGAAGTGATTGACGAAATAATTTCATTTGAAAAAGTTATTAACGACTGATACAAAACTGTTGAAATCTTCTGACAGCCATAATGAAAAGGATAGTTTCATTTGAATTGATCAGATCTTGCAGTTGGTTGATGATAGTTATTCTTTGGTAAGATGATTGTTTGTTTGTAACAAGAATGCCTCTATTTTATTGAGTTGGTTGATGAAAAAATTGTGGATTTTGGGATTTAATCTTGTTAGACGCCTTAAACCTATCAAATTGAATGATGTTTGGGTCAATGAGTACTCTAAGAGTAGTGTTGTTTTAGATGCTCTGCATCAGTCAACCAGAAGTATTACTTTCCGAGTTGCGAAATGTATTAAAGCTTTACAAATCACCTCATTCATATCTTCACGGGTTCATTTTGAAGCTTATTTTTTACTTGCGGATCTGCGGAGTAATATTTGCATGATGAAAAAACAAGACAAGGCAGTCTATAATAGGGAACTAGGAGGCAGTTCTGAGAATGACTAAGTGACCCTCCAGTCAATTGACTTAAGTAATATAACTAGTTGAGTAGCTCAATAAGAAAAAATAACTAGGCTGAAGGTCAAGGCATGAAGCTTAGGGGATTTCGGGTTTTAGACCTTAGGTCAAATGCAAAAGGGTTTAAGCCATTTTTGACATCTCAGACCAGTTATGGACGATGGCTTAAGGGTTACAAAATATCGTTTTTGGTCTCCGAGGGGATGCATGCTTTGTTGCATATGACTAGAAGCCTGAAGAATCTATTGGGCAAAGAGTCATGAATGCAACAAACTAAAACAACTTTCCATTGTAAATTACAAAAAGTCAAAATCCTGCCATTCTAGGGAGGAATAGCTTGTGCTCATGAACTTCTTGGAAAGAAAAGAATATCTAATCTATTATGTACAATATCCTTGTTAGAATTACATTATGTGTTGTCATTGATGTCAAATGCTTTGGTTCAGATTAAGTCTGGATGTGGTATGATGAGCAAGAGTGTTTGACTTAGGTATATTGTGCGCTTGGAGGTTTCTCGGTTTCATCAAATGAGTTTGGTATCTCAAAAGTTGTTTCTCAGTATTATCTTTGGGTCCGGATTATTTCAGAGCTTGAGGCCTTGGAGTAGACATTAAGTTTGTATAACATGCAGATGCATTTTGGGTCCGGTTTTGGTAATGTATGTAGCGTGTTGATATGTTCGGTGAGGAACGATGTGATATGGTCCACTTCTCATTCATTACCACCACCAAAATGTTTAGTGGAGACCTATTTTAGATATTTGTCTTAGCCAACATTAAGAAGTATGATTTCTTGGAGACAATATATATAGGAGTTTGATTTGATGAATTGATATATGACTTTTTGTATTGAAGACACCCAGGATTAAAAGAATCCAATAGTTGTGTGAGTATAGTGTTGTGGATTATTACCAAAAGCAGTTCTGACAATGCAGATTGTATTTTGTGGTGGATTCTCTTTATCTTTCTTTCTGCATTGGCAGTGAGCCTTTCAAGGAAATGAGCCCACCTATAGTGAGAAAATTGACAGTGAGCCTTTCAGGGAAGTGATCCCACCAACAATAAGCACCTTGGCAGTGAGCCACCCTTTATAAAAATCACCTTAATTGGTGTTTATATATTGAGAATTAGCATTCTTCGTGGTTTTTCCCTTCTTGGGTTTTCCACGTAAAATTTGTTGTTTCTTGTGTCTGTTCTAATTATTGCATGCGCTTTCAAGTTCTGTTAATTCTAGTTATTATTCTGGATTTGTGCTTTAAGGTTAAAATATTTTTTTTATAGTCAATTGATTCACCCTCCCTCTTAGTTGCTCAGATATTCAACAATTGGTATCATAGTTGTGGTTCCTTGACATAAAGCTTAACCACTTGAGGTAGATCCTGATCCAATGGCACACAAGCTATCCATTCCTATCTTTGAAGGATCTGATTATAGCTTCTAGAAAGTGAAGATGAGAGGGGTTGAACTCACAATAATGGTTCCCACTTTTTTGCCACTTTTGACACTGAGATGAACATTTTTAAAATAATCTTCAACTTCCGAGAACTATAACTTTTAAACTATTAAAAATTTGAAGATGATGTAAATTAGTGATTTGTAGCATTTTGTCTGTAATTTCTATTTATTTTTTTTCAATTTTTTTGAAGGATTTTTATTTAATTTTTCCATCTCCCTCGAAAAGTAGTTTTTTACAACAAACTACATTTTTTAAGAGCGATGTGCCTCTCGAAACGCATAATTTTTTTTCTATAAATGATAAAAGCTCAATTATTTCAAATTTTGGTTTGTAACATCAATATTCAGGGCTTGCAGTTGGTTTGATAGTGGTATGTTGAATATTTTTCATTTTATTAAGTTTTGAAGTCCGACTAGTCATAATTCAGACATAGGTTTAAGTTTGAACACATAACTTGTTCTATATATATCAAAATTCAATTTTATTTATTTTTGTTAGAAAGAAGACACCAATACCTGGGGCTTAGATATTTTTCAGATTTTTTTGAATTAGTTTCCTATTTTTCCCAATGCGTTGAATAGAGAAGTTCATGTTCGGTGAAAAACCAATATTCCTTAAAATTAAAAAAACAAGAACATAATAAATTCGCAATGTAATAAAATTACACTCGTTGGAAAGCTTTCTCCAAGTAGTACCATCTAATATTTTTGGGTTATCAAGATTATTTCATTTGTGCCTTGAACCAGAAGTCTGAAAACAAAAATTCCTCAAAACTCTAATTTTTTTTGGGAGATACCTCTAACAAGAGGGTTCGCATGAACACTGGTTCAAGCGAATGGGGGTTCACTCGAACTCTAAGGGGTTCGATCGTACCCCCCTTCAATTGAACCCACATGCAAAATTATGATGAACACATTTATGTAACAGCCGGGTTCAAACAAACCTAACCTTTTCTAACTGTCGGCGTTCGTTCAAACCTTGACCGACTCAATTTTTTTTTTTAACATTTTAGTAGAGTCGTATAAATATACATAATTTTTTTCATTTTTTAACACACAAATGATTAAAACAATTCACATTTTTGGATGAAAGAAGACATTTGAAAATTATTTTGAGGGCAATAATTTGAAGATATTTGAAGGCTTTTTGAAAAGCATGGGGAACAAGAAGAGAAGGCAAAATAAGAGTTTAAGGAATTATTCTCCTGAAACAGAACAAAGATATCGAGAATAAAGAAGGAAAAGATATCATGATGCAAGTATGTATTTTTTTTTAATTTCTATTTAATTTTATATGTATTACGTACCAAAAATTGTGTTTATTTGTTAGTATTAGTTAAATATTTTTAATCTAATATTTTTAATGAAAATTAATTTAATTAATTTAATGTATATAATAATTCTATCTTAATTAATTCTAAATGATGTTATTTTTATTAAATTAATTGGAAATTTAGTAGGATTAAAAATAATCTCATTTTAATTAAAATTAATTATGCTTTAATTTTCAAAATAATATGTGTATTTGTAAATTTCAAATTCCATTAACTTGCTTGTTGTGTAATTGAATTTTTCTCCTATATAATTAAGTCCATTTATAATAGATCATGGCTTTAATTTAAAATTTAGATCTTTAGGACCCCTCTCTTTCCCATTTATTATAATTTATAATTTAATTTAGATAGTCCATAAATATATAATTTAAGCTAGATTTTGAAACCATGTGTCTTTATAGTTTAGCAAACACTTCAATTGGTGCTCTAAAATTAGCAAACTTGTCTTTTGTGTCTTCAACAATAGGCTCTTTTTGTTTTATCCTTAGAAAGGGGCCTACCTCTTGAGTAGCCCTTAAGGCTTGGTGAAAGGGAACGACCCAAAGTGGTAACAAGCTAAAGCCAAGCTCTTCCAAGCCACTATAAATAAATGTGTTTGTGACGAAAGTTGCAAGCAATGGGTGTTACATGCTGCTATAACGACGTTATGACTACCCATAAACCCTATAGAGTGCAACCTCTATAGGCTTGGAGGCCTTCCATTTAATAGAGCATAACACACTGTTGATTATAGCCACTTGAACAGATGCCCTTACTAGACACCTTTTGTGTTAAAATCCAAAAACCTTCTAGTTGTTGGCGTAGGAGGTTGGACCTCTAAAGCGACTCACATTCTTACGGTTCTTAGTAGAGATACAAAGTTCACCAAGGGGAGTTTTCGTGGGGACTGGTGCTTGGCTACCCCGAAGAAGTGAGTATCGTGGAGGGGAGCCAGTGGGGTCAAGCACCTAAGTATCCGCTCTAAATTGCATAGCTCAGGGTAACCCTCTAAGTGAGATTCAACAACTACTGTCTCATCTAGCCCTAGGATTTGTGTTTGAATGATCAAAACAATCAAACACTTTCAAACAAACAAACATTGTGTCTTCTTTGTTTTCAAGTGACATGCAAAAATATTTCACATTATACTTGAGTCCCCTTAAAACCTATATTATGTGATACTAGGACCTATTAAATGTGATATTAAGACCTATTATCTATGATAATACCTATCTTAAATATGACATAATAGAACCTATTATGACATAATAGGTCTTATTGTGTCTTAATAACATGATCACGTATGCAAAAACATTTCACATTAAATACTTGAGTCTGGGCCTTAAGAGGTCTATATTTATGATATATTAGGGCCTATTATGTACATGTGATAAATTAATGACCTATTATCACATAATTTACGTCCTAATATCACATACATAATAGGTCCTAATATTTGCATAATATAGGTCTTAAGGGGAGTCAAGTATTTAATGTAAAATGTTTTTGCATATGTGGTCTTGTATTAAGTCATAAAATTAATAAGACCTATTATGTCATAATTTAGGTTCTAACTTATATCATATTTAAGACAGGTACTTAATTTCATGTGATAGGTCCTTTAATATCACATAATATATCTTTCTTAAGGGGAGTCAAGTATATTAACGTGAAATGTTTTTGCATAGTGGTCATATTAATTAATAATAAGGTCTATTATGTGATATTAGGACTTATTATGTGATTATAGGTCTTAAATGTGACATAAATTTAGAACCTATTATTTTTATTTATATGACTTGACATACATGCAAAAACATTTCACATTATACTCAAGAGTCCCCTTAAGACTTATATTATGTAGATCATATTAGGAACTATTACATGTGATATTAGGAGGTCTATTATGCAATAATAGGTCTTAAATACATGACATTATAGTCCACCTGTTATGACATAATTTTTAAACGTCTTACTAAATGTCTTAAAAATTTGGTTTCAAATTAAACTTGGAATTTCGTTGCTTTAAAAATATTCTCTATCATCTTAAATTATGTGCAAAACAGGCTTGAGAAGAAGGGAGTTCTGAAGCGGGAGTCGAGGCAAATGAACCTGTTGAAGAACACAATATAATTGATGAACATAGGGAGGAGCTTGCCCAAGTTGAGCCAATGGAGGTCGAAGGAGAGGGGTCAGGCTCCTTACCTCCTACCACTGGTATGAATGAGCATATTGTGGATCTAGCTAATCAAGTGAAGAGAAATATTTCTTATAAAAATTTAGATCATTTACTTGAAATGGATGTGGTGAGTTGAAATGTCTCAGTGAAGAACCTAGACATACTAAAAGGAGGTCAATGAATAAAAGTGCAAAAGAAATAATGTCTCATTTCTACAATCTTGATACTACACTAGAGAAAACTCAATTGTTATCAATTATACTTACTCGTAAAGACTTAATAGATCCACTGAAATTGTTGGGTATAGATATAAAAAGTCAAAAGAGGAAAACTTCTCAGCTACAAAAATCTATTGTTGATAATGTTAATAAAGGTTTGGTGAACATTGGTAAATATCGAACAATAGATAAGACCATTTCAAGAAGAGTGATGTTGACATCTTTAGTAAATGAAAGATTGCCTCAAAAAAGACAAATCTCTTCACTGTCATCTGAGTTTGGTTTTAGTAGAAGGACAATATCAAAATATGTTAAAAGGAGAAAGAGTTTGGATGATAGTACCTCAGATGGGAATTGGGCAATTATGTGTAGAGCTCCTCGTTCTGATATAATTGAAGATGTTGTTAGGAACTTCGTGACACATTTTTGGAATGATAATACTCGTCCTTCATCAAATAGTAGAGATGTTATCAAGTAAAGGATTGGCCCTGATTGTCATGATCTCCATGTAAAACATTGGATAGACACAACAAAACATGAATTGTATGTGTTGTTTACTAAAAAAAACCCTCATATAAAGATTGGATAAACCATGTTTGAACGGTTAAGGCCATATTATGTGAAGGTAAACAAAGGTTTTGAAACTTGTTGTTGTCATTATCACATCGAATTTGATCTATACTATCTGGTGTTTTGAAATATTAGAGAAGATAGCGATGGTTATGAAAAAACTCCTCCTAAGCGAACAAGTCATTTCATAACATCCATCATATGTGATAAATCATATGATAATGCAACTGGTCAAATAAATTGCATAAAAGCAATTTGTGGAACATGCAGGGACTTGGCTAAATTGCCTTTGAGAGATGAAGATACTGACATGAGGAAGATGGTAAATTGCAAGAGTTACAAGTAACAAAAAATTGAAACAAAATTTGGAAAGGAATCTACAAGGTTAGATTATGTAGAAGAGGAAATACCTATTGGAACATTTATGGAAAATTTTCATAAGTTGATAAAACCATACATATGCTATGGTTTTTTTTCCAAGTGGCAAGAAGAACAATTTAAAAGATTAAGAGACACTTTCCCACTTGGAACTATTCTATCTGTAGTGGACTTCACAGAAAATTACTCTTCTGCACATCAAAAAGAGATTCAATCAAAGTATTACTTTTCAAAGCAAATCACTATTTTGGTGCATGCGCGTTATCGCATGCACAGATGGATTTGGACGATGTTGATAGTACATTTGAAAATCATGTCTTTAAGAAAGAGTACCACTTCTATATCAATGATGATAAGGAGCATGACACACTTTTTGTACAACATTGCTTTAAGAAGTTTTTTGAATATTTGAAAGAGAGAGGCATAACAATAGTTAAACATTTTGTTTGGTCTGATGGATGTGCAACACAATTCAAATCTTCAAGGCCATTTTATGCACTATGTAGATATCATCGAAATGACAAAATACCACATGTTTGGATTTTTTTTGAGATTGGTCATGGAATGGGTGAACATGATGGTGCAGGAGCTTGTATAAAACGTGCTCTAAGAAAGCATCAAATAAATTACACAGGAGATCTATAGACAGTGCACATGATGTTGTTGAATGGTGTAAGAAACACTTTGAGAAATCTAATTATCCTAGTGAATCATCATCGAGAACATACATGCCCATTCCATATAGAGTGTTTTGGGAGATAACCAATACATGCTCTCTTTTAGTGTTTTATTTAATTTTTTAATTTGTTTTTTTAAATGTTCCTAGTTCAAATGTTTTAATTTAACAACTTGATCTACATTTATGTTCATGTACACATTACATTAAATGCAGACGTGGATAGAAAATCAATGCATGGGTGCAAGAGTGTGGAGAGGACAAGATCTTTGCATTGTGTCATGAGTACAAATAATCGCCCATGGACATTATACACTAGGGATTATTCATGTTTTTGTTTTGATTGAATTTTGGAAAACTATGTTGATTGCAAGAACTAAGAGCTTGGATATGTTAGTGAATGGAAATTGGTGCCACTAGATGTTTCTGACACATACGAGGATTCAAATGAGGACAAAATCTTTGAAGACATTCCTTTGATTTCTGGTGATTATGATCATATTTCAGGATTGATTAAAAAAGGTATATGACGTACACATATATATTTAAATTATATTGTAGACATCTAAAAATGGTCAACGCTTGTGGAGTCATACTTTAACATTTGCGCATTGCCTTATTTTAGGGTTCTTGCGTCGCATTAACATTTCTTCTATGTTGCGCACTTGGTCTTTATCATCTGTGAGCATCGAGTCCTTCTTCTACATTCCTCATTTTTATCTCTTTCGAATTAGGTCTTGTCGATAACAATCTTCAGTCATGATTTTGGTTGATCTTATCCTGTTGCATCAACGTGTGTGCACATGTATCATTATTTTGGACATCGTCAATCCTAATCGATGGTAGAATTAGGGTTTTGTCCTCTTGTCAATCTTGTCATTTTGCGATCGATTCATCATCAATCCTTGTCCTTGTCAATCTTGTCATTTTGTGATCGATTCGTCATCGATCCTTGTCCTTGTCAATCTTGTCATTTTGCAATCTATTCGTCATCAATCCTTGTCCTTGTCAATCTTGTCATTTTGCGATCGATTTGTCATCGATCCTTGTCCTTGTCAATCTTGTCATTTTGCGATCGATTCATCATCGATCTTTGTCCTTTTCAATCATGTCAATTTGGATCAATTAGTCATTGTTCCTCATCGATTGGTGCTTATCAATTGGTCTGCTTGTCAATATTGGTCAATTTGTCATTGATTTTTGTCAAACCAATCTCAATCATTTATCAACATTGCATATCACTTTGATAGTTTTCACCAAGATGAGTAGCCCAAGTATGAACCTCAAATCTTACAAGCCATGACGATCCACTTGTACTAGAGGAGCATATACTTGCATCTTGGGAGCTTATTAGGAGTTTGCCTTGAATTTGGGAAATACACATAGAGGAGATAGAATATTGATCAATATACATTACCTAGCCTCATCAAGCATAGATACAAGAGGTATAGACTATAGAAAGCACATATCATGAGCCAAAGGATCATATTCGAGAGTTGCTTCATCTCCAATCCTCTACATTTTTAAGATCCACAAATAGGATTGAGGATAAGTCTTGGTTACTTAGCTTGGACTTATGCTTTGGGTTGCATCTATATGTGAGAAACTTAAAGGCATAATTTTCAATGCAATTTTTGAGAGGACTTGATTCCACCTTGTGGTACTGGGAGGATAAAATGCACCAACTCACATTGGAAACCCTCTCTAGATACCATTTTGGAGTGCTTCAAAGTGTGTTCTATTTCAAAATATTTTTGACAGAGATGCATAGATGAGTTTCACAATTTACATAATAAGGTTTCATAGTGGCTCAACATGAGATTTAGTTTTTGGAGTTCTTGTAGTTTGTAGATTACATTCAAGACAAGTTACTTGTCAATTATTTCATTAGGGGTGGAAAGCCCAAAATTTCAGTTTTCGTACACATGACCAATCCAAATGACTTTAGGGTTGCTATGGCAAAGTCTCTTATGGAAAAGGAGGTACATGGGAGGACACAAGAGGCATGAGAGAAGTTTGTAACCAGCTATGGCAAAGTCTGTCATTTTAGGTATGAGAGACTATAGGGCTATCAAGCTAGGCCTTCCATGACTCAACAACCTTTTAGGGGAGAATCTAGTGTTTTTAGTAATTAGGATCTTCTAATTATGGTGGGGCCTAGCCAACATAGGGTTATATGAGAGGCACATGTTATGTATATGTTAGTATCAGACATAGAGTGCCCACAAGGTTTTAGAGTAGGTGGACACCATCCTAGGATGTCAAAGTAGATAGTTGATATGTGGGTCTTTACCCTCCCAACCACTCAACATATACAACCATGGGTCTTTACCCTCCCAAACACACAAAGGTCAAAGGAAGATTCACTGCTACAACACTCACTTTTTGTGATAGTCTCAAGCACTTAGGATAGTCACTCCTTTTGTGGCCATTCTTCTTCACACAACACTCTCTAACATTAATTATGATGATAGAGTACCTCCTTAAACCTTCCACCAACACCTAACTCAATACCAAACTCTTTCCCAGTCTCGCTAATGGACTAATTAACTCAACTCACTATGAAATTGTGATGGTCAATGCAAGGTTTAGGATAGTAGTAATTAGGATCTTCTAATTATTGTGGGGCCTAGCCAACATAGGGTTATATGAGATAGGGGTAAGTTCAATAGTGATTTCTCCTTCAATTCTTGATGAATGCTTCATTGCCTATTCACTTGGAATTGAATTGATTTTATAATTAAGAGATCACTTGAATTGTAGGTAAACCCCTTCAAATGACAGGGTAGGCTTCCTTTTATACCTAATATATATGTCTTGAAAGAATTTTATCCTGATGGCTTTAAATTAAAGTACTTTCTCTTCTATCTGGTATTGGTGGAGTAGAGGTTGCATTGCATCGACCTGACCTGCCACCTATCAAGGGAGTAGAGGTATTGCATTGCATTGCATTGCAGAGGTTGTTTGACATGTTTGGAAAATGTGGAAGTATAGACAAAGGGCATGAACTATTTGGTCAGATGCCTCAAAGAAATGTGGTCTAATGAGATGCTATGATTATAGGATATGCACAAACAATATTTGTTGAAATGGATTTACAAAATTCCAATGAAATCTGATCGGTGGGTATAAAGTCAGACCCTACAATGGCCATCAGCCTTTACCCTCTACAACCTTTGCCAACATTTTTCCAGTCTGTGAAAAAATGAGAGCTTGACAACATTCTTTCACTTTTAGCTAGCTAAATTTTTCAAGAATTTTATCTCTAGATTTAATATTTCTTTTCTTGCATGTATCTATTAATTTTGAGATAACAGATATTGCCTTCATGAATTGATCCTAGTTTATCCCTTTAACCCTAATTAATTTATTTAGAGTGTTTAGTTCCATTTTAATCCTTTCTTTTACAGTTAAATATTATTAAAAAATTGTATTATTGTTCCAAATTTTGTGGATATTTAGGACTACGAAAATTTTACTAGAGCACACATCATGGTACTTCTTACTTTTAGAAGCTCACTTCTCTAATGTTTGATAAGATAGATATGAATGATTGACCTTAAACTACATGTTTTTAAAGATGAAGGTGCATTCGGGGTTTAGATGATCTTCCATGACAAATATTATCCACAACATATCGAAAAGACAAATACCACACACACTGTGTCATCAACCAAAAATAATTTACTTACATATTCAAAGAGTTCAATAATGGAGAAACATCCATGCGGTGTTTTACACATGTCCTCGAAGGTTCAAGAAATACTTATCCTCTATTGGTCCAAACTTTAAATCACTTTCCATGCATGAAAATAATTGCAACCATACACAATTTCCCACCCAATAGATTCTCTCAAACTAGTTTACTATCTTAACATAGGGTCAAGGAAAAGTAGGCCGAAATAGGAATCCAAGTATCTTAAAAGCCTTCAAGACCATAGTGGTAAGGATTGAATTTATTTCTTTAGTGGTATCTTTCTCTAGATTAATTAGTTGGGGATTCTATTAGGACATTTTCCTAATTAAAAAAAAAAAAAAGATTACATCCCTAAATATTGCATTCTAATAGAATAAATTTCTGCAATATTGAGACTAAATTCATAATAGATTTATAGTGATGAATAAAGAAATATTTAAGATTCTAAAAAATTTGATGTTTTCTTTCTCCCAACCATCATTGAATATTGGGTGATCTTTGAGGCATTATGTCAAACAGTTCATGTGCCTTATCTAAGCTTACACATTTTGCATGCATGTGTACCTGGGCAATTGCACTACAACATATATACTCACTAATCACATTTGGTTGGAAGTTTCTAAATCTATTTCAAACACTTTTTGTGCATATCCTGGAATCATAGCATTCCATTAGATTGTGTTTCTTTGATGCATCTCACCAAATAGTTCATGCCCTTTCATGTCTATACTTCCACATTTTCCAAACATGTCAAACAAAGCATTTCCAACTGTAAGCATCTGATATTAATTACCCTTACCTTCTGCTTTGATGGAAGCCCATGACAACTGTGAGGTAGATGAGAGTTTCTTATGCCATTTGCTTTGCTCTATGCAGTCAAACGCGGGACCACTATTTGAATTCAAATGCTAACAGTGATTGTCTTTTTAATAGAAACGGATGGGAAGGGACGTCAAGGGAAGGAATGGGCCCACAACACACCTACGCAGTCAAAGCTTAGTGTATGTTGTTTAAGGCTGCCCCCTTAAGACATCATAATTGATTGGATCTTCACTCCTAAGACCTTCAAAATTCTTTAATAGCTTCATTGAGTCCTTTGGTCTTCCAAATGCACCTGCACCAACTTGAATTCTCCTTCAATGCTTGATTGCCTATTCACTTGGAATTGAATTGATTTTATAATTAAGAGATCACTTGAATTGTAGGTAGACCCCTTCAAATGATAGGGTAGGCTTCCTTTTATACCTAATATATGTCTTGAAAGCATTTTATCTTGATGGCTTTAAATTAAAGCACTTTCTCTTCTATCTGGTATTGGTGGGGCAGAGGTTGCATTGCATCGTCCTAGGATACATATTTCTACAGATACAACACAAGCTAAATGTATCCCAGGTCAATGCAAAGCAACCTCTGCTCTAGAGATCCCCAAAAAATAGAGAAAGAACTTTAATTTAATGCCATCAGGATAAAAGTCTTTAATCAAGATAGATAAATGGTATGCAATTGGATCTATTTGTAATGCATTGCCCAAGCACCACAATCGATCAGTCACCTTTGAAAAGAAAGTGGTATGATGAAATATTTAGGCATACAATAGATGAAATGCACTCCATGCACAATATTTTGGTCAATGATATTTTTAAAATAGTAAAGGAAGGTGTATGGAACAACCAAATCATTATCATTATAAACAATGAATATTTTAAGATCCTTTTATGATGTGTAATATTGTATCTATTTGGAATGCATTACCCAAACACCGCAATCAATCACTCGCACACAAAGTTCCACGAGTGTGATCTTTTTCAAATCCTAATATGATTTCTATCTCGTCAACCTCTAGAGGAGCCACCTGACTTGGCCCCACCCAAACCAAGATCCATTCTTCCCACTTTTCAAGATTGTATTTCTCTTCACTATCTTGCAGTTTCCCTCGTGAATTTTCAATTATAGTACAGAGTTCTTCACGAAGGACACCACCACATCGTCTAGAGTCTATGCTTCAATTTTTTTCTTTGATCCCATGGAGGCCAATAGTCTTTTGTTTGAGGAAGTTCTTCCTGAATAGTCATGGGGGGGAGAGGTAATGCTTGAAATCGCTCTTCTATTAGGTGATTGTGTACATAACCTCTTGGTCTTCTAAAAGCTGAAAATTACTTCGAGTCCACCAACTCTGGTTCCACACCATAGAAATTTTTGGATATTGACTTCCAAATATCCTTCGGTGCAAAAGCATTATTCTCATAATAGGAAAAAGGTGCTCCTTGCATGAACACATTGATTTCCTCCAAAGTGTGGCCCAATAGGTTTCGCAGGAACTCCAAAACTAGTTAGTCCCTCCAGACATAAATTAGAGACGTCACATCAGACACTCCAGACATTGTTTATTTGTATTGCATACTCTCTATCTATTTATCACCCTTTAACACTTTCCTCTGCTTTTCTCCAATTGCTCTCTTCTAGGCAGCTGATGAGCTTGTTTCCATGTCATTCAAGATAATGCCTGCTTGCGTTCTTTTATGAAATTTGCTTTCACATGACTCTTCAGCTTGTATATTCTACTTTCATACAGATATAAATTTTAATTCATGCTTAGATAATAATTAAATAAAATAAGCATTTGTAATGAAAATATTTAGTCATTCGATGTTACATATTATCTGACAGAAAGATCCTAGACAATTCTTGGAGAAAGGAAACATCATTGATAATCATTTTTTGCAAATAATACTGAATCAAATAAATAATAAATTTTTAATGCAATTTTTAAAAATAGAACTCGTTCAATGCTTTCATTCACCGACGACAAATCCGTTTGACCCACATCATCTCTCATCATCAGAATTTTGATGACAACTAATGAAACATCCGACAAGGATGCTGTATATCCGATGTCACTTCCATGTTGGATGGTCATCAAGGAGCAATCAAAACATCCGTTGGAAATTCGATGGAAATCCATCGATATTTGTGGTGAGGGGTGCAAATATAGATGTCGTCGGAGGAGTTCACAACATCATCGGACTACTGACGCCAATGGCATCGTCGGGAAGCCCGGTGACAAGTTTTCGACGGTAAAGTTGGTTGGAAGTCCGACGTTTGGTCGTCACAAATCCGATAATTAGCCATCAAAATTTAGGCTCAAATGTACTAGTGGGGGCATTACATTTGGTATTAGAGCCCAAGTTTCAATGTTGGGTACTCTGGGTTTGTAGTGAGCCCATTGAACTTGACCTTTTTACGTAGGTCTTAATGTTTGTGTTTCCCTTGTTTTATCCTTGCCATAGATCACCTAGGAGGAGGGAGATCCCAGTTGACCGAGATCTAGCTTCCTTGGGTCACATAAAGGACTTGATGAGGTCCAACCCTCCCTTCTTTGATGGTAAGGGTACTTGTCTCAAGGTAGAGACCTGGCTTATCAAACTGGATTAGTGTTTTTCTATGTTCCCATACAGTAGCAACAACAAGGCGAGATGTGCTATTATGCATCTCGATAGTTTTGCTTCGATCTGGTGGAGATTAAAGGAGGAGAAGATTGGTGTGTGCATTAACACCATAACATGGGAGTTATTTCTGGAGAGATTTAGGGCACGATTTCCCTCACCCTTATGGAAGCAGACTCGGGCTGATGAGTTCTACACTCTGTGTCAGTATGGCTTGTCAGTGGATCAGTTTGAGCACAATTTCTATGAGCTTAAATAATATGTTGAAATCGGTAATGATGAGGCTATGCTTGTCCAACACTTCTTGAGGGGTTTGAATGACTGCATCAGTGGAGGAGTGAGGGTGTTTGAGCCAGCTACAGTTGAGATAGCCATGGCGAAAGCCAGACTAGTTAAGCATAACCTTAGTCGTGCACTAGGTGGTCAGTCAAGTGTGTAGATAGGGAGTGCACCTTTCAGTGGGAATAAAGGTCGTGGGAATCAGTCCCAGTCAGCTACACCATTTGGAACTCCTCAGGTAACCACTAAGGGTAAACAACAGCAACAACAACAACCATTGAGACCGAAATAGTTCTAGGGCCAACAGGGTGGCAACTCTTAGTATAGGAAGAATAGGAACTGGCAGAGGAGTAGCCAGGGCCCTTCAGGGCAGTCCTCACAGAGTGCATCTCATGCTCCTAGCTGGGGAAGTTTCCAGAAGTCTAGTGGGTCGTTAGGTAGTAGAGGACTAGGTAGGGGAGCTTGCTTCTCTTGTGGGTAGTTTGGTCACATAGCCATGCAGTGCCCTCAATGTTCCCACCATACAGGTTGTCAGAGGTCAGCAGCATCAGAGCCTACAGTGGGAGATGTAGGTAGATCCCATAGAGTGTTTGCAGTGGTGGATGACCACCAAGCTGATCACGAGGGTATAGTTATTGAGGCAGCAAGTGTGTTGTGTCAAATTCCTATCTTTGTACTTTTTGATTCTGGTGCTTCAGATTCTTTCATTTCTTCGTCCATTATGGAGCGGTGCAGACTCGCGTCTGCTAAGTAGGCGGATAGGTGGCAAGTAGAGTTGGCTATAGGTGTTCAAGTTTCTGTAGATTCCTTTATTCCCAGTTGTGAGTTGGACCTAGGATCCCTTGTTACTTCAGTTGACCTTCGAGTCATTCCTTTGGGATCTTATGGAGTTGTGTTGGGGATGGATTGGCTTTCATCTCACAGTGCTCATGTGGACTATTGCAAGAAGATAGTGGAGTGTTTAGATGACCTTGGTAGGGAAGTGGAGATTGTGGGAGTTCAGAGACCGATATCCCTATGCATGATTTCCACTATGCAACTTAAGTGGTGCATGCGTAGAGGGTGTCAGCCTTTTGCTCTTCCAAGAAATCACTCTTGATGGTCACCCTATTCTTTGAGAGTATGCTGATGTGTTTTCATTGGATATTCTTGGTATGCCTCCAAAGCGAGACATAGACTTTCACATAGACTTGGTTCCTGGTGCAGAACCTATTTCGAGAGCTCCATATCAGATGACTACTCAAGATTTGAGTGAGTTGAAGTTGTAGATAGAGGAATTGTTGGCCAAGGGATTCATTCGTCCTAGTGTTTCCCGTTGGGGTGCACCTGTTATCTTCGTTAAGAAGAAGGATGGTTCTCTTCGGTTATGCATTGATTATTGACAACTAAATAAGGTAGCCATCCAGAATCGATATCCATTTCCTCGTATACATGATCTTTTTGATCAGGTAAAGGGAGCCAAGGTGATCTCTAAGATTGACCTGAAATATGGGTACCATCAGTTATGCATTCAGGATGCAGATATTCATAAGACAAAGTTTCGTACTCGATATGGACACTATGAGTTCACAGTGGTGCCATTTGGGTTGACGAACGTGCCTTCAGTTTTCATGAGCCTCATGAATGGGGTTTTTTGCACCTAACTTGATCATTTTGTACTTGTGTTCTTGGATGACATATTGATTTATTCTATAACTATGGAAGAGCATGAGGATCACTTATGTCAGGTATTGCAGTGCTTGAGGGAGAATCATCTTTATGCCAATTTGGTGAAGTGTGACTTATTCCAGTCAGAGGTGAACTATCTTGGTGATGTCATTTTGGGAGAAGGTGTATCTAGTGGATCCTTCAAATATCCAAGCCATTGGTGATTGGCCAGTTCCGACCAATGTTTTAGAAGTTTGGAGCTTTATGGGTTTGGCCAGATATTACCGTCGCTTTGTTTAGGGCTTTTCCTAGATAGGACACCCAATTACTTCTCTTCAGAGGAAAGGGAAGAAGTTTGTTTGGTCAGAGCAATGTGAGTTAGCTTTTCATACCTTGAAGGAACTCCTTGTTAGTGCTCCGATTTTGGCAGTTCTTGATCCATCTAGAGATTTTATGGTATGCACAGATGCCTCTTTGGAAGGTATAGGTGTAGTGCTTATGCAGGATGGACGTGTGGTTGCTTAGGAGTCTTGAAAACTCAAGAACCATGAGTTGAACTATCCAGTTCATGATCTAGAGTTGACAGCTATAGTTCATGCTTTGGTCAGATGGTGACATTTTCTATTAGGGCATCGGTTTGAGCTGCATAGTGATCACCACAGTTTGTAGTATATCTTCATGCAACTGAACTTGAATGCTCAACAGTAGAAATGGATGGAATTCCTCTGCGAGTATGATTTTGAGGTTCGTTATGTTTAGGGGAAAGAGAACATAGTGGTAGATGCTTTGAGTCGTAGGTGGCATGAAGTTTCAACATTGTCCCTTGGAGGAGACTTGAGAGGGAGGATTCTTGGAGTTTTTCCTTAGGATTCTTGGTATCAGGATGTTATAGTCATGATAGAGTCCGGAAGGCCTTTAGAGGGTAGATTTTTTGGATATAACCTTGAGGCAGATGGACTCCTTCATCACCTTGGACAAATCTATGTACCTCCTTTGGAGGGTCTTCATGTTTTGATCATGACTAAGGCCCATCGTGCACCTTATTCGGCACATCTAGGTGTCAAGAAGATGCACATAGACCTTAGACAAATTTATCATTGGGCTGGTATGAAACGCAACATTGCTATTTTTGTATCAAGATGTTTAGAATGTTAGCAAGTGAAGGTAGAGCATCAGCACCGGACAGGGCTTTTACAGCCTAATTTGGTACCGGATTGGAAATGGGATATCATTTCCATGGATTTTATTGTTGGGTTGCATGTCTCTTCGCATCATCATGATGCTATCATGGTCATTGTTGATAGATTAACAAAGGTTGCTCACTTTGTTCCTATTCGAGCTTCCTATATAGCAACAATGGTGGCCCAAGTCTTCTTGGAAGATGTGGTGAGATTGCATGGGATTCCAAGGCGGACCATTTCTGACAGAGATCTTATCTTTACTTCATCATTGTGGACCTCATTTCAGCATGCTTTGGGGACTCAATTGAACTTTAGTTCAACATATCACCCTGAGACAGATGGTCAGATCGAGAGAGTGAATCAGGTTTTGGAGGACATGCTTTGCATGTATGTGATGGACCAACAGTCGTGCTGGGAGGATTATATTTATCTAGTGGAGTTTGCTTATAACAATGGATATCATAGCTCCATAGGTATGTCTCCCTTCCAGGCATTGTATGGTCATCCTTTTCGTACTCCTTTGAGTTGGTATTGGCTAGAGGACAGGGTGCTTATAGGACCAGATATTCTTCGAGAGATGGAGCAACAGGTTGAACGGATTTGTGAACATTTGGTAGCTGCATAGGATAGGCAGAAGAAGTATGCTGATGCTCATAGGGTAGATCATCAGTTTTCTGTTGGTGACTGTGTGTTCTTGAGAGTGCATCCACAGAAGAGTCTGATCCATTATGGAAAGGGTTCTAAGTTGGCACCTTAGTTTGTTGGGCCTTTTGAGATCCTTGAGAGGATAGGACATGTTGCCTACCATCTTTCTTTGCCACCAAGTCTATCCCACATCCACGATGTCTTTCATGTTTGAGTTCTTCGACCTTATCATCTTGATGTGACATGTGTTCTTGATTGGAACTCTTTGTAGGTCGAGGATGGGCAACTTTCTATGGAACCTGTGTGCATTCTTTAGTGTCGGGATTTGGCCCTCAGGGGTCATACCATCGACCAGGTAAGGGTCCTATGGGACCCAAATGATGAGACCTCAGCGACTTGGGAGGATGCAGCGAAGATGAGAGAGCTTTATTCTTATCTATTTTAGGCTTCCACGAGTAAGCCTAGTTTTAAGGGGGAGAATGTAGTACCCCTCCTCAGTTGAACTTATTAGACTCATACTTTACTATTGTTACTTTCAGTGCATACATTACCATTATGTGTTATTCAGACTTATATGACATTATTTCATGCTTTATCTAGATATGAGATGCATAATTTATTTACTGTATTTCATTACTTGTGATTTGTGATATTTTATGGATTAGTGTTATGTACTGACACTTTACTTCATCTATGCAATGTGTAATTGTATGTTGCGTGTCCGCGAGTGTATTGGATGAGAGGGGATGATTTTCCTTCACTCACTCCAGTAAGACAGGGAACATCGTGATTCTCCTCCATCGGTGTGAATGTTGTATTTTCTATATTTTTATATATGCATGTGTGGTTCGGTGATGCAGGATATTGTAGGTACAAGTACTGGGTAGGTACGGGGTATCATCTCCACCTGGTTTCACAGGTCTGAGCATGCCTTATTTTTCTGATGGAAGTGGAGGAGGTAGTAGTTGACCCTATTTTACCCAATTACACTCTTGTGAGTGTTATCAGTTGGTCATCCTGTCAGTTTGTTCGGCCTTCGTGTATTGTTGGTTGACTTTTTCTGAGTCTTTGCTTCGGGTTTGCTCAGTTTGTGTGTTTAGTGGATTTAATTAATTAATTAAATTTATGGAGTTATCTCATAGTTGGTATTTTTGAATTATGTATTTTATGCATTGAGATTATAAATTTAATTAATTAAAAGAATTTATTAAATTAAGTTGCAAGTTGCATTATATTAGAAATATGTCCTTTTCAAATTTTAGTGAAAAATAAAATTGATTTAATTTCATTTATTGTTTCCTAGAATTAAAAAAATAATAATAAGAAATAAAGGAATGAATAAAAGAATAAATTAGAATTAAAGTACTACTTTAATTTCTTTTTAAAGGAATTCATTATTTAGCATGAGAAAAAAAAAAGAAGGAAAGGATTATGATTTTTGCATATTCATTTTAATTATCTTTTAAAAAAATTTCTGGAGGGCTTGTTCTTGGGGAAGGAGGCTCGGACTTCAGGATTGAAAGCTTGTTGAAGGATAGAATCTCTCCATCAAAGTTCTTCTAGGAAAGCTATACAGGCTGGGTGGCAACTTAGAATTTCATTTATGATAGTGTATTATCTTATTTTCTGAAATAACTTTAATTGTAATTTATTTATGCTTTTGACTATTTTATGAAAAGATTGTATGTTTTTAGAATCTTAGTGTTAACGATACTTTCAGTCAAGCGTTATTTCATTGCAATTTTGGTTAAGTTATCGTCATGTCATATATGGATATACCCTTTGGTCAGATGTTGTTGTGTAAACCTATCAATGTGAGCCATAGCGTGTTCTATTCCTTATGGCCAATCCTGGTTTATTGATAGTGTACCTTTCACCTATAATTTGGTCAGGATTAGTTATGGCTATCAGTTTTGCCATAATGTTCTCGTAGAGAGAGACCTTTCCTGTTAAGTGTCCTATGAGAGAGAGTGGATTTTGAGCGGGGGGCGCGCTCAAAGTGGATGGCAGGATAACCCCTCGAAAGTCAGTTTAGAAGAGATAACCTAATAATTGATTAGGGGGTGGGTAGCTAAAATATTAATTAAGATAATGTGCCTCGCACATGGTTGAGTATTTGTATAGGCTTATGATGTGGTGAGAAGGCCTGGAATGGCAAACCTACCACCTTGCTTCGTGAAAGGATTGGTATGGTCTACATAATGCTTAGATGGAGTCAGGGGTTCGGGAGAGGTTACCAGGATAACCCAGGATGGGAGCCGAAACATATGGAGGCCTACCTAGGGTAACCACCTTAAGCCATGCGATGACACTCTCTCCTTAGAGTCACTAGTGTTTATGAGTTGAGTCACATGGATGTTTGTGGAGTCATGTAGTTCTATCGTACTTGTCTTATTTTGCTTGCTTGAGGGTCTTCTACTATTTCCCAGCATGGTGGGGTGGTTCCCTTTCAGAATCACATCGTCAGGTGGTAGTGCCACTTCCCATCAGATGTTCTGGATTGGATTTTTAGGAGAGGAAAGGCTTCATTGGTGTTTCTTAGTTCGTGGTTCATGTACCAGCTCTTGTTCGTAATCATTGTTCAGTTGAGACCATGTGGTCATTATATCAAACAATTATGTAACCTCGACATTGTAACCTTGTAATTCATGGTATTATTGGAAACCATGTATTTATGGATATTGTAATATTTGATCATTGGAATGTATGTTAATTCAATTGGTTTAAATCTTATGTATAAATGAATTATGGATAAATAAATGCATTTGATTACTTTAATTCTTTCATTATGGAATTTAGATGTATGTGTAGATTTTCTCTTAAGCATTTAATTTTCCTAATTGGATGAACAATTGGATTAACCGTGGTGTTAATATAATTTTTGAAGTTATCTTCGTTGGTAACCCTTAGCAAATATTGTGTTAGAATTCTTCTGTGTTATTAAACATGCTATTGTTCTGATTGATTGAAAAATAGGTTTTAAGGACCCAAAACCATTACAAAATAGATAGAAAGCAAGCTGAGAAAATAAGAGTCCACATACAAAGCGACTGGTCAAAAGACCAGCGAACAGAAAGAACAACTAAACAACAAAAAACAACAAAGAAACCAAGGAGACACTACATAGCAATTTTCTTAAGCAGATCCTCTACCTTTATCACCAGCTCATCATAGGTCACCCCGACTGCTTTCAGCTCCTTCAGGTCCTTATTCACTTTCTTTTCCTTCCTCTTCCCACAGGTGCGGGTTCTGGGACCTTGGGCTTCCCCTGTTCCTTCAGCGTACAGGTCAATTTCATGGATATCCTTTTTGTCATCAAGCTTGCTTATGAGGGTATGGGTGTTGTTGGCCGAAATTTTCAGAATGCTGAGGCTCTACTCCGCAATGTTCTTAAAGCACTCCTCTATCTTTTCCACTTTGGCGACTGTGTCCGAGAGTGTTTTTTCACTAGTTTCCACCAGGATTTTTCTATCCTATATCTCCTTTTCAATTTTCTCAAACCTGGGATTAAAGGCATCTCTGATGTCTTCTGCTTTAGCAATAGTGTTCTTTAGATCCTCGATATAATCGGCCATAGTGTTCCCCTCTCGAATGTTAATGGTCTCTAGGATTAGGACTCTATTGCAGAGTTTTTTGTACTCATCTGCAGTTTTCTTATTCCCATCAATAAGCCATTCTATGGTTTTCATAAAACCATTCAAGGCCTCAGGAGGAGGGCCAGAAGAGGGAGTCACTTTTCTAGGGATTATCTATTCATTTTTAGAGATATGGAGGGCGGAAATAGTGTTGGCGGCCCTAAGAGTCTCCTCCATTGTCTCCATAGCCAGGCTGTGCTCAGCTTCCAGGGTCCTTGTTTGCTTGTCATCTTCCGGTTTCTTGCCACTCTCCTCCGGATCTTTGCCAGTCTCCTCTATTTTATTTTGCTTCTTCCTATTCTGGGCTTGGTTCTTACTTTTTTTCTTCAACAACCCCTTAGGGTTCTTCTTCTCTTCAGGGAAATCAGAGTACTCTTCTTCCGAAGGGATACTAATCAAGGGTTTGCTTTGAGGTTTTTTACTCTTAGAAGAAGACGGTCTTGATTTCCTCTTCTTACTATTCTCATACTCTAAGTCATCAGAGCTTTCCTCATTATCAGTTGAGGAATCATTGTCTGATTCCTCCTCCTCCAAGAAATTAAAATCAGACATTTCTTCTTCTGAGTCCACAAAGAGCTACATACGGTTGATTTTACTGGCCTTTAAATGGTCATAAATGAGGACCATAAGTCCCTGGTGCATTGCAGTATCGCCCCGAGGATTTTCTTTGTAGGCTTTTAGGGAGGCATTCATAGAGCAGAGCAAGAAGTAAGGGAAATTTACCTTATCATTATGCCTAAAATGGTTTAACAGGACAAAATGATACCCATAGACTTTCGTAAACCTACCATCTAGAGTTATATACCACATTAAAACAAAGAGAATTTCCTGCCAGGGTTTTGCAAAAGCCCTAGGCGGGTAATAGGTTTTACTCAACTTTACTAGTCTTTTCTTCTCTTTCTCAGTGACCGGGTACCTTTCAATGGCTTCCCTGTTGACCTTCCTATCTCTGTAGAAGTTGTGGCCCTCCCTGTTGAGACCCGTAGCTTTAGCTATTAAATCTTCATCAATTTCCACCAGTTGGTCACCCATTTTAAGCATGCCCTTCTTCCAATTTTTGTAGAAGAAGCTAGTTATAAATCCATCATGGTCGTGGAGTCTCTCTATATGAACCTTGAAAGACCACCCTTCTGCAAAATTTCCCACACCTCTTCTTTCTGTTTCCACTCCTTGCAACTACTTGGCTCATATCGTCTCCTATTTCTGCCCATGGTGTTGTTTCTCACAGCCAAGTTTTGATTACAGAACTGGTAAAACAGAGAGCTTTTCGGAGCTAAAACAAAGACCCAGAAAGCATGTGTGGCATTAATGATCTGATAGATTATAAAACACGTTTTGCTGGCTTTGATGCTATAATGAGTAATTACCTCATTATAGAAGTAACTCGAAGTGCTTACTTCAGTACTTATCATAATTGCCCTGTCAATCAAGAGTCTTTGGGGTACTTCTATATCTTTCATCAATTTTGATTTGTCTGACATCTTCGGGGAGGCCGCTCTCACCTATCCACATGGTGATAGTCTCATTCTTGACCTCCACATTTGCAGCCCAATCAGCAGAACAATTGGCCTCTCGATAGATATGGGATATATGGCATTTTTTGAAGGTTCTAATGATTTCAATAGCAGAAAAAATTATATTGTGAATCAACCAAGAGGGCTTTGAAGTCCCCTTGAGGTACTTTATTATATTATTAGAGTCCCCTTCTATCCAAAGATAGGGACAGTTCCAATTTTTGGCTAGAATAATGCCTTGAAGGGCTGCCATAGCTTCCACTTTATGATTGGTTTTTGTACCAATAGGGACATCAATCATACCTTTGCAAATGCCTATGTAGTCTCTAAGAATAGCTCCATAGCCTGAGGGACCTGGGTTTCCTTTGGCTGCACCATCAAAATTGATTTTGAGCCAACCTTGGGGAGGGGTTTGCCATTTAGCTTCAAGCCTTTTATTGTAGCTGAGATTAGGACCATCAGTGATCTTCATATTCCAAGCTTTTAAGATATTTGACTCCAGGGAGTTATTTGAGTAACAAGAGACCTCCATGGTTCCCATATTTTCCTAGATAGCCCTTTGAATTTTTTGAAAAATAATGTCTTGATTTAGGGACACATCCCTGAATATTCAGTTGTTTCTTTCCTTCCAAAGACCCCACAAAATGTGTGGAAGAGAGAGCTGCCACATACATCTCAGAAAAGAGTTAGTCCAATGAATTTTCCAGGAGGAGAACAAATCTCTGATGTTACTGGGAAACACCCAAGCTACACTAAAGCTCTTGAGGAAGCTTTCCCAAATAGAGTTTGAGAAAGAACAATGGAGGGAAAGATGGCCCATTGACTCATTCTCTTGAAAGCACAACACACACCTGTTTGGAAGGGCAAAACCTCTGCATTTTAGGTTGTCAACAGTAAGGATCTTATTTTGGAGAATGGTCCAGAAGAACAAATTGATTTTAGGAGTGAGACCTTTTAACCAAGCTTTAGACCTGAAGGGATTCATAGGAGGGGAGGGGGAAAGGATACAATACATCAAAGACATAGTAAAAATGCCTTTGGGGTCATGTTTCCAGATCAGGGAATCCTCTTCCTTATTTAGCCAAATAGCAGACAATTGGGTTTTGAGCTTAAAGAGATTGGGATGAATACTATCAATGTTCTGCCAGTTGTTCCCATCATAGTAATCTACCACTAAGGTACCAAAAGAGCCAATATAGGAGGGGATATGGGAAGCCCACTCATAGGAATCCATAAGGGTTTTGTCAAAAAGCCAGGGATCCTCCCAGAATCTGACTTTTATGTCATTTCCAAGTTTCCGTATCACTCCTTTAGCAATCACATCTTTACATTTAGAAACATGGTTCCAGACATGGGATCCATTTATGCTGAGATCCGAATTAAGAAAAGAAGAAAGAGAAGAGGACAAAAGAGAATACTTACTTCTCCAAATTTTGCACCATTCAGAATCAGAGTGAAACCATCTCCAAGCTTGTTTAGACAAGAGAGCTTCATTTAAAGTGCGAATCCTCCTTAGCCCCAGACCACCTTTACTTTTCGGCTTACAGACCTGATCCCATGCCACCAAGGACATTCTTTGCTTTTCCTCAACCCCAGACCATAGGAATCTTCTTTGAATTTTCTCAATAGCTTCAGTGTACTTGACTAGAATTCTGAATAGGTTAAGAACATAAATGGGGATGCTTTAAAGAGTAGCCTTAAGGAGAAGGAGCTTACCAGCTTGACTTAAGAGAGCCCCTTTCCAACCTACAAGTTTTTTGTGAAATTTATCAACTAGAGAACTCCAAAAGGAGTCAAGAGGGGCAATCCCCATGGAGAGACCAAGGTAGGTAGCAGGAAGGTCAACAATCTTACACTCCAGAATTCTACTAATCCTTTGTTGTCTTCTCTCAGGGGTATTAATGAAAAAGACATCAGAAGCATATTTACACAAGGTACTCTTCAGAACTTTAGCTTCTGAGATGCTTGATTCCCTCGTAATTATTGTATCATCAACAAACTGCTAGTGTGAACAAATAAGGTCAACAGAAGAAGGTTGGAGGCCCTTAAAGGATCCTTGTTGCACCAAGTTTTCCATGGTCCGACCAAAGAATTCTACCATAATAATGAAAAGGATGGGGGAGATAGGATCTCCTTGCCTAAGACCTCTCGAAGCTTGGAAAAAAGTTGAAGGAGAACCATTGACAAGAACAACAAAGGATGCAGAAGTGGTCAGTTGGGAGAAAAGATCCACAACTCTTGGGGCAAACCCAAAGGAAGTGAGAACTTTCTGAAGAAGAGACCAGTCAACCCTATCATAGGCTTTGGAGAGATCGAGCTTAAGGATGAGACCCTACTTCTTCGCTTTAACAAGAGAGTGAATATTCTCGTGAACAGTAATAATGGAATCGAGAATTTGTCTTCCAAGAACAAACCCATTCTGCTGGTGTTTAATTAAGGCAAGGAGGATAGACAAGAGTCTAGAAGTCAGGACCTTAGATATGATCTTGTAAAAGGAGTTGCAGAGGCTAATAGGTCTGAACTTGTCCAAAGAATCAGCACCTTGAATCTTGGGGATGAGAGCAATAAAAGTACCATTGATTTCCCTCAAGATTTTTCTAGCCCCAAAGAATTCCTTAACCCCATTAGCAACATTAGTCCCGATAATGTCCCAAAACTCTTGAAAAAAGAGCATTGGGAAACCATCAGGACCAGGAGCTTTGTTTCCATGAAAGGAGAAAACAACATTTTTAATTTCTAAGATGGAAGGAATGGAAGAGAGAAAGGCATTATTTTGGGCATCAATGAGATGAGGAATGTTCTGAAGAAAAGAGGACTGAACTTCAACATCCAGATTTTGATCCCTCTTTAGGAGGTCTGAGAAATACCTCTTAGCTTCATTCCTTATTTCATCCTCCTTGACCAGGTCCCCACTATCCACAACTAACTTGTTCATCCTGTTGGCTGCTTTATGCTTGATGGTTGACATATGGAAGAATCTTGTATTCCTATCCCCTTCCTTGAGCCAAATGCATCTCGATCTCTGCTTCCAGAACATTTCCTCTTTAGCAATAATATCATGTTATTTCTTAAGAATCTCATTCTCCTTAGCAATAGAAACAGTACTGAAACCATCCTTCTAGATCTGGTCCTGTATTTCATTAAGGTTTTCCTGAATTTTACTCTTAGCCTCAAATATATTCCCAAAGCTGTTCTTATTCTAGATTCAAATGTTGTCCTTCACACTTTTGAGCTTCTTAACAACTTTGAACATAGTCATTCCCTCAACTTGGATACTCCACCATTTTTGAATATATTTTTTAATGTCAGGGTGAAGGGTCCACATTTTTTCAAATCTAAAGGGATAGTTTCTCGTTCTATTGATTAGATCAGCATTGAAGGTGATTGGAAAGTGATTGGAACCAACCCGAATATGTGCAGACAAAGAACATAAGTACTAACTGTACCAATCATCAAAAATGAGAGTTTGGTCAAGGTGCACTTGAATAAGGTCATTACCATTTCTTCTATTTGTCCAAGTGAAATTACAACCCTGTATCTCCAAGTCATTAAGAGCTTGGGAATAAATAAAATCCATGAGGTCCATCCTACTTTCCAGCTGAGAGGACTACCTCCAAATTTTTCCTCCTCTCTCAAAGGCGTATTGAAATTCCTCATAACCATCCAACTAAGATTTTTGAAGCTTTCCCTAGCCCATCTAATCCTTTTCCAAAAAGAGTTTCTAGCCTTTAAGGTATTAGGAGCATAAATGTTTGTGAGAACCCATGAAAAACCATCTTTAAGATGCTCAAATTTAATACAAGAAAAATTACTTTCCTGAATAATGACCTGGCCTTTAACAGTGTTAAGATTCCAGATGGTTGCAATGCCTCTAGAAGCACCCTCAAAACTTCCCCCACTAATATTACCATTTTTGAAGAACTTCAAAGATTCAACTTTTTCTCTACTCATTTTGGTTTCTTGAATAAGAAAAATGTTAGGATTGCTATCTCTTATCATATTCCTAATAATATCATGTTTGTGGGGGTTGTTTAGAGCCCTTATGTTCCAAGAAATTATCTTCATAGCTACTTACCAATTCCTAGCTCCTTGAGAGTTTTTTGAGTTCCATCTGCTATGTTCTTGCTAGCCCCCATATCTCTAACTTTGTGGTTAGAGGGTCATCCTGGGGAAGAGGAGATCTATCCCACATCAACTTGAGCTATTCTGCTGGATTTCCTTATCAGAGATGTCAAGGGAGTTGCTGCTTTCTTATTCTTGTGTTTAGGTTGCTTCCATTCCGTTTCTGACACAGGAGTCACTTTCGAAATGATGAGGATTTTGGAAATTTCTTCTTCAATACCCCATTTAGGAGTTCTAGACTCAGTTGAAATATTGTTTGTTGTTCTTGAATTCTGATATGAATCTGAAAGACTTATTCCCAAAATTGCACACTTTTGGGCTTCTTGAATTTCAAAACTAGGTATTGCTACAGAAGAGTTAGTCCTTTCAACTTGGGGATCTGGGATCTCACCTTCCTCAGGTTGATAGTCTCTAGCTTCCACTACCTTGTTTTCATATGTGTCATCAACCACTTCTTCTTTCCCTTTTGGAGGATCATTCTGATCGTTCAAATTCTGTTTCTGAGTTGTTCTTATAGGACCGGCTTTGGTTGTTTCATTTCTATCTGCTTCTTGTACAGTGGGACTGAAGATAGGGTTTGAGGCTTCCTTCTATTCCCCCAAAGGAGAAAAGTGATTGGAATTTTCCTCCTTATTTTCTGTGTTTTTAACTTGCCACACTCATTTCTCTGGCATATTCTGGCTTTCAATATGAGGTTTTAACTGTTTAGGCTCCACCTTTTTCTTTTTTGGGAAAGATTTTGCCCAATGACCTACTTTTTTACAGTGGAAACATGCAAAAGGAATAGTTTCATATTCTATATGTTGCTTCCAGGTTCCCAGTTTTGAAACTAGGTCAATCTATTCTGGCATATCTGCCTTAGGGGCTACTCCAACATAGAACCTTGCATGGGTTAATCTTCTTTTTGAAGCAGTGACTGGGTCTATAGAGAGCAACTCACCAAAAGAACTTGCTATTCCAGAGAAGATACTTTCTGCCCAATACTCAAGAGGCAATCGTGAGAGCTTTATCCAAACTAGAACCTATGCCAGAAGAGAATCATTCATGTTTAATTTCGGATGGCATTTTCTTAGAACCAGGGTTGTCTTTCCCACCATCCAGGGACTCCCGCACAAGATCTTAACCTTATCTTCTTCACATGAAAAGGAAAAAGACAAAAGACCTTTGGGTAATGCCGAGACCTCAACGTTTCCTTTAGGGGCCCATTTTTGTTTGGCAAAGGCCCTAACAACTTCAATGTTTGGGCGCGAACCCATAAATTTCCCTACCAAGGAGTTCGACATACTATTGATATTATGGTCCAGAACCTGGTCAGGGATGGAGATAGAAAACTTACCACCAGAAGGGTCAGAAATGTTCTTAACAGGAGGAAGGGAGGATTTACTAGTTGGTCTAGTTCCAAAAAGGGAAGACCATTTTTTCCCCTCCCTCCCACTATCCATGGGGTCATCTAGTGTTATGGGCCCCCCATTGGACCCTTCCCCCAGATGCCCAAAAGAGTCCGCTGTCATGGCAATACCATCGAACTGTGAGTCAGCAACAAGAACTGAGAAGTCCGGGGGCTTGTCCTTATCGCCAATAGGACCAACACCATTGATCTGGCCGCTCTCACCATTGGAACCAGGGTTCCCGCCTTGCTGAAAATTTGAAATTTGAGCTCTCGCTCCCTCTCCTCCCATGTTAGAGTAGATGAATATATTAAACATGCTATTGTTATAATTAATGCACTTAAACTTTAAAAAAAAAAATATTTCACCCTTTAGTTGCATAGTTGTGTTGTTTTCCTTAAGGGTTTCTGGCGGGGCATTACGCACTCTACAACAATCTTGCTTCAAGATCTTCAATTAGCTCCTGGACTGATGTCTTCCACATCTTCTCAATTGACCTCATGTAGGTACACAACCCCTAGCTGACCTCTAAGATACTCAAAAGTAGTCTTAGGCAGAGGTTTAGTAAAGATATTCGATAGTTGTTCCTTAGTGGATACATGATCCAGTAACACATCTTTACTCTGCACTTTCTCTCTCAAGAAATGATATTTCAGCTCAATATGCTTGGTTCTAGCATGCAACACTGGGTTCTTTGAAATATTTATTGCATTGCTGTTATTACATAAAATATTACTGGTTCAGTGATCTCCAACTTGAATCCTTCCAGAATGTGTTTCATCCAGATTGTTTGGGTAGAATTTATATACGTTGCAACATATTCATCTTCAATAGTAGACTGTGATATACAACTTTTCTTCTTGCTACTCCAAGATATAAGCTGCCTTCCTCCAAGAAAGAATGCACCTCTGGTTGTCCTCTTCCTATCATCAATATTTCCTTCCCAGTCTGCAGCTATATAGACTTTCAAATCAAAGTTACCTGCATATGGATACCATAATCCATAACCAATAGTACCTTTCAAATATTTGAATATCCTTTAAGTAGCTACTATGTGTTTTTCCTTCATCTTCTTCTAAAATCTAGCAACTAATCCAACTGCATGAGCAATATCCTATTTATCTATAATTATTTATTAGGAAAATAATGCTTTTTTTATTTTATTTATGAAATTGAAATGAAATGGAAATGGATTTTTTAATGAAATAAGATGGGAGATCAAATGAAATGAATTGATTTACATGCAATTGAATGATCAGTATTATTGTTATTAAGAAATTGGGATCATCATTGCTAATGAGCAATTGAGTGCAAGTGAATGCAAGAACAGGTGAACATGAATGAAGGCCATGTTAGGTCCCGGAGACAACTGAGAGGGGGAGGGTGAATCAGTTGTCAAATAAATTCAAACCAAAAACAACTTAACCAACTTAATGCTTAATACCAATAAACCAATTCAATATGTCGGTAGATAGTTTTAATAGTTAATTGCTTATACCGGTAAGGAATAGTGCATGAAACATAAAGACAAAGTCATCCACAACACATAACACCAATATTTGTACGTGGAAACCCTGTAAGGGGAAAAACCATGATGGGAAACCTTACCCACAATCAGATGATACTACTATAGATAGTAAGTGTACATAAATGGGTTCTGCACATGCAGAAAGGCCAAGTGCCTAGAGCTCACTGCTCAATCACAATATGGGAGTCACACTCACTACAATTGGATGGTTAAATCCAATAAGAATGTACTACTAAAATTAGCATCTTCATATGCTGGATTTAGTACCGGTGTAGTTCTTATTGTCTTCACAAAAACCCTCCTTCAATCTTCAAATGATGTCTACGTGTATATCTCTTCTTATTCTCACATATACCTTCACACAATCCTTTTTCACATTCCACACTTGATCTTACAAATAAGATCTTACATTTATACCATAACCTAAGACCAATCTTAGTAGGTCAACTCTACAAGATATTACAATAAAATTAATTTACATATCAATTAATACTCGATGCAATAACTGATTCAATATGTCAGCTTAATGCATTTACAACAATAATAAGTCATCTCCATAGCGTGTCATGTTGATCTCGAAAAGATAAACCTACCGATGTAACCTGGACCTATTTGCCGGTAACAACAAATATGAAAATGCTAATGTACCAATAAACACAGCTCCAAGACAAAGTGTCCACACAATATCTTCAACATAACCAAGTGTTTTCCATATCATTTCAAGTGTCGGTGATCATTATATCTTGCTGGTGTACCAGATACCGGTGAATGTGCATGAGTCACTTGCTTGCCAATGAATGTTGTTGATTCTCCAAATTGCTAGAGTTGATAAGTGTTTAGTAGGTGTTGACATCAATGAAAAAACCATACCAAAATACCAACAATCTCCCCCTTTGGCATTGATGGCAACACAAGATGGAAAAACCATCAAAGTGCCATAACAGAAATGCCAAATACCCAAAAACCAACAAACTCCGAAATCAAAATACAGAGAGTAATAATCTCTCTTAAACATCAATCTCTCCCCCTGGGAGCAACATGTGTTTTCCTTGAATTTTTCCATACCAATCTCTCCCCCTTTGACATCAAATACCAAAGTTATTACCAAGCCAAGTTCATATACAAAATACCAACCAATTTAGTATACCAACTACTCCCCCTGAGAAGTAGCTTCCTCATCAAAGCCAGAGTAAAATATTTCTCTGTTAATTCTTACCAGTTGATGACAAACATCAACTTCCTAAGTCTCTACCAGTGTGGGTATGACCCCAAGCTGATCTCTGAGATATTCAAAAGTCTCCTTAGGCAAAGGTTTAGTAAAGATATTTGCAATTTGTTCTTTAGTATTCACATAAACCAATTTTATTTCCTTCGCTTCAACATTTTCCCTTAGAAAATTCAGTTTGATAGAAACATGTTTGGTTTTAGAATGTAATACCGGATTCTTAGATATATCAATTACTGCAGTGTTATCACAATAGATAGTAATAGGTTACTTGCATTTTACCTTTATGTCTTTCAACATTTGCTTGAGCCATAGTACCTGTGTACAGTTAGTTGTTGCTGCAACATATTCTGATTCTGTTGTTGATAAAGATGTACAACTTTGCTTCTTACTCAACCAAGAAACTAGTCTGTTTCCAAGAAAGAATGCTTTGTCAGTGGTGCTTTTTCTATCATCCACATCTCCTGCCCAATTTGCATCTGTGTATACACATAATTCAAAGTTTTCATCTCCAAGATACCATAATCTAAGATTTACAGTACCTTGTAAGTACCAGAAAATCCTTTTTACTTTTGATTCATGATTTTCTCTAAGATTACTTTGAATCTTGAAATAATACATACTGCATTCATAATATCAGGTCTGGTTTGTGTCAAATACAGTAAACCTCCTATCATAGATTTGTATCTAGTTGGATTAATAGGTGTAGATTCATCCCTTAGTGATAATTTGTCATTTGTGGTCATAGGTGTGCTTACCGGTTTAGAGTTCTCCATCCCAAAATTTTTTAGTAACACTTTTAAGTACTTGGATTGACTCAAGAATATAGCTTTATCAGTTTGTGAAATCTGCAATCCTAAAAAGAATTTTATTTCTCCAATCACAGACATTTCAAATTCTTGCTGCATTTTAATAGAAAATTCTTTACATAGTCCATCTTCTCCTCCAAAGATTATATCATCAACAAATACTTCTATAACTAGGATGTTATCATTAGTCACTTTATAGTATAAATTGTTGTCTGCATTTCCTTTAGAAAAACCAATCTTCAAAAGATACTTATCCAATCTTGCATACCAAGCTCTTGGAGCTTGCTTCAATCCATTAAAAGTTTTTCTTAACCTGCAAACCATACCTTTGTTATCTGTCAAAGAAAATCCATCAGGTTGTTCAATGTAAACTTCTTCTTCAAGATCTCCATTCAAAAATGCACATTTAATATCCATTTGATATACTTTATAGTTCTTATGTGCTACAAAAGCCAAAAATAATCTGACTGCCTCAATTCTAGCTACTGGTGCAAAGGTTTCATTATAATCAATTCCTTCTTTCTGAGAATGTCCCTTACACACTAGTCTTGCTTTATTTCTGATAACCTTACCATCTTCATAAAGTTTGTTTCTGAATACCCATTTGGTTCCAATTACATTTTTATCTTTAGGATGAGGAACTAATGTCCAAGTGTTATTTTTCTCAATTTGTTCTAATTCTTCTTCCATAGCTTTAATCCGAAATTTATCTTCACATGCCTCATTAACTAATGATGGTTCAATTTGAGAAATAAGACATACCTCTTCATTTGTCAATCTTCCTCTTTTCATAACTCTTTTAAACTTGTTTCCAATTATCTGATCTTCAAAATGATTCAGTCTTACATACCGGGGTGTTTTTGTTTGTTGTTGTTCCTTAGTTCCTGTGGAATCTACCGGTGTAACTAGACCTTCATTCTATACTAGTGGATTCAGTGTAGGTTCATTTGTGAAAATTTATGTTATCAGTTCAAAGTCTATATACCTTGAAGTTCCTCTGAATTGTTCATCAATCTTTACATTTGTACTTTCAACAATTTTCTACAATCTTTTGTTAAAACATCTACATGCCTTGCTCTTAGATGAATAACCAAGAAATATTCCTTCATCACTTCTAGGATCAAATTTTCCAATATACTCATCTCTTCTGATATAACATTTACTTCCAAAAAATTTTAAATATTTAAGAGTAGGAGTAATACCAAACCATAGTTCATGAGGGGTCTTATCGGTTTCACCTTTGATGTGAACTTTTTTGAATGTATAGACCGCTATACTGACTACCTCTCTCCAATATACATGTGGTAGATTTTCTTTTGATAACATACTTCTTGTTGCATCCAAGATAGTTCTATTTTTCCTTTCAACAACTCCTTTCTGCTGTGGATAATAGTCATCAATGATTAGCATGAAATATCTATCTCCTTGTAAGCTTTTAGTTCTAGCTGGACCACATAAATCAGTGTGAATTAAGTCAAGAGAATTATTGGATTTTTCTGGAATACTTTTGAAACTATCTCTAACTTGTTTTCCAAATTGACATTCCTTACATACTGTATTGTGAGGTTTGACAATTTTAGGTAAATCTCTAACTGCCTTAATAGTACTAATTTTCACCATGCAATAAAAGGTTACATGACAGAGTCTCTTATGCCATAACCAACTTTCATCAATATGTGCTATTAAGCACGTCTTTTCACTATTATTCAAATGAAAGATATTACATCTAGTCTAATTACCAGTTGCAATTTCCAAACCAGTTCTATTCATGATTTTGCATTTTCCATTTTTGAATTGTAACTGAAATCCTTTCTCAACTAATTGACCAACACTCAAAAGATTATGCTTTAATCCTTCAACATAGTAAACATTGTCATTGTTATGCTTACCATCAAGAGATACTTTACCCCTATCTTTGATCAAACAAGCTTTGCCATCTCCAAATCTCACTAAGCCTCCATTGTATTCTTGAAAGTTCAAGAATTTACCTTTGTCTCCTGTCATATGACGTGAGCATCCTGAGTCAATGATCCATTCATCCTTTACTTAAACTTTAGCTACCAAGGCCTGTTCTACCGGTTGAGCAGTAGGTGTTGGTTGATCTTCTGTTATAGCAACAAAAACCCATCCATTGTCTATCGGATCCTCATTAGAATCATCAGTCACACCTTCATCAACAATGTAACAAGATTTGTCTTTATTCTTCTTAAATCTGTATCTCTGGTATTCAGGGTTAGGCTTGTATGTTCTTCTAGCTTCTTCTCTTAGTCTAGCATGTCTATCAGTGCATCTTGAAGCCATATGACCAATCTTATTGCAGTTAAAACATTTAAAGGGTGCTTTACCATCATACTTACTTCCAACTGGACCTTTAGGCATTTTCCTTGCAAATAGTACTTCAAGTTCTTCAAGTTCTTCATTTTCTTTCTTGCTTTCTTCAAGTTCTCTTGCATAAAAGGCTTTCTAATCAAATTTGTCAAATGATGGAGCAGATGATGTTGATGCTTTAAAGGCCAAATCTATCTTTATGGTAGCAACAAGACCAAATTCTTCAATTTCAAAAGCTGAAAGTTTCCCAATCAATGTATCCCTAGTTACTGATGTATTAGGCATTGTTCTTAACTCATTTATAGCAGTGATTTTCATTTTATATGCCGGTGGCAATCCTCTTAAGACTTTTGAAACAATTTCATCCTCACTTAAGGTTCCTCCACAACATTTAATACCCAAAACAATCTCATTTACTCTTTCCATAAAAGTAGAAATCCTTTGATAGTCTTCCATTTTAAGATGTTCATACCTGACCTGGAAGCTTTCAAGTTTTGCAATTTTGACTGTGGAATCTCCTTCATTTAGTGTTTCCAAATGATCCCAAATAGCTTTAGCAGTAGACCTATCTGATAATCGCATGATTTGTTGATCAGATAATGCGCTCAAAAGAGCTTCTCTTGCTTTGCAATCATTTTCTTCATCCTTTCCCAAGGTAGGTGGATTAGGTTGACCTGGAGTAGGAGCAGTATAACCATTCTTTGTAACATCCCAGATATCCTTTCCAATGCAATTTATATGTGTCTCCATTCTGATCTTCCATATGCCATAGTTGGTTCCATCAAGTTTAGGACTGCCCTTCCTGAAATAGTTAGTAGACATAGGATCTCCTCAAGCTGTTAAACTTCTACAAAAGAGGACTAGGCTCTGATACCAATTGTTAGGTCCCGGAGACAACTGAGAGGGGGGGAGGGTGAATCAGTTGTCAAATAAATTCAAACCAAAGAAACCTTAACCAACTTAATGCTTAATATAGGTAAACCAGTTCAATATGTCGGTAGACAGTTTTGACAATTAATTGCTTATACTGGTAAGGATTAGTGCATGAAACATAAAGACAAAGTCACCCACAACACATAACAATAATATTTGTATGTGGAAACCCTGTAAGGGAAAAAACCATGGTGGGAAACCTTACCCACAATCAGATGATACTACTGCAGATAGTAAGTGTACATAAATGGGGTCTGCACATGTAGAAAGGCCAAGCACCTAGAGCTCACTGCTCAATCACAATATTGGAGTCACACTGACTACAATTGGATGGTTAAATCCAATAAGAATGTACTGCTTAAATTAGCATCTTTATATGCTGGATTCAGTACTGATGTAGTTCTGATTGTCTTCACAAAAAACCTCCTTCAATCTTCAAATGATGTCTGCGTGTATAGCTCTTCTTATTCTCGCATAAGCCTTCACACAATCCTTTTTCGCATTCCACACTTGATCTTACAAATAAGATCTTACATTTATACCATAACCTAAGACCAATTTTAGTAGGTTAGCTCTACAAGATATTACATTAAAATTAATTTACATATCAATTAATACCCAATGCAACAACCGATTCAATATGTCGGCTTAATGCATTTACAACAATAATAAGTCATCTCCATAGCGTGTCAAGCTAATCTGGAAAAGATAAACCTGCCGGTGTAAACTGGACCTATTTTCCGGTAACAACAAATATACAAATGCTAATGTACCAATAAACAAAACTCCAAGACAAAGTGTCCACACAATGTCTTCGACATAGCCAAGTGTTTTCCATATCATTCCAAGTGTCGGTGATCATTATATCTTGCCAGTGTACCAGATACTGGTGACTGTGCATGAGTCACATGCTTGCCGGTGAATGTTGTTGATTCTCCAAAGTGCCAGAATTGATAAGTGTTTAGTAGGTGTTGACATCAATGACAAAACCATACCAAAATACCAATAGGTGAGAACATGGTTTAGGTAGAGTTGTTTTAGCTCATGGACTTCGCTAGGATAGATGGGAATCTCACACACCACTTAAGAATATATATGTATCTATTGCATCTGTAGCTAGGAATTCGGAAATCATCAAAGCAATATAAACATTTGCCTAGCTCAATCACGAAAATGAAAATGCAGTGATAACAATCCTAAAAACATTCAATGAAAACATGAAAACAAGACATTCAAAATGAAATCTAAGCAAACCAAATGCAAATGTCTCCTTCATGTGGCTCCATTGTCCTTCTTTCTCCTTCAAATTGCTTTTGTTTGTGGATCTCACCTACAAGTGCATACGCATGAGATGAAAGCAAGATTGACAAGATAGCATGACAACATAAGGGTACTAGAAGCGTGATTGATTCGACCCTTTTGATAGAAGAAATTCATCCAATTTATAGATAAATTGGAGAAAAGACAAGATTAGCATGAAATTGGTATTAGAGGCAATTGATTTCAAAATGGCAAAATTGAGTGGAAAGAAGAAGGTTATGACACGTTCTATGTCATGAATTATGACATATTGCCAATGCAAAGGTTAGAGGACTAAAATCTTATGACATCTTACTATGCCAATAGTATGACGCATGAGAAATTCATGCTTCCACCGAAGCACAAAAATAGGGAAAGACTAGAGAGAAATTAATTAGGTGGAAATTGAAATTAGGAAATTAGAAAATGAGGAAATTAGAAAATTAGAAATTGATGAAATTAGAAAATTAGGTGAATTAATTAATAATTTTTCATTCATTAATTAATTCACAAAAAGAGGGGGAATTAATTAGCCAATTAAATAAATAAATATTTAATTGTGACAAGAAGACTTAGGATAAATAAATAAATTATTTAACCTAGAGGGAAAAATGCCAAACAAGATTAAATGAATAAATCATAAAACCTTAGAAGATGAATTAGAAATGCAAGGACGACAATTAGGTCTTGAAAAAAGATAATTAATGTCGATTCGATTTGATCATGGTTTTGAATTGATAAATGATTTGATTGATAAATACGCCAATTAACGAGGAACAATGACGATTGATGTCAAATTGATCACAAAATGACAAAAACGACAACGATCGATGACAAAATAGATTGCAAAATGACAAGATTGAAAATGACCACGATCAATGACAAATCGATCACAAGATGACAAGATTTGAAAATGACAACAATCGATGACAAATCGATTGCAAGATGACAAGATTGATAAGAGGACAAAACCCTAATTCCATCATCGATTAGGATTGACGATGTCCAAAATATGACAAATGAACATGCACATTGATGCGACAGGATAAGATTGACCAAAATCATGATTGAAGATTGTTGTCGACAAGACCAAATTCGAAAGCAAGATAAATGAAGAATGCAGAAGAAGGACTCAATGCTCGCAAATGATAAAAACCAAGTGTGTGACATAGGAGAAATGTTAATGTGACACAAGAACCCTAAAATAAGGCAATGCGCAAATGTTAAAGTATGACTCCGCAAGCGTTGACCATTTTTAGACGTCTACATTTTGCCCCTCTTTGAGACAATGCGATTTTAAGCGTTGTTTCAAAGAACAATAATGAAAATGCCCTAGACAATAACGATGACATATGCATGCCCCCTCGAGGAATTGGCCGGAAATATCCAAAAAAGATGCCAATTGATTGATAAGAGTGATAGAAAATGATAGGAGCAAACACACTGAAAATCAAAGATCGGATGCACGAATGACAAGCAAAGGAAGATGCAAAAGACCATGACCAACATAAGATGGAAAGAGTGCATGTCCATCTATGCACTGACAAAGATCTATAAATGAGACAAAGAGAGTGAAAAGAGCTCATTTGCACTAGCCAAAGAGGAGAATTTGTTGCTCTAGAAAAGGACACGTGCAGAGAGATGGCGAATATTCCAATGGTAGATCACTTTAGAGAATGTGTATGCACCTACATACAATTGGACAACACGAGAGCAGCAGTATGTATCTCAAAAACTCATTGTCAATTTTATGAATTTTGATTGCTTGCGGGACATTGCGGGGCCCACAGGGGATGCAGAAAGTGACTTCTGCGCCTGTGTGAGTGCATCTTGCACTTGTGTAGGGTATCTTGCACTTGTGTAGGGAACACAGGCACAAGTTGATGCAACACAGGCACAGGATACAACACACAGGCGCAGTTGTTCACTGGGAACTCAATTTTGGTCAAAAACAGCATGCGAATGATCTGAAAAGGGGGGATAAGGATAGGATAGGTCAAAATAGATTAGAAACACCCTGATTTGGACATGAAACAAAGAAATCCAGCCCATAGGAGCAAACCCTAAAACTGACAAAATGTGCCCCAATTGTGATGCAGAGTCGATAGTATCCATTGATCACGCGGGAGAACCGACCAGACTGCTTCATGTTATGACATAGACTTAGGAGCATGGATAGAGATACACTAGCAGGACTTGGAATATACTATATCACATTCATGCCTGAAATTAGGGCAAACATAGGACTGCTTACCGCATTGGCAAAGCGATGGCATTCAAAGACTTCCTCTTTCCATCTAGCGACTGGAGAGGTGACGGTGACACTAGAGGATGTATGGCGTATCCTCCACATTCTAATTCATTGGGAGATGATAGAATATGACCCAGTGACAAGGAGAGACATGTTGTGTAGATTATTTGAGTGTGATGCAGATGATTTGGACATCGTAGAGAGGGAGATTGGCTGGGAGACCATGGCATCAGAGTATGATCGGTGATACGTGGTGATAGCATGCCTACTATCAGGAGACAGACAAGGACATGGATTCCCTATTGGATGGGGAAGAGTGCTAGAGCGGATGGTGACAGAGGGTACAATGTACGCATGGGGACCATGTGTACTGGCTATGCTATATTTTTAGTTGCATCAGATAGCATATCAGGGAGTTCAGACTTTGAGCTGTGGAGTCACATTGTTACAGGTATGGGCATTTGAGCACATAGCCATATGTCGACCGATTGCAAAGAGACAGGTAGTATCACACCGACCATATGTGTACTGCTATGGGGGAGCACTGAGACAGGGTCCTTTTGGATACATATTGTATTGGCGACACAAGCTAGACAGATTGAGAGAGTTCACATGGAGGCCATATCTTGATTGCCTGGATGGTCAAATGATAGTGATGAGCTATCGTATTGTAGACAGGAGAGGTACCTGATTGGGCAACCAGTGAATCACCAAAGAGTGATTGAGATGTACCTACCAGAGAGAGTCAGACGACAATTTGGAGAGAGACAGGATGTACCAAGAGGGACTACACACTTTGCTCGATCTCACAGAGAGATGAGTCAGTGGGGGAGGATGATTTAGCCACACATAGCATATGTCGACTTCACACAGCTACAGTAGAGATAGTGGGATTGGAGGTTAGAGATGGTGGATGTCAGGATGATAGAGGAGTATGAGCGATGGTTTGTATGACGATGGCCAGTGCCATTGACAGATCCTGACATTCCGATACTGAGGAGACAGGAGGATTTTCCACTCGCTGGAGAGGAGGGAGATGATGAGGACGAGGAGGATGAGGGTGGTGATGAGGATGAGGGGGATGATGAGGATGAAGATGATGAGGGGGATGACAATTATGAGCCAGATTCAATGGATGAGGAGTCATTACAGGATATACCCATAGAGCTGAAGATAGCTAGCATAGAGGAGATGGAGATGTGCAGGGCTACCATAGCGAGTTAGCATGATCACATTGCCACATTAGAGAGACAAAATGCTATCTTGAGGATAGAGCATGATTAGTTCAGAGCAGAGATAGCTAGACTTACAGTGGCTTGAGATACAACAATAGCTCAGGCACAATGAGAAGAACAAAGAGTCACCGAGTATATTGGGTCAATCAGGGATGCCAGTGCACGTGAGATGGTACAGATGTTGGTAGAGACCAGAGAGGAGATACGCCATTGGAGGACACTAGATGAGAGTGCAGTTGCACCAGAGCAGAGAGCAGTGTCATATCAAGCACGATCGAGGACAGAGAGCAGGGCATGCTCTCGGAGGTCAGTGAGTAGCATGGGGGTGAGTGGACCTATGAGACCACCACAGCTAGGACCAAGGGCAGGAGGGACATCATCCTTGAGACATGGAAGGGATGAGGAGGACAAAGGGAGCACCCAGTGACAGAGGCACATGCTCCTTATGATAGACAGTTGACATTATGTAGTGTGATATTATATAGTCAGCCTGCGGGCCATACTTAGGACAGACAGTCCAATTTTGTACTCTGATATTATTGTGATATATGCATCGATATGATGGGATGCAATGTGTTATGACTTATAGTTGTTTTCCATGTATGGATATCTTATGCACTATTTGTTGTGGAACATGTATGGATACATTTTGATGTGAAATGGATAAAATGCGTGATGTGATGCTTGATGTAATGCAAATGTACTAACCAAATAGATGCAAGATGCAACATATGTATGTGGAGATCGAAGAACAAGACCAAACTAACTACCCAAACTGACGGAAGAAATGTTAGTAAGAAGAAATGAGATAGAGGACAGTTAGAGATGCAGAAAAACTTGCTTTCACTAATGCACAGAAGTAGGTGAGAACCTTTATTTAATGTAGCAAAGCGGATGTAGAGCATTGTGGCATTGAAGGCCAGAGCTGAAATGCAACCCTTTTTGCAAAAGACAGACACATCGCACACAAGGAATGAGTGAAGCATCAAGGGTCGAGGTATGTGCGGTGTTCACAAAGTGAACGTACTTATCATAGACACCCAATGATATAGTTGCCCCAGTTTGGGACAAACATTCCACAAACAACAAACACAACAAAAAAAGGGACCATGAACCATCCCGGTTACTCTAAATCACTCAGTGACATCCTCGAGCAACATAGGAACATGATCAAAGCCAAAGATAAATCAGTAAAAAGATAAGACAATACTAATTCGACCAAGTCAAACAAACAGTCTAATTGTCATTGTCAAAAGTGGAAAACAAGAATGATTATGCTGTCTGGTTTCAAAGAATGCGGTAACCCATCTAAGACAAGACACAGTCTAGTTTCGAGTATACCACACCTTGTATAAGACCCATGATAGTGTGCCAAGGATGAGTGATATTGATGTCGATGTTCGATTGATAAGATAATATTAATCAGTTTGAATGTCTAGTTTGATTGAAAAAGTTCATCTGTTTATGCATGATTTCATTAAAGCACGATGTTGTGATTAATTGTTGTTGGATGCATGCTCAGCGATCTATCTATGCACAAAGGGGATATATTGTGTTTTGCTTGTCATGTGTTTACAATATTTTTTTTGTTCATTCTTTTCAGTACTTTTTTTTCAGGACATTTTTCAATTTTTTTGGACTATTTCAGGACATTTTTCAATTTTTTTTGGATTATTTCAGGACATTTTTCAAATTTTTTTGGATTATTTCAGGACATTTTTCAATTTTTATGATTTTGCCTCCAGTGTCTAGCAAGGCAAGGAATATGACAGGTGAAGAAATAGGCTTTCTGAAATGATGGTGGATAGAGGGAAGACAAAGTCCTTTTATCATGGAGATAATACGGATGCAATTTTCAAGGGCTATTGCGTGATGGGATGAGAGACTGGATATGATAAAGTAAAGCAGTGACATGGCATGAGGGACATGTCAAGAGGTTTTTGAAACCATGTTTTGCATTTCATTTCCTTATGTCATATCAAGATCAAGGGACATAAAGAGTGTATGGATAGTGACAAGATATTGATAGGATAAGTAAGACCAAGAATGGATAAGGGACATGGACTGAAGGTCGGGGTAGGCTAAGGGATAGTGGCAGAAAGTTGCAATAAGCTAGGGAATATGGATGAAAGGTTATAATAAGTAAATGGATAAAGACCAAAAGCTATGATGGAATAAAAGCTACAAACAAGATGCATGATGTTGATGAAGATCCTTAGCCTTGTCAAGATCAAAGGTGGAAAGGGAAACTGGACATGAGGGACAATAGGATAATGGAGGAGTATGACATGGTATGATAGGATAATGAAGGGAAATAGGATATGAAGGAGGAAACCTGCCCCCAAGTGTGGTGTGCAAGAAGTTCATAAATTATGCATGATGCCTGTTTGCCAGGTTTTCATCACGGTACTTGCCCGAGGCGCCTGTTTGCCAAGTTTTCACCAGTGGATGAATTATTTTTCTTTATTTTTTTTGTTTCTTTTTCTTTTTCACTTTTTTATTTTTTATTTTGACTTTTTCAAGAGAAGATGGACACATGATAGGGGATGGAAGAAGGACTCAAACATCTTTTTGTTTGGATAGTAGCCTTGAAAAAAAAAATGGACCATGACCTTTAAAAGTATGCTCAAAGATGTTGGTAGGATAAGGACATGGAAAATAAGATGAAACTAAGGCAAGGACTTATGCAAAGGATTGGACCAGAGGGATGGAAGGATGGAAAATATGCATTGGATAATGGATAGGATATTGGAAGAACTGTGCTTGAGTGGATAGAAATGTTGGCAAGATTGACATTGGCACACACCTTGAGGGGTGATGGACTGATGGAGGAAAAATATATTTTGGATATTGAGATTTGGATGGAGGAATAGCTTGGTATTTTGGGACATAAGGGCCCAAAATGGACGAAGAAGGTGATGGAGGAACAAATTTCAGAGGGTTGGATGGAGGAATAGCAACTTTGGATGCCAAGTTGGATGTTTCTATAGGATTTTGTGCTTCAAGGAGCCACTTAGAGATCCACATGGTTTTTGATTTTTTATGCTTTTGTGGTTCATTGGAGTGCATTGCTTGCACAAGGGATTTAGGAACCCATATATATTTTGACTTTGCTTTATTTTTCTCAATGGGCCTTTGTGGCCTTTTGGATATATTTTTGTCTTTATAGATCATATTGTTCTTTGTTTTGACATGTCGATTATATTGGACATGTTGATCCTTGAATACATGTGGATTGCTAGACTTATGAATTTTATACTTGGCATCCAAATTGCTCGGAGGGGGAAAGGAATGCATGGATGGATATGAATGAAATGGAGTTCTTTTGGATGGATGAAATTTACTCAAGGATGTGTGCCTTTGCTAACCTTGCATAGAGGATGAAGGAATATAAGGACCTAAGATGGATGGAAAGTATGATGGGGAAGGCACATGTTTTGATTTTGAAGGGATGTTGGATTTAGTAGGGGTACCCACATCTTGAGGAATTTCATTGAGGCCATGACCCTTAATATTTTCTTTAACATGAAGGGATTCTTGCTTATGGAGATCTACTCCTTTGCCTTTATGAATATCTTGACTTGTAGGATACTCTTTTCTTTGGGAAGAAAACGCGAGGCCATTATGAGGTGGATATGATATGAGAGAAATAATGAGATCTTGAAGTGGATCAGATTGCACCAAAGTGGAGGAACCCATTATGCATGTCGAGGGTTCATGAACATCTTGCATGGATACGTTAGAATCATGAGGGGGATTAGGATCATGAGGGGGACTAGGATTGTGTAGTGGACATGGTTCAATGACAGGCTCTTAAAGAGATGGAATGGGAGAAATAATGGGATCATCAAAAGAATTGTGATCTTGGAGTGGATATGCTGGATTAGGATGTGGAGATGGAGGAACAAGTGGATCTTGTGGAGGATCTGAAGGAATAATTTGATCTTGACAAGGAGGAAGATCATTGGAATCCTCTTTAAAGGTGTTTTGCTTTGGACTTTTAATGGGATCATCGGAAAGGATGGAAGGGATATCTTGATCTTTCTTAGGAAGTGGAATGTCAATGGGATTTGAAAGGACATTGTGTTCTTGGAATGGAAGGGGATCGTTTGGGATTGGATGAAGGAACAAAAGGATCTTGTGGAGAATTTAAAGGAATAATTTGATCTTGACAAGGAGGAAGATCATTGGAATCCTCTTTAAAGGTGCTTTGCTCTAGACTTTTAATGGGATCATCGGAAAGAATGGAAGGGATATCTTGATCCTTCTTAGGAAGTGGAATGTCAATGGGATTTGAAAGGACATTGTGTTCTTGGATAGAATTGACAGGAATAAGTGAATCATTGCGAGTGTCTAGGGAAATGGGATCTTGGTCAACAATTGGATGGGATGATAAGGTTTCAAGATCTTGATCTTCATCTATTTCAAGACATGTTCCTTCATGGTCTAAATTATCCTCTTAACATGGGGTTGGACTTTGGATATGCATGGAGGATTCTGACAAGGGATCAATGTTTTGGCATGAAGGAAATGCACATTGAACATTTGTGATGGATTCTGGCAAGGAATCAATGCTTGAACATGAGGAAGAGGGGCTTTGAATGGGGTCCTCTAAAACAGGTAATGGCAATAAAGTGCATGGTGGCATTGGGTCTTGTATTTTTGAAACATGACAAGGATGTGCATCATGAATTGGATTATTTTGGCAATTAATTATGGATAGCCCTTGGATAATTTCATCCTTGGGTGTATTGTTTGATGAGGACAATATGGAAGGTTCTTGTGAAACTTCTAAAGGTGTAGGGATAGATGCCACTGGAGAGTCCATTTGTTTGTGGGGGGATTAGGCATTGCTAGACATAAGTGTATTATTTTGATCTTCCTCAAAGAACTCACTTGGTAATTTCCTTAATATCATTGCAATAAAGCCACCTTTCTTTCAAGGTTTTGACATGGTTGTATCTTGAATTTGAACTTGTTTGGAAAGGAGTTGGTTCTGGTCTAATGTCATGTTTTGATTTTGAACTAGATGTTGATCAAATTGGTTTGACAGGTTCAAAATTTGGCTTGGTGCATGTTGCAAGTTTTCTTTTTGAATGTTTGGTTGTAGTTGTTGACATTGATATGTTGATTGAACTAGTTGATATTCCACCATTGGTTGAACTATTTGTGGACATTGTATAGTTGGTTGGACATATTGTTGAAATTGGACCATTGGTTGAGTTGGTTGTATATGTTGGACCATTGGTTGTGTCTTTTGGAAATGTTGAACAATTGGTTGTGATGGTTGAAAATGTGATTGATAGTAAACACCTTCTTGTTCTTGTTGTGGAGGCACATAATGTTGTTGTCTCTTTTCTTGAAATTGTTTCATCATCTCTATTTGTGAGAGGAGACCTGGTATGTTTGATCATTCGATAAGAGATCTTACATCAATTGGCTCAATCTTTGGATTTCGACCTGGAAATTTTTGAAACATTTTGGACATTTGTGATCTATTCTTCTCAATGTTTTTCACTTTTTGTTCCAATATCTCCTTTTCTTGAGCTAGTTTCTCCTCTAGTTTTTGTATTTGGAGACTTGTTTCATCATAAAAAGTTTGATCCAAGTTCTGAGACATGTAGAGATTGGATTGACATGAATGACTTCTCAATTGTGATGACATGGCTTTGTAAGAAGGTTGAGACCTCATTTCAACAAACATGTCACTATGAAATGCAACTAATGGGATTGACAAATGCAACCTAAAAGGATGACAATGCAACTAAATGTTTTTGGACTTTTTGAATTTTTGGAGACAAACTTTTGAAATGCAAAGCTAAAGACACAACCTTGGGAAATTGAAATGAATTCAGGACCTTAAAGGACAAAGGACCAAATGACAATAGGACAAATTGACAATGTCCCACCTATATGCTTGTATACTAAGCTAGGTTTGACAAAAATTATATTAATGAAAGGACAAATTTTAGACAAGGTCAAGACTCCCTAACAAGAACTTAGGGTATCATCAAAGATTTGGATTTTTTTAAGTTTGATAAACCAAAATTTTGAGACTAAATGCAAGAAGGCAATTACTATGAAAATGACCCTAATATGATATGATAATGACCTAAGCTTAATGAAGAGACCTAGGGTATGCAAATGTGACCTAATGTTATGAGGACAAAGATGCAAATGCAAATGTATGACAATGTCAATCTAAGACAAAACCTAAAGTTGAATTATGAAATGGTATTACTCTAATGCAAGAGGACACATGCAAATGGATGAACCTTATTGATATGCAAAGGAGTATGACCTAGGTGAAACCTAACCTTGGTACTTGACAATGACTTTGCAAAATGCAAACCTACGATGAACCTAATGTTGGACATGCAATATGACACCTAAGTGAGGACCTAATAATGACATGCAAGGGGACACCTAAATGAGAACCTAATAAGGACATGCAAATGGACACATAAATGAAATGGACCAAGTGGAATGCAAGAATGATGCTCTAAGTCCTAAGTATGGACAATGGAGGACCTAAATCTAAGTGACATGAATGTTGAGACAAGATTTTGAAAAATGTTTGACAACCATGTTTGAAGGTGTTTTGAACTTTGTTGAATGAAATACTCTTGTGTTTAACCTTGTTTTGAGTCAATTTGTCTTGTTTTTGAAATGAGACCCAACTCAACTTTTGACAAGCAAAGAAGACAAGATATTTTAACTTAGACTCAAGACAATCATGCTCATTCACACATTTCTTATGGTAGGTAAGGACAATAGGTACTTGAGAGTTAGACTCATTATGAGATTCAAGGAGAATACATAGATGCTTGACCCCATGGGCTCCCCTCCACGACACTCACTTCTCAGGGCAGCCAAGCATCAGTCCCCATAGAAATCTCCCCATGGCGAACTTAGTATCTCTTCCAAGTATCTGAACTCTTGCTTCTCAAGCAACTAGAAGGATTTTGGCCTCTAAATACAAGGTGTTTAATAAGGATTTCTGTTAAGCGCTACTCCTTGGTGTCATGCAAGCGTGATTGAGACACAGGCCCACCAAGATACCAAACAAATGTAGCTGTGCAAGCATGATTTAGACCATGAGGCCCTACTTAGATGTCGATATGAGAAAGAGTCCAAGGGTCATCACTTCCCAAGTAACTAAAATTCCCACGTAACCCTTCCTTCAAAGCTTTTGCCCATCAGGTATTTATTTATAGTGAGTTAGAATGCCAAGGTACTCTAGCTATGCTCACTTTGGGTTGTTCCCCTCTCACGATTGTCACTTGCTTGCAAAAGAAAGCAAATGGTTGGGAAGGCAGGCCCTCTAAAGGTAACAAACAATCCAAAACATGAGAATGGTATCGAAGGTCTAGATTTCTGATCACCCTAAGAAGGATGAGAGCATACTCTCCTACTCCAATGTCAAACTCGACAAGCAAAGTGAACACATGTTCATTCCATCCTACTTAGCAAACATACTAGGTGCCTAATTAAAAATCACAAACACAAAGTTTGGTTGGAATATAAGGCAACCTGCAAAATCACTAAGGTAGGAGTTTGATTTGCTTGGTCTTTAACTAGCGAACCTGCAAACAATTCATTAGTAGTTTGTGAAATAATTCTTTGTCAAGCGTTTCGCCACAAAGCTACCAACAATGTTAGAGAATCAAGAGAAATGAATCACCATCAAAATTTATCCATAAAAGTTGTGATTCTTTGTCCTCTTAGATTAATGTATGTGAAATTTATCAAATTTACCACCCTAGATTAATCTAGATAAAATTTGCATGAATGCATGATTAATTTGCCAAGCTAAATTAATCTAGATGAAGGTTGAATGATTTTGTTTTAAAATTTTTTGACCATTTACAGTAGCATAATTACAAATATCATAACTTCCTCAATATTTATCCAAATCACAAACCGTAAGATGATCTGGAAAGGTAAAAACCTGATCTAATATACTCAGAAATCGTTTATTTTAATTCTACATGAAATGTTTTACATGATCAATTGATTATGACTGTTTTTTTCTTAGAAGAAAAATCTGCAATTTCTCCCCAAAAAAATCTACAACTTCACAAAACATTCAAAAAAATATTACATCAGGTTCGCCATTTAATGTAGCTAGGAATTTGGAAATCATCAAAGAAATATAAACATTTGCCTAGCTCAATCACGAAAACTAAAATGCAGTGATAACAATCCTAAAAACATTCAATGAAAACATGAAAACAAGACATTCAAAATGAAATCTAAGCAAACCAAATGCAAATATCTCCTTCATGTGGCTCCATTGTCCTTCTTTCTCCTTCAAATTGCTTTTATTTGTGGATCTCACCTACAAGTGCATATGCATGAGATGAAAGCAAGACTGACAAGATAGCATGACAACATAAGGGTACTAGAAGTGTGATTGACTCAACCCTTTTGATAGAAGAAATTCATCCAATTTATAGATAAATTGGAGAAAAGACAAGATTAGCATGAAATTGATATTAGAGGCTATTGATTTCAAAATGGCAAAATTGAGTGGAAAGAAGAAGGTTGTGACACCTTCTATGTCATGAATTATGACATATTGCCAATGCAAAGGTTAGAGGACTAAAAGCTTATGACATCTTACTATGCCAATAGTATGACGCATGAGAAATTCATGCTTCCACCAAAGCACAAAAATAGGGAAAGACTAGAGAGAAATTAATTAGGTGGAAATTAGAAAATGAGGAAATTAGAAAATTAGAAATTGATGAAATTAGAAAATTAGGTGAATTAATTAATAATTTTTCATTCATTAATTAATTCACAAAAAGAGGGGGAATTAATTAGCCAATTAAATAAATAAATATTTAATTGTGACAAGAAGACTTAGGATAAATAAATAGATTATTTAACCTAGAGGGAAAAATGTCAAACAAGATTAAATGAATAAATCATAAAACCTTAGAAGATGAATTAGAAATGCAAGGACGACAATTAGGTCTTGACAAAAGATAATTAATGTCGATTCAATTTGATCATGATTTTGAATTGATAAATGATTTGATTGATAAATACGCCAATTAATGAGGAACAATGACGATCGATGTAAAATCGATCGCAAAATGACAAAAACGACAACGATCGATGACAAAATAGATTGCAAAATGACAAGATTGAAAATGACCATGATCGATGACAAATCGATCGCAAGATGACAAGATTTGAAAATGACAACGATCGATGACAAATCGATCACAAGATGACAAGATTGATAAGAGGACAAAACCCTAATTCCATCATCGATTAGGATTGACGATGTCCAAAATATGACAAATGAACATGCACATTGATGCGACAGGATAAGATTGACCAAAATCATGACTAAAGATTGTTGTCGACAAGACCGAATTCGAAAGCGAGATAAATGAAGAATGCAGAAGAAGGACTCGATGCTCGCAAATGATAAAAACCAAGTGCGTGACATAGGAGAAATGTTAATGCGACGCAAAAACCCTAAAATAAGGCAATGCACAAATGTTAAAGTACGCCTCCACAAGCGTTGACCATTTTTAGACGTCTACAGCATGATTTAATTTTGTGATTGAATCAAATCCGAATTTGCATAAGTGATTGTGAAATGATAAGTCTTATTTCAAAGAAAGACATATATTCAAATATTAGGTTAAATATGAATATTGATCAGAGATTTATACGTTCTTTGTCTGCAGATATGTGTAGTTGGATGAAAAATTGTACTTATGTGTTCACTTTTGTGTTTTGATAGTAGTACATATGTGTGTGTGTGTGTGCACGCATGAGTTTGAATATCAATTCGATCATGCACATGTATATATGTATGTAATTATAATGTATATATATCTTATTATCATAAAATTTAATTACTTTACTTCATGTATTTTGTTCATATATATATAATCATTTAGATATATGTGTGTAATGTTAAAAGTTAATAGAATGGCATGTATCAAATAACCGAGTTGATGTATATATATATATATACATATACATATACATATACATATACATATATATATATATACATATATATATATGTATATATATATATATATATGTATATATATATGTATATATATATATGTATATATATATGTATATATATATATGTATATATATATGTATATATATATATCAACTTACTTGAGGTATATCGTATCCATTAATGCATCAAGTTAAGCATTGCAGGACATAGTCAACAAAACCATGCATGTTATAAAGGAAGTCGACATAAGTGAAGTCAACTTGGCATAACACTAAGACTTGGAATTTTTTGGCGAAGGGAATGGTATTAATGTTAAACTCATGGAAAGTGATGAGTTAAGAGGGAAAGCCATTGGGTTAATATTGACCATGCCACAGATCAAGAACTTAGTGTTTGAATTGAACACAGACTTTGCAAGGAATACCAACCACAATGTAATGCTTGAAGAGTTTTCAAACTATTAGACATAGTGTTTACCATTGAAACAAGCCCTACATGGCCAAGTAACTATTAGACATGCTACATGGTGGCATGTAAAACTATAGTAGTAGTGGGTGTAAACCCAAAACATAGCAAAAAATATAGCATATGACCTGCATAAATATAGAATAATAGGAGAACAAAATATATATATAGAGAGAGAGAAGGACAGAGAAGACGATATAGGAAAAGATAGAAGAAATATATAGAGAATTGGTGAGGATAGAATAGAGAAAAAGAATAGTGAATAGAGAAGAGAGGTGAAAGAATAGAGAGGAGAGAGTTCAAGGGATTAAAACAACATAGAGGAGGAAAAGCATTGAATATCTAGACGTATTGCAGACAGATTTGGAGAAGAATATCATTGATCATATCAGACTTGGGTCGAATTTCAAAGGTAGGCTCTTAAATGAGCAATAGTTTGTTTTATTATTAGAGAATAAGAATAGAATTATCTTGATATTTGATTGTTTTAGATCTTTGGTGAAGAAAAGAGTTCTATTTCTGAATAGTTTATTGCATTAGAAGTTATAATGATTATATGAAATTTCATTTGAAAAAGCCATATAGGTATGTACAATTAGAATTCTCATTTTAGATCAAGGAAAACATCTATTAGTAAAAAATTTGAGCAAAGAAGTAGATAGACAGAAATATGTGGAAAAATACAGAACTTATGCACTCTAAACTTATAATTTGAAACCATAAGATGCATGATTACGCTATTGGATTTTATGAGAAAAGATAAAAGAATGTGTACTCATAATTTCTATTTCTGAAATTTACTTTTGTCTATATGCTAAATATGCATACATGTGTTACACCTTATTTTAAATTCTTATTCTTGATTTACTTGCAGAGATAGAAGCGAAAGATTATTTTCTTATTAGATGCAATTTGGTTGTAAATGAAAGATTGTTTCTTCTATATCTCTTAAATGAAAGATTTTGTTCCTTAAAGATTGTAATTTTATCACGCCAGAAATGGGAAGCTAGACTTGAGAAAAGAAAGATTGTCTTCTATATACTTCTCCTAATTTCATATGAATATTAGAAAAGCTAGATATGTTTGTGTTTGGGGAAAGTTACCTTCCAGGATGGGTACCAAATGTGGAATCATAGAGAGAATAGTTTGCCTTTCCAAACTATATTTTATTGCTATGCATGGCATTATACTCGATTGAGTAACTTATGGACCATTGAAATAGATGGATATATTTTATACTCTCTACCATATCCTTGACGATCTTGCTCGATTCTTTATGGAATTAGAAAATTGAAAATGCACGTATCATTCTAAGCATGGACCAGATTCCATCTTGCCTATCGAATTCTTTTTGCTAAGCAATTCATGCAGGGTCGAGTATTCTTGATTGATGAGGAATTTTGGGGAAGTGTAAGCTTCAAAATTGGGTGGAAAAAGAACCTAAATCTTGTTCTCATCTTCATTCTAAAGATTGCATTGAGTACGGCTTTAGATTGTAGATAAATGGACACACCTCATCCATTACTTTATATTTTTTTTCCTTTTATATGAACTTAAGGCATTTGAAAGTCCTAAGTATTGTATGCAGATATGAGTGAGATAATACTTACATATTCCTATTGAATAAAGAATCTTTATCTCTTTATAGAAATCTCATGTATGTTATGATATCAATAGAATGATCATTTAGAGCTAAGAATGGAATTATGGAAGAAAATAGACTTATTAAAGGAATTATGAGTTTATTTAAGAATAAAGAGTATTTCATTTTATTATTGAATGTAGCATGTTTTACATCTTTATAGAGTTACCGGTAGACAACATTGAAATTGTACAGGATAAGCTGGATACATCGGAACATGCCCTTCCAGATATAGAGGTTATTGATGTGGAAACAAAAAATAAGCAGGTTGAGGATATTCAACCTCTGACACCAAATGTACATACTAAAGAGGTTAATGTTGAAAAGGTTACTGCACCAAGTGGCCAAGCCATCAGTGCAAGTCATGAGGTTGAATCTTCCCAAAAGATTTTGGATAGTGATTCATTATCAACACTTGACTCATCTAGTCAAATTGATTTTGTGCATAAGAATATTGAGCAGCTGAGCAGTTTGAATTGATGTATGTTGCAACTCAAAAGTTAAGGAAGGAAGGGACTAAAAATAAGACGGTTATTGAGTAGGCCATTTTGGTTTTGCAGTAGCTTGCACCAGAATATAAGGTAGATCGGATTGGAAGTCCATCCGACAAACTAAAAGGTTTGACTGAGCATATTTCCAAAGAGTTTAAAACTCTTCAACAGGTATCAAACTGACAATCGATTGAGCAGTATAATGCAGCCCGAAAGGTGAATTGTGACAACATGATTTCATCTAACAAGGTTAAGCTAACAGATGAGATATCAAAGATTGATGTGGCTCTAAATGAGTGTAGAAATATATGTAGGTCCTATACTAACACCAACAAACTAACAGTGGACCTTGAGGTGAAATTAAAGGCAAAAGAGGCCCGATTAGAACATTTAGCTAATAGTTTTGATGGTACTCAGACACTAACCAGTACCATTGATGGTTAGATTTTGATTACAGGGAGAGATTTATGCATTAGAGAAGGACATGGATAGACTAATCCGACATGAAAGGGGATTAAGAGGTTTGGGGAGTCCCCGATTGAACACTCTGTTACTTCATAAGAGAGAAATCATAGAGTTAATGAATGAACCTACTCCAATAGACCTATCAGAAGAAGAACTTCATGCATATAGTCCTAATGGTTTTCTATCCATTTTGAGCACATTGAAGATAGGTTGGGATGCATACTTAATTTTTTTGAAGAATTCTTACTCGGTTATTTTCAATTATATCTAGATCCGGTAATCACATTTTGGTTTGTACAAAATTTCATTTCTTATTCTTTTTTTTGCCCTAGTCTTTGGTATTTCTCTCAAAGGGGGAGAGGTTGATGTGAAAAATGATTGGGACATGAGAATTAATGTATAGCTCAGGGGGAGCAGTCTTCCAACATTTTTTGAGATCAATTTTGGAGTTTTTGGTAAGGAACCAGAACAACACTTCAACGATCCATTTTTCACATGAGTGTTGCCATCAATGCCAAAGGGGGAGATTGTTGGTAGTTGACACTCATCCGGCATAGTTGTGTTGTCATTGATGGCAACACACACCATTTTGGGATGGTCACTTAACCGGTACTCACTGGTATACACTATTTGGGAACTGGCATTCAAGTCAATTGACACTGGTAGGAAAGAGAAACCAACAAACTAGGAATCAATATATGAGGTTGACATAGGAGATTGATCCAGCAGGTCTACATGAAAACAATCAAGGCATCGGTCTAGAAGTTTAATGAATTTATTTTTGCTTAGGCCGACATATAAATAAATTGTAATATCATTGTAAGCCGACATAAGGCATTTATGTTTGTATTTGGGAAGGGTATTTAAGTCAGTCTGGTTAGGTTATTTCGGTAATGAAAAGAGTATAATGGGATATAGTGATGTGATGTTGTGCAAGCAATATTGATCGACAAAATGCGAATGTAATATTTTGTAGTTGGTCTTGGATATTGGTTTAAAGGTTTGGGAAGTGAAGCAAGATACCAGTAAGGAAGGACACAATGTAAACTGGTACAGACTGTGCTTTAACTAGAAGTCATCCAGCATAGCAGATGCATCTTAGAGTTCAAAATTTTGTTTGTAACTCCATTGTGGTATTTGTAGTCAATGAGGCTCCTTTTGTGATGAGCAGTGTGCTCTAGGATATTGGCCTTCTTGCATGCGTAGGCCCCTATTGTAATATTTATTCATTTGGCAAATGGATAGATATTGTGGGTCCCTAATCCCACCGTGGTTTTTCCTCTTTGAGGTTTTCCATGTATAAATATTTGTGTTACTGTGTATTCTCTTGTGCTTGTTTCATTTCTATTTGTTGTTATATTCTTTTATGGTTATCGTTTAATAAATTGCATTGTTAATAATGTTAAAATTGATTATACTGGCAGAACACTGATTCACCCCCCCCCCCACCTCTCAGTGTTATTAGATTCCAATAGAATCAACTTGTTTAATAGATATAAATAAAATACAAATGCCAATGGGCAATTCTAGTTCTGGGAACATCTCGTTTAAGAGTTTGTTTTCTCTAGTTTTGAGAATGTGTAACCCCGTACAAGGCAGATACATGCCTAGTTTTGAGGACATCCCATGTAAGAGTTTGTTTTCTCTATTTCCAGTGATGTATATCCCATCTAAGACATATATCAAAGGTTGCATCTAGTTTCTAGCATGAAGCATATCATATAAGAGTTTGTTTTCTCTACTTTCAAGTCTAATCACCCTATTTAAGACATGCAAAGATATAATACAATATGATACAAAAGAGGGTGATATGGGTGCCCCCCTTAAGATGTCAACATAGCCCTATGTTTATGTCTTAAGGAAGCTAGAAACAAGGATACCTGCCTTCAACACTGAAGAGATATCCTTTAGGAAATAATGTCATAAATCCAAGCTAAAGAGGGAATACTCTTATAATCAAGGATAAGATAGTTGAAAAATAGATATATTGCAACAAGTCTAAAGAGGGTCTTTGGAGGAGAAGATATATTTTCTCAAAATACATCTACCACCAAGAGGAGTTCTTGAACAAACATAACATCTTCTACCAAAAGAAGGGAAGGAGAACAAGAATGCATACCTTCCCCCTATTTCTAAGTGAAAGAGACTCTTGATAAAGGATAACACACTTTTGACCCAATGTGAAGGGGTAAGTTTATAATAGATGTACATTTCTAAGAGAAGATGAGGTTGTAGCCAAGGACATACACCCCTTGCGTAAGAGATCATCCTTGAGCAAATAAATTCCACACAAGGAATGACATCAAATCATAAGAAAACACCACTCAACAAAGGAAAAGTGGATCCTTAGAAAGGATAAGAGAGAGAGAGATCATTGACCCCCACGCATAGGGAGAATGAGAAGAAATACACAACCTCTAAGGAGATATTAGACATAAGAAAAATTCACAATGTACTCACATTAAGATATGTAAAATGAAACTCTAAAGAAGAGGTAATCTTCAAAGGGAAAGAGAGAGAAAGAAGAAATGAAAGATCACAAATTCCCCCAAGGAGAGATTTATCATTAGAGACATGTCATTTCATGCAAGAAAGGATATAAAAATATGAACAATGCAACCCCTAATGAGAATAGTGACATTTTAGATAGGGAAAAAGAAAAGAATAATATTCTTTAACCCCAAGTATAGAGGCAATAATGAACCATGTTACTTCCCCAAGATGTTTGATATTTGTTGGGTGAATATTTTGTCACCAGCGTACTAATGACAAAATATATGATTCACACATAGCTATGTTGAGAAATTAATCTCTCCTCTCATCAAGGGGAGGTTCCCTTTGAAATTTCTTCTCTAATTAATAGGAAATCAAAACCTATGGGTTGGTGTTGGGCATATAACTCTCTTTTTTCAGAGTCTATGTATTCTCCCTTCACCTTGTTACAATTTCTCTACCTCTTTAGATACTTAAAGAAAAGAACAATGAATCTAACAAACTACTCTAAAACTTACAGTCAAGTAGCACAAATTCTCTCGAATGTAATCTTAACTCAAACTGATTATTACAAAAAGTTAGAAATTTAACTTGCAACTCAAAGTCTTCAAGTGTGTATTCCTAATTCTTTAAACTAAAAGTAACTGCAACAATACAAAGCCTACCACTAATTACTTAATTTATCAGAGGATTTCCCAAATATGCTAGGAGCACATAGTCTACTTGCACGATTCAAGAGCTCTTTAACCCACATAACAATATCTTCAATATCAAAGAAGTAAAGAACATATATAATTAATGGACATAAGAACATTAAATCATATAAACAATTTTCTTGACACAACACAAAGTTTGAGATCAACAAAATTGTTTTCTTTATTTGCTTGATAGAATTTTTACAACAAAATCCCAAAGTCTTAGTTGAGGTAAAAATTCTATAGAGTTTTGCGAAGCATGAAAAGATAAATATTTACTTATCAGGTCCTCCTTATATAGGAAAAGAAGTTGAGAAAAAGGTGGGCACAATTGACTAATTCAACTACACAGTCCCACTTGACTACAACTACTACAAAAAATAAAAATGCAACTGCAAGAAAAATGTAGTAACTAAGAATGCAACTACATGAAAAGATAGTGTCAATGAGGATACTTTATTCTTCATTTTCTTCCCTCTGGATTTAATTGAAGAAAGGTTAGTTATTCACCAAAATATGCAACATTTTCATCATGAAAATCAACATTCACCATCAAATCACCAACTTCAAAAGATGTGGAAAGATGCGTGAAAGATCAAAATTACCCTTAGACAAAAAGGCAGAAAAATCAGCAGATTGGGTTTTAAAACCCAAATTGCACTTGGGTAGGTCAAGGCTACATGTCGGGTTTTAAAACCTGATCTGCAGTTGGGTAAAACCTAGGTTGTAGGTCAGGAAAAATTCCTCAACCAGTATATGGACCTGTAGGTCAGGAAAAATTCCCCAGCTTGCACATAGGCAAACTTGTAGGTCGAGAAAAATTCTCCAACCTGCACTTAGACCTGTAGGTTGGGAAAAATTCCCCAACTTGCATATGAGCAGAGTTGCAGGTCGGGAAAAATTCTCCAACCTACACTTAGACCTGCAGGTCATGAAACATTTCCCAACCTACATATGAGAAGACTTGTAGGTCGGGAAAAATTCTTTGACCTGCACTTAGACCTGTAGGTCGGGAAAAATTCCTCGACCTGCATATGAGTAGACTTGTAGGTCGGAAAAAATTCTCTGACCTGCACTTAGACCTGCAAGTTGGAAAAAATTCCTCGACCTGCATAGAGACCTGTAGGTCGGGAAAAATTCCTGGACCTGTATAGAGATCTGCAGGTCAGGAAAAATTTCCCAACTTGCACATAAAGGTAGACCTGCACTGCACTTAAATCGGCAGGTCGGGGAAAATTTCCCGACCCATACATAAAGGCAGACCTCTAGGTCAGGAAAAACTCCTCGACTTGCACTTAAACCGGTAGGTCAGGAAAATTTTCCCGACCTGCACATAAAGGCAAACTTGTAGGTCGGGAAAAATTTCTCGACCTGCATTACTTGGCAGACCAAAATTGCACTTCGGGTTTTAAAACCCGATGTGCAGGAAAACACAAGAAACACTGCATTTCGGGTTTTAAAACCTGAAGTGTAGAAAAAAGATAAAATAAAAGATGAAGGCAAAAACATGAAAATGACAAGAATGAAGATGCAAACTGACATGACTTACGAGGGAAGTCGATCGAACTTGGAGGACGTAGGCTACGAAATGGACATGTTTTGTAGGGGTTGTACCATGATTTTAGCCGCGTTAAAATCAAGGACAACAATATTGAAAAAACATCACCTCTTATGACAAAGAGCCACCAATTAAGTTAACTACTAGTGTCATAGGGTGAGGAGAAACATGAAGGGTGAGAAGAGTAATAAGACACTACTTTCTCACCAAGAATGAGAGAAATATTAGTGGAAAGATTTATTCAAGCCCTATCAAATAGTTCTTGAACAAATTCCTTAAATTTTTTATACTTTTCAAGAGAATAATAACCACCATGATGAAAAAGACAATGCTCACTACCTTCTTTATGATTTTTGCTAAACTTTATGAAAAGAAAAACAACATTCTTATCATACTTTAATTTTCAAAAGATTTTAGTTGCTAATCCTTCTTTTTCATCAATAGGATTAGGCCTTGTCTCTTGTAATGTAGGACAAGAAGATAGATTGTCATCTATGATTTTAACTGTGCCTCTATCAATGATACCTTGCATTTCATTTTGAAGATTAGGACAATCATCGGTAGTGTGATCATTAGTTTGGTGATATGATCAAAAAGGAGTTTTTTAAGAAGAAGCACTTTTGGATGAGCGATAGGTTTTTTGTCTTGCAAGATGATCTTTGAAGTCTTTAATCCTAATGAGATCATCCATAGGAGAATTATGGTAATGTCCTAGGCCTTCTGTGATAGCTTGTGTAAGAGGGTTTATAGGAACTCTAATTCATTGTTCAAATTTTCCAAGTCATTATCCTCTTAAACCTTGTTTTGATATGATGTTAAATCCATTCCTATAAGAACATCTTAATTGAAAAGGGGGAACATTAGAACAGATTTATTTAAAATTTGTAGTGTAAGTGTGTTTAGAAGAAACAACAGGACAATTAGATGAAGAAGGAACATCTTGTGGTGGAGGCATATCCTCTTTGATAGATTGGGAAGGAAGATCCTTATCATCTAAAGCCTCATCTTTGCTTAATGTTATATGGGGAGATAGATCATAAATAAAATGCATAACATCATCTTCTATATAAATGTTTTAATGAATAAGATAGGCTCTAAGAGAATAAGGAGGATTTAGAGAGATTGAAACACCAATATTTTGATCTTGCCCCCCTTGCACTAGGGTATGTGTATGAGAAGAAGATGGCACCATGTTGATCTTCAATGCTTTCTCTCCATTAGAGAGATCATTGATAGGAGTATTAGCTTGTTCTTCATTCACAATAGATACCCTAGGAGAGTTTCAAGTATTCGGTTTTCCATTAAAATCTCTAAGATTGGGATCTACAAAATCTTTAATGTGATCTATACATGTAGTGTATTTTCCTAAAAATACCATAATACAAAAAAATATACTATAAATGAAAGCTTTTAGATCTATTCGATTGAAAGGAAGAATTTTTGAAATTCTAAAAAATGCATTATGCCAAAGTACTATGGATGAAAATAAATTTGTGAAGTGAAAGAAGTCATTATCCTTGACACATGATTATGATAAATATAAGTGAAAATCAAAGTAATCATATGTGAAATAGAAAATAAATCAGATCTGTTAAGTGTCATTATTAATTTTTTTGAATCGGAACTGAAAATTAAAGTGATAAATTATATATACAAGCCACAAATCCAATTAACCAAAATAAATTAAAGATTTTTATGAATTAAACCTCTAAATTTATGTAACTTGATTAAAAAGTGATCTATGAATGTAAATTTGAAGTTTAAAATGTTTCTAAATCATATCTAAAACAATTAATCCAAATTAGACAACCCACAAGTTTAATTTTAGAATTAAAAATTAGGGTTTTTTCTTGAAATTAACCTCTAAATTTTTTAAATTCAATTGGAAATTAAACTTGTAAATGTAAATTTGAATTTTAAATTGCATGAACTCTCAGATCTGAGAACATAAATAAGAACTAAAGGTGTAAGGCATTGGGCTCACCAAAATGTAATGGTGGAAATATTAGGGTTTCCACCATTAAAGAGATGAAAACCGCTAATATTTTAGTTGGAGACCATTACATTAGGGAAATATGAGAATTTGATAGATCTAAACCTAGTAGGTCTAAATGTTGATCAGGTTCGAGGGATATTGGTTGAGCTTCTTCTTTCCCTTGAGTTGAATTGATTTATTGAAGATGCTGAAGTTAGGGTAAATATATTGGAATTAAAGTAATTATGTGCAAACAATGAGCTACAGTCATTGAATTGAGATACGAACCTAAATATAATGATTATAAGAATATTCAGACCAGTTCCCAAAAGGAGCTCCTGATTTGTAGAGATCGAGATTGATAACTCAATGATGAAAGAATAGTACCAAACCGGTATTGAGAGGGGGGGTGAATCAATACAGACAAAAACACACTCTTAAACCAGTTTGTCAGCAAACACTATGCATTGACACATAAACAGTAACACCAGTCCTAAAACAAAGTACAACCGGCAAAAACCCAGAATAACTAAGACAAGAATAAACCGGTTGATACATATCTTCTCATATATTCTAACACTTCATTTTCATTTCACCCTAATACATGAACAAGTAATCTACCATCAAAGATATACATATGAGCAACTAGATCAACATGATTTACTGCTTGACAAAAAACAACAAAGCATTACATGAGGAATACATCACACATAACACATATTTTTCACATGGAAACCCAACTGGGAACAGTGGGGATGAATACCCACAAGCTTGTTTTTGAACTCTTTAGAAGTCCGCTCTGTTAGGAGCCTTGTCTGGTTAAAGACTGATACAATAGGTTCTGTTAGGAACCAATCTTGTTAGGGATCACCTAATTAAGGGATGGCAAGAATACCCGGTTAAGGGTTAAACCCTATTAAAGGTTACCTTGTTAGAGGATTTCAAGAACTCAATTATTCTGAGTCACCCTGTTAAAGGATTTATAGCAAGTCACTTAAAGCTACCCTGTTAAGGGATTTTCCAACTGTTGAGGTGGTTAGAGATCAACAGGTATTACAATGATCTAGTAACAACACTCAAGGTCAATGCAGATCTGCTTAAGCTCCTCTTCACCTTCTGCACTTACACTTTGTAGGTATCACTTCTCTCCTTTGGTCTGGAAAGAATCACGTATCCCTTCTCTTGGATACACACACACAACTTTTGACAACAACCTCAGAAAGAATCACAACATCAACCTTATAGGAAAACATATAGGTTGGTAGCATAAACCCTAAACCCTAAAACATGTTAGGTTAAGGAATTCAAATGGTTCAATCATGACCGTTGAGCACTATGCATTAAATGCAACAGTCTTGATCCAATCTCCATTGTCCATTTTCCACTGATTTCATAGCGGCTGATAACCCATCACACGTTATCACCGTTTACAGACTTCACACATTCCTGAGGTAGATAGGAACAATCTTCTTCATGCAAGATCCTTCACATGCACAAGGCTTATGTGGCAACACGATATGTTCTTTGTTACCATGCTAACTCATCACACAAAGTCACCGATTGAGCCACACATGCTTGAAGCACTTCAACCGGAAACCCTGAAGTTGAGACTACCAACCGGTAGTCATACAATGCTTCTATGTGCCGGTTCCCATAACCATATGTCGGTTCACCTTGAACAAACACACCACTTCACTTTGGCACAAATGTCAGTTCACAGTGTTATACCAGTTCTCACATATGCTAGTTCTCATCTCTTCAACATATTGACATCAATGACAACATACAATGTCATTATGACCTCATACCAGTTCACATAATGCCAACAATCTCCCCTTTGGCATTGATGGCAATATACAAAGATATCTCTTCGCTTCACATCTTCTCCCCCAGTTTCTGTAGATATCTTCTCTACTTCACATTTTCTCCCCCTTTGACAACAATATGAAAGTGGAGGCACAAGCTTCCCTATTCCATTATGTTGCTCCCCCTGAGGAGTAGCATCCTTCAACACATCAATCCTAAAGAAAAATTTGATTATGCAATACTTGACTAATGTGGAGCATATACCTTTATTTTACCTCCTGAAGGGGCAACACCCCTAATTCACCTCTTAAGTACATAAATGTAGCCTTTGAGAGAGGATTGGTGAATATGTCTACTAATTGCTCCTAACTGGAAACATGTTCCAGTGCAATCTCTTTGTTCTAAACCTTTTCCTCAAGAAATGATACTTAAGCTCAAAGTGCTTGGTTCTAGAATGTAAAACCGGATTCTTGGAGATATTAATTACACTAGTATTGTCACAAAATATACTTACTGGTTTAGATACAAGAACTTTGAAGCCATTTAATACATACTTCATCCAAATTGTCTGAGTGTAGTTCATGAAAGTTGCAACATACTCTGCTTTCGCTGTAGACTAAGAGATACAACTCTGCTTCTTACTCATCCATGAGACCAGTCTAGCACCGAGAAAGAATGCACCACCAGTTATGCTTTTCCAGTCATCTATATTATCTGCCCAATCAACATCTGTGTATACTTTCAAGTTGAAATCCTTGCTATATGGATACCACAATCCATAGTCAATAGTTCCCTTCAGATACCTAAGAATCCGCTTGACTGCAAGAAAGCGGGATTCTCTTGGGCTTTTCTGGAATCTTGCAGTAATGCCAACTGCATGTGCAATATCTGGTCTGCTATGCACTACATAATGCAACTTACCAATCATTGATCGGTATTCCTTCTCATCAACTAATGTTGAGTCATCTTCTTTGGATAGTTTACAACCGGTCACCATCGGAGTACCAACCGGTTTGCTATCTTCGATGTCAAAGGTCTTCAACACCTCTTTGAGATACTTGGACTGAGTGATAAAGATTCCATCTTTCATCTGTTGGATCTGCAGTCCAATCAAGAATTTAATCTCCCCTATGAGTGACATTTCAAACTCTTTCTTCATCTCATCTACAAACTCATGACTCATCTTGTCATCTCCACCAAAGATAATGTCATCAACAAATACCTCACAGATCAGGATTTGATCTCCTTCAGACTTCAAGTAGATATTGCTATCTTCACTTGTTCTCTCAAATCCAATCTTCACAAGATGGGAATGCAGACGTTCATACCATGCTCTAGGTGCCTGCTTTAGACCATATAAGGCCTTATGTAGCCTACATACCATGTCACTGTCTTCAGATAGGGAAAACCCATCTAGTTGCTCAATATACACCTCATCTTCAAGTACACCATTTAGGAATGCAGATTTTACTTCCATTTGATATACTTTGAAACCTTTAAAAGCTACATATGCAAGAAGCATGCAGACTCCTTCCAATTTGGCTATAGGAGCAAAGGTTTCTCCATAGTCTTCTCCTTCTTCTTGAGCATATCCTTTGCACACCAATCTGGCTTTGTTCCTAATCACTATGCCATCCTCATTCAGGTTATTTTTGAAAATGCATTTGGTACCAATGACATTTTTATGCTCTAGTCTGGGTACCAAAGACCATGTACCATTTTTCTCTATCTGGTCAAGTTCCTCTTTCATTGCCTTGATCCAATCTTCATCTTTATGGGCCTCTTTGAATGATTTAGGCTCAAATTCAGAGATCATACATGAGTTTTCTCTGACATACCGAGGAATGGTCTTGATGGATTCCTCTTGCTTTTCTTCTTCATCATCCTGACAACCGGTTCCTAGAAGGTTACTGTTGGTATTTTGGTATGGTTTTGTCATTGATGTCTACACCTACTTTGGAGATCCAGCAACATTCACCGGCAAGCAAGTAAACTATGCAACAGTTACTGGTATATGGTTCACTGGAAGGATATATTGTTCATTGGTACCTGGAATAATATGGAAGACACTTGGTAATGTCGAAGACATCATGTGGACTCTTTGTTTTGAAGAATTAAACATTGGTATATTTATATTTGCATATTTACCTTTACCGGCAAATAGGTCCAGGTTATCAGCATGGCATGTTATGGAGATGATTTATTATTGTTATGAATGCATTTAGCTGACATGTTCAATCAGTTATTACATCGAATATTATATTGTTTGTAAAATGTTTTTATTGTAATACCTTGTAGAGCTGACCTACTAAAATTGGTCTTAGGGTATGGTATAAATGTAAGATCTTATTTGTAAGATCAAGTGTGGAATATGAAAAAGATTTAAGTGAAGGTATATGCGAGATCAAGCAGGGATATACACGAAGACATAATTTGAAGGTGAAGTTAGGTTTTTGTAAAAGCATATCAGCATTACACCGGTATTGAATCCAACATATAAAGATTCTATTTTGAGCAGTACATTCTTATTGGATTTAACCATCCAACTATAGTCAATGTGACTCCAATTTTGTGATTGAGCAGTGAGCTCTAGGCTATTGGCCTTTCTGCATGTGCAAACCCCATTTATGTACACTTACTATCTGCAGTAGTATCATCTGATTGTGGGTAATGTTTCCCACCGTGGTTTTTCCCCTTACAGGGTTTCCACGTACAAATATTGGTGTCATGTGTTGTGGATGACTTTATGTTTATGTTTCATGCATTAATCCTTACCGGTATAGCAATTTACTGTTAACACTGTCTACCAACATACTTAGCTGGTTTACTGGTATTAAGCATTAAGTTGGTTAATTAGTTTCTAGTTTGAATTTATTAGACAACTGATTCACCCCCCCCCTCTCAGTTGTCTCTGGGACCTAACAATTGGTATCACAGCTTAGTTCTCTTTTGCAGAAGTTTAACAACTTCAGAAGATCCAATGTCTACTAACTATTTTAGGAAGGACATTCCTAAACTTGATTTAACCAACTATGGGATATGGAAGATCAGAATGGAGACACATCTGAATTGCATTGGTAAAGACATCTGGGAAGTTACTAAGAATGGTTATACTATTGTTGTAGCTAGTCAGACTGCTCCAACCACCTTAGCTAAAGATGAAGAGAATGATTGCAAAGCAAGAGAAGCACTTTTGAGCACATTATCAGATCAACAAATCATGGGATTATCAGATAGGACTATTGCTAAAGCTATTTGGGATCACTTGGAAACACTGAATGAAGGAGATTCCATAGTCAAAATTGCAAAACTTGAAAGCTTCCGAGTCAGGTATGAACATCTGAAAATGGAAGAAGATGAAAGGATTTTTGCTTTTATGGAAAGAGTAAATGAAATTGTTTTGGGTATTAAATGTTGTGGAGGAACTTTGAGTGAGGATGAAATTGTTTCAAAAATATTAAGAGGTTTGCCACCGACATATAAGATGAAGGTTACTACTATAAATGAGTTGAGAACAATGCCTAATACATCAGTAACCAGGGATACATTGATTGGAAAACTTTCAGCCTTTGAAATTGAGGAATTTGGTCCTGTTGCTACTATAAAAACTAATTTGGCCTTTAAAGCATCAACATCATCTGCTCCATCATTTGACAAATCAGACTGGAGAGCCTTTTATGCAAGAGAACTTGAAGAATCTAGAAAGGAGAATGAAGAGCTTGAAGAACTTGAAGCACTATTTCCAAGGAAAATCCCAAAAGGTCCAATTGGAAGTAAGTATGAAGGTAAAGCACCCTTTAAATGTTTTAACTATAATAAGATTGGTCATATGGCTTCAAGATGCCCTGATAGACATGCTAGACTAAGAGAAGAAGCTAGAAGAACATACACGCCTAATCCTGAATATCAGAGATACTTATTTAAAAAGAACAAAGACAAATCCTGTTACATTATTGATGAAGGTGTGACTGATGATTCTGATGAGGATCCAATAGACAACAGATGGATTTTTGTTGCTATAACAAAAGATCAACCGGTAGAACAAGCCCTAGCAGCTAAAGTTGAAACAAAGGATGAATGGATCATTGAATCAGGATGCTCACATCATATGACTGGAGACAAAGGCTTGAACTTTCAAGAATACAATGAAGGTTTAGTAGGATTTGGAGATGACAAATCCTGTTCAATCAAAGGTAAGGGTTCAATATCTCTTGATGGTAAGCATAACACTGACAATGTCTACTATGTTAAAGGATTAAAGCATAATCTTTTAAGTGTTGGTCAATTAGTTGAGAAGGGATTTCAGTTACAATTTTAAAATGGAAAATGTAAAATCATGAATAGAACTGGTTTGGAAATTGCAACCGGTAATCAGACTAGAGGCAATATCTTTCATTTGAATAATAGTGAAAAGGCATGTTTAATTGCACATATAGATGAAAGTTGGTTATGGCATAAGAGAATATGTCACGTAAACTTTGATTGCATGGTAAAAATCAGTACTTCTAAGGCAGTTAGAGATCTACCTAAAATTGTGAAACCTTAGAATACAATTTGTAAGGAATGTCAATTTGGAAAACAAGTTAGAGCTAATTTCAAAAGTATTCCAGAAAAATCTAATAATGCTCTTGATTTAATTCACACTGATTTATGTGGTCCAACTAGAACTAGAAGCTTACAAGGTGATAGATATTTCATGCTAGTTATTGATGATTATTCTAGAATGTGTTGGGTTACTTTTCTCAAACAAAAATCAGAAACACTTGGAAAGTTCAAACTATTCAAAGAAATGGTTGAAAATGAAACCGGTAAGAAAATCAAATGTTTAAGATCAGATCAAGGAGGAAAATTCACATCTAAGGACTTTAATACATTCTATGAAGTGAATGGAATTAGAAGAAAATTATCAGCACCTCGGACACCACAGCAGGATGGAGTTGTTGAAAGGAAAAACAGAACTATCTTAGATGTAGCTAGAAGTATGTTATCAAAAGCAAATCTACCACATGTGTATTGGAGAGAGGCAGTTAGCACTGTTGTCTATACATTCAACAAAGTTCACATCAAAGGTGAAACCGGTAAGACCCCTCATGAACTATGGTTTGGTAACATTCCTACTCTTAAGTATTTGAAAATTTTTGGAAGTAAATGTTATATTAGAAGAGATGAGTATATTGGCAAATTTGATCCTAGAAGTGATGAAGGAATATTTCTTGGTTATTCATCTAAGAGCAAGGCATATAGATGTTTTAATAAAAGATTACAAAAAATTGTTGAGAGTATAAATGTAAAGACTGATGAAGAATTCAGAGGAACTTCAAGGTATATAGACTCTGAATCGACAACAAAAATTGTTACAAATGAACCTATATTGAATCCACCGGTATAGAATGAAGATCTAGTTACCCTGGTATCATCAAAAGATTCCACAATAATTGAAGAACAACAACAAACTAAGACACCCCGGTATGTAAGATTGAATCATTCTAAAGATTAGATAATTGGAAACAAATTTAAAGGAGTTATGACAAGAGGAAGATTGGAAAATGAAGAGGTATGTCTTATTTCTCAAATTGAACCATCATCTATCAATGAGGCATGTGAAGATAAATTTTGGATTAAAGCTATGGAAGAAGAATTAGGACAAATTGAGAAAAATAATACTTGGACATTAGTTCCCCGACCTAAAGATAAAAATGTAATTGGAACTAACTGGGTATTTAGAAATAAACTTAATGAAGATGGTAAGGTTGTCAAAAATAAAGCAAGACTAGTGTGTAAGGGATATTCTCAGAAAGAAGGAGTTGATTACAATGAAACCTTTGCATTGGTAGCCAGAATTGAGGCAGTTAGATTATTTTTGGCTTTTGCAGCTCACAAGGACTACAAAGTTTATCAAATAGATATTAAATGTGCATTTTTGAATGGAGATCTTGAAGAAGAAGTATATATTGAACAACCTGATGGATTTTCTTTGACAGATGACAATAATATGGTTTGCAGGTTAAGAAAAGCTCTGTATGGATTGAAACAAGCCACAAGAGCTTGGTATGCAAGATTGGATAAGTATCTTTTGAAGATTGGTTTTACTAAAGGAAATGCAGATAACAATTTATACTACAAAATAACTAATGATGACATCTTGACTATTGAAGTATTTGTTGATGATATAATCTTTGGAGGAGAAGATGGATTATGTAAGGAATTTTCTCTTGAAATGCAGCAAGAATTTGAAATGTCTATGATTGGAGAAATAAAATTCTTCTTAGGTTTGCAGATTTCTCAGACTGATAAAGGTATATTTTTTAGTCAATCCAAGTACTTGAAAGAATTACTAAAGAAATTTGGGATGGAGAACTCTAAATCGGTAAGCACACCTATGACTACAAATGATAGATTATCTCAAAGGGATGAATCTACACCTGTTAATCCAACTAGATACAAATCTATGATAGGAGGTTTACTGTATTTGACACAAACCAGGCCTAATATTATGAATGCAATATGTATTGTTTCTAGATTTCAGAGTAATCCTAGGGAAAATCATGAATCAGTAGTAAAAAGGATTTTCCGGTACCTACAAGGCACAACAAATCTTGGATTATGGTATCCTAAAGATGAAAATTTTGACCTATGTGCATACACAGATGCAAATTGGGCAGGAGATGTAGATGATAGAAAAAGCACCACTTGAGGAGCATTCTTTCTTGGAAAGAGATTAGTTACTTTGTTAAGTAAGAAACAGAGTTGTACATCCTTATCAACAGTAGAATCAGAATATGTTGCAGCAACAACAAACTGTACACAAGTATTATGGCTTAAGCAAATGTTGAAAGACATAAAGGTAAAATGCAAGGAACCCATTACTATATACTGTGATAACACTGTAGCAATTGATATATCTAAGAATCTGGTATTAAATTCTAAAACAAAACATGTTTCTATGAAACTAAATTTTCTAAGGGAAAAAGTTGAAGAAAAAGAGATAAAACTGGTTTATGTGAATACTAAAGAATAGCTTGCAGATATTTTCACAAAACCTTTGCCTAAGGAGACTTTTGAGTATCTCAGAGATTAGCTTGGAGTCATACCACCACCGGTAGAGACTTAGATAGTTGATGATTATCATCAACTAACAGAATTAGAAAGACAAATCTTTTATTCTGGTATTTGATGAGGAAGCTACTTCTCAGGGGGAGTAGTTGGTATATTGAATTGGTTGGTATTTTGTATGAACTTGAGCTTTTGTGACTTCGGCATTTGATGTCAAAGGGGGAGAGATATCTATGGAAAAACATATTATCTTTTTGGGGAGAGATTTTGAAAAACACATTTAAGGAGAGATTGGTATAAGAAATTGGTATGAGAGATTGGTATTGAAAATAAATCTTTGGATAAACACATGTTACTCTTAGGGGGAGAAATGGAGATTGTTGGTTTTTATATTTGGCATTTCTATTTTGGCACTTTGATTGTTTTTCCATCTTGTGTTTCCATCAATGCCAAAGGGGGAGATTGTTAGTATTTTGGTATGGTTTTGTCATTGATGTCAACACCTACTTTGGAGATCCAACAACATTCACCAGCAAGCAAGTAAACTGTGCAACAGTTACTGGTATATGGTTCACCGGCAGGATATATTGTTCACCAGTACCTAAAATGATATGGAAGACACTTGGTAATGTTGAAGACATCATGTGGAAACCTTTTTTTGAAGAATTAATCATTGGTATATTCATATTTGCATATTTGCCTTTACCGGCAAATAGGTCCAGGTTATCTAGGGTTACACCGACAGGTTTATCTTTTCCAGATCAGCATGGCACATTATGGAGATGATTTATTATTGTTGTAAATGCATTTAGCCGACATGTTCAATCAGTTATTGCTTCGAATATTATATTGTTTGTAAAATGTTTTTATTGTAATATCTTGTAGAGCTGACCTACTAAAATTGGTCTTAGGGTATGTTATAAATGTAAGATCTTATCTGTAAGATCCAGTGTGGAATGTGAAAAAGAATTAAGTGAAGGTATATGCGAGATCAAGCAGGGATATACACGAAGACATCATTTGAAGGTGAAGTTAGGTTTTTGTAAAAGCATATCAGCATTACACCAGTATTGAATCCAACATATAAAGATGCTATTTTGAGCAGTACATTATTATTGGATTTAACCATCCAACTGTAGTTAGTGTGACTCCCATTTTGTGATTGAGCAGTGAGCTCTAGGCTATTGGCCTTTCTGCATGTGCAGACCCCATTTATGTACACTTACTATCTGTAGTAGCATCATCTGATTGTGGGTAATGTTTCCCACCGTGGTTTTTCCCCTTACAGGGTTTCCACGTACAAATATTGGTGTCATGTGTTGTGGATGACTTTATGTTTATGTTTCATGCATTAATCCTTACCGGTATAGCAATTTACAGTTAACATTGTCTACCGACATGCTTAACTGGTTTACCAGCATTAAGCATTAAGTTGGTTAATTAGTTTTTGGTTTGAATTTATTAGACAACTGATTCACCCCCCCCCCTCTCAGTTGTCTCCAGGACCTAATAGTTACAATCGGTTCACTTACCGCTTTCTCACTACCGGTTTCCTCAGTTTTCTCAGAGGTTTCATCAACTCTTACATTGATGCTTTCCATAATTCTCCGAGTCCTATTGTTGAAACACTTGAGAGCTTTTCTCTTGGTGGAATATCCTAGGAATATTCCCTCATCACATTTTGCATCAAATTTGCTTTGGTGTTCACTCCTCTTGATGTAACATTTGCTACCAAACACTCTAAAGTAGCTAAACATAGGTGTCTTACTGGTCCAATACTCATAAGGAGTTTTATCCTTACCTTTCTTGATGAGTACCCAGCTCATTGTGTAGACTGTAGTACTCACCGCTTCTCTCCAAAAGGTGTGAGCTACCTTTTCTTGAATCAACATGGTTCTAGCTCCTTCAACCATAGTTTGGTTATTCCTCTTTGCTAGGCCATTTTGCTGTGTATTCTGGGGGGCAAACAGTTGTCTCTTGATGTCATGTTCTTCACATTATTTGTTGAATTCACTGGAAGTGAATTCCCCTCCTTGATCAGTTCTCAGGCACTTGATCCTTTTACCGCTTTCCTTCTCCACTAATGCTCTAAAGGCTTTGAACTGTACAAAAGCTTTAGACTTATGTTTCAAGAATGTGACCCACATCATTCTTGAGCAGTCATTAGTGAGAATCATGAAGTACCTATCACCCTGTACACTCCTAGTTTTCATAGGACCACACAAATCAGTATGCACAAGATCAAGCAAATTGTCAGCAGTGAAAGATTTACCTTTAAAGATCTACTACCACAAAATAGTTTCTCCAGTTTCCTCCTTTGAATTTTTTGAACCTTTCCGGTTTGTCCTTGTTGTCACCATTAGGACAATTTATAGCAATATGTCCTATCTGGTTACAAGAAAAGCATTTCAAAGGTAGCTTAGCTCTATATTTATTGGTTCCTTTAGGAAGTTTCCTAGCAAGGAGAGCTTCAAATGCTATTAGAATCTCCTCATCATACATTTCTATGCTTTATCTTGGTTCACCACTAGTGCTAGCTTCTTTTCCTTTTCTGGATGGTACCACAAAAGCTTTAAAAGTTGATTCAATCTTTTGAGCACTGCCATCAAAACTATTTAGGTCATAGGCTGTCAACTTTGCAATGATGGAGTCTAGGGATACCTTAGTCTTATCTATTGATCTCAACTCCTGAATAGCAGCAACCCTTATTGCATAGACTAACAATAGGGATCTCAGGACTTTTCTTACCATAGTGGAATCTTCTATTTTACCACCTGCACTCTTGATATCTCCAACAATGGTTTTGATTCTTATTCCATACTATTGAATTGTCTCACCTTCAACCATCTGCATATCTTCAAACTTCCCTGTAAAGCTTTCTTCCTTAGCTTGTTTTACATGCTCATCACTACCATAGATATTTTCAAGAGTATCCCATACCTCTTTGGGATTTACCTTATCTTAGACATCAATAAACTCAATGTCAGATAAACTACTAATTAGGGCTTCCATGACTTGCCCATTCTCCTAAATGTCTCTCTTTTGGTCATTGGTGAGAGTACCTTAGGGGCAACATAGGCATTCTCAACATAGATCTAGTGTTGAGAACCCATGCTTCTGATGTATATCTTCATTCTATCTTTCCATATACTAAAATTTTCTCTGTTAAACTTTGGACCTTCCCTCTTCATCATTAGACTGGGATCTTTACCTCAAGCAGTTAAGCTTATAGGACAGAGGACCTGGAGGACGCTCTGATACCAATTGATAACTCAATGATGAAAGAATAGTACCAAACTGGTACTAAGAGGGGGGGTGAATCAGTACAGACAAAAACACACTCTTAAACTAGTTTGTTAGCAGACACTATGCATTGACAGAAAAATAGTAACACTAGTCCTAAAATAGAGTACAACCGGCAAAAACCCAGAATAACTAAGACAAGCATAAATCGGTTGACACCTATCTTCTCATATATTCTAACACTTCATTTCCATTTCACCCTAATACATGAACAAGTAATCTACCATCAAAGATATACATATGAGCAACTAGATCAACATGATTTACTGCTTGATAGAAAACATCAAAGCATCACATGAGGAAGACATCACACATAACACACATATTTTTCATGTGGAAACCCAACTGGGAAAAACCACGGTGGGGATGAATACCCACAAGCTTGTTTTTGAACTCTTTAGAAGTCCACTCTGTTAGGAGCCTTGTCCGGTTAAAGACTGATACAATAGGTTCTGTTAGGAACCGATTCTGTTGGGGATCACTCGGTTAAGGGTTAAACCCTATTAAAGGTTACCTTGTTAGAGGATTTCAAGAACTCAATTGTTTTGAGTCACCCTGTTAAAGGATTTATAGCAAGCTGGTTAAAGCTACCCTGTTAAGGGATTTTCCAACTGTTGAGGTGGTTAGAGATCAACAGGTATTACAATGATCTGGTAACAACACTCAATGCCAATGCAGATCCACAAAAGCTCCTCTTCACCTTCTGCACTTACACTCTGCAAGTATCACTTCTCTCCTTTGGTCTAGAAAGAATCACGTATCCCTTCTGTTGGATACACACACACAACTTTTGCCAACAACCTCAGAAAGAATCACAACATCGACCTTATAGGAAAATAGATAGGTCGATAGCATAAACCCTAAACCCTAAAACCTGTTAGGTTAAGGAATTCAAACGGTTCAATCCTGACCGTTGAGCACTCTGCATTAAATGCAATAGTCTTGATCCAATCTCCATCGTCCATTTTCCATCGATTTCATAGTGGCTGATAACCCATCACATGTTATCACCATTTACAGACTTCGCACATTCCCAAGGTAGATAGGAACAATCTCCTTCATGCAAGATCCTTCACATGACAAGGCTTATGTGGCAACATGATCTATTCTTTGTTACCATGCTAACTCATCACACAAAGTCACTGGTTGAGCCACACAGGCTTGAAGCACTTCAATCAGAAACCCTAAAGTTGAGACTACCAATCGGTAGTCATACAACGCTTCCATGTGCCGGTTCCCATAACCATATGCCAGTTCACCTTGAACAAACACACCACTTCACTTTGGCACAAATGTCAGTTCACAGTGTTATACCGGTTCTCACATATGTCGGTTCTCATCTCTTCAACATATTGACATCAATGACAACGTATAATGTCATTATGACCTCATACTGGTTCACATAATGCCAACATGGGATGGTGGTCACTTTGGTCCTCTGCACTTTTCACACTCCAATGGGGGATTGATTTGTCATTGTAAATAAAGCCAATTCTGAAGATTGCAACCATGTACCTATTCCTGCACACACTTGAGAGGGGAAATAGGTTGGGAATAGGGTTTGCCTAGGTCAAACCTTGTTTTAGGAATTAACCTTGAATGAAATATTGCAAATGTTGAAACAAATAATGGAAAGATATACCTCAGAGTTGCAATGACTAATAATAATGTTTTGCTTCTTGAATGTAATCACATATATTGCATGAAATGGTATGAATATGACAAAACCCTAATCACACACACATGCTTACATATGAATGTTATAATTTTCTCCACAATGATTGAATGAAGGAAATGCATCCTTGAAGATCTTTGGAAATAATTGATGATGAACACTTCAATTCTTGAATACTTTAGGTTGAATGCTTGGAGTCTTCAGGTTGGAATGAATTGATTAATGACTTTATATATGAGGATCTAGGTCAATATAGTGATTAGACCAACCTCCAATGGTTACATAGAGCCACCAAATTCATTTCTTGTTGGGGTAATGGGTCACACCCTCCTCTTAAAAATTGGGGCCCAGTGAGGGGGACTAGGGTGTTGGGCACTCTAGTCCAGGACCAAGGTGTTGGGCACTCTCGTCCATGACCAGGGTGTGAGCACCCTAGTCCTCCTTAATCAGGGACCTCAAATCAACCGCAGGGAGAAGGACATATCCCTAGAGGATCAATTGGTAGGTGTATGTGGCATAAGAGTTGGAGATAAGGCACTGAATGGACCTAGATAGGAAATGATGGGGAGACATGCTAAAGTAGGGGCACAAGCATGAGGTGTAAATTGGCTCAGTCACAATTTATGATGCTACACAATATAAGATTGCATTCACTACTAAATGGGGTGGTTGTGCCTATTTTAAAATACCTTTAGGTCTAACCAATGTAGGGGCTATATTTCAAAGGACAATGGATATGGCTTTTAAAGGTGCACTAGAAGAATTTGTGCTAGTAGCTAATGATTTTGATCATCTCGGACAAGTGTTTGAAAAGTGCAGAGAATATGTTGTGTCTTTGCACCCAAGAAAATGTTTATTTGCCATTGATCAAGGCAAGTTATTGGGACACATTGTATCAAAGGATGGTTTGGCCATAGATCCAGAAAGAGTGGAGCCTATTCTTTATCTTTCACTCCCTAGTCGCAATAAAGGATTGTAGAGCTTCCTTGGTAGGATCAATTTTATGAGAAGGTTCATCCCCAACCTTGCAGCCATGGTAAAGGCTCTCACAAGCATGTTAAAAAATAATCTAGTATTTAGTTGGAACAAGGAAGGGATAAATAGTATTGAATACATCAAGAAATCAATTGCACAAGATCCCACTCTTGTCAATCCTAATTGTGAAAAGGATTTAAGCCTCTATACCCTATGATGAGATTCAAGTATATCAGTTGTCCTAATCCAACTGAATGACAAATATTTAGAGCAGTCTATTGCTTTTTTTAGTGAAGGACTCAAAGAGTATGAACTCTAGTTATATTGAAAAGCAAGTCCTCAATATTAAAAGGGCATTAAAAAATTTCATACATATGTTATCTAATAACAAGATCCAGCTATTAGTTCCTCATGCAAATGTTAAGGACTTCCTTTTGAATAAGGACATCAATGAGAAGAGAGTTGTATGGATCACAAAGGTCATGGAATATGACCTGGACATTAAAATCACTAAACTTGTAAGAGGCAGGGGCCTATGTGAACAATTTGTTTCATCATTTGAATCTCAATCAGAGATTTCTCTTGTGCTACAAGAAGAAGAAGAATGAGCCAACAATGATGATAGGAAAATTAGTTGGATGGAAGATATGATTACCTTCTTAAAGGAAGGTAAATATCCTCAAGGTCTTGATAGAACAAAAAGAAGACATTTTGGACTACACTCCATTCCCCATCTTTTGGTGGATGGCATTATTTTTAGAAAAGACGTTAATTGTGTTTTGTTAAGATTCATACAATAAGATCAAGTCAGCGGACCACTAGAAGAATTTCATGATTGCTCTTTAGGTAGCCATTTCTCTACAAGGACCACAACAATAAAGATAATGAGGGTTGGCTATTATTGGCCGATCATATTCAATAATTCACATCAATGGGTGAGGAAATGTGATAAATGTGCCTTCTTCTTCTGAAGAAAATAAAAAGGCTTTCCATCCTCCCCCTTCATCCAATTCAATAAGATTAGTCATTTTCACAATGGAGATTAGACTTCATTGGACCCATTAATCCTCCATCAAGTGTTGGTCATAAATGGATTTTGACATCCATTGATTACTTCACAAGGTGGATAAAGGTAGTAGCATTATGGGATGCCACTAAGACTTCAATTCTTCACTTTCTTGATGGTATTGTGACAAGGTTTGGCACCCCTTCCATCATTATTTTAGACAATTCCAAAGTGTTCCTTGGATCCCAAATTAGTTCATGGGTCTTTAGGTATTGTATCTATCTAAAGACCTTGTCAAACAACTATCCCCAAGGAAATGGCTTGGTTGAGTCCTCCACCAAGAATCTCATCAAGATAATCAAGAGGACCATTGAAGACAATCAGAAATCTTGGCATATTAAATTGAAGACAATTAGAAATATTAGCATATTAGGTTGAAGACAATATTATGGGCTGATAGGATTACACCCAAGAGATCTATTGGAAACTCACCTTTCATGTTGATATATGGAAGAGAGGTAAGACTTCGCCTATCTCCTGAGTTTCCTTCTCTTGAATTAGAACACTAGTTAGAGCTGATATAGAATGATGTAATTATAGTTAGATTAGCTGAACTAATGGACCTAGAAGAAATTAGAAATTAGGCCATGATAACACTAAAGTCACACCAAAAATAGGTCAAGAAGGATACTAATAGAACCTACAAAGAGGGTGACCTAGTCCTGAAATGGGACACAAACAAAGCTAAGACATGATGAAATTCTAAGTTTGATGCTATTTGGAGTTGCCCATATGTCATCACTATTTGCAAAAAGGCCAACTAGTTCCATCTATGTTCCATCTATCTAGGCCAAATGATGAACTGTTACCCATTCTTGTGAATGGGATCTATCTAAAACCTTTCTTTTTAAGAAGGTTTAGGATATTGTACATAATAGATTAGACATTCTTTTCTTTCCAAGAAGTGTTGGCATTTTTGATGATTATGTTGTGATTGTCATTGATGGACACACACTTGCATTGAGATCACTTTTATATGTATGAGTTATGCTCAACCAGAAATTGTTCCCAATCGGTATGATGCATTATAGTCCTTAGAATATTGGTGTTTTGTAGAAAGTGTTTACTGATCTGAAGCGGTATGCTGACCCCAAGTGGTTCAAGGATCTCAAGCGGTACGAAGGATCAAAGCGATAGAACACATATTTTCCAGTCTTCATTTTGTCAAACCAGCAACCTGTATTTTGCTTAAACTGGTATTTTGTATGAACTGGTAATACTCTGTGATGAGTTACCATCCACCAATTGTTTGACGATGTCGACACTTCAATGGTGCTTTTTGTGTCATGTTACCAGATATGTTTAGATGCATTGAACCTAGGAAATTGTATTGTAATCCTATTGGACAGACATGAAATCAAATTCCTATAAAAGGACATCATGTCTAGGGTTTTAGGTTGTTGCTAGGGTTTAAGGTGATTGAGAAGTTAAAGAGAGTGTGAATGGGTTGAAGACTAAAGTAATGTTGGAATGCATTAGGAATGAGCTATCAAGGATCTAACCAAGCAATCTGTGCTATTTGCTAGATCACTCACTTGTTGGTTACTTACATCTTCGACAAGTCTAAAGCCCTTAACCGGGTAGGCCCAAAAGCCTTTTGTAAATCCTCTAACAAGGTGTTTCACATATGTGGATCTAAAATCCTCTAGCAAGGTAGTCTTTAATCGGACTTATCTCCTACTAGAGATTGAGATTTCTAATAGGATCTGTTATGGTAAAGAACATTGTATGACCTTAACCGGTCTGGTTCCTATTTTGCAGATAGTTACTTGTGAGTTCCATCTCACCGTGGTTTTTCCCATTTGGCTTTCCACATAAAAATATCTTGTGTTATGGTGTTTGTGCTTCTGTGGGTGAATGCATTATTTTCTATTTGGTTTGCAAGTGTGCTAACTGGTTTGTCTACTAAATTGTTTTACTGGTTTACTGTTAGTCTAGAAAAGTGTTTGAGTACATTGATTTTTGGCATACTAATTCACCCCCCTCTCTTAGTGTTCATCAATTGGTATCAGAGCCTACCTTTCTATAAGTTTAACCACTTGGAAAGAGATATGGGGGAATACATATTGAGGGAACTTACTCATCGGATCACTCAGTCTGAACAAGCCTATGATGATATTATGGTCAAATATAAGGCATCTCAAGCAAAGAGGAGAGAACATGCTGAAAAGCTGATGGACCTATCTAAAAATAGTTCTTCTGATGAAGCGGACATGGAAGCCCTAATCCAAGAAGTAGAAAAGCTGAATGAATCCAATTCCAATCTGAGAAAGGAGTTGGAAGGACTGACTATTTGAATGTGCCAAGAGCTTGAGAACCGAAGGAAAGCTGAAGATTTGATAAAAGACAAAGATTGTGAAATCTCCAAGCTAAAGCAAGAGATCAATGCCCTAACTACTCAACTTCATGCGAGAAAAGTGGAAAAGGAAGACATGCAAGGAGAACTGAACATTTCCATCTCTAAGAATGCAAATTTGATGGAAACAAATGCTGCTATTTCCAAAGAACTTTCTGAGTCAAAGGAAATACTTGCTAAGTTCAACAAGAGTTCTATTAAGCTAGAGCAAAAGCTTGAATCTGCTAAACCTGTCAAGAATACTGATGGACTTGGTTATTTCAGTCATGAGGAAGATGAGACCTCTAGTACAAATGTTGGAGCATCAAAGAAACACCCGACATAAGAGGATAAAGGTAAGCAACAAATGTTGGAGCATCAAAGAAACACCCAACATAAAAGGATAAAGGTAAGCAAAAGTTTAAACCTGTTTTCTTTAACTGTCTTAAAGAAGGACATACTACCAATGTGTGTAGGAGTAAGGCTTCCAATAATTTTCCTTATTTTCTAAATGATAAGCCTAGATCGTATAGATTCAATGGTAACTATTATGCATGCAACAAGTTTGGGCATAGAGCATCTGAATGCAAGTCTATTATGAATAACACTGGAAGATATCCTCAAAGGACTCAAGGAGTTGGTCCTGAACCTTTTGTGAACTAGAATCACAACCAGTTTAATGCCTTCAATCATCAGTCAAGAAGTGGTGGCTATCAAGTGGCAACCAGATGGAGAGAAAACTATATGATCTATCATGGTCATGGTCACACTGTTGTAACATGCAAGAGGAAGAATGGTAACATGAATAATGGACCTTGGAGAGCACCTGGAATGGTTTGCTATCATTGCAACAAACCAGGTCACATTACCAGATTTTGTAGAACAAGAAGAATATATCAAATGACATACCAGTCACTCCGAAAGGAAAGATTGATATTGACACTGTTCAAGCGGATATGAACAAAACCTGGAAGAAGAAACCAATAGTGTTGCAAGAAGAACCGGTTTCTACACCTAGTGTGGAAATAACGGAACCGACAAACTAAGCATCAGAAAAGCTTAGGGGGAGCAAACAGTGAAACACTACGAACCCCCAATTTACACCGGTAAAAGACCTTAATCGGTATGAGATACTTGTCATTTGGCAGAAGACCAAAAATGGTAAAAGGCAAATTAGGGTTTACACCCTAATGGTGGAGCATTAATTACAGTTGGTGAGGAATATTCTTAAAAGGAAGTTTCAAAACATTTCTCACCATCATTTTTCAAGCGAAGAAGGTTTTCAAGTACAGAGCGATGAAAAAGTGATTTGTGCTGCGATTTAGAGAATTTAGAAACCTTGAAGGAGATTCAGAAGAAAATTACAAACGGTCAAGAGAAGAACGCAAAGTGATGATTCTGCAACTGACGAGGTGTGAGGTGAAGTAGAATTTGAAAACCCTAAATTATTGATTTCCAAAAGGTATTTCTCAAGTTTTCTATTTTTATCATGGCTTCTGCATCTCATACTAGCTCTAGTGCATCTGTCGATTCCATAAGCTTCATTCAATGCAAGTCCAAATACAATGCCCTGTCACAAGTTCCTGCTGGAGTAATAGTGGAAGAAGGAATATATGATTATATAGACTGTAAAATTGAAGACCTAGGGTCTCTAGCAATCCACTCATAGCTAGGTCTATTCTGTCGGAAAGATAAAAAGATCAAACCAAAGTATAGCATTTTGGAGAAGAAGAAACTTCACAATGCGATTTACTTCCTAGAGGATTTCACAGATGACCACATTAGAATCATTTTGATAAGAGTTCATGGTGACAAGATGTACCCAGAGAGAATGCATGATATCACACCACAAGCTATTCATGATGTCACCGATTTTTGCAACATCAGTGAAGTGCAAGCCTTGAGGAAGATCATCAAGACTAAAATGACCAAGCTCACCAGTTCAATGAGAAACTCACAAGGAATGACTGTTAATTCCATCAAGGATGACCTCGTGAAATATGCGTGCATGGTGATTGGATACCAGACGTTCCATGCTAGAAAAATTAACTTTGTATCTGCTACAACGGTAAATGCTGCTTACTGGATGATCAAGGAAGATGCATCATTTGACCTCTGCACCAGTATGCAAAGGCAACTCCTATTGAATCTTAAATCAATCAAACAAGATAATGCATTAAAATTCAAGTTTTGACAACTACTAGTAGGACTATTTTTCTACTTCCAAGGTTACTTTCTCAGAGTAGGAGATATTCAGTGGTCTGTGGACCAACCGGTTACCAAGTAGATCAAAGAAAGCCTGCAAGTAGTTAGAACCGGCTACCCTGAAGTTTTGAACAAGTACTTTGATGAGTTCAGAAGCAAGATGAGTCTGAGGATGAGGATATCCGATGAAATTGTCAAGAAATATGAAGATGATATCTTCTTTATCATCAATGTGGATGAATGCATAATGGAGGCTGTTGAGCCCAGACAGGAAGAAGTAGAGCCTATGGGCTATGAGGTGATTTATGATATGCTGGATGCTTCTACCCTAATCGCCTCACCTCTTGATCCTAAGGCAAAGAGAACTGGCACCTATCTAGAAAGGGTTGCACTGGTTGTAGAACCTCTTGAAAAGAAAGGAAGGGTAGTGCCTTCGGCATTGACACCGGTCACTACAACCAGTCCCAAAGTGACCAAGTGGTCACCTGCAAAGAAGAAACTGGAAGCGGCACCTACCAAAGTCTTTGAGAGAAAGAGGAGGACAAGGAATAACTCATTGGACTCAGAAGAAACTATATCTAAAGAAAAACCCAAGAAGACTAGACAAGCAAGGAAAAAGACAAAGAATGAATCGGCATCATCGACACCAGTAAATATTGACATTTCCTCCTACAAACCTTTGACACATTGTCAAAGAACCATAAAAAATATTAGGAGAAAAGTGTTGAATAATTTGATTGATTGTTTTGATGATTTCAATGATGATGAAAAGGAAGCACTTGAACAAGAAATCATTAAGTATTTATGTGTTAATGACCAGTCACCTTCAAAAATTAGATTTGAGACATTGGATTCTTTGTATAACTCCTTAGACAATAAATGGTGCATTGCCATAGAAAAGGAACAGGAAATGAGAGAGAAAATTTTTGCTCAACATTTTCCTGATGTATCAAATTCAGAACTGTTTGAAGTTATGAATAAATACAAAGGCCTCTTCTTCATGAGAAGAAGAAGACCCCTGTTGCTGGAAGGAAAGAGTCAAGAAGTGATCAAGAATACACACACTCTTGTTCTAGAATCTCTTAAGATGCATCAAGTGGTTGAAGCCAACAGGAAGGATGAGCAAGAACCAGCAATAACAAAACTGGATTAAGTGTTTGATACCGAAGGAAACTCGATTATTGAAGCTACAGACACTATTGATGTCGATGCTCTAGATGTAGAAGATGTTGTGCAGGACACACCATCTAAAGCAATAGGACAAGAGAAGCAGGCTGAAGAGGTTGAAAAGCAAGCTGTGGACAAACAGGAAGAGGTAACAAAGAAAAAGGAAGAGGAGAAGAAGAAGAAGGATGAAGAGAAGAAGCAGAAAAAGGAAGTGGAGAAAAGAAGAGAAGAGGATGAAGAGAAAAAGAAATAAGAAGATGCAAAGAAGAAGAAAGAAGAAGAGGATAAGGAAGACAAGAAGAAAAAGGAAGAAGATGAGGAGAAATGGAAACAGGAAGAAAAGAGAAAAGAGGATGAGAAGAAAAGAAAGGAAGAGGAGAAGAGAAAGGAAGAGGAGAAGAGAAAGGAAGAAGAAAAGAAGAAGGAAAAGGAGGATAAGGAAGAGGAAAAGAGAAAAGAGGCAGAGAAGAAGAAGGCAGAGGAGGACAAGGAAGTAGAAGCAGCAAAGAGCACACAGATGGAGACTCCAAAGGCAACCGGTAGTCAAGCCAAACTGGCTGACCTCACCAGTCCTATTGACCTCCAATTTGCAAATGAAATGGAGCTGCTATAGAGCATTAAGGTTGCTCAAGAACACCTTGAAGTGTTAAGGAGGAAGAAGGAGGAAGATGTGATCCAATTTATGGTGGAGACTCTTACCAGTTTGTTACCCGACACAAACTTCCCTAGTACTGACTCATCATTGGCACATTTGAAGCTCCTATGCATAGTAGTGGATGATCAGGTGCAGAGCCTAGAGGAGGTAGCAGAGGCAAATGCCAAGAAAGAGCATCAAAAGGCTCTCAACATTTCCCTGGTGAAGAAGCTTAATGAGCTCCAGTCTGAACTGCAAAAAGCACAAAAAGACATAAGGAATGCTCTGGATGAGCGAAATCTACTACTGAGTAAGACTTGCCAACCCCATCTCTTCTATGATGATGTGCTTGTACAAAAGCAAAAGCTACAAATTGACTTGTAGTTATATCTGAGCACCTTCAAGCTACCGTATGACTCTTTTATAGCTTATGGAAAAACCGTTCACTGGTTTCACATCCAGTCTGCCAAAATAGAGTTGGAAATCAGCAACCAGACTCGAGATTTGCAGGAGCTCCAACTGGTTCTACTCCCTCGCCTGTAGATACTTTAGAAATACTATCTAAATCTGGATGCCTTAACGGTGACTCAAGAGATGAGCACATTAGACGCCATGGAAGAACATGTCTCCCAAATGCAGATAGAGAAAGAAGTGGCAACCTCTCTACTTGAGTCCTGGTCCTTATCTATGAAACAATTCTTGTAGGAATTTAAATCAATTTTTGACAAGTTTTATTATTTATTGTTATAAACTCTTATTACTTTAATGAAGCAGGGGTTAGTCTGTAATATTAATTTTTGTCATTGTTGGCAAAGGGGGAGAAGTATAAATTTTGAATAATTTGATGTATACTTTCATGTTATTTTTGTTAAGAAGTAGTATACATTTTATTTTCTGCAAAAGGGATTGTGTATATGCTTAGGGGGAGTAATTTTGATTATGGCATATTTTTTTGTAAAACACTTAGATGTCAAAATTTCCTAAGTGTTGCCATCAATGCCAAAGGGGGAGATTGTTGGCATTTTTGATGATTATGTTGTGATTGTCATTGATGGACACACACTTGCATTGAGATCACTTTTATATGTATGAGTTATGCTCAATTGGCAATTGTTGCCAACCGGTATGATGCATTATAGTCCTTAGACTATTGGTGTTTTGCAAAAAGTGTTTACCAATCTGAAGCAGTATGTTGACCCTAAGCAGTTAGAGGATCTCAAGCAGTATGAAGGACCAAAGTGATAGAACACATATTTCCCAGTCTTCATTTTGTCAAACCGACAACCGGTATTTTGCTTAAACGAGTATTTTGTATGAACCAGTAATACTCTATTATGAGTTACCATCCACTGATTGTTTGATGGTGCCGACACTTCAACAAAGCTTTTTGTGTCGTGTTACCAGATATGTTTGGATGCATTGAACCTAGCAAATTGTATTGTAATCCTATTGGACCGAAATGAAATTAGATTCCTTTAAAAGGACATCATGTCTAGGGTTTTACATTATTGCTAGGGTTTAAGGTGATTGAGAAGTTAGAGAGAGTGTGAATGAGTTGAAGATTGAAGTAATGTTGGAATGCATTAGGAATGAGCTATCAAGGATCTAACCAAGCAATCTGCGCTATTTGCTAGATCACTCACTTGTTGATTACTTACATCTTTGACAAGTCTGAAGCCCTTAACCGGGTAGGCCCAAAAGCCTTTTGTAAATCCTCTAACAAGGTGGTTCACATCTATGTATCTAAAATCCTCTAGCAAGGTAATCTTTAATCGAACTTATCTCCTAACTGAGATTGAGATTCCAAACAAGATCTGTTCTGGTAAAGAACATTGTATGACCTTAACCGGTTTGGTTCCTATTCTGTAGATAGTTACTTGTGAGTTCCATCTCACCATGGTTTTTCCCATTTGGGTTTCCACGTCAAAATCTTTTGTGTTATGGTGTTTGTGCTTCTGTGGGTGAATGCATTATTTGCTATTTGGTTACCAGTTTACTATTAGTCTAGCAAAGTGTTTAAGTACATTGATTTTTGGCATACTAATTCACCCCCATCCCTCTTAGTATTCATCAAGAAGTGCACAAGCACAAGCTATTCCTCCCTGGAATGGGAACATTTTGATTTTTTGAAGGTTACAAAGGAAAACTCTTTTAGTTTGTTGCAGTCATGACTCTATTGTTGGCATATGGACACTCCAATGAGACATTGTATGTGATTGAAGGTTTTGTCATTGAAGGCAACCTTGAAATCCTATGGCATCGGCAAGACATCATACCGACAAAGCATAAGACAGGCAAAACAGTGCACCGACATCAACAAGATCACTCTACACTGGCACCAGCACCGACACAAAAGAAAAGATGTATACCGACATAGAGGCCGATAGGATTTTTGATATGTAATATTTTGTTTATTATTGTAAGCTGACTTGGCAAATTGTAAAATGACTCTTGTATATAAAGGAGATCATTGTAGACATTTAGAGAGGTAATGTAGCGAGCAAAAAAGAAAATTATTAGGTAGACCTAATGTGCGAATTATAGGTCAAGGTTATATGTAAAGAACTAAGTAAGAACCAGTACTGAATCTGGCATTGGAGATGCTATTGTAAAGTAGTACAAGTCATTGGATTAGTATAATCCTTATTGTAAGTCAGTGTGACTTCTCATTAAGCAATGAGCTCTAGGCAGTTGGCCTTCCTGCATGTGCAGGCCCCTATTGTAAGTAATATTCTCTTATTGGCCAGTGAGTGAATATTGTGGGTCACAAACCCCACCGAGGTTTTTCCCACACCAGGTTTCCTCATTAAACATCTTGTGTTATGGTGTTCTTTTCATGTGGATGTTTCTGAATCTATTTATTGCATTAATTCTTGCATACTGGTATACTGTTATTTTATGTTCTGCATGTTTTAACTTAGAAAATTCTTATCACCAGTTAGATACTGATTCACCCCCCCCCCCTTCTTAGTATCTGTGGGAATCCTAACATCTATGACCATTGGATTCTTTAAGCATCTAGTCATATGCAAGAAGGCTTGCATCCCCTTTGAGTCATCATAAATATTGACATTTTATTTCACCCTTAAGACATTGTACATAACCGATCTAAGATGTTAAAAATGGCTTAAACCCTTCTACATTTGACCTAAGTCCTAAAACCCCTAAGCTTCATGCCTTGGCCTTTCAACCTAGTTTTATTTTCTTATTGACCTGCTCAACTAGTTATATCAATTAAGTCAACTAGTTGAAGGATCACTTAACCATTCTTAGAACTGGCCCCTAGTTCCCTATTATCGACTGCCTTGTCTTGTTTCATCGTCATGCAAATATTACTTCATGAATATAAAATAAGCATAAAAAATGAACCTGTGGAGCTATGAAGGAGGTGATGTGTAAAGATTTAGTGCATTTTGTAACTCCACAAGTAAGACTTTTGGTTGACTTTGGGAGCTGCGAGTGAAAAATGGTAACATAAAAGTGAAAAGGTTTAACACATAATGCATTCTGCAATTCCACAAATGGTAACATATGAATAAAAGGTGACCTTTGGAGTTGCGAAGTAAGGAGCATGTGAAGTGATGTGTTAGTCTATAGTTTTGAAATTAATAAAATGAAAAGGAAAATCCACCTACGAAGTTGTGAAGAGGTGCATAAGGCAAATGGTGGACCCCTCACTTGATCTTGGTCGCCCACTTTGTAAAGAAGATACAGATTGATGGCAGTGTTTTAATCACCTATTATGAAGATTTGCATAGTGCATCTCAACCACTCATTTATGCATGAGGACCAAATCCAATGACTCACATTCAAACCTGAATTGAGCATTTGAATTCAAAGGGATTCTTATGGGTTGTTGCCAACTAGGAGGTTGACATTTAATTCTAACCTTGTCAGTGACCCAAATCTGATCTGATCTTGCTTCAACCACTTCTAGTTGATGCAAGACAACTTCAATTACTTCATCAAATATTTGTAGATGTTTCTCAAGGTTTCCCATTCCCATTTATTACATGCATAAGTATTTCCTATCCTAATAGAGCACAATCAGACACCATCCTTGTGACAAGAGCTACCAAATTTTGATGTCTCTTTCATGTATCAATTGCAAAATGCCTCCTTTTTATCCTTCTCCACAAGAGAGGACCTATTCAAGCATGCAAGCAATCAGATCATTGATCTAATTCATGTACCTTCATTCCTCTTGTAACCTAACCCCCAATTGGTTAGGGTTTCTAATTTCAATGCCCAATCTGAGTTAATCCTACACTATAAAGGCAATTTTGTAACATATTTTTAGGGTTCTTCTCCCTTTTCTCTTATAAAAATTCCTTCTGTAACTATAATTTTCCTTGCCTTTACATCAATAAAATTATCTTTTTTACCTCTTTTCAATTCAAACACCTTGTGTAATGTATCTTACCTTTCTATTTAAATGTATTTTTCTCTATTTCTAGATTAAATGTTATTGTATTAACATCTCTGTAGGTGTTGTTTGTAAATAACTTTGATTCCTCCCATCACCTTGCAAGATCCTAACCTTTGCATATATCCTTGGGAGTTGATTCTATGGAAAATTTGTGTGTTTAGATAATTTATGTATTTCTTGTGCATTCATAGGCAGGGGAAGACCCATTTCAATCTTGATGCATCACCTCCATTTACTTTTCTGCACTCCTTCCCTTTTCTCTACAAATTAGTAGAATAGGTTTTAGGAATAGACTTTAGAAGTGTTGGGTTGGTTCAACACTACACCCTAGTTGGAAAGGAAGTTGACCTTCTCTAGAGATTCATCCTCACATGTCAAGGTCCCACACTTAGAGGTTGTTTCCATGTTTCACAAGGTTTTCTAAGTTAATAGCTCAAGTAAGGGTGCAAACTTTAGTAACAACAAAACCCTAATGCTAAAATTATAAGAACTAAAGAAATGCAAAGTAGGAGCTAAATTAAGCTCAAATAAATCTACAACTAATGCTAGAAAAGAAAAATACAACACCTCCATTTACTTTTCTCTACAAGTTAGCAAAATAGGTTTTAGGAATAGGCTTTCCAAGTGTTGGGTTGGTTCAACATTGCACCCTAATTGCAAAGGAAGTTGGCATTCTCTAGAGATTAATCCTCACATGTTAAGGTCCCACACTTGGAGGTTGTTTCAATGTTTCACAATGTTGTTTGAGTTATTAGCTTAGTCAAGGATGCAAACTTTTGTGACAACAAAACCCTAATGCTAAAATTAGAAGAACTAAAGAAATGCAAAGTAGGTGCTAAATTAAGCTCAAATAAATCTAGAACTAATGCTTGAAAAGAAAACTCTATATATTAAAAAGCACCTAAGTTTATCTTAAGTGATAAAGCAATTAAAAGACCTAATTAATAAAAAATAAGATAATTATCCTAAAATTACTCCAACGGGGGGTGGAACAATTAAGGAACCCTTTCTTGGAAAGAGATTTTGTTTGGTTATGTGAAAGGTCTTAGCAAAGTTTTCAACCTCTTTAGGCTTTTGTTAGTACTAAAATTATGTGGTTTTTATGAAAAGAAAGAAACTAAGATTGGTTTTGAAGTAAAAGGAGGATGATTACTAAGTCTAATAGAAGCCTCATTTTTCATATCATTGCTTTGTAAGTCGTTGTAATGTTGGAGGTCTCCAAGGAGAATTTTTTGGAGCTCTTGGACACTAGGAAAGATACCTTCAATAAATCAAAGATCAAATATGCTAGACACTAGCCTTTCTCTAGAGATGAAGATGATAAATTCTTGAATAGCTATTTAGATTTTCAAAAGAGGTATAATAAGAAATACACCTATGAGATGCTTTTGAAAGATATGGTCCTCAAGGAAAATCAAAATGTATAAGAAAAAGATTGTGACCATGAGGTAGTTAGGTCTAATGACATCATCTTTGATATTGACCCTCCTATTTGGTTAGAACAATATGGATATTTTTAATGGAAAATTGTAAATTTTAAAAATCACAGTCTCTATTATGTACTAAATTACATCTTTGTAAATTCTCATGCTTTCATCTTAAGGTCTCTTGTGGCCCAATCTATTGATATTTTTCTTTTATCTACTTATACCGGTGGTTGTGCTTTGATTCATCTTTTTGGTAATATATGATCAATTAAAAAATAATTAGTACATATCAATTTTATATCTCATTGTAAATTAAATAGTTATAAGATAAAATGATATAATTTTTAAGTTAAGAAAATAGTTTCTAAATTAAGTAACATTTTTCGTCTTTATTATGTATGCAAGAAAATAAAATGAATTTTAAATAAAATAAATAAACTTTTAAGTAAATAAAATAGCTCCAAATGAATATAACATTTATTAAAAATAATAAATTAAATATTCTTTTATTTTCTTATAATCTAATTGTTTATTTCTATATGATTATTCTTACACTATTTCATATTATAAAAATAGATATTCAATATAAAAAAGAGAGCAATACTGATTGTGAAACAAGACAAAGATTCTAGAAACATCTTTTCTTTTATGGATGCTTAGATTTTTTTAATCTACCACATCATTATACACAAGTTCAATGGAGAGATAAAGAATTAATAATTGGGCACTCAAAAATATTGATACTCATACAAACAACGTTCATATTTAAGCACCTATTTTGATGTTTATGTCATGTTAGGTTAGGGTTCTATGGAGGGGCTTGCTATAAAAAATTAGTGTTGCTATATTTTTAAGGATTATTTTGAAGTGGATGCTCTCATTATTTTTGGTGTAGCACTTTAAACTAAAAAAATTAAGTTCTAGAATTTATGGGAGTTGTGATCTCATGAATTTTATTATTTAGCATATTCAATTCAATAGATTAATAAATATAAAATAAAATAAAAAATTAAATGGCTAGAATTGAAATACTTGAGATGAGATGAAGAAATCCTAAGCTCGTGGGGCAATTTCTAATGTTCCACATTTCCTACCAGCTCTCTAAAAAATAGGGGGCCTGTTATTTTTAAGAAAAGATTTCATTTAATCCTATAACAATTATTTTTTTTGTTTTGTGGGACCTCCTCCTAAAAAATAGACCCTAAGCCCCTCACAAGACTCCACCTTCGACTTGTATAAACAAACCAAAATTTCCTAACTCTACAAACCAAATTTTACTTAGAATTAAAATGTATTTAAACTTTATATTATAAAAGACTAATTTTGTAGGGTATAGAAAGAAAAAAAGTCCTAAATATAAATAAAATACTCTTGAGCTCTCTAACATCCTCATAATAGATCAAATGTGTGATCTGAAATATTGATGTAAATAATGTTGGCATTGAGTTGTCATTAATATCAATCGGTATTGTAGGCAAGCTACCGGTAGAGGTATGTCATTCGGGATGAAGAAGATTGTACCCGTATGGTGAAAGACAAGTAGTTGTTGAGACTATCAATGACTTCATCAGTATGAGATGAGATGCATGTGTGGGCAAGCATGTTAAGTGATAACCGATAGAGCTTATACTGGTCTGAAGTTTGGATGCCTGTTTATGATGAAGAGGCAGAATGTTAAAGTTATCAGAAACCACCGGAGGTGAAGATGTGTTACTTGTGTAGTCTGCACTGCTAGTTAGTAGAAAAAGAAGGTGTCACCGGTAAAGTAGTGTATCGGTATGAGTTTGTTGAATGATCCAGTTTGAACCGACTATGTGTCGGTGAGCTAAGTGATTGACCATTGTGATTCCATGTGGAGCTGAGGTGGCAAACATGCAGAGGTCGGTGAAGCCTCCATTGACATGGTTGTTGAAACAGCTAGTTGATATTAATGAAATAGCCAAAAAACATAGGATTGTAATTGACTAATATGGTTCAAGGAAGAAATAATGACAGAGGAAGATCAAGGAGTAGTTGGCACCTGGATCAATTCAAAGGAAATGTGATTCAAGATGACCTTGAAAAGGAAATAGCTAAGCATTTTATGAGTCAACAAATTTCAAGGTAGGAAATCTTGTACATGATTGCTATCTTTAGCAAGTATGCATTGGATAATGGAAAATGTGTACAGATGCATCCCTGGAGTACAAGTGATTGATCCAAGATAGTCTTTATCAGATCTAATGCAGATTGTGTCGGGTAAAGAAAACCCTAACTGCTCTGAGTTTGAATGGTTTCTTGGTAGGAAAGCTCAAGTTTAAAAATGATGACTTGAGACTATGACTATTGTTGTTGCAATAAGAGGACAAGTGTGATATTGTTGTCTGAGAGCCGAAGATAAAATCACTTAAAGTGTTTATGAGAAAAGTATTGATTCACAGGTGAAGCAGAGAAAATCGGTATAAGGAACAACCGGTGAAGAGTCCATTGAACATAGAGGTGATAAACTAGCAGAAGTTGTATCTGATTAAGAGGGATTGAGTATGATTTAAGAGGAGGAAGACATTGTGAAAGAGGGATTGAGAAAGGTGATCAGCAAAGTGAAGTTGCAGAGTGAGTGGAGAGAATACAGTCCGGTAAGGGTGAAATCGATAGAGGAGAATATTGTAAGGTTGCAAAACCTCATTTGCAATAGTGATTCCATTTGTATATCTAAGTTTTATATTGCTTTCACTAAGTTGTAGCTCCTTTAGGTAGTAGCCTATAAATTGTGCAGGGGTTGGTGCTCCTTTGAGTTGGTGCTCATAAATTAGGGGTTGGTGCCCTAAATTTTGTAATCAGAGTTTCATTGTGAGGCTAGATTGGAGTAGAAGATCTCAAGCAGTTATTCTCACCGAGGTTTTTCCCGCATTGGGTTTTCCTCGTATATATCTAGTTTTGTGTGTTGTATCTTTATATATGTAGTATATTAATAGTTTAGAAAATCCATTCACACACTTTGGTTGCACTATTTGAGTTTCCGATTAACACTCAGTTTGTTTTATATATTACCAATATCTTCTTATTGAAAGAAAAAAGATTTAATCACTGATTCACCCCCCTCTCAGTGATCCATTGTGTCCAACAACTGGTATCAGAGCCTAGGTACCCTATTTTGTCAAAAGTGTTCTCTAGCTTGGGTAGATCCTATCAAGTGTTCATGATGGCAAGAAACAAATCAGCCTCCTCAAAAGCTCTTATGTTTGATGGTATCAACTATGCCTTTTGGAGTAGAAGAAAGGAAACCTATTTGTCCTCTCTAATTTATGATGTATGGATGTCGGTTGTAAATGGATATATAGTTCCTAATAATCCCCCTATTGATCCAGATGCTAAGAAGGAATATGAGAACAATGCTAAAGCCAAGAATGCTATTCTTAGTGGGTTGTCCGATAATGAGTTTGTTAAAGTCATGCACTACTCTTCTACCAAGGAGACCTAGGATAAGTTGCATAAGATTTTTGAAGGTGATGCTAAAGTCAAGGAAGCCAAGTTGCAGACTTTAAGAGCACAGCTTGAGGGTTTGAAGACGGGAGTGAAGAGAAGATTGTTGACTATCACCAAAGGGTTGATGAAACAACAAACACCATTAGAGGGCTTGGAGAAGAAATAAAAGATGAGGTTATAGTGAAGAAATTACTTAGATATCTTACATCTAAGTATGATACAAAGGTCTCAGCAATAGAAGAAGCAAAAGATCTGAAAGTCTTCACAATGGATGAGTTGTATAGCTCCCTAACTACTTATGAGATGGGGACTATCGGTACTGATGATGTGAAGAAAGAAGCTGCATTCAAGACATCGAGAAAAGGAAAAGAAGAATCTTCTCATGATGCAACCGGTGAAGACTTGGATGACATCATGGCAAACTTTATCGTAAGACTCAAGACATGTTCAGGCAAATATAAAGACAAGAATGAAGATGATCAATCAAAAGGTAGCATATCATTTAGTAAGGATAGCAAGAAAAATGTCTACCGGTATGGTGGGAAAGGCTACCAGAAGTAGAGAAATCTTTACACACATGAAGATGATACCACAGGTGAGAAAAGTGCCTCAGATGACTGTTGTAGTGGTGATGAAGTAAGAGAAAAAAAAATTTATGGCTCAAGAGGTACCGGTACCTGAAGAAGAAGAAGAGGAAGAGAAAGAAGGTGAAGTAGATCTTGAAGAAGAACTCATTAGTGCCTTAGATGAGCTAAAGAACAAGAAGAGAGTTGAAGAAGGTAAAAAGGGCTACAATTGAAGAACAAGAGTTGTTGGAACAATCTCTTGAAGAGTCCTAGAAAACTATTGCAGATCTAAAACTTCAGTTGGAAGAGGCCAAGAGGATGTGTGAAGTCACTAGTACCAGTCTGAGTGAAAAGGAAAAAGAACATCAAAATATAGAAGTAGAAATGGTGAAACTCTGGAAGGACTTGGATAAAAGTCAGGAAGAAATAAAAGTGAGAAGCAAGTATGAAGGCAACACTAAAAATTTGGACAAGATGTTGAGCAAACAGAAGCAATCCAAAGATACCGGTGGCTTAGGATTTCTAAGAGGTCAAATTTCAGATAGCAAAGACACATCAGATAAGGAAATTAAATTCACTTCTACAAAGGTAAAGAGAAGAAGACATTCTTAGTGGGAAAGGATACTGACAAAAAGACATATGCAGATGCTGCTAGAAACTGATACACAAACTGGTATGCTAAATTTATGAATCAAAGACCATACTCAATGCACCGACATGAAGATCTAAGGAGAAATGCAAGCATCGATCATGAAGGTTTCACAAGGGTTATTAGCATGAAAGGAAGCCCCCTGGTGAGGCCATCATTTGTAGGTTCAAGACAACCTAACCGGTATGTTCCAAATTTTCATGGTTATTGTCATTGGTGAATTAAATTCGGTCATAGAATGGAAAATTGTAGGAAAATGAATATCAACCCTAGTTTTGAGAGTAGAAACTCATTTGTTGCATTACAAAGTTCAAATATCATATGTTATAATTGCAATGAGTTTGGTCACAAGAGTTATGAATGTAGGAGTAACATGCAAATGTCCTACAAGTATGTATTGAGTACATCTTTTGGTGTGAATGTGAAATGCTATAAGTGTCAAACTTCTGGTCACATAGCAATGCACTGTCAGCTGAGAATTGACAAGCTAAAGAGAGTTATACCAGATGAGAAGTTGGAATCAAAACCAGAACACAAAGTGACAAAAGAGGAAAAGAAAGAAGAGAAATCAATTTGGGTAGAGAAGGAGAAAAATAAGAAAAAGTCTAGCCTAATTGTGTAGACTGCTCTACATGTTGAAAGGAGGAATTTGTGGGTAGTTGATATTGGTTTCTCAAATCACATGATCGAAGATAATAAAAAGTTCATCAAGCTTGATGATTGGAATGGTGGTTCAGTCCGGTTCGGTGCAACTCTTGAATCAAAATCAAAGGTTGGGGTACACTGAATATTGATGGAAATCTCAAGGCTCATGATGTGTACTATGTGGAAGGTTTGAAACATAACCTACTGAGTGTAAGTTAGATGTATGACAAAGGGTACAAGTTCTCATTTGATTCTACTGGTTTCCAAATAAGGAAGCAGAGTACAGGTCAGGTGGTAGTAGAAGGAAAGAGAACATAGGGTAATGTTTATAATCTAAGGGAATGTTATGAGTCCCAATGCATGATGGGACAGGTTGATGAAAGTTAGTTGTGGCACCGGAGACTAGGCCATGTGAATTTTGACAATATGATGAAGATAAGAAAGAACCAGTATGTGGGAAACATACCTGAGATCATAAAACCGGCAAGCACATTTTGTGATGAATGTGTTAGAGGTAAGCAAGCAAAGGTCAGTTTTAAAATAAAATAATATAACACCTAAAGACCTTTGGATTTGATACATACCAACTTATGTTGTCCAACATGAACAAGATCTTTGGCCGGAGAAAGGTATTTCATGTTGTTCATAGATGATTACTCAAGAATGACTTGGGTAACCTTCTTGCATGACAAGTCACAAGCATTTGAGAGATTCAAAATTTTCAGGAAGATGGTGGAAAATGAAAGTGGACATCGATTAAAGTGATTAAGACCTGACCAGGGTAGAGAATTTTCTTCAAATGAATTTGTTGACTACTATGAGAAACATGGAATTTGAAGATAGTTTTCAGCTACAAGGACACCTCAGCAAAATGGGGTGGTGGAGAGGAAAAATAGGATAGTAAAGGAGATGGCCAAGACAATGTTGAATGAGGCCAACATACTGGATATATACTAGAAGGAAGTAGTTCATACTATTGTCTACACTTTAAACTAGGTTTAGTTAAGGGTGAATAGTAGAATGACTCCTTATGAGTAATGGAATGAAAGGAAACCATCACTCAAACACTTTAGAGTGTTTGGAAGTAAGTGCTTCATCAAGAAAGATGTTGATAAATTGGGAATTTTTTATTCCCGGAGTGATGAAGGAGTTTTCTTGGGATACTTAGCCAATAGTTAAGCCTACAAATGCTACAACAAGAGATTGAGAAGAGTGGTTGAGAGTATACATGTGAGAATAGATGAAGACTCACACAAAGGACAATCTGCACCTGCACCCTACATTGATGAGTCAAATATGGAATATGATGACCAATCTGACAATGTACCAATAGAAGATGTACCAAACAAGACTCCCAACCGATATGTGTAGAAGAATCATCTGGAAGAATAGATCATAGGAGATAGAAATGAAGGTGTACAAACTAGAAGGAGATTAGCCTAGGAAGGTGAGCAGGTAAATTTATGTCTCATGACTGAAGTAGAGCCCAAATTTTTTGATGATGCTAGAAAAAGTGAGAAGTGGGTAGATGCCATGGATGAAGAATTGAGACAAATTGAGAAAAATCAGACTTGGGAACTTGTTCCTAGACCAGCAAACAAGAATGGCATAGGTGCCAAATGGGTCTACCGGAACAAGATGAATGAAGAAGGTAAGATAGTCTGGCATAAAGAAAGGTTATTTTGCAAAGGGTATGCTCAAGTTGAAGGTATTGACTTTGAAGAAACCTTTGCACTCGTGGCTAGGTTAGAGGCAATAAGAATGCTTTTAGCTTTCTTAGCCTACAAGGGATAAAAAGTGTATCAGATGGATGTGAAATCTGCTTTTCTTAATGGCAATCTTGAAGAAGAGGTGTAACTGGAACAGCTGGAAGGGCACTCATTGCATGAAGATGAGAGTTTTGTATGTCGATTGAAGAAAGCTCTGTATGGCTTGAAGCAAGCTCCCAGAGCATGGTATTCCCAGTTAGACAAATAATTGAAGGAGCAAGGATTCCGGAAAGGGAATGCAGACAACAACTTATATGTCAAGGTAAATGGAGATCACATGATTATAGTTGTTGTATATGTGGATGATATTATCTTCGATGGAGATAAGGACATCATGTGCAAAGATTTTGCAGATTAGATTAAGACAGAGTTTGAGATGTCCATGTTGGGTGATTTGTCCTATTTTATTGGTTTGCAGATCTCTCAGATGGAAAAAGGAATTTCCATCTCCCAAACCAAGTATGCGAAAGGCATGCTGAAGAAATTTAAAATGGAGGATAGCAAACCGATAAGCACTCCCATGGTTATCGATTGTAAGTTGAGCAAACTAGATGAATCACCAGAAGTTGAGCAAACACTGTATAGGTCTATGATTGGTAGTCTGTTGTATTTAACAACATCTAGACTGGATATTGTACAAGCTATTTGTATGGTAGAAAAATTCCAATCTTCTCCTAAATAGTCTCACTTAAATGTAGACAAAATAACTTTCAGGTATCTACAAGGGACTATTAGTCATGGTCTATGTTATCCAAAGAAAGAAGATTTATCTTTGCAAGATTATACTAATGCAAATTGAGAAGGAAGTATTGATGACTAGAAAAGTACAAGTGGAAGTGCTTTCTACTTAGGAGACGGGTTAGTATCATGGCATAGTAAGAAGCAAGATTCGGTGTCACTATCTACTGCTAAGGCAGAATATATAGCAATTGCTACATGTTGTTCATAGGTTTTATGGATGAAGCAAACACTGAAATGGTGAAAGACAAGTAGTTATTGAGACTATCAATGACTTCATCAGTATGAGGTGAGATGCATGTGTGGGTGAGCATGTTAAGTGATAACCAGTAGAGCTTATACCAGTCTAAAGTTTGGCTGCCTATTTATGATGAAGAGGCAGAATGTTAAAGTTATCACAAACCACCAGAGGTGAAGATGTGTTACCGATGTAGTGTGCACCATCAGTTAGCAGAAGAAGAAGGTCCCACCGGTAAAGGGGTGTACCAGTATGAGTTTTCTGAATGATCAAGTATGAACCGACTGTGTGCCAGTGAGCTAAGTGATTGACCATTGTGATGCCATGTGGAGCTAAGGTGGAAAACACGCAGAGGTCGATGAAACCTCCATCGACATGGTTGTTGAAACAACTAGTCAACATTAATGAAACAACCAAAAATTATGGGATTGTAACTGATTGATACGGCTTGATGAAGAAATAATGATAGAGGAAGATCAGGGAGTAGTTGGTGCCTGGATCAATGCAAAGGAAATCCAATTCAAAAGGAAACAGCTAAGTGTTTTATGAGTCGATAGATTTCAAGGTAGGAAATCTTGTACGTGATTGCTATCTTTAGCAAGTATGCATTGGATAATGGAAAATCTATACAGATGCATCCTTGGAGTATAGGTGATTGATCCAAGATAGACTATATTGGATCTCATGTAGATTGTGTTGGGTAAAGAAAACCCTAACCGCTCCGAGTTTGAATGGTTTCTTGGTGGGAAAGCTCAATTTTAAATATGATGACTTGAGACTGTGATTGTTGTTGCTGCAGTAAGAGGACAAGTGTGACATTGTTGTCTGAGAGCTGAAGATAAAATAACTTAAAGTGTTTATGAGAAAAGTATTGATTCATAAGTGAAGCGGAGCAAACCGGTATAAGGAACAAATAGTGAAGAGTGCATTGAACATAGAGGTGATAAACCGGAAGAAGTTGTATCTGATTAAGAGTGATTGAGTGTGAGTTAATAGGATGAAGACATTTTGAAAGGGGGATTGAGAAAGGTGATCAGAAAAGTCAAGTTGCAGAGTGAGTGGAGAGAATACATACCAGTAAGGGTGAAATTGGCAGAGGAGAATATTGTAAGGTTGCAAAAATTCATTTGTAACAATGATTCCATTTGCATATCTGAGTTTTATATTGCTTTCACTAAGTTGTAACTTAGTGCAGGGGTTGTAGCTCCTTTAGGTAGTAGCCTATAAATTATGCAGGGGTTGGTGCTTCTTTTAGTTGGTGCCCTAAAATTTGTAATCAGAGTTTCATTGTGAGGTTGGATTGGAGAAGAAGATCTCCAGTAGCTATTCTCACCGAGGTTTTTCCCACATTGGGTTTTCCTTGTATATATCTGGTGTTGTGTGTTGCATTTTTGTATATGTGGTATATTAATGGTTTAGAAAATCTTTTCACACACCTTGGTTGCACTATTTGAGTTGCTGGTTAACACTCAGTTTGTTTTATATATTACCGGTATCTTCTTGTTGAAAGAAAAAAAATTAAATCACTGATTCACCCCCCTCTTAGTGATCCATTGTGTCCATCAAATAAAAACACACAACTCAATCCAGAAATAGCACAAATACATTTAATATTAATTATATACTAAACTTACGTATCCCATATGACATCACTAGTTGCAAAGAGGCCAACTCATTCTAACTATCCAGGCCAAATGTTGAACTATTACCCATTCCTATGAATGTGATCTATCTAAAACCTTTCTTTTGAAGAAGGTTTAGGATTGTTGAATATTCAAGCAACTCAGAGAGGGGGTGAATTAGTTGACTATAAAAAAATTCTTTTAACCTTAATGCATAGATCTAGAATAATAAACAAAATTAACAGAACTTGAAAGCACATGCAAGAATCAAAACAGACACAAGAAACACCTGATTTTATGTGGAAAACCCAAGAATGGAAAAAACAAAAAGGATGCTAGTTCTCAATATATAAACAATGGTTAAGGTGATTTTTATAAAGGGTGGCTCGCTGCCAAGGTGCTCACTGTTGGTTAGATCATTGCCCTGAAAGGCTCACTGCCCTGAAGGGCTCACAGCCCTGAAAGGCTCACTGTCGATGAAGAAAGAAAGATAAAGAGAATCCACTACAAAAACATAGTCTGCACTATCATAATTGCTTCTAATAACAATCCACAACACTATACTCACACAACTACTGGATTCTTTCAATCGAGCATGACTTCAACACAAAAAGGCATATATCAATTCATCAAATCAAACTCCTATATATTTTGTCTTCGAAAATCATACTTCTCAATGTCAGCTAAGAAAGAGATCTAAAATAGGTCTCCACTAAATATTCTGGTGGTGGTAAGGAATGAGAAGTGGACCATATCACACCATTCCTCATCGTACATATCAACATGCTACACATACATTACCAAAGCCAAACCCAAAATACATCTGCACAGTAAACAACCTTAATGTATGGTCCAAGGCCTTGAGCTTTGAAACAATCTGGACCCAAAGATAATACTAAGAAACAACTTCTAAGATACCAAACTCATCCAGTGAAATTGACAAACTTCCAAGTGCACAATATACCTAAGTCAAACACTCCTGCTCATGATACCACATTCGGACTTTATCTAAACTAAAGGATTTGACATCAATGACAATATATAATGTAATGCTAACTGTAGACACCTAATCCTAGTCAGGCCATGAATTTTCATCATGTGTCCTAGGACAATAATAAATTAATTAGTTGCCCCTTATTCTAATATTTCCTCTCAATAATTAAATAAATTCAATTTATTTGATTAACTAATTCTTGAATATGAATAGTAAATTAATAATCTTAATTTATTATATTTATATTCTTATATGTGGATAATTAATAAATTTTATATTTATTTATATTCTTATATTTATTAATTATCCCATATTTATCTTTTCAACTTGCCAATTTGGAAAAATATGAGGATAATCAATTTATTTATTTATTAAATCCCCATATTATCTTCCTTGATTTGATTCCAAATTTATTCCACTTTTTCTTTGTCTCCTAATGGAAAATTTGCTATGTGTTTGATCCTAGCCGCAAATTCTTCCTATCTCTAGATAAATCTCTTCCATTGATTCAAAATCCTCTTTTCTATAAATTGAGCTCTCATTGCTCATTTTTGACAACCACACTTCGAGTATCCTTATGTTTTTAGTTTCAATTCTCTTTTGTCATCATCTTTCCATAAAATTATTTTCAATACACTTGCTTTGTAGGTGACATCCACAAACATCAATTTGAAGGAAAAAGAAGAACAATGGAGGTCAATGGAGGAACTATCTGCATTTGGGTTTACATTCTCTTTTGATATTTTGTCTTCATTCCTTTATTGAATGTGTTAGGATTATTTTCATAGCATTTAGGATTTTTTGGTTAGCTTAATTTATACTTTGATGCATTTTCTTAATTCCTATATGTTGACCTTTTTCTATCAACTTAGCTGCAGATCCATTCTAGGAAATTCAAGCATTTTTGTATAACCTTCGTGTTATGTGTACCAAATTGTCTTGCATAACCTTCATGTTATGCACATTTGTTGCAGATGCGAGTAATTTTCCTTAGTAGATATTTTGGGCTCCTCCTTTTCTATTTTTAGTTGACCCCTTCAGCTGATCAAAGTCACTTAGGGTGACCGGTCAAAGGATCCCTCATCGTTGATGAGCCAGTCTCTTTGTTTGCTCCTATGGGCTGGTGAGTGATGGTGACATGTTGGCTACTTCAGACTTGGTAGGATGAGATTTTCTCCCCTATCGAGTGTCAATATCCCTTGTTTAGCCCTAATGGACTGTCCCTATATCTGACATGACAGTCACTCGGGACTCAGCAGTGTGACATTTTTTATCTACCCGAGTGTCGAGCTCCCTCTATTTGGCGTTCATGTGGATGTGGTGGGGCCTAAATTATGTGGAGGTCTTTGACCTTTTACTCGAGCCTCGGTGGAGTAATCTTTTGTACCTGGGCGATTGTTGATTTCATCTAGGTGGATTTGTAGTCTTTCGTGGCAGTTTTGTTGCAGTTACTCAAAACTCGGTGGGGGCCCCTTTCCTTCTTGCCCAAGTGTCGAGTTCTTTTGATGGTCATGTGTATACTGAATTGGGTGCTCTCCTATGCTTGTGGGGTCCACTTTCTCATCTAATGATTTGTGTGGCATAATTTGGACCACCCATTTTCACTAAAACCCTCATCAGATGGTTGCATTTTGAATTGTTGTTGAGCCCAATGAATGAATTTGTGGAGAGTTCTTGCATGTCCATTTTCATGAAAATATCTCATATCGTCAACCAGAATTCAAATCTTGTAGTGACCATTAATGTTTAAATATTCTCTCTAGTGGTGGTGCCTAATCTTTGATCCCTTTTGCTTCCAACCACTAGGGTTTTTTTCCATTACTCTAGATGCATCTTCTGTAGGCCTATCTTGGATGCCACCATGTCCATTTAATGCATTTTGAAGGCTTCCTTTCTTTTGTCATGCCGTCATGTTCCACTTGAACACCAAGATATCTTCCTTGCAAGGACATTTTATTTCTTCAAAAGCAAAGGATGCCTTCAGAAAAGTTTTCACACGCCATCGAATCAGCCGATCTGATCTTCCCCTCCTCTCTAATTTTTGTAATCTAACCCTAGGAGGGTTAGGGTTTCTAGGCATAGTTCATTTTGAGTTATGCCTTAGCTATAAAGGCAATTTTGTGTCTTTCGTAAGGATCTTCTCATCTTTTTCTCTTGCAGAACTCTTGTTTTCTTGCAACTGAAAAATGTCACCTTGCCTTCACATGAATAAAATTGGCTTATCTTACCTTATTCAGTTTTCACAATCTATATAATTTTTACCTTCTTGTCAAAATGTGTCCCTTTTGGTTGTCTTAGGTTACATCTGACTATTTTATTCTCCTCTTTAGATGACATCTATGAACTAAGTGCAGTTCCTCTTGCTATTCATAAGAATCCTAGCCTTCACATTCCCTATGCTGACAGATTTGGATAGAATTTGTGCATACCTAGAGTGATTTTTTTAAATTTTCTTGTGTAGTTGTAGGTAGGAAGATCAAATTTCATCTAGGTGCAAACCTTTTCCCCTCTTTCAAGCATTCCCTCTTTCTCCCTTTTCCCTCTTAGAATCACTAGATTAGGTCCTATTGCACTCAATATTGAAGAGGAAGTCGGTCTTCTACAAAGACTCAACCTCGCTTCTACAAGTCCCATAGGGTGAACTCACAATAATGGTTCCCACTTTTTGACCAACTTTGACACTTAGATGAACATTTTGCAAAAAACCTTCACTTTCCGACACCTATAACTTTTAAACCGTTAAGAATTTGAAGATGATGTAAACTAGTGATTTGTAACATCTTTTTTGCAGATTCAAAATATAGTTTTTTCAAATTTTTTTGAATAGAATTTTATTGATTTTTCCATCTCCCTCAAAAGTATTTTTTTACAGCAAACAACATTTTTTAAGAGTGATGTGCATCCCGAAATGTATAACTTTTTTTCTATAAATGATAAAAACTTATCTCTTTTAAATTTTGGTTTGTAACATCAATACCTAGGGCATGCAGTAGGTTTGATAGTGATATGTTGAATATTTTTTATTTTATTAAGTTTTGAAGTCCGACTAATTATAATTTAGATATAGGTGTACGTTTGAACACATAACTTGTTCTATATATATCAAAATTTAGTTTTTATTTTTTGTTAGAAAGAAGACATCAATACCTAGTGCATAGATATTTTTTAGAATTTTTTTGAATTAGTTTACTATTTTTCCCATTGCATTGAACAAAGAAGTTCATGTTCGGTGAAAAACCTACATTCATAAAAAATAAAATAAAAATATATTAATGAAATTAAATATATTAAAAATTATACTATTTGGAAAGCTTATAATTAGGACTAAATCCTTAAGAAAAGAAAACTTCTAAATGAATTCGTTTGACCCCTCAAAAGCTAATGTAAAATTGGTTTTTTATCAGCATTTGATAGATACAAAAGAGACTCCATTGCAAGTATGATTTAGAAGTAGAGAGGTTCTATCCAATAAATTTTGATCTAAGAGCCTTTGATCTAACTCTCTTCAACTAATTACTTCAAATGGGACCTCTTAAAGCTTAAATAATTATATTTTCTAAAAAATGTATGATTTCAGAAAAAATCAGGATGTACCAAAAAGTGGGAACCAACTTTGTGAGTTCACCCCACACTTGGGAGGTTGTTTACATGTTTCACAAGGTTGATGATCAAGATTGATCATCACAGGGTGTAACTTTTGTGACAACAATTTTTGGCATACCTAGTGGGATTGCTATTTCAACATTTATGCTAAGGATTTAGTGTTACTCTTAGCACCTATGCCCTTGGAGGCAATCAATTCAAGCACTTGGTGACTCTTAAGGAAAAATTCAAACTCTCGGTGATACTAGTTGTATCTTTATGCTAAGAAGACAAACCAGATCATCATCTAGAGATAATTTTTCAGTTTATCCAGCTTCCTTATTCAAGTTATAGGAGAGATAGAGGTAGGCTTTCATTATCACCTATTAGGGGAAATCAAGGAGAATCACCTACATCCCTAAGGTCTTATTCTACCCCTCCTATTACAATATTAACATAGCCTAGAGGCCCTACCATTCATATCAACAAACCCCTATTTTCTATGGCAGTGCCAAGAGCACACACCTTTGTCACCTTCAATGGTGACAACCCCTTAGTCCTAACTCAAAAGGATAACATTCTAGCAGGAGCCCTGAAGGCTTTACCTTTTTTTACTATACATTCAATATGTATCAAGCATATTCGCTATGTTTGATGTCACTAAAGACAATGTTGCAATGAGGCTTCTTATTACCTCATTCAAAGGAAAGGCCCTTCAGTGGTACAAAGGACTAGCTCCTAACTCAGTCCACAATTGGGATGAGTTAGGTAAGAAATTGTGCAAACATTTTGAAGACAAAAGTGACCATTTCTCACTAATGGAGCAGCTAACTACAATTAACAGAGCACCCCGTGAGTTCATGGGTGATTTTAACTATAGATTTCAAAAGACATGGGATAGAATACCATCATTAGTAAATCTCTCATCAAACCATGCTATTTTGTATTTTCTTAAGGCTCTAAATAGTGCCATTGCCACTATGATTCAATCCATGGGAGGAGATAATCTCCCAGGGGCATATGATACTTCCATAAGGGTAGAAAATTGTTTAATACCTGCTGGAAAGTTGTCTCCTAGGAGGCCCTTATTTTCAGAAACTCCTACCCAACAACCTATTTTAGCACTAGTGCCAAAGGCTTCCAGAAGCCATTTTCTCACACCTGCACCAACTCCATTATCTTTAGACATTAAGGATATGCAGACCTTACTACAAGCTTCAATGAAAAAAATGGATCAGAAGATGGACCAGTGGATGTAGGGATTTGGGAATGAACTAGTTTCAATCAAGAGATAGTTACCGTAGGCTAACAACAAGCCTTATCAACCACAAAATTAGAACCATCAACGTCAGAGATCCAATTTTCAAGGGGAGAACCAATGGAGTAATGTTAAGCCCTTGAACAGCTTGAATCCCTTAGCTAGAGGTGCCTCAAAGACTATAGTGCCAATTCAAAACAATCTTGCTCAAGAACAAGATTGGCGGGTCCCGTGCAATCAACCACATAATTAGGTTGCATGCCATAATGGTGAGTTTTCTCAAGCCTTAGTAGCACAAGAGGATCCAACAACATCAAGGCAGCTACAATTTGTTGATTGTTCAATTCATCCATAGGGAGATACAACTTTTATGAATTGGCAGGAGGCTAATTTTTGTGGAATAAATCAACAAAGTGGAGACAATGTGGCCAACAATACAAGGTCAAAAAAGAGGGCCACAGACCCTAGTGCTTCTTCTACCATTGCAGCTCAAACTCCATAGGTTGTAATGAAGACTACAGTGCTAAATATCCCTAATAAGGTGGCTACTCCAAATAAAGAGCGGGATTTGACTCAAAGGGTCATGCAAGGGGAGTCACCTAAGGCTCCTTTAATATCAAAACCAGACATTGTTGCTACAAAGGTCCCTGCTAAGGCTGTCATCCCCTTTAATATTGTTGAACAAATGAAAAGGGTTAGCATCAATGTTGATGAATCAATGATGAATAGTTAGTACCAAACTGGTACTGAGAGGGGGGGGGGTCAATTAGTATAGGCAAAAACACTTTTCCTTGAACCGATTTGACTGAAAACACTACACTTGACTGGCAAGTAATAACACTGGTCTAAACTAGATTATTGTCAGTTAAACACAATAAGAATGCAAAAGACATAAACCAGTAACTCTTAGCTTTTCACACAATCTATGATCTTATTTCCACTTCACCCATATGCATACACTAGTAATACATCAACAGAAATGTAAAGACTTACTGGTTCAACATGCTTTACCGCTTGACAGAAAATAACAAAGCATCACATGAAAAGCATCACACATAACACAGATATTTTTTCATGTGGAAACCCAACTAGGAAAAACCACGGTGGGGATGAATACCCACAAGTTGTTCTTTGAACCCTTTTGAAGTCCACTCTGTTAGGAGCCTAGTCTGGTTAAAGACTTTACAATAGGTTCTGTTAGGAACTGATCCTGCTAGGGATCAATTGGTTAAGGGATGGCTAAAATACCTGGTTAAGGGTTAAATCCTATTAAAGGTTACCTTGTTAGAGGATTTTAAGAACTCAAAGATTTTGAGTCACCCTATTAAAGGATTTATAGCAAGCCGATTAAAGCTACCCTGTTAAGGGATTTTCCAACTGTTGAAGTGGTTAGAGGTCAACAAGTATTACAATGATCTGGTAACAACACTCAATGCCAATGTAGATCTACTTTAGTTCCTTCTTTCTGCAATCACACTCTACAGGTATCTATCCTCTTATCTGGTCTGGCAATAATAACGTATCTCTGCACTTAGATACACACACAATATTTGCCAACAACTTCAAAATGAAAAACATCATCGACCTTATAGAAAATAGATAGGTCGGTAGCATAAACCCTAAACATTTAGGTTTTACATTTCAATCCATTCAATCCTGACCGTTAATCGTACTGCATTGAATGCAACAGTCTTGAATAGATCTCAAGACATTCTCCAATGTTCATTCTTTGCCACTTCAGGAAGTTGATAACCCATCACGCGTTCTCCACCATTTACAGAGACTTCGCACATTCTCGAGGTAGATAGGATCAATCTGCTTCATGCAAGATCCTTCACGTGCACAAGGCTAACGTGGCAACACAATCTGTTCTTCATTACAATGCTAACTCATCACATGATTTCATCAGTTGAATCACACAGGCTTGGACCACTTCAACCAGAAACCCTGAAGCTAAGACTACCAACTGGTAGTCATACCATATGAAACCTTGATACAAAACATTCCATATACTGGTTCACATTCCAACATACCGATTCACTTGGATAGACATACCGCTTCACTTTTTCACATATACCGGTTCACAACATCATATCGGTTCTCTTGCCAGTTGCTTAGTTCAATATACTGGTTCACTCTTCAGCATATATACATCAATGACAACATACAATATCATCATGTCATCATACTTTGCACATATGCCAACAAATGTATCTATGTGGGATTCTCTTGCTATCCGATCTCAAAGAGACCTACTTCAAGAGGCAATAAAGAGTATGGATGTTGCAAAGGGTACCAGTCAAGGTTGTAGTTCTTTAGTTTCTACAAGTTTGGTGTAGCCTTTGGAGGCAGATAATCCAAAGAAAATCGATAAGTCTCCCCACTTTTATCTATCATTAATCATAGGAGATAAACATGTTCATTATTGGAAATATGCTAGATTTGGTTAAGTGTTGTCATTGATGTCAACATTATATCACGGTTGGAAGTTATCTTGATTGGACCTATCCTGGTTAGTCTTGGTGATCATCTTCATTTTGGCTATGATTTTGATATGGTATGATCAGATCTCTAGAATCAGTTTTGAATGCTTACTCTAGATGTTTTTGTGTTTGCCATATTTTGTTGGTTCATGTTTTGGTGCTCTAGTAACTATTGCTTGTGTTCCTGGTTGGTATTTCCCGGTACTGGTTAGCTTTACCGATAAGTGATATTTGGTGTTTTAGTCTGACAATTTTGGTCCAGCTTATGGAATTGGTTTCTATCATGTTGAAGGTGCTTCTTGATCATATTTTGAGTGTTTGGTGACTTTTCTTTGGCTAGTGTGCTATTATGGTGGTCTTATTTTGGATCCGATTAGACTTTTTGTGTTACTTCACTAAGGGTTTCTACCAGTTGGTGAAGCGTGTTGGATTTTGGTCTTAGAGGAATTTCCGGTGGATGGAATTGTTTGGTTACTTGATTTAGTTCCATGCTATGTAATGTAAATCATAATATTGGTCTGGTCATACCATGTAATGTATTCTTTTCTTATTATGGGTTAATGGGTTTAGGGTTTAGTCGACCTTGTCAATAAGGTTGATGATCTAGTATTTATAGGTGACTTATTCATGTAATTTGAATATCGATAGATGGATGGGATTGATGGTTATATCTGCATTATCAGAGAAAATTTTATGTAAAAACAAGTGATATATCATTTGGTGAAGGTTTTTTTATTGTAGGGCAGACATCTCTGCTTAACCGGAACTGTATCAAGCATTAGGAGATGCTACTTTCATAATTCATTCTTTCCAGATTGTAGTCCGATGTTTTTGTAAGTTAGTGATACTTCTTTTTGTGATGAGCAATTATCTCTAGGTGGTTGGCCTGATTGCAAGTGCAATCCCCGTTGTAATTTCACATACTGTTGTAGAAGTGTTATCTGATTGTGGGTAGGGTTTCCCACCATGGTTTTTCCCTTTACTAGGTTTTACATGTCAAAATATCAGTGTTGTGTGTACTATGCTTTCATGTTCTATTCTTTATTGTGTTGGTTTCTTTGTGCTCTGATTTAATGGTTTTGATATGCACAAGTTCTAATTTCTAATGGTAAACTGATTCACCCCCCCCCCCTATCAGTTTACTCCTGGTATCAGAGAAAGGCCCTCTCTACAGAAGCTTAAATGCTTGAGGAGATCCGATGGAAACTGCATCTAGTTCTACATTCAATCCCTATTGGAAGGAGAGTCCTAGATTTGATTGTACAAATTACAAAATATGGAAGGAGCGAATGAAGATTCATCTCTGATGTCTTGGAGCTGAAGTTTGGGAGATAGTGGAGAAAGGGTATATACTTCATGATCCTAATTCTAGAACACTGACACTTGTTGATGAACATAAAAAGGTTAAAAAAGATTTCAGAGAAAAATAAGCATTGTTAAGCACCCTATCTGATGAAAATCTATTGAATGTCGTAGAGTTGGAGAATGCAAAGCTGATCTAGACAAAGATTGAAACTCTTTATGAAGGTGACTAGGTTATGAAAATTGCAAAACTTGAAGGTTTTCGAGTAAGGTATGAAACTTTGAAGATGGAAGAAGATGAGATGATAAGTTCTTTCATGGATAGAGTAAATGAGATTATTATGGGAATCAAATGTTGTGGCGGATCGGTTAGTGAGGATGAGATAGTGTCAAAGGTTCTGAGAGTTGTACCTCTAGCTTATGATATGAAGGCTACTACAATCAATGAACTCCAGACAATGTCAAGTACCCCTGTTACTAGAGATACACTGCTTGGGAAATTGACTACTTTTGAGCTTGAGGAGCTTGGAGATCATAGTCCTACTAAAAATGAGACTACATTTAAAGCATCTAACTCTGGTAAGAAAAAGATAGATTGGAAGGAGATGTGTGATAAAGATATGGAGGACATTGAAATAGAATAAAGAGAACTTGAACAGTTGGAAGCCCTGATTGCTATAATAATTCCTAAAGGACCAACTAGATGTAAGTATGAAGGAAAAGTCCCTTTTAAATGTTTTTCATGCAATAAGATTGGTCATTTTGCTTCTAGATGACCTGAAAGAGCTGCTAGGAATCATGAAATATTTGTGAAGAGGTATAAGCCTAATCTAGAATATCAAAACAAACCTGGATTCAAAAGGAATAAGGATAAATCATGCTATTATGTTGGTGATGATGATTTTGGTATTATTGATGATGATGGTGATGATGATGAACCTATGAGTGGAACCGGTAATGGAGCTTCCTCCGATAAGGACTAGGTTTTTAATTGCTATCAAGGATGATTCTCTGGAACTTATCATTGAAACAACTCATATTGAGGAAAAGGCTTTAGCTGCTAAAATTGAAGAAAAGGATGAATGGGTTATAGGTAGTGGATGCTCACATCACATGACTGGTGACAAGAGAAAATTTCTATCACTACAAAAATTTGATGGCAGATTAGTCAGATTTGGAGACAACAAGGCATGTAGGATCAAAGGCAAGGGAACAATATCATTGGATGGTAAGACTAACACTAATAGTGTTTATTATGTTGAAGGCTTACAACATAATATTTTAAGTGTAGGTCAGATGGTAGATAGAGGATTTCATTTTCAATTCAAGGATGGAAAATGTAAGATCATCAATAGATCTAGATTGGAAATTGCTTCTGAAACTCAAACCAATGGAAACATCTTTCATTTGAACTCTGGTGAGAAATATTGCTTGATTGCTCAGATTGATGAAATCTAGTTATGGCATAAGAGGATGTGTCATGTAAATTTTGATTTCATATTGAAGATCAGTTCAACACAAGCTATCAAAGATTTGCCCAAAATTGTCAAACCTCATAATCTGGTATGTAGAGAATGTCAAATGGGTAAGAAAGTCAAAACTTCTGTTAGAATCATACATGATAAATTTAATGAAATTCTTGATCTTATTCATACTGTTCTATGTGGACCGGCAAGGACTATAATTTTTCAAGGTGACAGATACTTTATGTTACTTATTGATGATTATTCTAGAATGATGTGGGTAGCATTTTTTGAAGAAAAATCTGAAGCTTTTAAGAAATTTAAAATATTTAAAGCTATGGTTGAGACTGAAACAAGACTGAAGATAAAGTGTTTGAGATCAGATCAGGGCTATGAGTTTACATCCAGTGAGTTCAATAAATTTTGTGAGAAGAATGGAATCAGAAGACAACTTTCTGCACCTAGGACTCCACAACAGAATGGATTGGTGGAAAGGAAGAACAAGACCATATTGGATGCGGAAAGGACTATGATGACATAAGCTAAATTATTTGATATTTATTAGAGGGAAGCTATCAATACAGTTGTATACACTTTCAATAGAGTACGCATAAAAGGAGATACCAGTAATACTCCTTATGAATAATGGTTTGTTCATACTCCTACTGTCAGATATTTTATAATTTTTGGAAGTAAATGTTACATTAGAAGAGATGATGCATTGGGAAAATTTGATCCTAGAAGTGATGAAGCAATATTTTTGGGTTATTCTACCAAGAGAAAAACATATAGATGATAACAAAAGATTGAATAGGATAACAAAGAGCATAAATGTCAAGGTGGATGAATATGGCAGTAATCAGATCATATCATATGACTGTGGACCAGAAGATGAATTTATCAGACCTAAACCAACAATGCATGAAGCTGCTTAGAACAGTGAACCTGTCACTCCGGCAACATCAAAAAACTCAACTGTGACATAGGAACAACCGAAAGAGTCAGTAAATCAAGAAAATTCAAAGACACATAGGTATGTGAAACTAAATCATTATGAAGATCAAATAATTGGAGATAAAAGAAAAGGTGTGATGACTAGGAGAAGGCTAGCTACTGAAGAGGTATGTTTGATTTCTCAAATTGAACTAGAATCATTTATTGAAGCAAGTAAAGATGAAAATTGGATAAAAACAATGGAAGAAGAATTAGATCAGATTGAAAAGAATAAGACATGGGAACTAGTTCCTAGACCTAAAGACAAGAACATTATTGGAACTAAATGGGTTTACAGGAATAAATTGAATGAGGAAGGTCAAATTGTGAGGAACAAGGCTAGATTGGTTTGAAAAGGTTATTCACATGAAGAAGGAGTTGATTATGGTGAGACTTATGCCTCGGTTGCAAGAATTGAAGCGGTAAGACTTTTTCTTGCTTATGCTTTACACAAGAACTACAAAGTATATCAGATTGATGTCAAATGTGCATTTCTAAATGGATATATTGAAGAGGAAGTCTACATTGAGAAACCTAATGGATTTTCTTTATCAAAAGACAAGGACATGGTTTGCAAGTTGAAGAAAGCTTTATATGGATTAAACAAGCCCCTAGGGCATGGTATACTAGATTGGACAAATATCTTTCTAAGCTTGGTTTTAGCAAAGGTAATGCTAATAGTAACCTATATTACAAAATTGAGCATGATGACATACTAATAATTGAATTCTTTGTGGGTGATATCATTTTTGGAGGAGAAGATAGTCTATGCATGAAATTTGTTGATGATATGAAGAATGAATTTGAAATGTCTATGATTGGTTAGATGAAATTTTTCTTAGGTTTGCAGATTACTAAAAATGATAAAGGTATTTTCATTTGTCAAGCTAAGTATGTGAAGGAGTTACTTAAGAAATTTGGACTTGACAACTCCAAACTTGTCAGTACTCCTATGATAACCAGTTACAAATTGTCAAAGGATGATGAATCCCCTAAAGTGAATCAAAGTAGATACAAATCAATGATTGGTGGATTGATGTACTTAACTCAGACTAGACTTGATATTATGAATGTTGTTTGTATTGCCTCTAGATTTCAGTAAGATCCTAGAGAAACTCATGATATTTTTTTTAAGAGGATATTTAGGTATTTGACAGGTACAACAGACCTTGGGTTATGGTATCCAAAGAATGATGACTTCAGATTAAGTGCATGTACATATTTTGATTGGGCACGAGATGTGGATGATAGGAAGAGCACTACTGGTGGTGCATTATTTATTCGAAAGAAGTTGGTCTCATGGCTTAGCAAGAAACAATCATGTACTTTATTATCGACTACTGAAGCAGAATATGTAGTTGTTGCTACCAACTGTACTTAGATTTTATGGATGAAACAAATGTTAAAAGATATAAGGGTAAGTTATGATGAGCATAATGTTATTCACTATGATAATACCACTTCTATTGATATGTCAAAAAGAATCCAGTATTTCATTCCAAATCAAAACACATTTCAATAAGGTACAATTTCTTGAAGGAAAAGGTTGAAGCAAAGGAAGTCAGATTGGTTTATGTGCTTGCTAAGGATCAAATTGCAGATATTATAACTAAACCATTACCTAGAGATACTTTTCAATATCTCAGAGATCATTTGGGGGTTACCAACCCTCCAAAAGAGACTTAGAGATGTAGGAATGCATCAATCCAGTAATCTTATCAGATATTTTCTTTGATCTAGGTTGATAAGATGATGCCACTACTCAGGGGGAGTAGTCAATTGTTTGGTTCATTATTTTTGGTGTAGTATCTGTCCTTTGTCATTGATGTCAAAGGGGGAGAGGTGGTATTCATGTGAAAATCAGCCATATCTTTTAGGGAGCTTGTTGGCATTCCTTGGCACTTGGATGTTTTTCACATTCAGTGTAGCCATCAATGCCAAAGGGGGAGATTGTTTGCAATATGTTGGATTTGGTTAAGTGTTGTAATTGATGTCAACACTATATCCTTTTGGAGGCTATCTCGATTGGACCTATCCCAGTTAGTCTTGGTGATCATCTTGGTTTTGGCTATAATTTTGATCCGATATGATCACATCTCTAGAATCAGTTTTGGATGCTTACTCTGGATAGTTAACTATTTGCCATATTCTATTGGTTCATGTTTTGGTGATTTGGTAACTATCACTTATGTTCCCGGATGGTATTTCCTGATACCGATTAGCTTTACCAATAAGTGATATTTGGTGTTTTGGTTAGACGATTTTGGTCCAACTTATGGAATCAATGTCTATCATGCTGAAGGTTCTTCTTGATCATATTCCGAGTGTTTGGTGACTTTAATTTGGCTGGTGTGTTGCTATGGTGGTCCTATTTTGGATCCAGTTAGACTTTATGTGTTACTTCACTAAGGGTTTCTACCGGTTGGTGAAGCGTGTTGGATTTTGGTCTTAGCAGAATTTCCTACAGATAGAATTGTTTAGTTACTTGATTTAGGTCCATGCTATGTAATGTAAATCATAATAATGGTTCGATGATACCATGTAATGTAATTTTTATTATTATGGGTTTATGGGTTTAGGGTTTAGCCAACCTTGTCAATAAGGTTGATGATCTATATTTATAGGTGACTTATTCATGTAATTTGAATATTGATACATGAATGAGATCGATGGTTATGTCTGCATTGTTAGAGGAAATTTTATGTGCAAACAAGTGATATATCATTTGGTGAAGGTTTTTGTATTGTAGGGAAGACATCTATGCTTAACCAAAACTGTATCAAGCATTAGGAGATGCTACTTTCATAGTTCATTCTTTTCGGATTGTAGTCTGATGTTTTTGTAAGTTAGTGAGACTTGTTTTTGTGATGAGCAATGAGCTCTAGGTGGTTGGCCTGATTGCAAGTACAATCGCCATTGTAATTTCACATACTGCTACAGAGGTTTTTCCCTTTACCAGGTATTCCACATCAAAATATTGGGGTTGTGTGTACTATGCTTTCATGTTCTATTCTTCATTGTGTTGGTTTTTTTGTGCTTTGGTTTAATAGTTTTGATATGCATAAGTTCTGAATTCTAATGGTAAACTGATTCACCCCCCTTCTTAGTTTACTCCCGATATTAGATCTGTCTAACATTCATAATTATATGATAGATAGTGGGGCTAGTAGTTTAGTTATGCCTAAGGGAGTAGTTGATTGCCTAGGTATCAAGTATGAACCTATCACAAGAGAAGTGGTACAACTTGATGGCACATCAGTTCAAACTATAGGGGTCATTAAATATTTAAACCTAACCTTGCATGCATGTGTGGGTTGTAGTGTGTTGTAAGACATCTAAGTGATTGAACTCCCTAGTTATTTTTCCATTTGTCTATCTAGAGAATTCACTGCTAAGATAGGTGGATACCTATCTTCAGATTGGTCTCACGTGTTGTTTAGGACAAGATATGGTACCAAAGTAACCATTAGGGTTGAGCCTATTGTTAGTGATCATATAGAGCCCTATACCCTAAGTCCCATCAACATGAATTTTACCCTCCATGAGGAGAAAGAAGAAATTTCACTAAGAGAGCCTGCAACTCAGCTGGAGGAGGTTCCTAATTTCCTACTTGATGAATGAGAAAATGCATTTCTGTTTGATCTCATTGATGAGATCAAAGACACAGGCCTAGGTACCTATTGCATTCATAAGGATGATGCTCCTATCCACAATATCTCAAAAGAAGATAGTTACACACATGGACTATGGGATATATTCTTTGATGGCTCAAGGAACAAGAATAGTGCAGGGGTCGGTGTGCTATTGATTTCTCCTAAAGGGGAGAAATATTACTTTTCATTCAGACTTCATTTCTGCTACACTAATAATGTAGCCGAGTATGAAGCTCTAATTTTGGGTCTCTAAACAACACAAAAAAGAGGGATTAAATCCTTAAGGGTGCATGGAGGTAGTGAGTTGGTTGTAAATTAGGTCAGATCTTAGAGTACCACCAAGAACAACCTTCTCAAGTCATACAAGCATAGAGAATGGGACCTCATTGAAGGTTTTGAGGCTTTCAATATTTCTAGTGTCCCTAGAAATCAGAATAAATATGTTGATAGATTAGCATCAATTGGTTCTCAACATGACATCCCATCTCATGTTATAGCAAAGAAAGAAAAATACATCAGACGTGTGGTGAGGCAGTGCCTGATAACCAAGTGAATTGGAAAGGTTTTGACTCTGATCAGTAGTCGTGAGCTTCCTACAAGATGAGGCAAAGTTATCACATTAAAACAAGAGCATGTTGCAAGACCAATATGGAGATCAAATTATGCAGTTGAGCTCAAACAAGCTTCCCAAGGGGTTGATCACCTTGGAGGGGATCTTCAACACTAATGATCAGATGAAAGGGAGAGAAATGAACCTAGTCGCAAAGAAAGGAGACTACAAACCAATCCCTATAGCTAATGGAAGAGCTCTCAACTTGGGAAAGATATGTTCCCAAAGTGATCAAGGTACTTTTGTCAATCTTTGTCAAGAATATAATGATATTTTTGCTTTTACATATGAGGATCTAAAAGGGTTTGACCATAGTTTAGCCTAGCATACCATAGAATTAGATCCAGATGGAAATCCAATTAGACAAAAGCAAAGACCTATAAACCCCAAAATTGAGCCTTTGATGGGGAAGGAGCTATCCAAGCTTATAGAATCTCGCATTATTTTTCCAATCAAGAATTCTTCTTGGGTAGCTAATCCTATTCCAGTTAGGAAAAAGAATGGAGAAATCAGATTGTGTGTAGACTCTAGGGATCTCAATAGAGCCTCCCTCAAAGATCATTATCCCCTCCTTATATGGAACAAATCTTAGCCAAAGTTAGTGGCTCAAAAAGATTTTCATTCTTGGATGGATACTCAGGCTATAATCAGATCCTAGTCCAAGAATTAAACCAATTTAAGACTGTATTTACTACTTAGTGGGGCACTTATGCCTATTGTAAAATGTCCTTTGGACTAACAAATACAGGTGAAACTTTTCAAAGAGCCATGGATATGGCCTTTAAGGGAGTATTAACAAAATTTGTACTAGTATATCTTGATGATATCACTATATACTCCAAGCATGCAGCAGACCATTTTTCTCACATTGAGCAAGTATTCAAAAAGTGCAGAGAGTATGGTGTGTCTTTGAACCCCAATAAGTGTGTATTTGCCACTGATCAGGGAAAACTACTAGGACACATTGTATCCAAAGATGGTCTGGACATAGACCTAGAGAGAGTGGAAGCTATTGTGTCTCTTCCACTTCCACATCACAAGAAATTCCTTCAAATATTTCTAGGATGAATTAACTTTGTTAGAAGGTTTAATCCAAACCTTGCAACCTTGGTCAAGCCTTTCACTGCCATGCTCAAGAAGGTTATGCCTTTCAAATGGACCAATGAAGGGAAGGAGGGTTTTGATCAAATCAAAAAAGCCATTGTAGAGGCTCCTACCTTAGTGAATCCAAACTATGAGAAGGATTTCATCCTTTATACATTGGAAGGATACGCAAGTATATTTGTTGTCCTAATACAGTTAAATCAAGAAGGATTGGAGTAACCCATAACTTTTTTTAGTGAAGATCTAAAGGACTATGAACTCATATACAACTATGTGGAAAAAAAATTCATCATAGTGGTGATAGCATTAAAAAAGTTTAGGAACATGCTCTCAAACAACAAGATTCATCTCCTAGTCCCACATGCCAATGTTAAGGATTTCCTTCTCAATAAGGACATGGGTGAGAAAAGAGATAGATGGATCACTAAGGTCATGGAGTATGACCTTGCCATCAAAATTACCAAGCTAGTGAGGGGAAGAGGACTCTGTGAGAAGTTCAATTCAACTTTTGGAAAATATTTAGAGGTCTCCCTATTGCTACAAGAAGAAGAAGAAATTGAAAACCATGAAATTGTGCAATCTGACTGGTTCCAGAATATGATATCATTCCTAAGGGATGGTAGCTATCCTCCTCGCTTTGATAGAACCAAGAGGAGACATCTCAGGTTGCAGTCCATCCCCTATGATTTGGTGGATGGAATGTTGTTCAAAAGGGACCTAAATGGTGTCTTCCTAAGGTGCATCCATGGGGATCAAACTGATAGACTTGTTGGCAACAATAATGAGAGAAAACTAAGAGGGGGGGGTGAATCAGTTTTCACCAGATCTACAAACTTAACCACAAATACATATCTAATAAACTACAACAATAACAAAGATAAGAAAATTGATAACACAATACATAACTGTTAGGATAACCGGTCGACAACTGAGAGGGGGGGTGAATTAGTTGTCAATAGATTTTATTAATCAAACCACTTTATAACCTTTAACGAGAGCACATAAACATTGAATACCAGAATACCAAAAATAGATACCGATAAGCAATAAAACTTAAGAATGAAACATATAATTAACACATGAGACCATACCACATAACACCATGATTTGTACATGGAAAACTTGGTAAAGGGAAAAACCATGGTGGGAAGCCTACCCACAATCAGATAATACTTCTGTAGAAAGTATGTGATACAATAAGGAGCCTGCACATGTAGGAAGGCACACTACCTAGAGCACACTGCTCATTACAAAGGAGTCTCACTAACTACAAAGAGGTTATAACCACCTCAATATAATTGGACAATAATCCAAAAGAATGAGCCGCCATAGATAGCATCTACCATGCCTGATTATAGTCCTAGTTAATCTCAATACCAGAGGCCTTTGATCGCTTACTTAAACCCAATTCGATCACCTATGATCGACCAAATCTCCTTCACATATGATATTTCATTCCACGACCATGAACATTACACACACCAATCTATAATGAGATCTTACATCAATTTATACAAACTCTAAGGCCTAAACCAATTAGGTCGGCCACCTAAAAGATACCGGTCCATAACAACATTAATCAATCCATAAATCATCTCGGTAAGGTGTAGAGAACATGTAACATGATACCGGTCCATAACCTAGATAGGTACCAGACCTAATCTAGGTCCACCACACCAAAGCAATGTCTCCAATCAGTCGAGCCATGAACAATGATAATCTTTAGCATCTTGAATTCCATCTAGAAGCCGCACCAACACCACTTATGCATCCTGTCAAAGATTGTCATAAAAAGCTCTGTTGGCAAAACCTTAAACCCTTACCGGTATAGGTTTGCTAGAGTGTATGATAGCATCCGATCACCAAGTTAATACCAACTGGCCAGGAAATACTCCAGAAACATCAAACTAAACATAATACATTGACCCAATCATGTCAGTTGTATCCAACTGATAGTCCCTTCTGCCAGTAACACAAGCTCTTCTACCGGTAACCAAAACATGTCTGTCAATAACCAACCATAATAGCTAGTGTTGACATCACTGAAAAAACATCAATGTAACACATAATAAATTCCTTCATATTTCCAACAACAACACCAAGATTTTGGCATGGAAAACCCGGTTAAGGAAAAAAACACAGTGAGAACCTACCCATAATATGATGATACTATGTAGTAGTATGTGTAAATATTACAATGGTGAATGCACATGCATTTAGTCACACTGCCTAGAGATCACTACTCAAAAGATAGTTACCCTCAAGGAAGTCTCACTAACATAGAACAAGATTCAGACTACAATCTGAAAGAAATGAACTGCAATAATAGCACCTCCAAATGCCTGATGATAGTTTTGGTTAAGCACAATTGTCTTCTCTATAACACCAATCTCTTCTCAATCACAATATCAAAGGATGAATCACTTGTTTTAACATACACCACTCTCTGATAAAATAGACACAACCTCAACACTTAAATTACATGACAATATCACCTATTTATACAATTCATCAACCTTGACAACAAGGTCAGCTAAACCCTCAACTCACAATTACAAAATTACATCACACGATACAAAGATCGACCAATAGACCAATATAATGATATACATGAAATAACATGGACCTAAATCAAATTCCCAATCACTCATCACCACCAAAAATCATGCCAAGATTAATCGCAACATGCTACACCACCAAGAAAACCGCATAACATGAAGAACGTCACTGGATCAGCAAAATCACCAACAACTCGCATAATGATCAATGTGGATCATACAAATAAATAGGACACAATTAGGAAACACCAACAAGCATGTTATAATCATCAACAATAGCTGCACCAACACCACTTATCAAACCTTCATCTGTCAACGTCTCAAACTCAAGAACACTCAAACAACAACAACTATCACAAAGAAGGATAATTTGTGGAGTACCAAATCATGAACCATCTTTAATTAAGATACACAAGACCATCCCAAATATTCTCCCAAAGAGTTGGCTCAAGATATTATCACACTGGAATATACCGGAGGAAATATTGAACTCAACAAAGCATTCATTAGAAAAATAAATTGCAAACCGGATCATATGCTATGATCAATTAAGCTTCTTGGATCACCAAAAACAATACAAAATAATATAATGATACTAGAAATACTCCATACACCAAACTAAAATCCCAATAAATGAATTTGCAAGCACCGGAGCAATAAATCACAGGAATATGTTGATATCAATGACAACAACATATCCTAGCAACAACAATGTCCAACAAGACTACTAAAAAGAATTTCATAATGGACCCTCAGGGGGTCATTTCTCAGCAAGGACCATGGCCATGAAAATCATAAGGGTGGGCTTTTATTGGCCCTATTTATTTGGTGATGCCCACAAGTGGGTCAGGTAATGCAAAGAGTGTGCACTCTTTGCAAGAAAACTGAGATTAGTAGCTCTGCCCCTTCATCCCATCTTTGTTAATCAACCTTTTTCACAATGGGGTCTTGATTTTATTGGCCCCATCAATCCAGTATCAACTGCAGGTGACAAGTGGATTTGGGTTGTGACGGACTATTTCACAAGGTGGACAAAGACTATTTCTTTGAAGGATGCAATAGAAAATTCAGTGGTTTAATTTCTTGAGGGGATAACAACCAGATTTGGAGCCCCTTCCACCATTATATTAGATAATTCTAAGGCCTTTGTGGGATCCCAAATCAATCTATGGGCAGTCCAACATGATGTATTTTTGGAAACATCATCCTATTATTATCCCCAAGGAAATGGCTTAGCTAAGTCCTCTTACAAAAATCTCATTAGAATCATCAAGAGGAATCTTGAAGACAATCAGAGGTCATGGCACCTCAAATTGGGAACAACCCTATGGGATAATAGAATCACAAACAAGAGAGCTTTGAGCAACGCACCTTTCATGATAGTATATGGAAGGGAAGAAAGGATTCCCTTATCCCTTGAGTTTCCATCTCTAGACCTAGCACATTAGTTGGAGATCCTATAAAATGATGCCTTATCAATAAGGTATGCTGAACTTACAGAGCTAGAGGAGGTTAGAGAGAAATCTAAGTAGACCTTAAATGTCTATTAGGGATATGTAAAGAAATTTTTTTACAAAAAAGCTATTTTTCGGTCCTTCCAAGTTGGAAATTTTGTCCTAAAATGGGATGCTAACAGAGAAAAGCCAAGGAGACACTCAAAGTTTGATGCCATATGGAGTGGCCCCTGTGTGATCATAGGTTGCAAAGAAGCAAATTACTTCAACCTAGCCAGGATAGATGGTGAAGGTCTCCCCATTGCAGTCAATGGCATACATTTCAAAGCATGTGCTTAGGAGATATGCAACCCTGTTTGTAAATGTTGTGAATATATGTAATTTATGTTCTTTTTCTTTCCATAAGTTCTCATGCATAGGTCAATCCCTTCAAATTGGCCAAATTTTTGTCTTTAACAAATGCAGGGAGGGTTTCCTTGTATGTTCTCTATGTTTTGACTCATGCCTAATGGATACCCTTCAAATATCTAGTCTTTCCCTAAGTAGGCTTGGGGCCCCTTTGAGTCACCAAAATGTTCACCTTTTTCTATCAACTTAGGTACATATCCATTCTAGGAAATTTAAGAAGTTTTGTATAACCTTCATGTTATACACATTTGTTGTAGACGAGATTCTTTTGCCTTAGTATCTTTTTTGAGCTCCGCCTTTTCTATTTTTTAGTTGAACCCTTCAGTCGGTCAAAGTCACTTAGGGTGACCGGCTAGAGGATACCTCATTGTTAATGGGTTGGCCTCTTTGTTTTCTCCTACCAACTTCCAGGTGATGGCGATGTGTCAGCTACTCAGGACTTGGCAGGATGAGCTTCCCTCCCTCACCGAGTGCTAAGTTCTCTTGTTTAGCCCTAGTTGATGGTCCCTATATCTAATGTGGTAGTCGCTCAAGACTAGGAGGGGTGAGGTTTTTGAACTGCCCAAGTGGTGAGTGCCTTGCTTGGCACCGATGTGGATGTGGTGGGGCCCAGGTGATGTGGAGGTCTTCATTCTTTCACTCAGGCCTCGGTGGAGTGATGTTTTGTACTTGGGTGAGTGGCGAGTTTGTCCAGGTGGATTTGCAGTCTTTCGTGGTGGTTTCATGGCGGTTACTCAGGACTTGATGGGGGGCCTTTTATCACTTACCTGAGTGCTGAGCTATTTTGATGGTCATGTGTCTACTGACTTGCGTGTTCACATGTGCTTGTGGGGTCCACTTTCTCATTCGACGGTTTGCATGGCATGATCTCGGTCATCGATTTTCACTAAAACCGTCATTAGACAGCTGCATTTTAAAATTTTGTTGAGCCCAATAAATGAATTTGTGGAGAGGTCTTGCATGTCCATCTTCACGTGAATCTCTCAAAAAAATGACCAGAATTCAAATCTTGCGGTGGTCGGTAGTGTTTAAATCTTCCCTGCAGCAGTGGTTGTAGACCCGGTGGTCGAGACGTTCTTTTTGCTCAGTCGGTGCCCGATCTTTGATCTCATTTTCTTCCAAGCACTAGGATTTTTGCCATTACTCTAGATACAAGTTCTACAGGCCTATCTTGGACACCACCATGCTCATTCAATGCATTTTGAAGACTTCCTTGCTTCTACCATGTCGTCATGCTACACTTGCACACCAAGATATCTTCCTTGCAGGGATATTTTGTTTCTTTAGAGGCAGAGGATGCCTTTAGAGGATTTTTCATATGTCATCAGATCGACCAATCTGATCTTCCCCTCCTCTCTGATTTTTGTAACCTAACCCTAAGAGGGTTAGGGTTTCCAGTTGTAGTTCATTTTTAGTGATGCCTTAGCTATAAAGGCAATTTTTGTATCTTTCCTCAGGATCGTCTCCTCTTTTTCTCTTGCAGAACTCTTGTTTTCTTGCAACTGAAAATGTCACCTTACCTTCACATGAATAAAATTGGCTTATCTTGCCTTATTTAGTTTTCAAAATCTGTGTAATTGTTTACCTTCTTATCTGAATGTGTCCCATTTGGTTGTCTTAGGTTACATGTGACTGTGTTATCCTCCTCTTTGGATGTCATATCTGAACTAAGTGCAGTTCCTCTTGCTATTCATAAGAATCCTAACCTTCACATTCCGTATGCTGATAGATTTGGATAGAATTTGTGCATACCTAGAGTGATTTTGTTAATGTTTTTGTCTAGTTGTAGGCAAGAAGATCACATTTCATCTACGTACAAACCTTTTCCCCTCTTTCAAGAATTCCCTCTCAGAATCACTATATTAGATCCTATTGCACTCAAGATTGAAGAGGAAGATGACCTTCTCTGGATACTCGACCTCACTTCTGTCAGTCCCACACTTGGGAGGTTGTTTCCATGTTTCACAAGGTTGATGATCAAGGTTGATCATCATAGGGTGTAATTTTTGTGACAACATTACCTTAGACTAATAGTCTCCCCCTTTGTCATTGATGGCAACATCCATCAACAAAAATAACAACAACATGAAAAATGAAAGATCATCATTATTCACAACCATCTCTCTCTTCCCCTTTGACATCAATGACAAAGGTGGACAAAAAATCCCTCTGAGAAACTCATACCTTCTCCCCCTGAGAGGAAGCACACCAGCATCAGTCCAAAAAAGAATGTACATGTTGTATACTAGACCAATGCACATTAGTTCAATATGGGAAGGGGTAATACCCCTAACTTCTGTCAAAGATACTCAAAAGTATCTTTGCACAATGCCTTAGTAAATATGTTTGCAATCTATTCTTTTGTAGGTACATACTCAAGTATGACCTCATTGTCTAGAACTTTTTCCCTCAAGAAGTGATACGTGATAGATATATGTTTTGTTCTAGAATATTGTAGCAGATTCTTTAAAATATTTATTGCACTAGTATTATCACACATGATTAGAATAGGATCATCAAACTTTACACCAATGTCCTTTAAAGTCTACTTCATCCATAAAATCTGAGTGCAACAAGAAGATGCTTCAATGTACTCTACTTCTACTATAGATAAAGACATAAAATCTTACTTCTTACTTGACCAAGCAACTAACTAGGAGCCAAGAAAGAATGCTCCTCCACTTGTACTTTTTTTGTCATTGACTCTTTCGGCCTAGACTGCATCAATATAAGCTATGAGGGTAAAATCTAATTTCTTGGGATACCACAATCCAAATTCTTTTGTACCTTTAAGATATTTGAAAATCCTTTTCACTGCCACAACATGTGATTCTTTCGATTCTTGCTGAAACCTTGCTGCCAAACATTATGCATACATGATATCTAGTTTGGTAGAAGTCAGATATAACAGTCCTCCAATCATTGACATGTATCGACTTGCATCTACCTTAGGTGATTTATCATCCTTAGCTAACTTACATTTGATAGTCTTAGGTGTACATACCGGTTTGGAATTATCTAGTCCAACCTTCTTCAATAGTTCTTTGAAATACTTAGACTAAGAAATGAAAATTCCTTCATCATTCTAATTAACTTGCAATCGAAGAAAGAAATTTAACTCACCAATCATGGACATTTCAAATTCTTTTTTCATCTCAACAATAAATCTTCAGCACATGTCTTCACTTCCTCCAAATATTATATCATCAACATACACTACCACAATTAGAATTTTATCTGAATCTATCTTGAAGTACAAGTTGCTACCCGCTAAACCCTTCTGAAATCCTTGATTAGTTAGATACTTGTCTAATCTCCCATACCAAGCTCTAGGAGCTTGTTTTAGTCCATACAAAGCCTTTTTCAATTTGCAAACATTGTTTGGATTATCCTTCAATTTGAAACCTTCTATTTGTTTAATGTAGACCTCCTCTTTCAATCCTCCATTTAGAAATGCTCATTTTACATCCCTTTGATAAAATTTGAAATCCATGAATGTTGCAAATACTAGGAACATCTGAATTGCTTCCATTATTGCAATCGAGGCATAAGTCTCATCAAAGTCAATTCCTTCAATTTGAGTGTATCCTTTGCAAACTACCCTTGCCTTATTCCTTACAACATTTCCATCTTCATCTAGCTTGTTTTGAAATACCCATTTAGTTCCAATTACATTCTTGTCTTCTGGTCTGTTGACCAATTCCCATGTCTTGTTTTTCTCAATCTGATCTAGTTCCTCTTTCATTGCCTTTATCCAGTTCTAATCATTACAAGCTTCTTCTATTGTCTTTGGCTTAGTTTTAGATAACAGACAAAGCAAGACCTATTCTTGTGATGCTTTGCTTCTTGTGATAACTCATTTTCTCTTCTTTTCATTGATTTTTTCTTCTGAGTGATTCTTTCTCACATACCTTGGAGTCTTGGATGCAGACACTAGAGCATCTTGATCATTCTTTACTTCACTCCTGCTTTCTTATTTCTTTTCTTTTTCTCTGAACTCATTTGATTCATATCATGCTGCTATCTTTGAATCCTTTGAAGTATTCTCATCAACGTTTACAGTTTCCCTTTCAAAAATATTATTCAATCTTTTTTTGAAACATCGTTATGCTTTTCTCTTTATTGAATAACCCAAGAATATGCCTTCATCTTCTCTACGATCAAACTTTCCAAGATTACTCTCATCTCTCCAGATATAACACTTGCTTCAAAAAACTTTGAAATATTTTACTGTCGGAGTTCTGCCATACCATAGCTCATAAGATGTCTTACCATACTTTCTTCGAGATAAAATTATGTTAAGTGTGTATGTTGTTGTATGAATTGCTTCTTTCCAATAAACTTCCACTAACTTTGCTCCTTTTATTATGGTTTTGGCCACTTCTTGTATAGTCTGGTTCATTCTTTCAATCACACCATTCTATTGAGGTGGTTGGGGAGTAAATAATTGTCTTTTGATGTCATTCTTCTCACAGAAGTCATTGAACTCATCCGATATGAATTCTCCTCCTTTGTCAGAACTTAAACACTTGATTTTCCCATCAACTTCATTTTCAACTTTTTCCTTGAATACCTTGAACTTTTCTAATGCTTCATATTTCTCTCTTAGAAATGCAACCCAAGTCATTCTAGAATAATCATCAATCAATAACATGAAATACCTTTCACCTTGCAGGATCCTTGTTCGAGTTGGACCATAGAGATCTATGTGAACCAAGTCTAGTAATCTAGTGGACAAGTAATACTTTCCTCTGAATGTGCTTCTAGTCTTCTTTTCTAATTGACATTCCTTGCAGATGTTCTTTGGTTTAGTCAGTCCAGGCAAGTCTCTTACTACACTCCTTGAACTAATCTATACAAAGTTATCAAAATTGATATGACACATCCTTTGGTGCCATAGCCAATTGTCATCAAGTTGTGATATCAAGCAATGTTTTGTAGCTCCTTCCAATTGGTACATATTTCCATTTGTCCTTCTTCCAGCTACAATAACCATTCCAGACTCCTAGATCTCACTGATGAATAATGTTGAACAAAAAATACCCTAATCGGTACTGAGAGGGGGGGTGAATTAGTACATACAAAAACTTCTCAAAAACTTATCAAGTTAAAACAATGCTAACCGGTTGTCTTCATCATTGAACTTAACCATGGCAATATCAATTAAACACAATAAGACTTCAAACAACTTAACTAGTAAAACTGAATACTTCAAATAACATTCAACACTTGATAACTACTTCACCAATATACTCATGCATGTCTTGTACCAGTAATACCATAGCCATTAGCTTTGCATGCATATTCACCTAAACAAAGGTTGCTCAATCATCACATAAAAAATGCACAACTCATGACACACAGATTTTTCACGTGGAAACCCAAATGGGAAAAACCATGGTGGGGATGAATACCCACAAGCTTGTTTTTGAACTCTTTTGAAGCTCGCTCTATTAGGAGCCTAGTCTGATTAAAGACTTTACAATAAGGTTTTGTTAGGAACCGATCCTGTTAAAGATCACCCGATTAAGGGATGGCTTGAAACCATGTTAAAGGTTACCTCGCTAAAGGATTTGAAGAACTCAATGATCTTGAGTCACCTGGTTAGAGGATTTGTAATAAGCCTGTTAAAGCTACTCGGTAAAGGGATTTTCCTATTATTGAAATGGTTAGAAGACAACAGGTAAAGCTCTGATATGATAACAGCACTACATGCTAAGGCAGATCCTTTTCAACTCCTCTACTGTGCAATCACACTCTGCAGTTTTCCACTCACTGGTCTGGCAAGTATCTCATCACTCGGATACAAACACAACATTTTCCAACAACAAACAATAACAAACATCATCAACCTTATAGACAACAATTAGGTCGATAGCATAAACCCTAAACCCTAAACATTTTAGGTTTACAATTACAAGTAGTCCAATCCTGACCGTTCAAACATTTTGCATAGAATAAAACAATCTCAAACAAATCACAAGTCATTCTACATCATCCATTCTTCACCACATATGGAAATCAGTAACCCATCATGCTCTCTTCACATACCGCTAAGAAGAATGTTCATTCCCAAGGTAGACATTTAATGCAATCGATCCTCACATGCAAGATACTCAAGAAAATCCTTCACGTGCACAAAACTAATGTGGCATCTTGATCTCATCTTTATCTCTTAGCTAACTCATCACAGAATGTCACCGGTTGCATCGCACAAGCTAGATTGCCAAACCGAAAACCCTAGTGCTGAGACTACCAACCGGTAGTCATACTTAGTGAAACCCTAACACCGATCCACTTCATCCCTTCATACCGGTTCTCCTACTTGAACATCAATAACAACTTCTTCCAATATTCATACCGGTTCACCTGCACTTATTGACATTAATGACAATATACATTATCATCATATTGGTTCATCATATGCCAATAATCTCCCCCTTTGGCATTGATGGCAATACTCATTGTAGCATTGCAACTATAAACAACATAGACTAGTGCAAATATAACATATATCTTCTTCCATATCATATATCTTCATCACTTCAGATATCTTCTCCCTCATACATCACATATCTTCTCCCCCTTTGATAGCAATGCCAGAGTGGAGGCACAAGCTTCCATTCTCCACTATGTTGCTCCCCCTATGGAGTACCATCCTTCAACACATCAATCTTGAAAAATTTGACACTGTAGTACCTGATTGATGTGGAGCACACATTTTTAATTCACTTCATGAAGGGGTAGAACCCCTAATTCACCTCTTAAATAGGTAAATGTTGTCTTTGGTAAGGGCTTAGTGAATATGTCTACTAGCTACTCATTACTAGAAACATGGTCTAATACAACCTCTTTGTTTTGAACCTTCTCTCTCAAGAAGTGATACTTGAGCTCATTGTGCTTAGTTCTAGCATGTAATACCAGATTCTTGGAAATATTTACATCACTTGTGTTGTCACAAAATCTACTCACCGGTTCAGATATAGGTACTTTGAAACCATCCAATACATGTTTCATCCAAATTGCTTGAGTGTAGTTCATAAATGATACCACATAATCTGCTTCAACTATAGACTAGGAAATACAACTCTGCTTCTTACTCGTCCATGAGACTAGTCTTCCACCAAGAAAGAACGCTCCATTGGTTGTTCTCTTCCGGTCGTCCACATTACCTGCCCAATCTGAATTGGTAAATACTTTGAGATTAAAATCACCATTGTATAGATACCACAATTCATAATCAAATATCCCTTTTAGGTATCTAAGAATCCTCTTGATTGCTACCAAGTGGGATTCTCTTGGACTTTTCTAAAAATGGGCCACAATGCCCACTGCATGAGCAATATCCTGTTTGTTGTGTACCACATAGTGTAGCTTACCGATCATTGACCGGTACTCCTTCTCATTCACCAATGTTGAATCATCTTCCTTAGTCAATTTGTAGTTGGTCACCATTGATGTACCAACTGGTTTTCTCTCCTCCATGCCAAAGGTCATCAATACCTCTTTGACATACTTGGACTAGGTAATAAAGATACCCTCTTTCATCTGCTAAATCTATAGACCAATGAAGAACTTTATCTCTCAAACTCTTTCTTCATTTCATCTGCAAATGCATGGCTCATTTCATCATCTCCTCCAAAGATTATGTCATCTACAAACACTTCACAGATTAGAATCTGATCACCTTTAGATTTTAGGTAGATGTGGTTGTCCTTACTTATTCTTTAAAATCCTATCTTCACAAGATGAGAGTGTAACCATTCATACCATGCCCTTGGTGCTTGTTTCAATCCATACAGGTCCTTGTGTAATCTACACACTATGTTACTATCTTCTAATAAGGCAAACCCATCTGGTTGCTCAATATACACTTCCTCTTCTAGGATTCAATTCAAGAATGCAAACTTCACATCCATCTGGTATACCTTGAATCCCTTAAATGCTGCAAATGCAAGTAGCATTTGAACACCTTCCAGTCTAGCCACTAGGGCAAAGGTTTCTCCATAGTCTTCTCCCTCTTCCTGAGAATATCCCTTGCATACAAGTCTTGCCTTGTTCCTTACAACTGTGCCTTCTTCATTTAGCTTATTCTTGAAGACCCTTTTGGTACCTATTACATTCTTTTCTATCTGGTCCAGCTCCTCTTCCATTGCACTTATCCAATCTTCATTGGTAAGTGCCTCTCTAGTGGTCTTAGGCTCAAATTTAGAAATTATGCAAGAGTTTTCTTTCACCTTTCTCCTTGTGAGTATCCCTACATCTTTATCTCCTATGATCTACTTTAGATCATGATGTAATTTCACATATCTAGGAATGACTCTAGTTGGTTCTGCTAGCTTTTCCTCTTCTTCTTCTTCTCCATCTTCTTCTTTACCTACTACAGCTTCTACTAGTATAGGAACACTGAGGTCTTTGCTTGTTTCTTTCTTAACCAATTACCAGAAGGCTACACTCAGTTCATCTTCTACTTGCTCACTGTAGGTTTCCTCAGGTTTCTCAAGGGATTCATCAACCCTAGCATTGATACTCTCAACAATTTTTTGAGTCCTATTATTGTAGCACTTGAGAGCTTTTCTTTTAGTGGAATATCCCAGAATTATTCCTTCATCACATTTAGAATCAAACTTGCTCAGATGCTCACCTCTCTTGATATAACACTTACTGCCAAATACTTTAAAATAACTTACAATGGGAGTCTTCCCAGTCCAGTACTCATAAGGGGTTTTAACTTTACCTTTTTTTATGAGTACCCGGTTCATAGTATAGAATGCAGTGCTCACCGCTTCTCTCCAAAAAGTGTGAGCAACCTTTCCTTGGATCAACATTATTTTGGCCACTTCAACTACAGTCATGTTATCCCTTTCTGCTATGCCATTCTATTGTGGTGTCCTTGGGGCAAATAGCTACTTTTTGATATTGTTCTCTTCACAGTACTTGCTGAATTCACCTCCTTGATCAATTCTTAGGCATTTTATCTTTTGACCACTTTCCTTCTCTACTAATGCTCTAAAGGCTTTGAACTTTCCAAATGCCTCAGACTTATCTTTCAAGAATGTGACCCACATCATTCTTGAGCAGTCATCAATAAGAATCATGAAATACCTATCTCCCTAAATACTTCTAGTTTTCATTAGACCACACAGATCGGTGTGCACAAGATCAAGTAAGTTTTCTGTTGAAAAATACTTACCTTTGAAAGTTGAGGAGGACATCTTCCCAAGTTGGCATTCTCTGCACAAAGAATTCTCTAGTTTGTTCAGCAAAGGCAATCCTCGTACTACCTTGATCTTACTAGCTTTTACAATATTGTCAAAGTTTATATGACAAAGTCTCCTATGCCATATCCAACTGTCATCAAACTTCACCATCAAACACTGACTAATCTTGGCATTCAACTGAAACAAGTTACCTTTGGTCTACTTACCAGTGGCAATAAGTTCACCACTCTTTCCAATTATACTGCAGACTCCACCTTTGAACTCCAGAATGAGTCCTTTGTCATTTAGCTGAGCAACACTCAAAAGGTTATTCTTAAGACCTTCTACCCAATAGACATCATCCACACTACTCTTTCCATTAGGTGAGATGGATCCTTTACCTTTCATCATGCATGGTGCATCATTGCCAAATTGGACAACACCTCCATCATATTCTTCCAGAGATAAAAACTTTCTCTGGTCACCAGTCATGTGGTGAGAACACCCACTATCAATAATCCACTCATTAGAGTTGTCAATGTGAGAGACAAGGGCTTTCTTGTCAGACACTTCTTCCTTTATAGCTACAAACACTATGTCCTCATTCTCTTCATCCTCAGATTCTTCATCAATAACACCTTCATCCACTACAACAAGACAATTTCTTCTACCTCCTCCTTTATACTTTCTAAACCTCTTCAGTTTATCCTTATTGTCATTGTTAGGATGGTTAACAGCTATATGTCCTATCTTATTGTAGGAAAAACATTTTAAAGGAAGCTTACCTATGTATTTTCCGGTGCCTTTTGGAAGTATCTTGGCAAGAAGAGCTTCAAACTCCATCAGAATCTCTTCATCATCCATATCTTTGCATTGCCTGAATTCATAACTGGTACTTACTTCTTTTCCTTTTCTAGTTGGTGCAGTAGATTCTCTAAAGGTTGACTCAGTCTTCTGAACACTGCCATCATAGCTATTCAACTCATATGCAGTCAACTTTGCAATGATAGAGTATAAGGATACCTTGATTTTGTCGATAGACCTTATCTCTTGAATAGCAGCAACTCTGATTGCATAAACCAGTAACAATGATCTCAAAACTTTATTGACAACGGTAGCATCATCAATTGTTCCACCAGTGCTCTTGATATCTCCAACCACAGTCTTGATCCTTTGCCATATTTTTGAATGGTCTCTCCTTCAACCATCCTCATGTCTTCAAATTTTTCCCTAAGGCTCTCTTCCTTAGCTTGCTTGACTTGCTCATCACCACCATAAATGGTTTCCAGAGTGTCCCACACATCCTTAGGATTTTCCTTATCTTGTACATCAATGAACCCAATATCGGACAAGCTACTAATAAGGGCTTCCATGACTTGCCCATTTTCTTGAATCTCTCTTTTCTGATCATCGATTTGAGTGCCAGTGGGGATTACATAGGAGTTCTCAACATAGCTCTAGTGTTGAGCACCCAAACTCTTGATATAAATCTTCATTTTGTCCTTCCATATTTTGAAGTTATCTCTATTGAACTTAGGACCTTCCCTCTTCATCATTAAAGTAGAATATTTTACCTCAAGTGGTTAAGCTAATATCACCAAGGACCTGGAGTAGATCTGATACCAATTGATGAATAATGATGAACAACAAATACCCTAATCAGTACTAAGAGGGGGTGAATCAGTACATACAAAAACTTCTCAACAACTTATCAAGTTAAAACAATGCTAACTGATTATCTTCATCATTGAACATAACCATGGCAATACCGGTTAAACACAATAAGACTTCAAATAGCTAAATTAGTAAAACTGAATACTTCAAATAACATTCAACACTTGATAACTACTTCACCAATATACTCATGCATGTGTTGTATCAGTAATACCATAACCATTAGCTTTGCATGCATATTCACCTAAACAAAGACTGCTCAATCATCACATGAAAAATGCACAACTCATGACACATAGATTTTTCACGTGGAAACCCAAATGGGAAAAACCATAGTGGGGATGAATACCCACAAGCTTGTTTTTGAACTCCTTTGAAGCTTTCTCTATTAGGAGCCTAGTCCGGTTAAAGACTTTACAATAAGGTTTTGTTAGGAACTGATCCTGTTAAAGATCACTCGGTTAAGGGATGGCTATATACCTTGTTAAAGGTTGAAACCCTATTAAAGGTTACCTCGCTAGAGGATTTGAAGAACTCAATGATCTTGAGTCACCTAGTTAGAGGATTTGCAATAAGACTGTTAAAGCTACCCGGTAAAGGGATTTTCCTATTGTTGAAATGGTTAGAAGACAACAGGTAAAGCTCTGATCTGATAACAACACTACATGCTAAGGCAGATCCTTTTCAGCTCCTCTACTCTGCAATCATACTCTACAGTTTTCCACTCACTGGTCTAGCAAATATCTCATCATTCGGATACAAACACAACATTTGCCAATAACAAACAATAAAAAATATCATCGACCTTATAGACAACAATTAGGTTGGTAGCATAAACCCTAAACCCTAAACATTTTAGGTTTACAATTACAAGCGGTCCAATCCTGACCATTCAAACACTTTGCATGGAATAAAACAATCTCAAACAAATCACAAGTCAGTCGGCATTGTCCATTCTTCACAGCATATGGAAATCAGTAACCCATAATGCTCTCTTCACATACCACTAAGAAGAATGTTCATTCCTGAGGTAGACATTTAATGCAATCGATCTTCACATGTAAGATCCTCAAGAAAATACTTCACGTGCACAAAACTGACATGGCATCTCGATCTCATCTTTATCTCTTAGCTAACTCATCACAGAATGTCACCGGTTGCATTGCACAAGCTAGATTGCCAAACCGGAAACCCTAGAGCTAAGACTACCAACTGGTAGTCACACTTAGTGAAACCCTGACACCGGTCCACTTCATCCCTTCATACCGGTTCTCCTACTTGAACATCAATAACAACTTCTTCCAATCTTCATACTGGTTCACCTGCACTTATTGACATCAATGACAACATACATTATCATCATACCAGTTCATCATATACCAACACTCACATTCATTGTCTTGAAAACCAACATTGTATCCATTTTTGCACATTTATCCAATAGTCAAGAGATTATGATGCAAACCCTTCACATAATAAACATTGTCAATGTTATGTTTTCCATCAAAAGTAATTGAACCAATACCAACAATTTGTTCTATTTGATCATCTCCAAATCTAACCGATCCTCCATCATATCTTTCAAGTTTTATGAATTTACTTTTATCACTGATCATATGATTTGAACATCCACTATCAATCAACAATTCATTTTTATCTCTTCTAGCATGAAATGCATTAGCAACAGTCTTAGAGATATCAAACTTGGGAACATCCTTTTCTACCAAAAACAAGCAATCACCATCCTCATAGTTTGATTCATCATCTGAAATACCAGCATCATCCTTAACATAGTATGCCTTCTTATTTAATTTTCCCTTTTTTCCTTAAACTTATGTCTATTTCCCTTTTTTGGACATCTAGTCGTAATATGACCAATCTTACCACACCTAAGACATTTACAAGGTAACATACCTTTGTATTTGCCAGTGCCTTTCTTCAAATTTATCACAAAGTTTTCTTATACCTCATCCAGGCTCTAGATTCATCATCCTGACTGTCTTCAAATGCCTTGAACATGGTCTTTGACTTATCTTTGTCCTTTCCAAACTTTCTTACTTCGAATGTCATTAGGGTACCAAATAGTTGCTTTATGGTGAATTTCTTTGGATCATAAGTTTCTTCAATCGTTGAGATCTTGTCATTGTAGCTTACCGGTAATGTCATTGGGATTTTGTCAATCACATCTTCATCACTCAAGGTGCCTCTAAGTTCTCTGATCTCAACTACTGCAGTATCAATCTTCTCAAAATAGCTCACAATATATTCTAATTCTTCCATATTTAGGTTTTCATATCTTCTCTTGGTTGTTAACCTCTAGTCAGTTTGACTCTTTCATTCCCTTCATAGATGTCTTTTAGTTTCTGCCAAAACTCATGAATGGTATTCAAAGAGACAACCCTAGTCAATTCAGTTTTTAATAATGCATTGAAGATAACATACCTCACCTTTTCATTTTCTTCATAATCTTGAATCTCATCTAGAGTATTAAAACCATTTGCTAGTAGTACATACTTAGTCTCAATAGCCTTCCAAGTATTGTAACCTAGAGAAACCAAATATCCTCGGGCTATCCCACATTAATGGTTCCCACTTTTGCCAATGAAGGAAATTGGTGAAAGTGGAGAACTTTGTTTAGGGGGGGTTTGAATGAACTAGGGAGGTCTGAGCGAACCCCCCCCCCCTGGGGGTTCGATCGAACCCACCATCAGACTCGGGTTTGATCGAACCCAGGTCCGATGGTGGGTTCGATCAAACCCCTTAAAATATTTATTTTTAAGGGGTTTGATCGAACCCTATTTAAAAAAAAAATTAATTCTATAAAATCTGAAAACGATAGTTAAACTGTCATTTTCAAACTTGTGTTTTTCTGTGTCCAGAGGGGGTTAGAGCGAACCCAACAACAACACTACGTCATTGTGTCTTGTCTATAGCAGCCAACGTGTCTCACCTTTCAACTTTCAACCTACATTATTTCAGGTGCACAAAATAACCCTTTTTTTGTTTAATAATGTCTTTTTTTAATTAAATTTATTTAAAAATTAATAAATAATTTGTTTGTTAATTTATTTTTTTAATTAAATAATTGTATATTTATTGTTTTTCAGCATGTTAGAAAAATGTTTGATAATTTAATGTTTTGATTTAAATTTGTCAATTTGTTTTTAAAATTACATAACTGTATATCTATTTTTTTTCAACTTTTAAAAAAAATGTTATGAAAAACTTAGAAAACTAAGGTAGTAAATTAGAACTTAGAAAAACATTAAGAAAAACATTAGCAAAAAAAAAATTGGAAAAATGTTACAAATCTAAATATAATAAATTAAAACGTTAGAAAAATTAATAAATTTAAATTTATAAAAACATTAGAAAACTTAGATAACAAATTTAAACAAATTAGAAAAAATAAATCCTCTACAATGTGACCCTTTTTCACATCCTATTACACACGTAACATGACCCCTTATGACCCCTTAAGACCACATATGCCCCTGATGACACTATATGTCCCCTTAGGATCATAGAGGATCGCATAGTGGACCCTAAGGGGTCACGCGTGGTCCTAAGGGCTCACGCATGTGTTCTAACACATGCGTGATCCCTTAGGACCGCATGTGAGCCCTTATAAAAATCCTAGTGTGTATAACATACCCCTTAGTCCATTACATAGTGTCCTAAGGGGTCATATGTGGTCCTAAGGGGTCACACATGTGTTAACAAATGCATGACCCCCTAGGACCACATATGACCTCTTATAACATCCTAGTGTACATACGATCCCTTAAGATCACATGTACAGTGTCCTAAGGAGTTGAATATGTGGTCCTAAGGGGTCACGCATGTGTCCCCTTAGGACCACATATGACCCCTTATAACATCCTAGCATACATACAACATTCCCCTTAGGATCACATAGTGTCCTAAGGGGTCATATGTGGTCCTAAGGGGTCACGCATGTGTTCTAACACATGCATGACCCCTTAGGACCACATATGACCCCTTATAAAATCCTAGCGTGAGCGACATACCCCTTAATCCATCACATAGTGTCCTAAGGGGTCATATGTGGGCCACGCATGTGTTAACACATGTGTGACCCGTTAGGACCACATATGACCCCTTATAACATCCTAGGGTACATATGACATTCCCCTTAGGATCACATAGTGTCCTAAAAGGGGTCATATGTCCAATCATAAGGGGTCATGCATGTGTGTTCTAACACTGTACATGTGTGACCCCTTATAATATCCTAGTGTCTACGACATATGATCCCTTAAGATCACATGTACAATGTCCTAAGGGGTTGAATATGTGATCCTAAGGGGTCACACATGCATGACCCCTTAGGACCACATATGACCCCTTATAACACCCTAGTGTACATATGACATTCCCCTTAGGATCACATATTACAGATTTAATAATTTTATAATCATATGCCCATTACAAAAATGTACAATGACCTCTATTTTTTTGAGATATGGAGTTCAATAACAAACAATGTCAAAAACATTAGAGAAGATACAAATTCCATTTTGTAGATCAATGCCCATGTTTTAGTGAACATGTTAAATAATTAATTTTGATATGCACAAAAATATTTATACGTTACAATAAAATATAGGTCTAATTATTTTTGTTATTGACTTATAAAATTATATATCATGTTCTTGAATTTTTATGTATTCAAGATTTAAATGACAAATTTATATGTGTGTGTGTGTGTGTGTGTGTGTGTGTGTGTGTTTTAATTTAGTAAAGTTGTATGTATATATCTTTAATCATCTCTCTCTCTCTTTCAAATTAATGTTAGATCTCTCTCTCTCTCTGAAATTAATGTTATCTCTCTCTCTCTCTAAAATTAATGTTATCTCCCTCTCTATGAAATTAATGTTTTAATTTAATTTAAAATGTACACACGCGCGCGCGTGCACACACACACACACACACACACACACATATTATGCAAGAACTTCACACATGTGTACATTTTAATTTTTAATGACATCAAGATTAACGATCTCTCTCTCTCTCTCTCTAGAATTTAAATGATTTTAATTTTTAATAATTTAAATTGAATGCACTTCATGTGTGTGTATGCTTAAGTATTTATTTTAACTTTATGACCTACCTAGATAGATGGCATCCCAGGATCCACCTGCACAGGCTCCTGATCAGAAGCCACACATTGATGATATGGATCCTCCACACGAGGATCCCTCATTGCCCAACATTGCTACCATTTTCCAGTATAGTGATCGTGAGTTGCATAGTTTGAGGGTAATATTTGTTGGTATTATGGATGTATTGCATTGGTTTTGTCATTGATGTCAACACTTATCAACACTTATCTTTCTAGAGATCTTTGGTTATGTTCATCAGCATGTTCAGTGACTTATGCATAGTCACTGGTATTTGGTTCACCGGCAGGTTATATTGTTCACTGGCACTGAGGATGATCTATTATCATCTAGAGATTGCTTGGTTATGTCGAATACATGGTTTGGATTCTTATTTTGGAGATTTGATTATTGGTCTAATCAAGTTTGCATATTTGTTGTTACTGACAAATTGGTCTAGGTTATGGACCGGCAAGCATTATCTATTCCAGATTAGCACGACACGTTATGGAGATGATTTATTGATTGGTTATTATTGTAAATGCATTGACTCGACATGATGCATTGCATATTGATTCATTTGTAATTGATTCTATTGTAATATTCATAGTGAGTCGACCTACACATTTGGTCTTAGGTTTTGGTATATATGTAAGATCTCAATTGTGAGATTGATATAGAAGATAGAAGATGAAATAAGGTTGTAATATTCGGTATATGTGAATATAAGCAGAGCTACTCACATAGACATCATTTGAAGATTCAAGGAAGGTTTAAAGAAGACAATCAAAGCTTAACCGGTACTGAATCCAACATATGAAGATGGTATTTTGAGCAGTACATTATCATTGGATTTAACCATCCAATTGTAGTCAGTGTGACTCTCATTTTGTATTTGAGCAGTGAGCTCTAGGCAGTTGGCCTTTCTGCATGTGCATACCCCATTTGTATACACATACTATCTGTAGTAGTATCATCTGATTGTGGGTAAGGTTTCCCACAGTGGTTTTTCCCCTTACAGGGTTTCCACGTACAAATATTTGTGTTATGTGTTGTGGATGATATTTCTCTTTCTGTTTCATGCATTAAACTTCACCAGTATTGTTACTAACTGTTAATCTGTCAACCGACATTAAGTTTGGTTTACCAATATTATATATCAAGTTTGATTAAGTTATATTTGGGTTGAAATTAATAGAAAACTGATTCACCCCCCTCCTCTCAGTTGCCTCCAGGTCCTAGCAATTGGTATCAGAGCTAAGTCCTCTTTTTGCAAAAGTTTAACAACTTGAGGAGATTGTATGGCAACTAACTATTTTAGGAAGGATAGTCCGAAACTTTATGGAACTAACTATGGTATATGGAAGATCAGAATGGAGACTCATCTAAATTGTATTGGAAGAGACATGGGATATTACAAAGAATGGTTATGTTGGTCCTACACAGAGTCAACCTAATCCATCAAACTTGGCTAAAGATCAGGAGAATGATTGCAAAGCAAGAGAAGCACTTTTGAGTGCATTGTCAGATCAGCAAATCATGGGATTATCATACCATTCTACTGCTAAAGCTATTTGGGATAAATTGGAGACATTGAATGAAGGTGATACCACTATCAAAATTGCAAAACTGGAATACTTCCGGGTCAGGTATGAAAATCTGAAAATGGAAGAAGGTAAAAGGATGTTTGCTTTTATGGAAAGAGTTAAATGAAATTGTTTTGGGTATACAATGTTGTGGAGGATCCTTAGGTGAAGATGAGATTGTTTCTAAAGTTTTAAGAGCATTGTCACTGGCATACAAAATGAAAGTAACTACTATTAATGAATTGATAACAATGCCTAATACATCAGTATCTAGAGATACCTTGGTTGGAAAACTTTCAGCTTTTGAACTTGAGGAATTTGGTCATGTTGCTACAATTAAAATAGATTTAGCTTTCAAAGAATCATCATCATCTGCAGCATCATCATCATCATCTAAGAAATCTGATTGGAAAGCACTTTATGCAAGAGAACTTGAAGACATAAAAAGGAAAATGAAGAACTGGAAGAACTTGAAGCACTATTCACAAGGAAAATGCCTAAAGGTCCAGTTGGAAGTAAGTATGAAGGTAAAGCACCATTTAAATGTTTTAACTACAATAAAATTGGTCATATGGCATCTAGGTGTCCTGACAGACATGCAAGATTAAGATAAGAAGCTAAAAGAACATACAAGCCTAACCCTGAATATCAGAGATACGGATTTAAGAAGAATAGAGACAAATCATGTTACTATGTTGATGAAGGAGTTACTGATGATTCTGATGAGGAACTGGAAGACAATGGATGGGATTTTGTTGCAATAACAGAAGATCAACCGACACCTACTGTACAACTGGTAGATCAAGCCCTGGCAGCTAAAATTGAAGAAAAGGATGAATGGATCGTTGATTCCGGATGTTCACATCATATGACTAGTGATAAAAGTAAATTCTTGACTTTTCAGGAATACAATGGAGGTCTAATAATATTTGGAGATGACAAAGCTTGTTTGATCAAAGGAAAAGGCAATATATCTTTTGATGGTAAGCACAATACTGACAACGTTTATTATGTTGAAGGTTTAAAGCATAATCTTTTGAGTGTTGGTCAATTAGTTGAAAAGGGATTTTAGTTACAATTCAAGAATGGTAAATGCAAAATCATGAATAGAACTAGTTCTGAAATTGCAACCGATAATCAGACTAGAGGTAATATCTTTCATTTGAATAACAATGAGAAGACATGCTTGATTGCACATATTGATGAAAGTTGGTTATGGCATAAGAGACTTTGTCATGTGAATTTTGATTGCATTATAAAGATCGGTACAACTAGGGCAGTAAGGGATTTACCTAAGATTGTAAAACCTCACAATCTGGTATGTAAGGAATGTCAATTTGGAAAGCAAGTTAGAAAAACTTTTAAGAGTACTCCAGAGAAATCCAATAATGTTCTTGATTTAATTCATATTGATTTATGTGGTCCGGAAAGAACTAGAAGTCTACAAGGAGATAGATATTTTATGCTAATCATTAATGATTATTCTAGAATGTGTTGGGTTACTTTTCTCAGGGAGAAATTAGAAGCTTTTGGGAAATTCAAACTATTCAAGATAATGGTAGAGAATGAAACCAGTAAGAAAATCAAATGTTTAAGATCAGATCAAGGAGGTGAATTCAAATCTAAGGAATTTAATACATTCTGTGAAGTGAATGGAATCAGAAGACAACTATCAGCACCTCGAACACCCCAGTAGAATGGAGTTGTGCAAAGAAAGAACATAACTATTCTGGATGTAGCTAGAAGCATGATATCAGAATAAAACCTACCTCATATGTATTGGAGAGAACCAGTGAATACAACGGTTTACACATTTAACAAATTTCACATCAAAGGTGAAACCGGTAAGACCCGTCATGAACTATGGTTTGGTAATACTCCTACTCTTAAATATTTTAGAATATTTGGAAGCAAATGTTATATTAGGAGAGATGATTATATTGGTAAATTTGATCCTAGAAGTGATGAAGGAATATTTCTTGGTTATTCATCTAAGAGCAAAGCATATAGATGTTTTAATAAAAGTGCAGAAAATCATTGAGAGTGCAAATGTGAAGATTGATGAATAGTTTAGAAGAGATTCAAGGTCTATGGACTTTGAACCGGCTATTGAGATAATCATAAATGAACCTATATAGAATGCACTAGTACATAATGTTGATCCAGTCACACCGGCATCATCTGAGAATTCCATAGTGACTGAAGAATGACAGCAAGTGAATACACCCAGGTATGTAAGACTGAATCGCTCTGAAAGTCAGATAATTGGGAATAAGTATCAAGGAGTTATGACAAGAGGAAGACTGGAAAATGAAGAGGTATGCTTAATTTTTCAAATTGAACCAGCAACTATTTTTGAGGCATGTGAAGATAAACATTGGATTAAGGCTATGGAAGATGAATTGGAACAAATTGAAAAGAATAACACATGGACATTGGTTCCCCGGCCTAAAAACAAAAATGTAATTGGAACTAAATGGTTATTCAGAAATAAACTTAATGAAGATGGTAAGGTAATCAGAAATAAAGCAAGATTAGTGTGCAATGGATATTCACAGAAAGAGGGAATTGATTACAATGAAACCTTTGCACCAGTAGCTAGAATTGAGACAGTTAGACTATTTCTAGCATTTGCAGCACACAAGAACTATAAAGTATATCAAATGGATGTTAAATGTGCATTTTTGAATGGTGATCTTGAAGAGGAAGTTTACATTGAACAACGTGATGGATTTTCTTTGAAAAATGACAAAGATATGGTTTGTAGGTTAAGGAAAGCTTTATATGGATTGAAGCAAGCTCTTAGAGCTTGGCATGCTAGATTGGACAAATATCTTTTGAAGCTTGGTTACACTAAAGGTGATGCTGACAATAACTTATATTTCAAAGTGACTAATGATGAAATCTTGGTTATTGAAGTTTTTGTTGATTATATCATTTTTGGAGGAGAAGATGGATTGTGCAAAGACTTTTCTACTAAGATGCAGGAAGAATTTTAAAACTCTATGATTGGGGAGATAAAATTCTTTTTAGGATTGTAGATTTCATAGACTGATAAAGGTATATCCATATGTCAATCAAAGTACTTGAAGGAACTACTGAAGAAATTTGGTATGGAAAACTCTAAATCGGTAAATACTCCTATGACTACAACTGATAAAGTATCATTAAAGGATGATTCAACCCCTGTTAATCCGACAAGATATAAATCAATGATTGGAGGTTTACTGTAATTGACACAAACAAGACCTGATATTATGAATGGAGTATGTATTGTTTCAAGATTTTAGAGTAATCCTAAAGAAAATCATGAATCGGCAATGAAAAGGATTTTCCAATATCTACAAGGCACAACAAATCTTGGTTTATGGTATCCTAAAGATGAAAATTTTGATTTATGTGCATACACAGATGCAAATTGGGTAGGAGATGTAGATGACAGAAAGAGCACCACTGGCAGAGCATTCTTTCTTGGTATCTGATTGATTTCATGGTTGAGCAAGAAACTGAGTTGTACATCATTATCAACAGCAGAATCAGAATATGTTGCAGCAGCAACTAATTGTACTCAGGTATTATGGATTAAACAAATGTTGAAGGACATAAAGGTAAAATGCAAAGAGCCTATAATTATTTACTGTGATAATATGGCAGCAATTGATATATCTAAGAATCTTGTATTTCACTCTAAAACTAAATATGTTTCTATCAAATTCAATTTTCTGAAAGAGAATGTTGAAGCAAAAGAAGTGAAATTGGTTTATGTGAATACTAAAGAGCAGATTGCAAACATTTTTACTAAACCTTTGCCTAAGGAAACTTTTGAATATCTCAGAGAGCAGCTTGGGGTTATACCCTCATCGGTAGATACTTAGACAGTTGATGCTTGGCATTAGATTGACAGAATTTACAAAGAAACTTGTTTTCGGCTTTGATGAAGGAGAGATACTTCTCAGGGGGAGTAGTTGGTATTTGTAATTAGTTATATGAACTAGTTTTATCTAGTTTTTGTATTGCTTTGGCATTTGATGTCAAAGGGGGAGAGATATCTATGGAAAAACACATTATCTTTTGGGGGAGAGATTACTCTTTGGGGGAGAGATATTTTGTATTTTGATTTTTGGTAATTGATCTCTTTGGGAGATTGTTGGTTTTTAGTTTTTGGCATTTCTTCTTTGGCACTTAGATGGTTTTTCCATCTTGTGTTGCCATCAATGCCAACGGGGGAGATTGTTGGTATTATGGATGTGTTGCATTGGTTTTATCATTGATGTCAACACTTATCAACACTTATCTTTCTGAAGATCTTTGGTTATGTTCACCGACATGTTCAATGACTTATGCACAGTCACTAGTATTTGATTCACCGGCAGGTTATATTGTTCACCGACACTGAGGATGATCTGTTATCATCTGGAGATTGCTTGGTTATGTCGAAGACATGGTTTGGACAATTGTTTTGGAGATTTGGTTATTGGTCTAATCGAGTTTGCATATTTGCTGTTACCGGAAAATTGGTCTAGGTTATGGATCGGCAAGCGCTATCTATTCTAGATCAGCACGACACGTTATGGAGATGATTTATTGATTGGTTATTATTGTAAATGCATTGAGATGACATGATGCATCACATATTGATTCAATTGTAATTGATTCTATTGTAATATTCTTAGTGAGCCAACCTACACATTTGGTCTTAGGTTTTGGTATATATGTAAGATCTCAATTGTGAGATTGATATAGAAGATAGAAGAGGAAATAAGGTTGTGATATTTGGTATATGTGAATATAAGTAGAGCTACTCATGCAGACATCATTTGAAGATTCAAGGAAGGTTTAAAGAAGACAATCAGAGCTTAATCAATACTGAATCCAGCATATGAAGATGGTATTTTGATTAGTACATTATCATTGGATTTAACCATCCAATTGTAGTCAGTGTGACTCTCATTTTGTGTTTGAGCAGTGAGCTCTAGGCAGTTGGCTTTTCTGCATGTACAGACCCCATTTGTATACACATACTATCTACAGTAGTATCATTTGATTGTGGGTAAGGTTTCCCACCATGGTTTTTCCCCTTATAGGGTTTCCACATACAAATATTTGTGTTATGTGTTGTGGATTATATTTCTCTTTTTGTTTCATGCATTAAACTTCACCGGTATTGTTATTAACTGTTAATCTGTCAACCGACATTAAGTTTGGTTTACTGGTATTATGTATCAAGTTTGATTAATTTATATTTGGGTTGAAATTAATAGACAACTGATTCACCCCCCCCCCTCTCATTTGCCTCTGGGTCCTAACAATATAATATGACCCCCGTATTGATGGCATGTACAAGAGTACATGCACATCCATTTTTGATAGTTTGCAAACATTGAGGGACCACTTAGTTTCTCACACCTCATTCTCACCTAAGGTTATAGAGGATATTTATAGACAGTTGAGGAGTGAGGTGAGGGGTCCTGATTCTTTTACTGATGTGGTGAGGGTGGTCTCAAAGGAGACCATCAAGCAGAGATGCTTTCCACAGTATAAGGAGAAGAGTAAGGTGATAGTATATTAGGTCACAAGATGTATCGACCCACAGGTTGCATCATTGATTTACCCACACTTCTTAGTTGCCCATGGTCCTTATCCTAATAATGACCAGATACCATTATACTTTGCACAGGAGGAATTTGCTGAGGATCATTGTCAAATGAAACCAAACTACCTTGATATTCCAGCATATTATGGACAAGGGAGGGGCAGGATTGTTGATAGAGATGCATATCATAGGTGTGATAGAGCTCTGCCTAGACACAAGGACCTTGTTGGCCAGAGATTTCCTACAGTAGTCCCAACCCTCACCCCCATAGTGGATCATGTTGTGATTGCTTCTTAGAGATAAACAATTGATAAGATTGGACAAATTGCATCAGCAACAACCACCATATCATTTGACAGGCTGGGTAGATATATGATGAGCCGACCACGTTCGAGATCATCCATAGATCACGCATCTTCTAGTCACAAGGTGGCTTCAAATTCAGATGATCAGTATATTACTACTGGCATCCCCTCCCCAGATGAGGTAGCAGCTATAGTTAGAGGTAGTAGACATGTATAGATGTCATAGTATTTAGCCGAGGACTTACTACATTCTTACCATTTTATTTCATCTCGACTTGGGATACCATTGGTTGTTGTTAGAGAGGAGACTCTCAGAGACGGGCAGGCTACCGCTGCATTGACACATACCTCGAGGAAGTCACAACATTCTCATCACTCTACGCATGCTCTGGGCACTGACCCACCTACAGGTTATACTTTATATATATATATATATATATCTATATATATATATATGTATATATATATATATGTATATATATATATATATATATATCATGTGCATGTATGGTTAGATTATACTTTATATATGTATGGTTTGTACATTTGATCCTGGATTAAATATATCACATCATTATATTCGGATAATTATATATGATTGAATGCACATGTTCTCTAAAACTTTCAAATTTATATATATCTGTGACTGAATTTACATGTACATGTAGGTAGATTAAAAAAAGATTGATACATGTTTATAATTTAAATTTTAAATTTTAAATTTTACTACATGTGTAACATGTATATGGTAGATATGCATTAATTTAAAAGAATTCGTGAACAATTTATATATCCACTCCACTGTGCAAGCCATGGACAATATAAAAATCACACTTGTTCATATCAAATGAACAAACTAAAGTTAATGAACATATTCAATAATTTAAATTCTAGGTGTACTTCTAGAGGTGTACTAAATAGTTCACACCATGTACTTCTAGGTGCATACAAGTTAAATAGTTCACAACACATCACTTAGTGGTTCAAACTGCTCTTCTTGATTATTACACACATGTCCTAATTTAATATCAAATTTACACATGTACATTCTAATTTAAATATGCATTTTTAATTAAATTTACATGCATGTGCATTTTTAATTAAATAAATACATGTCCTAATTTAGTTTACATACACATGCTTTAAAATTATTTTAACAACTTAGAAATTACATATGCATACATGCATTTAGAATTAGATAGACTATACATCCTAATCAACTGCATGTACATCAGGCCTTAACATATTTCAACTCATCCACATGTCCCAATTTACTTTACATACGTGCACGTAAGTATTATTTAACATATACATACAAATTAACTTCATACATCCTAATTTAATATAATTGAAAATTTCATATTTAACTAAACAATATACGGTCCACACAAGTCATATATATATATAGATCAAATATTAAATTCAAATATTTATCCAAGTTTCAAAACAAGTTAAGTTCTAATTTATCAAGTATTAATTCAATTCATGGGTTGAACCACATGTACTTTGGTTTACTAAATAGCTCATACCACATCAAGTGGTTCAGAACGCTCTTCAATAACACTTAATATTTTGTCATGATTTTCACTATCTAGTCTCCACTTTTGAGACTGCCCGCGACATGGAACTATTTGAAGAATTAGGCCAACAAAAATGACCAAGTGGCTATACTGATATACCTTATTGTCAATTTGGTATTCAGTGAAATGAATCCCATGTTGAACAATTTTAAATTGTTTGAAATATGTCCCTTGCACTACAACTGAGCCTACATGTACATGTATATAAGAAACGAGAAATTAAAAATTTGCACGTAAGCGATTTGTGTACATATAAAAATGAAAACATGTGTAGATGTGTGCATGTTTAAAATAAATTTTTTTTAAATAATTTAAACATAGATTGAATCAATTCAACCCTGTGGGAAAGGATATTCCATCGCTCATTTCAGATTTTGTTAACTTCTTTCTCTCTTCTGTGCAACACAATAAATAATAACTAACACCTTCTATATTTCCATCTTCTGCTATGACTACAAAAATATCTCCTGCAATTTGAAACAAGTTAAATAAATTTTAAATATCTCCTGCAATTTAAAACAAGTTAAATATATATATGTAGATCAGGAAATTGAGAATTCATCAAAACAAATAACAATTAGGACAATCACAAAACCTAAAACTGCAATGAAAACAATCCTAATCCAATCAATGAAAACATGAAGACAAGATATTCAAAATGAAATCAAAGCAAACCAGATGTAGATATCTCCTTCATTTGGCTCCATTGTTCTTCTTTCACCTTCCAATTTGATGTTGTTCTCACCTACAAAGTGCATTTGCAAGTGGAAAGCAAGTTGATGAAATTTATAGCATAAGGTTACTCGAAAATGTGATTGATTTAAAATGTGATTGATTGATTGAAAATGTGATTGATTTACTGACAAAGGAACTCAACCAATTTATAGATAAATTGGAGAAAAGACAAGATTAGCATGAAAATGATATTAGAGGCAATTGATTTCAAAAATGGCAAAATTGAGTTGAAGGAAGAAGGTTATGACACCTTCTATGTCATGAATTATGACATATTGCCAATGCAAAGGTTAGAGGACTAAAAGCCTATGACATCTTGATATGCCAATGGTATGACGCATGAGAAATTCATGCTTCCACCGAAGCACAAAAATAGGGAGAGACTAGAGAGAAATTAATTAGGTGGAAATTAGGAATTAGGAAAATTAGAAATGATGAAATAGAAATTTAGGTGAATTAATTAATAATTTTTCATTCATTAATTAATTCACAAAAAGAGGGGGAATTAATTAGCCAATTAAATAAATATTTAATTGTGACAAGAAAACTTAGGATAAATAAATAAATTATTTAACCTAGAGGGAAAATGACAATCAAGATTAAATGAATAAATCATAAAATCCTAGAAGATGAATTAGAAATGCAAGGATGACAATTAGGTCTTGACAAAAGATAATTGATGTAGGGTCGATTTGATCATGATTCTGATTGACAAAGGACCAATGTTGATAAATGATTGAGATTGGTTTGACAAAAATCAATGACAAATTGACAAAGATTAACAAGGAGACCAATTGATAAGCGTCAATTGACAAGGAACAATGACTAATTGATCCAAATTGACATGATTGAAAAGGACAAAGATTGATGACGAATCGATCGCAAAAAGAGAAGATTGAAAAGGACAAGGATCGATGACGAATCGATCACAAAATGACAAGATTGACAAGGACAAGGATCGATGACGAATCGATCGCAAAATGACAAGATTGACAAGGACAAGGATCAATGACGAATCGATCACAAAATGACAAGATTGACAAGGACGAGGATCGATGACGAATTGATCACAAAATGACAAGATTGACAAGGACAAGGATCGATGATGAATCGATCGCAAAATGACAAGATTGATAAGAGGACAAAACCCTAATTCTACCATCGATTAGGATTGATGATGTCCAAAATAATGATACATGTGCACACACGTTGATGCGACAGGATAAGATCAACCAAAATCATGACTGAAGATTGTTATCAACAAGACCTAATTCGAAAGCGATAAAAATGAGGAATGCAGAAGAAGGACTCGATGCTTGTAGACGATAAAGACCAAGTGCGCAACATAGAAGAAATATTAATGCGACGCAAGAACCCTAAAATAAGGCAATGCGCAAATGTTAAAGTATGACTCCGCAAGCATTGACCATTTTTAGATGTCTACATTTTACGCCTCTTTGAGACAATGCGATTCTAAGCATTGTTTCAAAGAACAATAATGAAAATGCCCCAGACAATAACAATGACATATGCATGCCCCCTCAAGGAATTGGCCGGAAACATCCAGAAAAGAGGCCAACAAGTCGATAAGAATAATAGAAAATGATAGGTTCGCACAGATCAAGAATTCAAGGTCGGATGCACAAATGACAAGCAGTAGAAGGCGCAAAAGACCGCGACCAGTATAAGATGGAGAGCATGCACGTCCATCTAGGCACTGACAGAGATCTATAAATGAGACAAGGAGAAGGAAACGAGCTCATTTGCACTAGCCAAAGGGGAGGAATTATTGCTCAGGAAAAAGACCCTTGCATAGAGATGGCAAACATTCCAATGGCAGATCACCTTAGGGAATGTGTATGCACCTACAGATGACTGGACGACGTGGGAGCAACGGTATGTATCTCAAAAACCCATATTGTCAATTTCATGAATTTTGCTTGAGTGTGGGACATTGCGGGGCCCACAGGGAAAGAAAAAAATGGACATCTATGCCTGTGTGGGCGCATTCTGTGCCTGTGTAAGGATGTTATGCACCTGTGTGGGTTACACAGGCATAGGACAGGCTACACAAGTGCAATTGTGCACTGAAAACACTAATTTGATCGAAAACAGCGTGTGGATGATCCTGAAAAGAGGGATAAGGGTAGGATAGGTCAAAATAGATAAGAAAAACCCTAATTGGAGTATGAAACAAGGAAATGCAGCCCCTTAGGAGAAAACCCTAAAACTGACAAAGTGTGCCCCAGTTATGATGCAGAGTTGACAGTATCCATTGATTACATGGGAGAACAGACCCGACTACTTCATGTTGCGACATAGACTCAGGAGCATGGACAAAGATACATTAGCAGGACTTGGATTATACTATATTACATTCATGCCCAAGATTAGGGCAAACACAGGACTGCTTACCGCACTGGCAGAGCGATGGCATTTAGAGACTTCCTCTTTCCATCTGCTGACTAGAGAGGCGACTGTGACACTGGAGGACGTGTGGTGTATCCTCCACATTTCGATTCATGGGGAGATGGTAGTATACGACCTAGCGACAAGGAGAGATGCTTTGTGCAGATTATTTGAGTGCGATGTAGATGACCTTAATATCGTAGAGAGGGAGATTGGCTGGGAGACCATGGCAGTAGAGTATGATCAGCGTTATGTAGTGATAGCAGTGGTTATAGCATGCCTATTAGCAGGTGATAGATGAGGACATGGATTCCCTATTGGATGGGAAGAGTGCTAGAGTGGATGGTGATAGAGGGGACTGTATATGCATGGGGACCATGTGTGCTTTCTATGCTATATTTTCAGCTACATCAGATAGCATATTAGAGGGTACAGACTTTGAGCTGTGGGGTCACACTGTTATAGGTATGGGCATTTGAGCACATAGATATATGTCGACCGATTGCAGAGAGACAGGTAGTACCACATTGACCATATGTGTACTGCTATGGGGGAACACTAAGATAGGGTCCGTTCGGATACATATTGTATTGGCAACATGAGCTAGACAGATTGAGAGAGTTCACATGGAGGCCATATCAGGATTGCCCTGGATGGTCAGATGATAGTGATGAGCTACCGTATTGCAGACGGGAGAGATACCTAATTGGGCAACCAGTGAATCGCCAGAGAGTGATTGAGATGTATCTGCCAGAGAGAGTTAGACAACAATTTGGAGAGAGGCATGATGTACCAAGAGGGACTGCACACTTTGCCCGATCTCACAGAGAGACGAGTCAGTGGGGGAGGATGATTCAGCCACACATAGCATATGCTGACTTCACATAGCTACAACAAAGATAGTGGGATTGGAGATAAGATGTTGTGGATGCTGGGATGACAGAGGAGTATGAGCGATGGTTTGCATGATGATAGCCAGTGCCACTGACAGATCTTGATATTCTGGTACCTAGGAGACAGGAGGACTTCCCACTCACTGGAGAGGAGGAGTGAGATGATGAGGATGATGAGGATGACAAGGATGGAGGTGATGAGGATGACGAGGATGACGAGGATGGAGGTGATGAGGATGAGGAGGATGACGAAGATAGAGGGGATGAGGAGGACGAGGACGAAGACGGAGAGGATGATGAGGACGGGGAGGATGAGCCAGATCCAGCCAATCAGGAGTCATTGTAGGATATACCCATAGAGTCGAAGACAGCTAGCATAGAGGAGATGGAGATATGTAGGGCCACCATAGCAAGTCAGCATGATCACATTGCGACATTAGAGAGACAGAATGCTATCTTGAGGATAGAGTAGGATCAATTTAGAGCAGAGATAGCTAGACTGACAGTGGCTTGAGATACAGCAATAGCCTAGGCATAGCAAGCAGAGCAGAGAGTGACTGAGTATATTGGGTCGATTAGGGATGCCAGTGCACGTGAGATGGCATAGATGTTGGTAGAGATCGGAGATGAGATACGCCATTGGAGGACACTATATGAGAGTGTAGTTCCACTAGAGCAGAGAGCAGTGTCATATCGGTCACGATCGAGGACAGAGAGCAGGCCACGCTCTCGAAGGTTAATGAGCAGCATGGGGGTGAGTGGACCTAGGAGACCACCATAGCCAGGACCCGGGACAGGAGGGATATCATCGTTGAGACATGGCAGGGATGAGGAGGACAAAGGGAGCACCCAGTGACAGAGGCACATGCTCCAAATGATAGAGACATATATAGTTTGACATTATGTTCTCAGCTTGCGGGCCATACAAAAGGACAGACAGTCCAATTTTGTACTCCGATATTATTTTGATATATGATATGATATGCAGCTATATGATGGGATGCAATGTGTTATGGCTTATGTTTATGTTCCATGTATGGATGTCTTATGCATTGTTTATGTACCATTGTGGAACATGTATGAATATATTTTTATGTGTTTTTGATGCATTTATAATATGAAATGGATAAAATGCTTGATATGGGCTTGATATAATGCAAATACACTAACCAATGAATGCAGGATGTAGCTTATGTTGTTTTATTTTTTTGGAGATTAGAGAACTAGATCGAACTGACTGCCCAAACTGATAGAAGAAATGTTAGTAAGAAGAAATTAGACAGAGGACAGTTAGAGATGAAGAAAAACTTGCTTTCACCAATGCACAGAAGTAGGTGAGAACCTTTATTTAATGTAGCAAAGCAGATGCAGAGCATCATGGAATTGAAGGCCAGAGCTGAAACACAACCCCTTTTGCAAAAGATAGACACATCACACACAAGGAATGAGTAAAGCATCCTAGGGTGCATACATCAAGGGTCGAGGTATGTGCGGTGTTCACAAAGCGAACGTACTTATCACAGACACCCAATGATATAGTTGCCCCAATTTGTGACAAACATTCCACAAACAGCAAACATAACAAAGAAAAGAAAAAGGGACCATGAACCATCCCGGTCAGTCTAAATCACTTAGTGACATCATTGAGCAACATAGGAACATGATCAAAGCCAAAGATAAACCAGTAAAAAGATAAGACGCACAAATTCAACCAAGTCAAACAAACAGTCGAATCGTCATTGTCAAAAGTGGAAAACAAGAATGATCATGTTGTCTGGTTTCAGGGAATGCGGTACCCCGTCTAAGACAGGACACAGTCTGGTTTCGAGTATACCACACCCTGTATAAGACCCATGATAATGTTGACAAGGACCAATGGTAACGTTGATGCTATTTGGATTGATGTGACAACTGTCTGGTTTGATTGAAAAGTTCATCTGTTAATGCGTGATTCCAGTAAAGCGCAGTGTTGTAACATGTTATATTTGTTGTCTACATAAATGTTTGATCGATTATTGTTGTATGTATGTTCAGCGATCTATCTATGCACAAAGGGAACCATTTATTGACAAAATGCAAAAGGCCAAAGAAATTGTTTTTGGATTTTGATCTTTTGAAATTTTTTTTGTTTGTTTTCTTTCAAGACTTTATTTGACTTTTTTAGGGATCTTTTCAGGACATTATGTGTTTTTTAGGGATTTTTTCAGGACATTATTTGATTTTTTTGGAATTTTTTCAGGACATTATTTGACTTTTTTTGGATTTTTTAAGCTCCAGTCCGCACACAGGAATAACTCCAGTAATTGATCATGACAAAGGCGAGCACCCAATGAAAATTGGACAGACATATACAATGACTAGGACCAAAAACATATGTACAAGGATTGGAAACCTGAGTATGCAAGACAATGATGTTGACCAATCACAGGCCTAGAACAAAACATTGGGTCAATGTAAGGATAATTGTGATAAACCTGCGGGGGGAAAATATAGCCAGGAGTCAGGATAGATAACGGAGCAATAATCTTTTACATATGGCACCTGTTTGCTAGGTTTTCACCATGGTACTTGCCCAAAGTGCCTGTTTGCCAGGTTTTCACTAGAGGACGAATGATTTTTCTTTACTATTTTTCAATTTTTCAAATTTTTTTTTTTTTTTTGAGATTTTTTTTTTTTTTTTGAGATTTTTTTTTTTTTGGTTTTTTTTCAAGATCATATTTGAAGAACTGCTAACAGAAAACTATGTCCAGTACTTGCGAAGGTGCATGCTATTTACAGGATCTGACAAAGGTTCACCTTCTGGGGTTGCAAGCTGATATGCCCCCGAGCCATAGGCTGTAGTAACTATGAAACGTCCAACCCAATTAGGCTCAAACTTTCCTTTGATGATGTCAGTAGACTGTGTATTCTTTGGGTTCGCCTTGAGGACCAAATCTCCGACTTTGAAGTGTCGCCCTTTGACCTTCTTATTATAAGAGCGACGAAGACGGTTTTGATATGCTTGCAAATGTGTCAGGGTTGTCTGACATTTCTCATCTAACATCTCAAGTTGATGCAACTGAGAGACTCTGTGTGTCTCATCATCAATCAAATGTTGCAGGGAAACACGCAAAGAGGGAATTTCCACTTCTAAGGGTAGAATGGCTTCTGCACCATACACCAAGGAATAAGGTGTTGTGCCAATAGGGGTGCGGATGGAAGTGCGATAAGCCTATAGTGCTGGATTCAACTGTACATGCCAATCTCGACCAGTGTCATTGACCACCTTTTTCAGGATCTTAATGATGGTTTTATTGGATGCTTCAGCTTGACCATTACTTTGTGGATAGTAAGGACTGGAGAAATGGTCTTGGATGCGAAACTTTTCACAGAGTTCCTTAAAATCTTTATTTTTGAATGGATGGCCATTATCTATGACTATTGCAAGAGGAACCCCATATCTGCATATGATATAATTCAGTAGAAACTTTGAAGTTTGAACACCAATGATATAGGTCATAGGGATAGCCTCGATCCATTTGGTAAAATATTTTGTGGCTGTGATGATGAATTTGTGTCCGTTTGCAAATGTCGGGTGAATCTTGCCAATAAGATCCAATCCCCATTGAGAAAAGGGCCACGGAGATATGACATAGTGAAGTTCTTGGGCTAGCGCATGAATGTAATTTCCATGTATTTGACATTTCTAGCATTTCTTGACAAAATCATGAGCATCCTTTTCCATAGTGGGCCAATAATATCCAACATGAACCAACTTTTTAGCTAAACTCAGACCATTGAAATGGCCCCCACATATACCATCATGAACCTCGCGTAAAGACATTTGTGCCTCATCAGAATCCAAACACCTGAGGAGGGTGTGATCAAAGGAACGACGATAAAGGGTATCTGTGATGATGACATATTTGGTAGTTTGTCGTATGAAGGCTCAGCATTGGTTAGAGGAAGGGTTAGGCGGTAAGGTTTGGGAGTGCAATGCCAATAGATGTCATTGTACCATGGGGAATTAGGACCAACAAGAACACACATCACATCTGCTGTCAAAATTTCAAAAGAAGGGACAAGCAACTGTTCGACCAAAAATTCACATCTGTCCATATTATGGGGCATATTTAACATGGAAGCAATAGTTGCCATAGCATCTGTTGACTTGTTTTGTATTCTTGGAACTTGACTGAAATGGATATCAGTAAATTTTATCTTGAAGAAATCCACCATATGCTTGTAGGGAAGAAGCTTTTCATCCTTCGTTTCATAGTCATCATTCACTTGACGGATGACTAACTGGGAATCTCCATAGACATGCAAATGTGTAATGTTCCATTGGATTGCTACTCGGAGTCCTGTGACCAAAGCTTCATATTCTACAATATTATTAGTGCAATCAAAAGTTATTATGTAGGATTTAGGGATAGTGTCGCCTTGAGGGGTGACAAACAATATACCTGCTCCAGACCCAAATTTGGTATGGGATCCATCAAAATATAATTTCCATTTATTAGAAGATGTGACCGCAAAGACTGATTCATCTAGAAAATCCATCAACATTGGATGATCATCATGAATAGGTGCTTCTGCAAGTTGATCCACTATGATTTGTCCTTTTATTGCCTTTCTCTCAACATACTAAATATCAAACTCACTCAGGATCATAACCCACTTTGCTAGGCAACCTGTCAAAGCTGCCCTACTAAGAAAGTATTTCAAGGGATCAATTTTTGCAACTAGCAATGTCTGATGATTTAACATATAGTGTCAAAGCTTCTGTGTTGCAAAGACCACTACTAAACATGCCCGTTCAATAGTTGAATAATTCAGCTCATAGCCCACTAGTGTCCGATTGATATAATAAATAGCCCGCTCTTTGCCTTTCTCATCCTGTTGGGCCAAGAGAACTCCCAGTGCCATTTCAATTGCAGAGATATACAATATGAATGGCTTCCCTGCTATAGGAGGCATTAGAATAGGTGGCGACATCAAATAATCCTTGAGAGTTTGAAACGCTGATTGACATTGCTCAGTCCATTTAAAAATGACACCTTTATGCAATAAATGTTGGAAGGGATGACATTTGTCTACCAATTGAGCTACAAACTGGCAGATTGACTATAGCTTCCCTTGCAGACTTCTTAGTTGATGGAGATTTGAAGGAGGAGGCATATCCATTATTGCTTTAACTTTTTCAGGGTCTACTTCTATGCCTCTGTGAGAAACAATGTACCCTAATAATTTGTCGGCTGTGACACCAAAGACACATTTCTTTGGGTTGAGTCTGAGCTTGTAGGTTTCCATTCGATCAAAAATTGGGCCAAGGATGGCTAGATGAATATCTCTTGTGATGGATTTGCATAATAGGTCATCAACATAATCTTCCATCAAAGTATGCATAAAATCATGGAAAATTGTTGTCATAGCCCTTTGATATGTTGCTCCAGCATTTTTAAGGCCAAAAGGCATCACATTCCAGCAGTAGGTACCCTAAGCACATGTGAATGCAGTCTTGTGTTGATCTTCAAGAGCAATGCAAATTTGATTATATCCAGAAAAACCATCCATCAATGATAGCATCTCATATCCGGCAGTCATGTCAACGATGATATCTATATTCGGTAGTGGAAAGTCATCTTTACGGCATGCTTTATTAAGATCCCTAAAATTCGTACAGATTCTGATGCCCCCAGTTACTTTGCTAACTGGTACCAAATTTGAAATCCAATCTGCATATTCAATTGGTCTAATAAAGCCCACATCTAATAATTTTTTTAGTTTTACTTTGACCAAGAGAGCCACCTAGGGATGCATCTTTCTGAGTTTTTGTTTGATGGGCTTGGCATCTGATTTTAATGGCAAGTGATGAAGGACTAATTCTGGATCAAGGCCGGGCATATCTGCATAGGACCATGCAAAATTGATCTTCTTCTCAAGAAAGAAATTGGCAAAATCTATCTTTTCTTGTTTTGATAGAGAAGAAGCAAAATGAATGACCTTAGGGTTGTCAGGTGTACCCAAATTTATCTCTTCAGTCATTTCCACAAGCAAATGTTGATTTATCCTGACTTGATAGGGGTATGTCCAATCTTCCACCTTTGGGCACCTCAAAGAGGTTTTCACCCACAGGTACGTCTTTTATTTTTACTTTTCCATGGTCAGAGAGTGCCTTACGGTTTTCACTCAAAGACTCATTCTTTTGATTTTTTACTTTTTCTTTTTCTTTTTTATTTTTATGACTAGAAGATGGAGTTGACTCCCCAAAATATGTTGTGGAATCTAGATCAATAGTAAACCCTGCCTTATGATCACCTTGTGGTATGCCTTCCCGTAGTCCAAGAAATTCGGCAATTGCTTCATCATTTTGAAAACAATATAATATGAGTGGGTCTTGTTGGTCATGTTGGATAAGCTAAGGATAGATGAGGGGCATGTTAGCATCGGTTTCAAGGAGAGTTAGGGATGAGATGGTAAAAATAGAAATGTATGTGGTATCACTGTCTAAACTGCTCATATTTCATTCTGAGCTTGGGTCCCAGAATGACTCTATCCAAGCATTAGGACACGTTTTGGGTGGGGAAGTTATTTCATGTTTGTCTTCCACGGGAAAATCATCAAGGTCAAGGAAAACATTTTCAAGGGCATAGGAGCTAGAAGAAAAGGAACTCCAGTCCCATTCATTGGAATCAGTTTCAGGTTGGGTATCCTCGGGTGTTTTTTCATCATCAGAGTCATGCCCCTTTCCACACGTGGTCACTTTGGTAGACGAGGGTCCAATTCGTAATGGTACAAAACCTAATCCTAAAGTTGGATGTCGCATCTTGGGAATAATAGGTTCTAGTCTTCCTTTCTTGTCAGGGCCCAAACCACTGCAACCATCATATCCCTTTTTCTGCAGTATAGTAAACCCTTTGCCATACCGCTCCACTGGCAACTTGATAGGTGGTGTATCAGTTGGATCCTTATAAAGCCAATCTATGACATCATCATCCAATGTTTCCTTGTCAAGTTCACCCCATCTTGTAAATGTAGTGGGGGGCTGATATTGAATGACTATCTTAGGTTTTGTTTGCAACAAATGTGGTTTGCCATGTGATTTTGGAGATATTGGTAAATTCCAAATGAGGAATGTTTGAGCCATTGAATACTCTTCACATCCTTGGTCCTGTATCTTGAATTTTCCTTTGACAGCATCTAACAACTCATTAGGATCCACATAATTATGTGAGTGGGCCTCTCTATTGACTAGAACTTGTTGCTGCAGGGAATCCTTTAGATTAGCACAAAATTGAAATGGATTATGATCTCTTGGAATTGTTATCTCAGTCCCATTGTAAGGATATTTTAAACACTGATGATAAGTAGATGGAACTACTTTCATTGCATGGATCCATGGATGGCCAAGAATCATATTGTAAGGGAGATCGAGGTCTAGGACCTATAGGAAAGTGTTTTCTGTCACTAGACCAACTCTGATAGGCAATGAAATTACCCCTTTAGATGGGCGCTCAGCATCATCATACGCTTTGATTGTTATTCTTTGGGAAGAATCAATGTCATTTTCTATATAACCAAGACCAATGACTACTCTCAAGGTATAAATGTTAAGACCTGCTCTGCCATCTATCAAGACTCGTCGGATCTTGCAATTATGGACAAAGACTTCAAGATGTAAAGGATCATTATGAGGGAGCTTATCAGGGGAAATATCGTTATCAGAAAAGGCAACGTGTTGGGAAACAGCTAGATGTCCAATTCGGGCTTGAAACTGGTCAACATCAATGTCTGTTGGGACAGTGGACTTAGTTAAAGCTTTATCTAGGATTGCACGATGCATAGGGGACATTTTCAACAATTCAAGAATTGATATTTGTGCAGGTGTCTTCCCCAGATGATCTAGGAGATTGTACTGACTCGTAGGAGTTGATTTGGGAGGGATTGTAGGAACTCCTTTCAGGACTATTTTGGATCGACGAGTAGTGACTGCGCAAGAAAGATCTTGTCCCTTTATTCTTATGGTAGAAACATACTCATTTGACGCTCAAAAACAATTGATGACATTGTTATAACCAGTTTTTACATAATTAAGATTCGCTGTTTGGGTAGAGTTTGAAGAAGATGCTTTACCCTTGTCATGATCAAGCAAAGGAGTTTTGAAAATTGTATCATCCAATTGTTGCTCAGGAAAAAGACCCTTGCATAAGTGATTGATTGATTGACAAAGGAACTCATCCAATTTATAGATAAATTGGAGAAAAGACAAGATTAGCATGAAATTGATATTAGAGGCAATTGATTTCAAAAATGGCAAAATTGAGTTGAAGGAAGAAGGTTATGACACCTTCTATGTCATGAATTATGACATATTGCCAATGCAAAGGTTAGAGGACTAAAAGCCTATGACATCTTGCTATGCCAATGGTATGACGCATGAGAAATTCATGCTTCCACCGAAGCACAAAAATAGGGAGAGACTAGAGAGAAATTAATTAGGTGGAAATTGAATTTAGCAAATTAGAAAATGAGGTGGAAATTAGGAATTAGGAAAATTAGAAATGATGAAATAGAAATTTAGGTGAATTAATTAATAATTTTTCATTCATTAATTAATTCACAAAAAGAGGGGGAATTAATTAGCCAATTAAATAAATATTTAATTGTGACAAGAAAACTTAGGATAAATAAATAAATTATTTAACCTAGAGAGAAAATGACAATCAAGATTAAATGAATAAGTCATAAAATCCTAGAAGATGAATTAGAAATGCAAGGATGACAATTAGGTCTTGACAAAAGATAATTGATGTAGGGTTGATTTGATCATGATTCTGTCTGACAAAGGACCAACCCTTCCTTCCATTTCCTGCACCCTATTCTCTAACCCACACCTCATAACCTTTACCTCACTTCCTATCATTATTACCTTCCATCTACCTTTCATATCCCCTATCTTAACCTCCTCCACTTACCTACATCCTATCCTAAACCTTAACCTCATACACACTTACTTTTAATTCACCTACCTAACCCCATTCCATCCTTCACATCCTTAATTTATCTCTCCCCATTCACTTTCATACCTTCCAAACCCCTAACATATCCTAACTTACTCTTTCACCATTACATCCTTCATCACTTACCTCCCTATCTTATCCTAACCCACACCTCATAACCTTATACCTCTCAGCTTCTATTTTATACCACCTTCCTAACGGTACACTTATGCTCCCTTCCAAAACACCGACAAAAAATAGCACTCGATCACTACACAGTGCTCTCACGGTTCTGCAATAGGGATTTTCTGTCACAACCATATATACCAGCATCCATAATTAGGATATATTTTACATAATGGCACTTGATCACGTAGGTTTAGGTCAACCCTCTCCTTAATTAGGATATATTTTAAATATGGAAAGTAGTGTTAATATGTTTCAGGCTAACTATATTGTTCATTATTTAAAATGCAGTGTTTAATTAATACATGATTGTAGGACAGTTCAATGGTTTCTTGAGCGCTTACTTGATCCAAATTATTTCACTGGAATCGGCATGGGAGGAACCACTTGATGGGGAGGCTTCAAGAGGACTAAAACACACAATGAGATGTGAGGGAAAATAAATAGGGGAACCTACTAGGATGACATGGGGCTGTTGAGTAGAAAATTCAAACTGACACAACAACTCTGTAATCTATCAAACTTCAATCTCCAATCCTGAACTCATTCCCACACAACTCCCATTCATACGCACTCTCATAGAAAGCACATAGAGATGTTGCCCTACCACGTGCGTGCTTCTTCTACCCGCAGCCCATTCCTGTAAATGACCATGAGAATGATAATGTACATTCTTCCTATCCACACTCCACCATGTTCAGGCCACTTCACATAGTAAACACGCGAGCAGGAGGCATATTTACTCAACTATTCAATTCCTCCAATCCACATCCCCAATCGATTTGGAGGGAATACAACATTGATGGCACAACTGTAGCTATATGGGAGGCACGCGAACAGTCAACCATGGAGGTAAGAGCTTTCCTACTCCTACTTCATCCATGAGAATAACTCTGGGAAGGTTTAAACATTATATACTTATAAACAAGGATTTAGTCTCTCGGTTGGGTATGGAGATGAATCTGCTACTTGTTAGGTGGCTCCATACGGGATATGGCGCTAGTGTCAGATCAATGGCTTAATCAGTGACATCAACTCCCCTTCGTGCCCACCGATTAGAGATGGGGGGGAAAGCAAGGGAGGTGGGAAGGGTTGTGGCCAGCAATGAGTAGCAAACACAAGGGAGGGGATGGGGCTACGATCGATCCCATCCCGAAATGCTACGATCTGGGCCGGGCAGGTGGGAAAGCAATGGATTGGGTGAGATGGGGTGGGAATAAGAAGTGTCTGATCCCACTGCGGGTCAGGAACTATAGAAAGCCTTGTTGTTTAAATCCTAAACCCATACACCCCTAACAAAATGCCAAATGATTTACAAATGGGCTGAAAACATGCCTTTATTACATTAAATAATGCCCAGACTTGAAAATGCCCCTAAACAGATAGCAAACACAAAAAAATAACAAAATTCCTACCATGAAGTTGGAAAGTTTCCCATCGCCTGGTATCCTGGTATAGCTGCTCCTATAGCACCACTTCATTCCACGGCTGGTTCCCTGCAGAGGCGAGATTTTGTAATGGAAGAGGCAGGACGAAGTAATGGCAGAGGTCGACAGGATGAAGACGTGAGATTTATGAAATGACTTGGTCTTTTCTTTTTTTTTTGAAGTAATGCATGCGGTCGTTGGAATTTTGACAAACGCAAGCACTTTTTCAAAAAAACCCAAGTGTCATTGCCAATTCCTTCTCCGTCAAAACCAAATGTTGCATTATCATCGGAATTCTGACAAAATCAGGGATTTTTTCAAAATAAAATCAAATTTGATCACAATATACCTTCTCCATCGGAATTTTAGGCCAAATGTATTAGTGCCTACTAGAAACCCTTAAGGAAAACAACACAACTAGGCAACTAAAGGGTGATTTTTTTTTTTTTAAGTTTAAGTGCATTAATTATAAAAATAGCACGTTTAATAACATAGCAGAAGTCTAAAACAAGACTTCCTAAGGGTTACCAATGAAGATTACTTCACAAATTATATTAACACCACAGTTAATCCGATTAGGAAAATTAAATACTTAAGATAAAACCTACACATACATCTAAATTCCATAATGAAAGAATTAAAGTAATCAAATGCATTTATTTATCCATAATTCATTTATACATAAGATTTAAACCAATTAAATTAACATACATTCCAATGATCAAATATTACAATATCCATAAATACATGGTTTCCAATAATACCATGGATTACAAGGTTACAATGTCGAGGTTACATAATTGTTTGATACAATGACCACATGGTCTCAACTGAAAAATGATCACGAACAAGAGCTGGTACATGAACCACAAACTAAGAAACACCAATGAAGCCTTTCCTCACCTGAAGATCCAATCCAAAACATTTGATGGGAAGTGGCACTACCACTCGACCATGTGATTCCGAAAGGGAACCACCCCACCGTGCTAGGAGATAGTAGAAGACCCTCAAGCAAGCAAAATAAGACAAGTACAATAGAACTACATGACTCCGCAAACATCCATGTGACTCAACTCATAAATACTAGTGATTCTAAGGAGAGAGTGTCATCGCATGGCTTAAGGTGGTTACCCTAGGTAGGCCTCCATAGGTCTCGGTCCCCATCTTGGGCTATCCTGGTAACCTCTCCCAAACCCCCGACTCCATCTAAGCATCATGCGGACCCTACCAATCCTTTCGCGAAGACAAGGTGGTAGGTTTGCCATTCCAGGCCTTCTCACCATATCATGAGCCTATACAACCACTCAACCATGTGCGAGTCACATTATCTTAATTAATATTTTAGCTACCCACTCCCTAATCAATTATTAGGTTATCTCTTCTAAACTGACTTTCGAGGGGTTATCTTGCCATCCAGTTTGGGCGCAGCCCTCACTCGAAAGCTACTCTCTCTCATAGGACACTTAATAGGAAAGGTCTCTCTCTACAAGAACACTATGGAAAAACTGACAGCCATAACTAATCCTGACCAAATTATAGGTGAAAGGTACACTATCAATAAACCAGGATTGACCATAAGGAATAGAAGACACTATGGCTCACATCGACAGGTTTACACAAAAACATCTGACCAAGGGGTATATCCATATATGACATGACAACAACTTAACCAAAATTGCAACGAAATAATGCTTGACTGAAAGTATCGTTAACACTAAGATTCTAAAAAGATACAATCTTTTCATAAAATAGTCAAAAGCATAAATAACTTGCAATTAAAGTTATTTCAGAAAATAAGATAATACACTCTATCATAAATGAAATTCTAAGTTGCCACCCAACCTGTATAGCTTTCCTTGAAGAACTTTGTTGGAGAGATTCTATCATTTAACAAGCTTTCAATCCTGAAGTCCGAGCCTCCTTCCCCAAGAACAAGCCCTCCATAAAATTTTAAAAAAGATAATTAAAATGAATATGCAAAAATCATAATCCTTTCCTTTTTTCTTTTTTCTTTTCTTTTCTCATGCTAAATAATGAATTCCTTTAAAAAGAAATTAAAGTAGTACTTTAATTCTAATTTATTCTTTTATTCATTCATTTATTTATTATTTATTTTTTAAAATTCTAGGAAACAATAAATGAAATTAATCTAATTTATTTTCTAAAATTTGAATAAGACATATTTATAATATAATGCAACTTGCAACTTAATTTAATAACTTCTTTTAATTAATTAAATTTATAATCTCAATGCATAAAATACATAATTAAAAAATACCAACTATGAGATAACTCCATAAATTTAATTAATTAATTAAAACCACTAAACACACAAACTGAGCAAACCCCAAGCAAAGACTCAGAAAAAGTCAACCGACAATACACGAAGGCCAAACAAGTTGATAGGATGACCAACTGACGACACTCACAAGAGTGTAACTGGGTAAAATAGGGTCAACTACTACCTCCTCCCCTTCCATCGGAAAATATAAGGCATGCTCAGACCTGTGAAACCAGGTGGAGACGATACCTTGTACCTACTCGATACTTGTACCTACAATATCTTGCATCACCGAACCACACATGCATACATACAAATATAGAAAACATGGCACACACACCGATGAAGGAGAACCACGACGTTCCCTATCTCACCGGAGTGAGTGAAGGAAAATTGTTCCCTCGCATCCAATACACTCGTAGACACACAACATATAATTACACATTGCATAGATAAAGTAAAGTGTCAGTACATAACACTAATCCATAAAATGCCACAAATCACAAGTAATAAAATACTGTAAATAAATTATGCATCTCATATCCAGATAAAGCATGAAATAATGTCATATAAGTCTGAATAACACATAATGGTAATGTATCCACTAAAAGTAACAATAGTAAAGTATTAGTCTAATAAGTTCAACTGAGGAGGGGTACTACAGAGTGGAGCTACTACACAGGGGGAGGAGATTATTGATGAAGAACAATGAAGTATGACACTTAATGTTTTACTTTCACTTTAGCATTGTTATCAAAGGGGGAGAAAAACTATAGCCAGTTACTAGCTGAAGACATGGAGACTCAGTTGAAGGAGAGTACATGGTAAAATGTAAACCAGGATTCCTATACCTGTTTATGTGCATTACTCTCAATCATCGCAATCAAAGGGTATTGATATTTGTATTTCCATCAATGCCAAAGGGGGATATTATTGGCATTTGCATGAAGTTTGCATTAATGAAGTCTATTGTGTTGTCATTAATGTCAATTGTAACCGGTAATAGAGTTGTAATGCAACTGGCAGTTGAGCTAGTGAAGGAAACCATTATTACTATAGAAGTAGTGAGATCAACCAGTAACCCTACCTATTGATATGTCAAACCCTAACTGATGGAGCTTGGTGAATCGGTTGTGTTTATCTATGATCAAATGGTGATTAGAGATGATTATGCCACATATGCATGATGTATGTAATGAGTTTCAAATTTGTTTCAGCTCGTAGAGATAACTGTTTTATCTTGGGAATGAGAGAATGCATAGCATGAAGAGGAAACCGTGTGATGAGCTACAAGATTCAATGAAGTGATGATCAAGGAGCGGTCATGATTATCTTGTACAACGTGCAGTGATTGCTATGTAATCCAACAGTCATGTTTGAACCGATTTGTTTGTAATCTCTATGAGATCTTAGGTCTTGTGATGTGTTACCAGCCTATTGTTTTGCTTATAAGGTTGATGAGTTGTTTTGTTGTAGTGTTAGCAATTTTGGTCAAGTGTCAATGTGATTGATTGCCAAACCAAAAGGAGTATTTGCAGTATGTTTGAAGGCAGATAGGAGAATGAAAAGGATCTGATCAAGCATAGTAGTTCTATTTACTAGATCAACAAAACCCTATTGTTCTCTAGCAATTACAATAGTTAAATCCCTTAACTGAGTAATCTTTAACAGGCTTAGTGCTTTCTAAATCCTCTAACCAGGTGATCCATTAGCTTGGATTTCAAATCCACTATCGATATTACTCCTAACAAAGTATTTCTTTTGACAGGGCATTATAGTCGATCCCTTAACCAGGTGGTCCCTAACAGGATTTGTTCCTAATAGGAAATTTTTTGTAAAGCTTCTAACAAGGCTTGGCTCCTAACAGGGAAAACTTCAGAAGAGTTTAGAATACTTGTGGGTATTCAAACCCACTGTGGTTTTTCCCATTTGGGTTTCCACTTCAAAAATCATTGTGTCAAGTGGTGAATGGTTTTTGTGGTTATGTTTTGATATGGTTAATTTGTTTAACTGGTAAAGCCACTTAGATATGTTAAGATGACCGACAGTAATCTGAAAGGTGCTTTTACTAATGCTAGTGAAGATTTTTGATGTATTGGTTAAATGGTTTGAGAGTTTCAGATATGTTATATTGTTATTTTGTTATGCCAGTCAACCGGTATACTTGACAATGCAGTTGCAGTTTGTAGTTCAGTTTTATAACTAGTTAGTCCAGAGATTGTTTTTGAGTTTGGTGAAAGTTTAATTGGTTATTCTATCTACTGATTCACCCCTCCCCCCCCTCAGTAGTTGTCTGGATCCTTATTGATTCATCATATCATCATCTGGTACACCATGCAATCAGAATATCTCTTGCACAAATTTCTTTGCAAGAATAAATGATCCATCCTTGAGATTTCTAGGTATGAAATGTGCAACTTTTGTCATTTATCCACCACTACTAAGATGATATCATGCTTGTTCTTGCTCATAGGTAACCCTTGGATAAAATCCATACTCATTACTTGCCACTTATACTCTGGTATGACATGTTGAAACAAAATTCCTACTGGATGAACATGCTCAGCTTTCACTCGCTAGCATTCCAAACATTGTGCCACATACTCATTCACCTCTTTCCCAAGTTTAGGCCAAAAATACAAAGTTCTCAATTCAGCTACCATCTTTGTCACTCTAGGATGTCCTGAATAAGGTATATTGTGCACCTCATGCAATATTAATTTCCTTAAGTCTCTACCTTCAGGAATATACATCCTTCCTTGGTATCTCAAAATACCATCAGGTTCCAATTCATATCCATCAAATCGATGATATGAAGGATCTACTCCCAAGGCTTGCTTAACCCTTAGGTAATGCTCATCCTCAAAAAGATTCTGCAACACTTATTGCTTCAAGTTTGAGGTTATAGTAACCATAGCAGTTAGATATCTTCTTCTGTTGAGAGCATCTGCTGCCCTGTTTTCCTTTCCTTTGATATATTCAATACCAAAATCATACTCACTTAGGAATTCAAGCCACCTTCTCTATCTTGCATTAAGGTTAGGCTATGTAAAAATATATTTCAGGCCTAAGTGGTTTGTTTTCAACTCAAATGGCTTCCCTAGGAGGTAATGCCTCCACATTTGTAATGCATGCATAATAGCTAAAAGCTCTAAATCATGTGGTGCATAGTTAAACTCATATTGTTTCAGTTTTCTTGACTCAAAAGCAATCACTTTTCCTTCTTGCATTAACACTACTCCTACACCTTCACCTGAGGCATCTGTAATTACTGTGAAGTGTCCATTTGGATATGGTATAGACAAGACTGGTGTTGTTGTCAAATTTTGCTTTAAGAGCTAAAATGACTCTTCGCACTTCTCAGTCCACTCAAATTTATTTCCCTTCTTTTGAAGAGAATTAATAGGTGTCGCTATCCTAGAAAAATCTTCCACATACTTCCTGTAGTATCCTACAAGACCCATAAAAATTTTGACCTCTATAACACTCTGAGGTGTTGGCCAATCTACAATTGCCTCTATCTTTGGAGGATCAACTGAAATTCCGTCAACAGATATAACATGACCTAAATAGTGCACCTTTTCTTGAAAGAAAGCACAACTCAAAAAAGTTTCAATCCCTTGGTCATTGCAAAACTATCCTCAAGTGCTTCTTGTGTTCTTCTTCATTCTTGGAATAGATCAATATGTCATCAATGAATATAAGCACAAAATTATCCAGACAATCTCTTAAAATGTTGTTCATAAGGTTCATGAACATTGCTGGGGCATTGGGTAAACCAAAAGGTATGACCATGAACTCATAGTGTCCGTACTGAGTTTGAAATATTGTCTTAGGAACATCCTCATCCTTAATCCTCAACTGGTGATAACCTGATCAAAGATCGATCTTAGAAAATATTGTATCACCTTTCATTTGGTCAAATAACTCATCTATCCTAGGCAAAGGATATTTGTTCTTAATGGTTACCTTGTTTAGCTTCCTATAATCAATACATAGTCTCAAGGTACCATCCTTCTTCTTCACAAAGATTATTGGTGCACCCCACAGGGATACACTAGGTTTTATGAAACCTTACCTAAGCAACTCCTACAATTGAGCCTTAAGCTCATACAATTCTATGGTAGTCATTTTGTATGGAGCCTTGGATTGTGGCTTGGTTCCAGGTAAGAGTTCCATAGAGAAATTAAATTCCCTTTTTGGTGGTAACTTAGTAAGGTCTTATAGAAAAACATCGAGGAATTCTCTGAGATCTAGATAATCCTTAGGACTCTTCTTGACATTATCCAAGTCACTTATAATGACAAAAAAAATGGAACATCCCTTCCTTTGGGATTTCTTGAGTTGCATAGCTGAGATCTGTCTCAATTCAAGAGGCTTTTGAGACCCAAGAATCTCAACCGAGTTTCCAAAATCATCTATACAACTAACAATCTTATCCTCACAGTTTACTATAGCTTTGTGCTCAGTTAACCAATTGATATCTAAGATCACATCATATGATCCTAGTGGTGCCACGTATAGAATAACCTGAGTTTTGAAACTAGGAAACTCTAAATCACTGCAAAATAGACATGAATCTACCCTCTTCTCTGCTCAACATGATTAGTTATTTCTCTCCTCTTTGGTTCAGGAGTTGATTCCTTTTTTCCTTCATTTGGAAGGTCATGAACTTGTTTCTCAATAGGAGGGAAAAATTCTTCTTCACTTAACTATCCTCCTCCCCTAGGGTGGTTACCATCAACGAGTCTAGAAAAAACTATGGAATCCTTCTTGACTCACAGGTATTGTGCATTTCCTGCAATAGATTTACATCTGAAATTCGACCCGTCTGATATGATGAATGATAATATTCTCCAAACCTGTCTGTAATGCGTCTAGATATCCAATGCTTTTCCTCCTCTATGTTGTTTTAATCCCTTGAATTCTCTCATCTCTATTCTTTCACCTCTCTTCTCTATTCACTATTGTTTTTCTCTATTCTATCCTCACCAATTCTCTATATATTTCTTCTCTCTTTTCCTATATCGTCTTCTCTGTCCTTCTCTCTTTGTATTTTATGTTCTCCTATCATTTTATATTTATGTAGGTCGTATGCTATATTTTCTGCTATGTTTTTGGCTTAGACCCACCCACTACTATTATAGTTTTTCATGCCACCACGCAACACGTCTAACAATTACTTGGCCATGTAGGGCTTGTTCCAATGGTAAACACTACATCTAACAGTTCAAAAACTCTTCAAATGTTACATCATGGTTGGTATTCCTTGCAAAGTATGTGTTCAATTCAAACACTAAGTGCTTGATTTGTGGCATGGTCGATATTAACCCAACGTCTTCCCCTCTTAACTCATCGTTTTCCATGAGTTCGACATTAATACCATTCCCTTTGCAAAAAGTTTTCAAGTCTTAGTGTTATGCCAAGTTGACTTCACTTATGTCAACTTCCTTTATAGCATGCATGGTTTTGTTGACTATGTGTTGCAATGCTTAACTCGATGCATTAATGCATATGATATACCTCAAGCAAGTCAATATTTATATATCGACATATATACATATGTATTTATACATATATAGATATGTATATATATGTATACACACACACACATATATACATATATAGATATATATATGTATATATGTGTGTGTATATATATATACATATACATATATATATATATATATATATATATACATACATATATATACATATATATATATATGTGTGTGTGTGTGTGTGTGTGTGTGTGTGTGTGTGTATGTATATGTATATATACATATATATATGTGTGTGTGTGTGTGTGTGTGTGTGTGTGTGTGTGTGTGTAACATCAACTCGGTTATTTGATACTCATGCTATTCTTTTAACTTTTAGCATTACACATATATATACAAATGATTATATATATATATGAACAAAATACATGAAGTAAAGTAATTAAATTTCCCGATGTTAGAATTATCTTTTATTAGCTAGTAATTATTTATTTAATTATTAGTCTATTATACTTTATGTTTAAGCTAAACTTAAGAATCTTATAATTCTTTAGGGTTTTTCTCCTTTAGGGTTTCGAGTATCCTCTTATAAGGATTCTCTCTTTGTATTTTCATAACAATTGTAATTATTGAATTGCATTTTTGTTGCACAATCAATATGACTCCTTTTTTTTAGATCTCTGAATTCTGGGCTCCATAGCTTTTTTGCTTCTCTCCTTCAGTGACAGGTTTGCATGCAGGTGATCTTTGGGAGTTGTAGAGTTGTTTTTTCCTCAACTCCAATATGGTATTAGAGCTCTAGATCTGCATGCCCCTGTTCTCTTCATGAGAGATTTTGGGCCTTGTTTTTCAGATATGTGTATTCGGGGGTTTGTGCAATTGCTTTTTTCCATTTTTGGGGGTAGCTAAATTTTTGGTAAATTTTGGTGCCAAAAGGACCTCTCAGTTGGATTCAAAAGGTTGATTCCATGAATTTTGATATATAATTTGCCTATTTTCGGTGGCATGGGCATGATTTTTATTGGCACGTTTTTTCGAGACATGAAACTCCATACGGCTATACCTGCAAATGCGTCTGAAAATTTTCATCAAAAATAAAAATAAAAATAAAAATTATTATTATTATTATTATTTACCTCTTTATGCCCTACAAGAAGGGTTTTTTTTCTTTTGGTCGTAACTTGGTCATACAGAGGCACTTTTTCAAAAGCCTTATAGCGTTGGAAAGCTCTTTCCGAGCTCTATCTAGATATGGAGGTTGAACTTTTTATTTTTATTTTTTTTATGGTGTTTTTTGCTATCAAATTCATAGGTTCATTTTTGCACTCTGGGAGACATAACTTGAGCATATGAACTCCATTTTTTGAAAACTTTATATCGTTGGAAAGCTTGTTCTGTGCACTTTCCAGTCATATGAGTTTTCTTTCTAGATTATTCTCAAGGTATATTTTATTCAATTTTTGTCTTTTTAGAACTTTGGTGAATATCTTGGATGTTTCAAGTCCTGTGATCTCTTTCTTTGAGTAGGATATCTTGTCTTTGGTTGTTATTTCTCTATTGTCAGTCTTTTGTCTCATCTGATCATTGTAGCATTTTATTTATGCAAACACACTGAGATAAAGTGTCATCATGCATTGTATACTTGGGATCTTGCACATCTTGTGCCTTATTGTACATGCACTACCTATAAAGTGCCATGGGGGGTTGATGTTTGCCTTTTGTTTGTCATCTACATTTGTCAAGTGAGTTTTCCTTCCATGAAATTACCCTCATAATGTGTGTCAAGTGAGTGTTCCTTCCACAACATTACCCTCATGATGTGTGTCAAGTGAGTGTTCCTTCCACAACACTATGTACTTTCTCTGCACCTTCGATGTTCCTGATTCTTCGTCATGCAGTTCTTGTTGGTTGTTCTTTTTAGTGTACTTGTCCCTCTCCCCTTTTCAACATTATGGGGAGGTTTGTCATGTTGTTCTAATGCTTCCTTGGTTTGATTGATCATCTCTTCAGGTTTTGGTGTTTCATGCCATCTCTATCTTCGAATTCAGTTGTTTGCCTTCGTTTGCCATCTGATTCGAGTAGTGTCATTTGAGGACACTCATGTAGATTACAGTTTGTAGACGTATAAAAATGACCATATTCCTAAATGAATATTTTATGTTCATTTCTGTATTTAATTAAATCCAATTTAATTAAATTACCCGCATTCCTCTATTTAAATTAAGTAAATTATTCAATTTATTTAAATTAAATTCACTATACCCATTTAATGAATAAATTATTTTATTCAATTAAATCCCTTCTATCCACTTTTAATTAAATTCAAAATTAATTAAATAGTTATCCTAAATTGAATAAATCTAATTTATTTAATTTCCCCAAATTACAACCAAATTGAATTAAATTAACTTTATTTCAATTAAATCCTATTATCCCTCCATCCACTTGCAAAATCCTACATCTCCCACTTGCCTTCCTAAACCCCTTTCTAATCCCTTCTAGACTCTTATAATCACTTCTAATTAGCCTAACCCATCTTCTAAACTTTGTCACATCCCTAAGCAAGGGGAGGTCACTTCTCAAATCCTCAAAGTCTTTGATAAACATTAAAGGCTTCAAGCCTTCAACCACTTAATTCCTCAAAGTCTTTGATAACCATTAAAGGCTTCAAGCCTTCAACCACTTAATTCTCCAAAGTCTTCATAACCATTAATGGTTAACTCAAACCGTCTTACATGGTTAAAGAATTTCTTTTAACTCAACATTCTTCCAACCCAAGGGTCTCATCAAGCCTTTAATGCTTTGACCATGATTATCTCTTAATCATTTGCACAAGGGTTTATCCTTGGATTAACTCTTAATCCATTGGGTAATCTTAATTTAGACTTGACCCTTACCCTCTAGATAACCATAAGGTCTTCTCAGGCATTTAATGCCTCCAACCCCTTCTCTTAAACCAACCCTATGTTGACACTTGTCACCATTTCATTGGTGAAAATTGCAAACATGGATCCCCAACTTTCAAACTCAACCCTTGAACAACTCTTTCAATCCTGGCCATCCATTGCCCTGTTTTTGCTATAAATAGAGCTCTCATTCCTCCATTTTAATCATCCTCCAAATTTGTAGTATCACACTTATGCTCAAATACATTCAAGCTTTCATATCATTTTTATGTTCATCATTTTAGCCTCTCTTTAACTAGGAATTAGTCTAAATATGCCTGTTTAGAATAGTTTCTTTATCATATAGCTTAAATCATTGAACTAATATAGTATGTTAGGATAGTATTTATACTAATCTTGTCATCTTATAGTTAGTTTATTGCATTTCTAGCATCATGCATAGCTTAGGATGCATCTCATATTAAATCAACAAAAAGTATCCGTCGTTCTTGCATTTGCCATCCCTAAACCATTTTGCTCAGTGATCTGAGAGCAAAAACATTGGTTTGAGGGACATTGTAAGATAGAGAACCATGGGACCCACCTTGGGAAGCTGAGTAATACTTCATTACTCCATAGCTTGCACCAAGAAGTCCTGTGTGTGTGTGTGGACAAGTCTTTTGGAACATTTTTCACATATTGAGTTCTATCGACCCGCTTTTCCTGCATACACAGTCTTCTCTACTTGGTCATGGTTCTTCAAATCAACAGTTACTTTTTGACAGTGTTTGCGGTTTTTTCATGCTTCAGTGGTGTTCTCTGTTTTTTGTTCCTATCTTCTAGAACACTCTTGTTTGGAGGCTTCTTAGTCCTTCACTTGAGCTTTCATCTCTTCTTGGAGAGGAGTTTTGTTCCCACAGGGTTTTCTCCTTTTTCTCCACTTTACAGAGATTTTTATTGTACTTGGGTACCTCATTAGACCTAGTTGTCGGGACCCATTATTGCTTTCTTGCATTTTTTACATACTTTTTTAGTCCTTAGTTGTTTTTTAGCTACTCCCTAAGTTCATCTTAAGGGCAAGTGTTAAAGTAATATTTTATTACCTAATAATTATTTATTTAAATATTAGTCTATTATACTCTATGCTTAAGCTAAACTTAGGAATCTTATAATTTTTTAGGTTTTTCTCCTTTAGGGTTTCAAGTATCCTTTTATAAGGATTCTCTCTTTGTATTTTGATAACAACTATAATTATTGAATTGCATTCTTGTTGCACAATCAATATGACTCCTCTTTTCTGGATCTTTGAATTCTGGCCTCCATAGCTTTTTGCTTCTCTCTTTTTGTGATAGGTTTGCATGTAGGTGATCTTTGGGAGATGTAGAGTTGATTTTTCCTCAACTCCAATAGTCTCATTATATGCGCATGCCTTTCTATTTACCACATTTTTAGCATCACATTGCATATTTGGAGATTTGAATTAGGTCCATGTTATGTCATGTATATCATTATATTGGTTTGGTGGTCGATCTTTGTATCGTGTGATGTAATTTTGTAATTGGGAGTTGAGGGTTTAGCCGACCTTGTTGTCAATGTTGATGAATTGTATAAATAAGTGATATTGTAATGTAAATTGTGTGTTGTGGTTGTGTCTACATTATTAGAGAGTGGTGTATGTGCGAATAAAGATTCATCTTTCAGTGTTATGTATTGAGTAGAGATTGGTGTTGCAAAGTAGACAATTATGCTTTACCGAAATGAAAACATTAAGAAACCCCCTCTCAAAAAATTATATAAAATCTTGGCAAATTTTTAATTTTTTAAAAAGAAAATAATATTTTTTATTGTCTAGTCTTTCCTTTTTTTGATGAAAAATATTAATTTTATTGGCGAATTTTTTCTATTAATTTTTTTGGGTAGAAAATATTGGTGAATATTGAAAAATATTAAGAGTATGCATTAATTACTATTGTGAATCCTTTCATTTAAAAAATAGTTTTTTTTATAGAAAAGTAGAGGGCTGAAGGTGGAAATCATTAATGAGTTTAAACGGTAGGCTCTACTTTATTTAGTTTCTACCATTAATTTAAAATAATCTAATAACCCTCTTTATATTTTGTGAGATAAAATGTACCAACAGTTTGTAATACTCATGGGGCCAAAAATTTCTTTTAGACCATTGATTTTCGTTGAGGCCAAACAATTCAAAAGCAATTTCAACCCCTACAAGCATTACAACTTGTAGGTAAAATTTACCTCATGGAATACAATAAAGGTCATTAGATTATATTTTAAATCAATGGTGGCAACTAAAGATTGTTGATATAACCCTAAAGTAGCTAATAATTATGATATATTATTAGCGAATTAATTTAGATTTCTACAATGAATTATAAAAAATGGCGAATTTGATCCAATCATGTATTGAATAATGTGGTGAATCTTTTAGTTATAAAAAATTAATAAAATAAATTCTCTAGCGATTTAAATTACACTAAAATAAAAATTTGTAAAAATGTGGCGATTCAAGTTACCTTAGAAGTTGAATTTATTAGCCAAATTTTGATTCCCAAATTTCAAAAAATAGCCAATTGGCGAATATTAGCCACTAAAGTTTTCACTGATTTGGAGATGCTATTATTGCAATTCATTCCTTCCAGATTGTAGTCCAAATTTTGTTGTAAGTCAGTGAGACTTTCCTGAGGGTTGTAGCCTTCCGAGTCATTATCTTTTGAGCAGTGAGCTCTAGGCAATGTGTCTAAATGCATGTGCATTCGCCATTGTAATATTTTGACATACTACTACAGAGTATCATCTTATTGTGGGTAGGTTCCCACCGTGGTTTTTCCCTTAGCCGGGTTTTCCACGTCAAAATCTTGGTGTTGTGTGTTGTGTTATCAATTTGCTTATGTTTGTTGTTGGTACAATTTATCAGATTTGTTTTGTGATTAAGTTTGTAGATCCGGTGAAAACTGATTCATCACCCACCCCGCTCCCCCCTCTCAATTTTTCCTCATTGTTGTTGCCAACAAAACATAGTCAAGATTTAGGTTTTACCAAGTTTGGTTAACTATTTAAATCTAAGAAATATAAGCCGAACGGTGTGATTAAATATTTTCCCTTATAAGTTGGCTTTGATTATTACAATTTCCAAGCATACAATTAAAATATTTAAGTCCGAAATTGAATGGTCTGAAATATTAATTACTTGCATAAGGATTGAATTATAATTGGTTAATACTTAGTCAACTAAGAGTGGGGAAATAAAAGGGACCAATTAGCTAATTTTTGAACCCCAATGAATTGTAACGTTTGTTGGGTGGGTTGAAAATTATAGTTCTTATTCTAGCATATTCCAACAGGCTTATTAATTCACTAATTAATTTACTAATTAATGGTAGTGGGCAAAAGATAAAGTAGTTTGGGAACTGAGAAAGCTAGTCGAGTTGTGATACTGTTGGATAGAACCAGTTAGTTCCAAAAAGAATGAAAGATTAGAGAGAGAGGGGGGGATAGATGATTGTGTAGTAGCATCTTGATTCCTATGGCCAATGACTAGAGTTTAGGGGAAAATGCAATGAATCATCTAGCACCATTCTTTCTTTCATCATGAGCATCTACTCTGTCGATTTGAGTGCGAGGTTAAGATAGTCAAAAAGAAAGGGAAGGATAAAGTTAGTGATTGCAAGGCCAATCTCGATCATAAACATGATGCAAAGTGGGCAAAAAGTAAAAATCCAGATGTAGAGTACCTATCGTTTATGATGCAAAGAGGGTAAATAGTAAAATCTAGATGTAGAATACCTATCGTTTATGATGCAAAGTGGGCAAATAGTAAAATCTAGATGTAGAATACCAATTATTTACAATGCAAAGTGGACAAATAGTAAAATCTAAATGTAAAATACCTATCATTTATGGTATAAAATGGACAAATAATAAAATCTAAATGTAGAATAGCTATATTATATTTAGAAAGGTGTATAGATAATGTGAGGATTAAGTAAATATATTAGAATATGTGCATAAAAAGATATGGTGGAAGGCAGATGTGTGAGGATACAATATAATAAAAATGGATAGAAACTATCCCCCACCGACAAGGAAGCAAGTTTCCTACAAGGATGGATAGAGACAAGCAAAGATTCATTCAAACTTGTGTAGATAGACATGAAAAATGAAAAAAGATTCTTCTAAACATGTGGATGACTCTACGGACACATGTCTTTTCTTGCACAACTCACCTCCCATTACAGGGTACCTGCCTTCCATTTTCAATATAATTTCTCTCTCTCAATAAGATATACAGAATATTATGATTCCGTAATTGTTTCTTGGAGATTGTGCAGCACTAAATAAGTTAGAGAAAGAGGAGAAAAGTAAAAGGACGAGAATAGCAATTAGGGTAAGGCAAAAGAGCTTGAAATAGAAAAACATTATGCACTATTAGGGTAAGGCAAAAGAGGTTGAAATAGAAAAACATTATCCACTCTTGGTGTTTACATTAGCCAACAGGAAAACATGCAAGAATCTCACTTCCACGTTCTTTTCCTCATTTCACTCCAAAACGCCGTACGCCCCGCGTTACTTTTCGCCATAAAAAAATACGCATTGTCATGTCAACGGTCAGTCCCATATGGCATTCAACATGTTTTTTAGGAAGAAACGTTTCTTAAAAAGATAATTATGTCTTTAAGATTAAGTTGTCAGCTCAGCAAATGCTTCTTTTATTCCCCAAGTTTTCAGGGTAAAGGTAAAGAAGATTGAAATATTTAATCATCATCACCTTGTTATTGTTTCAATGGTTTTGAATGAGATTATAGGTATAAGTCGTCTTGTTGAATGCAAGGCCTTCATAACTAGAGGGATGAGACAGAGATCATGCCTCGAGCAACTTTAGTAGAATGGAGATCCTTTAGTTCTTGGGTTTTAGTCAAAAAGATTTAGTCTATGGTTCGTGTGATTTTTTCAGATTAAACAAATCTAGATTTGTAGAAAACCCTCAAACAATATCATCACACTTCATTCTTTTAGATCATTAAATATATTTAAGCCTATGTTTTAAAGAATATGATGCCAATATAATTTTTAATTATTATAGAGTAAATGATCATGATATTCTATGATATATGATTATAAAGCATAAAATTAAATAGATGATTGATAACAATATAATTTGCATTGAGAATATTAACGATTAAAACAATGATTCAATTGCTCTTCTTAATTGAAATTTATAGGTTTATACAAATCTCTTCATACTAACAATCAATCTAGTAATGCAGATTTGATTGAGGACCATGAGTTGATAGTGACCAGTATGTTGGTTTATATGAATTTGAAGATCATTTTCTATGTATAACTAAATTCGAGAGATGTTTTTTTCTATGTGATTAATTATTTTTCCATACAATGAAATTTCTTAAACTAAAATTAGTATGAGTCGTTGTATGTTATAGGTAACGTGAATAGTCAATCATATAAGGGTGTTCTTGTTGATTTAACTTTATTAGATAATGCATGGATAATTTTTTGTCTAATCATCATTTTCATTAAAAGACATATGTAGAATTTAGGAGTTTCAATTAAAATAACCAATGGTATTTTGATTGAGACTATGGGGTGCATCATGTTCCCTCTAGAGGTGGGTCTAAAAGAGGTTCTAGTTTTATGTCATTGTGTTCGCTCTTCAAATGTATTTCATACTTGACTTAGGCATTTATGGATATAGAAATATTAAGCAATATCATCTATGTTGTACCAATGTCTTAATTGTACTCATAAATGTAAGTTGGTTACACTTGTTATAAATTCTCATGTTCCTTTATTTGCATTAAGACATTTCACTTTAGATACATTTGTAAGATTACCTAAGATACCTCTTTATGAGTGTAATGATGTTGGCATGATTTGTATCATAAATACAACAAAGTTAAAATGATGAAGACAATATTTTTTTCATAAGATTGTAGGAATTTGTAAGAATCAAAAGTAAAATAGTTTATATGTCTTAATATTATAGAGAAGATAAATATACAAGGCCAAAAGCATAAAAAATAATAATTTGTAACTTATAAGAAAAACAAAGGTTTGGGTATTTGAATGCTAAAAATGATCCATTTGAAAAGAAAATAGAAATGTACAAAAAAAATAAAATAAATAAATATAAAAATTATGCATAAAAGCTATAAAATTGCTTCATATCCAAAAGGCCCTTTGAATGATTCATAAAGGATCTAATGTTTATACATCATGACATGGTTTTAGAACAAGGATAGTCTCTTGAATGTAGAAAATGTAATAGCTAGTATGAGATATCAAAATGTAAGTTTTGGTAGGAAAGAGGATATAAAAATTGGGTATTTTCCTTTTGCATGGTGAAATTATATATTATAACAAGCAATAAAAATGAGTCTGTCACAATGATTTTAAAATCATTGAGTGGGAAAATAAAAATGTCACCTTGTTAGAAGCAATGCTTAGTAATATTTTTAGATGATATCTTGTTAAGTTCTAGTTCTTATTCTCTATATGGGAGAGCAAATATCGAAATTGTATTATATGGTATAGGACATCAAAATGTAGGTTTTGGTAAGAGAGAGAATAATAAAAACTAAGTAATTTCTATCTATGATGAAAAATCAATTGTGATTGGCAATGAAAATGAAATTTTCATAGAGCTTCCAAAATTATTAAGGTAGAAATAAAAAATGTTATTATTCTAGAAATGGAAGATTAGTCGCACCTCTCTATGGCATCCCATGAAATTACAATTCTCAACCTTCCTTGTATTAGTGCATTTTGTTGGTCCCTTCCACTCTTTGATACATTTGTAAAATAGAAAAAAAAAATCTTTCTTTATGTGGTTGTTTAAATAATTAAATAAGGACACTAAATCTTTTGGATTTTACTTTACATCATATAGTGTATATGTTAAATAAATAGGTATTAGTTCAGTTGTCAATAATAAATAATATTCATTGGGGAACTTCCTACATGGACGTTGAATAAAGTAGTTGTACATGAGTAAATTTGATATGATTTATAAGCCATTATATAATCAATGAGAGAAAATTGATGAAATCATATACTATATAACATTTTATATATGTAACAATGATATAACAATATGTGTAATAATATTTGTGTTTTTTCTACCAATTTCAATATGGTATCAAAATTGTTACCATTCATGTAGATTCTGGAAGGCAGTCACCTCTAGTAATCATGATTCAAGTAACTATTACCAATTTTTCACAATGTGGATTTTCTCTATCAATTCCAATATGGCACCAAAGTAGTTACCATTCATTCAAAATATGGAAGAACACCTCTATAGATCACGATTCAAGAAACTACTACCAATTATTAATAAATACCACATGAATTTATTATTCATGTTGGATATTCACATCTCATGAGGCCCAAGATTCCTTTCAATTATTTGTATGAGACAATATACATAGATCTTTCTAGTTAAATTGTTCTACAGCTTATGCATTTGAGAAGATGAATTACTTGAGTAAACACATGCAAAAGAGAAGTCAAAGTAATTTGTATTAATTTGGATTAACTTGGATAGAGTTTCTAGAGTACCTAATTAAATGGAGTATCCTCAAAACTTCCTAAATGAATCTACACTTGGCATGAATATGTAAATTTGCTTCAGTATGTGGCATGAAAATATTCTAGGCATTTTTTATGACTAATTACTATTAATAATAGGCATTGAATCTTGAGAAGATATACATGAAGGATTTTCTCTAAAATTAAAACATCTTATTGAAAAATGAAAGTGTTTGATTGCTCGTACAAGTTAACTAGTAGTGAGTAGTTCTTCCTAATATGATATTTTTCTGTCATTAATAATTGGCATTACGGTTGTGTGTTGGTAATATATGCAACATGTTGTTATCATTGACGTCAACTTGATGACCTATCATACTTGATAGATGTTGAAGAGGTTGAGAAATGTATATTTGAGAGAATGTTTGATATTTGAGAGAGATGGTTTGATATTTGAGAGATATGGTTTGAATCATATGAAGACATGAAATCAACATGATTGAAATTGTGATATATAGTTTGAAAGATCAACAGTTGTATCTATGAAAATTTTACAATCTACATGAATGGTATCTACATGGTTAAGCTTATTACACATGCTTTATGTTTTGGTTAAGGGATGCAATTATATTGATGGATTTCTACATGTTCAAGAAGTTTGATGGATTTCAGTTGAGTCTTCATACTTGTGCATTTGAGGAAGTATTGTCTAAGACACATATTGCATATTTTCCCAAGAGAGTATATCTGTATTTTGGTTTGCATTCTTCTGCATTGTAATAATTTGTCCTATTTATCTAGATTTTAGTTTGTTTATTTGTAAGGAGTCTACTTTTAATTTTTCAAGTCATTAACCTTTCTACAGTTAGAGTTAGATGTGTCTTCTCTCTAGATTGCAGTATAACAAAGTCAAGTGTCTTAGTTATTCATCAGATTGCTTTGCATTCCTTTGGAGTAGAAGATATGCTTGTGTAGAATTTGGGATGTGATCAGTAAGGAATAATTATTCATCCATGTGAGTTTCAAATGATTTCATGCACCGCAATATGATATCCTATGTGTTGATGTATCATTGTCTGTCTAGAATGCCCTATTTCTATTAGTTCAGTGCGTTTCTTATTTTGTGCCAACACTTATTGGTAAATTTATTCAAGATATGGTTGTAGGGATGTTTAGACGGTCTAAATTATTTACATCTTGGTCTGTATGTTGTTTTTAGTTTCTTCCTGGTGCTGTAAAGATAAATGGTTAGTAGTTTTGGTGGTATTGTTGTTGTTTGGGCCGACAAAATTGGTTTCTTCATTTGTGGTTGATCTTTGTTGGTATTATGGATGTGTTGCATTAGTTTTGTCATTGATGTCAATACTTATCATTGTGGAGATATTTGGTTGTGTTCACCGGCATGTTCAGTGACTTATGCACAGTCACCGGTATCTGGTTCACTGATAGGTTATATTGTTCACCAACACTGAGGATGATCTGTTATCATCTGGAGTTTACTTGTTTATGTCGAAGACATTGTTTGGACACTTGGTTTTGGTGACTTGGTTATTGGTCTAATCGATTTTGCATATTTGTTGTTACCGACAAATAGGTCTAGGTTATGGACCGACAAGCGTTATCTATTCCAGATCAGCACGACACGTTATGGAGATGTTTTATTGATTGGTTATTATTGTAAATACATTGAGCCGACATCATGCATCACATATTGATTCATTTGTAATTGATTTAATTGTAATATTCTTAGTGAGCCGACCTACACATTTGGTCTTAGGTTTTGGTATATATGTAAGATCTCATTTGTGAGATTAAGTAAGGAAGAAGATGTGGTAAAGGATTGTAATAAGGTATATGCGAATATAAGCAGAGCTATACACGCAGACATCATTTGAAGATTCAAGGAAGGTATGAAGAAGACAATCAGAGCTTAATCGATACTGAATCCAGCATATGAAGATGCTATTTTGAGCAGTACATTATCATTAGATTTAACCATCCAATTGTAGTTAGTGTGACTCCCATTTTGTGATTGAGCAGTGAGCTCTAAGCAGTTGACCTTTCTGCATGTGCAGACCCCATTTGTACACACATATTATCTGCATTAGTATCATCTGATTGTGGGTAAGGTTTCCCACCGTGGTTTTTCCCCTTACAGGGTTTCTACGTACAAATATCCATGTTATGTGTTGTGGATGCTATTTGTCTTTCTGTTTCATGCATTAAACTTTACCAATACTGTTATTAACTATTAAACTGTCTACCGGCATTAAGTTTGGTTTACCGGTATTATGCACTAAGTTTGGTTAAGTTATATTTGGGTTAAAATGAAATATCCCTAGCCAATTTTTTTTGAAATTTTTGATCAACTTAATTACAACAACTATATGAGTGATCAATTAGTTCTGAGAAAAAGTATTTGATTTGCTGAAGCAACCCTAACCAGAATGGCACCGTGTGGATGAGCATTGGTCAGAGGATCTTAGTTGCTTATGCAAAGAACTCTAACCAGTATGGCGCCGGGATGGCGAGCATTGGTCAGAGGGTCCCTGAAATCTAGAACTGGAAGGAACTCAACGCCAAGTATGTGCTACCCACTCCAGACGGATAGGGGCTACCATATGACGGAGTGAAACTTAAATGCTTGAATTTAATTGATTGCAGAAACTGAAAAGACACTCGACATCCAGGATGTGCTTTCAATCCCAACAGGGAGAGGAGCTACCATAGGATGGAGGTAGATAAGATAAGTTTGGTTAGCTTGACAATTACAATCAAGATCACAGTTCAAGACTGCCAGTACTACTGGTCAGAGTACAATCAAAAGAAATTCTTTCACAACTCCCCTTTAAGAAGAGAGTTTCTGATTCAACACAAATCTGCACATTCAGCCGCGAACCCATGGATCACTGCCAACAGCTCATTTCGTCCTCGTACAATCTTCTTTCCTCCGGAAACTAATTGCAAAATGCCTTGGTGACGTGGAAACCTGCGAAAGACTCAAACAACACTGCAAAACCCTCACAATGAAAAATGGCACGATTTCCAATGCATTTAAAATGGTACGGCTGGCTGCAAAATACGATTTGTCATTAAAAATAAATGCATGAACCAAACTTGCTGAAACCCTAGGAAATGAAACGCCTAGGTGAGGCAAATGCAAAGAACTAATACCCACAATGCAATTTTTTTGTATTTTCTGGTTGTGAACAAAACATGAAATTAGTCGCGGGAATTCTGGATGCAGAAAACTGAATGAACTATAAGCCTAAATGATTACAATGAAAACTCTGATGATAAACTACGGCTAAATGCAATTACATAGAGAATATAATCACCCTAGTTGCTATCTTTCAAGCAAGAAGAGATGCCTATGCTAGAAGGCTTCCATTCCTTGAAGCATGTCCAGAGCCAGACGGCTGCCCAAATACAAATTCTGCCAAAAGATCCCTTCAATCCTCCCAAGACTCCAATAAATAGCTTCACTTGCCTCCTCAAAACCCTAATTCGATTTCCAAGGCAAACCCTAATCCCCTCCTCAACATGGCGCCATCACACCTAGCCAAAAAGTCAATGAAATAATATAAAAATATCACCTTGGTAAGTTTCGCCATGTTTGGACTTTGGCCAAGGATAAAATATTAATTAAATCCTCCATGAGGGCGCCACCCATAAAGTCCCCCTTTTAAGTGATGTGTTTTTAAGTTGTTGGACTAGGCCAAGGGGGGATAAGCAACTTTATAATTATAATGATTATTTAATTAAAATAAAGTTACTTGACCACACAACTCCAAAATCTGAAGCTAGAACCTGACCATGCTCCTGGAGTTAACTGAACAGGATGTAGAGATTGCCCGATGCCACGCGAGCCCTGCCAAAAATAGAACTTACTAAAAATAGTAAATTCTGAAAACTGCTCCAAAAACTGAGATGAAGACATCGTTGCGAAGCCCTCTGAACCATCAGAAAAAGCCGACGATGAACCCATCCAAAAAGACCTCCTCAAAAATAGGAAACCCTAATTTTACCCTCCGACTGGCCTCCGAGCTTCCTAGAAAGAGACCAACGGTTGCAGAAAGGATCAGGTTTGAGAAGGGGTCATTACAGTCCGCCCTCCCCAAGATTGCTTGCCCTCAAGCAATCGCAACCCAGGATGCTGCAATATCTCATCATTTTCCCATGTTGCATCCTCCAAAGGTAGGTTCTTCCACTTCACTAAATATTCTCTGACAGTTCTATTCCTCAAAGAACGTTCTCTGACATCAAGTATCTCCTCGGGAACTAGAATCAATAGTCCTTCTTCGTCCAACGGTGGGAACTGTGAAGAAGCAACCACATTGTGTCCAAGTGCCTTCTTGAGGCGAGACACGTGGAAGACATTATGCACTCTGCTATCTGAAGGTAGCTCTAATTCATAAGCTACAGCCCCAATCTTCCTGATGACCCTAAATGGTCCATAGAAGCGCGGTTTCAGCTTCTCAGCTCCACTCTTCTTGAGAGTAGACTGTCTATAAGGTTGTAACCGGAGGTAGACCATGTCCCCAACCTCAAAAGAACGCTCTACCCGTCTCTGATCAGCATATAACTTCTGCTGATTCTGTGCAGTCTGCAAATTATCCTTTAAGGACCTCATTATGTCTTGACTCTGCTGCAATAAATCCTTGGCTAAAGGGGCTTTGCTATCCCCAAACACCAAATCTGCAAAGCTGGGTGCTTCATACCCATAAAGTGCCAAGAAGGGAGACATTTTGATTGACATATGATAGGTAGAGTTGTAGCAATACTCGCCTATATGCAGCCACTTAACCCAAGCTTTCTGCTGCTCTGACACATAATTTCTCAAGTAGCCTTCCAGCCACTTGTTCACAACTTCAGTTTGCCCATCAGTTTGGGGGTGATAACTTGTGCTTGGAGTCAGCATAGTACCACTCATTCTAAAGACTTCCTGCCAAAATGTACTTAGGAACTTACTGTCCCTATCACTTACAATATTCTTTGGCAATCCATGAAGCCTAAACACTTCTCGAAAAAATAAATCTGCAACTTGGGCTATAGAAAAAGTACTAGTAATGGCAAAGAAATGAGCAAACTTGGTTAATCTGTCAACCACCACGTAAATGCAATCCCTCCCTTGGGCCTTGGGCAACCCAGTGATGAAATCCATTGAAATGCTTTCCCATTTTTGATTGGGAATGGGAAGTGGTTGCAGCAATCCGGCGGGCAATGTATGCTCATTCTTATTCGCTTGACAAACAGGACATTCCTGAATGTAGCGTTGCACCTCCTTCTTCAGACCTTTCCAAGAAAACCTTTCGCGGATCTGCCTATAGGTCTTGAAAAAACCTTGATGGCCAGCAACTGGGATGTCATGAAAATTCACAAGGATCTTTCTTTTGAGCTTAGAATCAGCCACCAAAAAGATTCTTCCCTTATAGTGAATCAATCCCTCAACCACCTGATACTTCTCATCATGGAAAGTACCTTCTAAAATGCTGGTTGCAAACTGATTTTTGGCATAATCAGCAAGCAACATGTCTCTCCAATCTGCAGTAAGCTCACACAATGAGCTAAGATGAGGCCGTCGGGAGAGAGCATCGGCCACGACATTATTTTTCCCTTTGACATATTCAATGTCAAAGTCGTAAGCTTGCAGCTTACTCACCCATTTCTGTTGCCTCTCATTTAAATCCTTCTGGTGCATAAAATGCTTGAGGCTATTGTGGTCTGTTTTTACCACGAACTTGTTTCCCACCAAGTACTACCTGAACTTGGCTAATGCATGCATAATGGCAAGCATTTCTTTGTCATAAATTGAATAGGATCTCTCCACACCCCTCAATTTTCTGCTCTCAAACACGATAGGGTGTTTGTCTTGCATCAGGACAGCGCCAACTCCTTCACCTGATGCGTCACACTGCAACTCAAATGGTTTGGAAAAGTCTGGAATGGCTAGAACTGGACACGAGCTCATGATTTTCTTAAATTTATCAAACACCTCTTGAGCTCTTTCGGACCAAACAAAGGCCCCCTTTTTGGTGAGATCAGTAAGAGGAGCTGCATTCTGGGAATACCCCTTAACAAACCTCCGATAAAAACCACATAGACCTAGAAATCCTTTTAATTGAGTCAAGTTCTCGGGAGGTGGCCAATCCATTACTGCTTTTATTTTCTCCGGATCCACCTTTACTCCCCCAGCACTGATTATGTGACCCAAGTACAATAACTCCTCCATTCCAAATTCACATTTGGAAGCTTTTGCAAACAAACTTTCTGACTCTAGGGTACTAAGCACTACCTCCAAATGTTTAAGGTGCTCATCCCAAGTCTTGCTGTAAATCAGGATGTCATCAAAAAATATCAGCACAAATTTCCTTAACTGATTCTGAAAGACACGGTTCATGCAAGACTGGAAGGTGGCTAGAGCATTAGTCAACCCAAAGGGCATGACTAGGAATTCAAAATGGCCATAGTGGCATCTGAAGGCTGTCTTTTCCACGTCAGATCCCCTCATCCGAATCTGGTGGTAGCCCGACCTCAGATCGATCTTCGAAAAGAACTTGGCCCCATGTAACTCATCAATGAGTTCATCAATTCTGGGAATGGGGTATCTGTTTTTGATGGTGCTTTGATTCAAAGCACGATAGTCCACGCACATGCGCATGGTCCCATCTTTTTTCTTAACAAGCACTACTGCTGAAGCAAAGGGACTCTTGCTTGGGCGAATGAAACCCATCTCCAGGAGTTCTTGAATATTCCTTTCTATTTCATCCTTCTGCCTCTTTGGATACCGGTATGGAGTTGTGATCACTGGTTTAGCTCCTTCCTTGAGCTCTATAATGTGTTCTGAACCCCGTTCAGGGGGAGGTCCAGGAGGCAAGTCGGCAAAAACTGCACTCTTCTTCGCAAGCAGAGACTGGATATCAGGAGGTTGATCACGCTTAGCCTCAATGGGACTTGCAGGGAGGATCATACATTCGGCAACCCATTCAACTTGATCATGACGGATCAGTCTTGCCATTCTTTTGAATGACACCACTCGCGGACCTCCATTAGACATGCCTCTTAGAACTACTCTCTTCCCCTCTGATTGAAACTTTAACTCCATAGTTTGCAGATTCAAGGAGATCTCTCCAAGAGATCGCAGCCATTGAATACCTAAGACAGCATCAGTATCCCCAATGTGTACTACGTAGAAGTCATCCTTGACTTCGTAGTTTCCCAACTGCATGGTCATGTTTGAAATCTTCTTGGTGCAAGAGATATGAAATCCATCTGCAACCATGACCTTGAACCCTTCAAACTCTTCAGTTTGCAGCCCCTTCTTGGCTACTACAACTTCATCAATGAAGTTATGTGTTGCTCCGGTGTCGATCAAGGCAACAATTCGCTGCCCTTTGATCATCCCACGAACCTTGAATGATTCGTTTCTTTGAAAACTAGAGAGCTGGGCCAAGACTCCACCACACTCCTTTTCATCTCCAGATTCTTCTGGGGCTCTATCACCTTCACTTTCTTCATAATCAGATTGCTGGTCGGATAAATCAGACCCACTTTCACCAGCAGAATAATATTCAATCTGATTGAACTTAACCCCCTTTTGGCAAACATGATCTTGAGACCATTTTTCTCTACACCGAAAACATAACCCTTTCCTTCTAAGTTCATTCAGGGTTTCTGGATCCAATCTGGTAACATTTGGATTGCGGTTCTTGAACTCTTGGTGTTGAGGTCTCAAGGGTGGTCTATGCTGAGGCCTTTTTCCCTTATCCCTTTTCTGAAAGGGGGAATTTGACTGAAACTTGGCCTTAGGAGCAGCCCACTCCATGTTCCTTGCCTTTTTCATGGCTTCTTGCAGTGATGGAGGGTCAAAGGCTTTGATCCAACCTTTGAGAGGTTCTGTCAACCCTTCACTAAACAAAATCACCAGTCTCCTTTCCGTGATTCCAGTCACCATGACTGAGAGCCTTTGAAACTCTGCAATGTAAGCCTCGACCGTACTATATTGTCTCAGTTGAGCAAGCTCTCTGAAATGGATTTCAGGATCCTTCTTCTCAAACCTCTCGATGAGCCTAGTGGTGAACTCATCATACATTGTGATAGATCGATGACCAAGAGTAATGAGGCCATGGTACCACCACTCGTGCGCTACTCCGTCCAGGTGCAGCGTAGCGAACTTAATCGCTTCTTCTTCTGCCATTGGCCTAAGAGCTAGATAGTTATCCAGCTTCTGAATCCAAGCTCGGGCTGAATTAGTCTCACTTCCGTCAAAGTGTGGAAGGATAACTTTGTTGACAGCTTGGTACAAATCCCCTTGATTGAATGATCTCCTTTGGTCATAATACCTCCCTTGTCCTTTGTTTTTCCTTTTATGATCCATAAAATCATTATAAGACATATCCATTTTGATGTCATCAGGCAGAGAATCATACTCTGCTCTACCGAGTCTCAACTGCTCCACAAATGAAGCATTCTCCTCGGAATCTGGCTGGTTGATTGTAGGTGCCAGGAAAGTGGGTTTAAAGGGCCTGGAAGATATGTTGGTATTATTAGGTACTACCCGGCCTGCATGTTCATCTTGGGGTTTGGAGGCACTATATTCTCCTCTATGGCCTGAGTTATTCTGAGGAGTGGTGTTCTGACCCACTCTTCCCATCATGAGGGATACCATGTCCATTAAAGCATCCATCTTCCTTTCAAATCTCTTCCCAGGACTCAGAGATCTTTCTCTTTCCTTTCCACTATCATCTTTGTTGCGGGTGAACCCCTCATTTCCCCCGATTGACCTTTCTCCTTCAGCCATGTTAGATTCCCCGGAAGATTCCCAGTGAGCCCTTAAGACTTCTGAGGCTGTCTGACCCTCAGGAGGTTGATGAAACTGGAATTGTTTCCCAACCTTCTTATCTTCTCTTGCCCAGTATCTTTTTTCTCTGTCACTCATATACAGACTTGCTCACAGGATGGCAGGATCTTGGCTCTGATACCACTGAAATATCCCTAGCCAATTTTTTTTGAAATTTTTGATCAACTTAATTACAACAACTATATGAGTGATCAATTAGTTCTGAGAAAAAGTATTTGATTTGCTGAAGCAACCCTAACCAGAATGGCACCGTGTGGATGAGCATTGGTCAGAGGATCTTAGTTGCTTATGCAAAGAACTCTAACCAGTATGGCGCCGGGATGGCGAGCATTGGTCAGAGGGTCCCTGAAATCTAGAACTGGAAGGAACTCAACGCCAAGTATGTGCTACCCACTCCAGACGGATAGGGGCTACCATATGACGGAGTGAAACTTAAATGCTTGAATTTAATTGATTGCAGAAACTGAAAAGACACTCGACATCCAGGATGTGCTTTCAATCCCAACAGGGAGAGGAGCTACCATAGGATGGAGGTAGATAAGATAAGTTTGGTTAGCTTGACAATTACAATCAAGATCACAGTTCAAGACTGCCAGTACTACTGGTCAGAGTACAATCAAAAGAAATTCTTTCACAACTCCCCTTTAAGAAGAGAGTTTCTAATTCAACATAAATCTGCACATTCAGCCGCGAACCCATGGATCACTGCCAACAGCTCATTTCGTCCTCGTACAATCTTCTTTCCTCCGAAAACTAATTGCAAAATGCCTTGGTGACGTGGAAACCTGCGAAAGACTCAAACAACACTGCAAAACCCTCACAATGAAAAATGGCACGATTTCCAATGCATTTAAAATGGTACGGCTGGCTGCAAAATACGATTTGTCATTAAAAATAAATGCATGAACCAAACTTGCTGAAACCCTAGGAAATGCAACGCCTAGGTGAGGCAAATGCAAAGAACTAATACCCACAATGCAATTTTTTTGTATTTTCTGGTTGTGAACAAAACATGAAATTAGTCGCGGGAATTCTGGATGCAGAAAACTGAATGAACTATAAGCCTAAATGATTACAATGAAAACTCTGATGATAAACTACGGCTAAATGCAATTACATAGAGAATATAATCACCCTAGTTGCTATCTTTCAAGCAAGAAGAGATGCCTATGCTAGAAGGCTTCCATTCCTTGAAGCATGTCCAGAGCCAGACGGCTGCCCAAATACAAATTCTGCCAAAAGATCCCTTCAATCCTCCCAAGACTCCAATAAATAGCTTCACTTGCCTCCTCAAAACCCTAATTCGATTTCCAAGGCAAACCCTAATCCCCTCCTCAACATGGCGCCATCACACCTAGCCAAAAAGTCAATGAAATAATATAAAAATATCACCTTGGTAAGTTTCGCCATGTTTTGACTTTGGCCAAGGATAAAATATTAATTAAATCCTCCATGAGGGCGCCACCCATAAAGTCCCCCTTTTAAGTGATGTGTTTTTAAGTTGTTGGACTAGGCCAAGGGGGGATAAGCAACTTTATAATTATAATGATTATTTAATTAAAATAAAGTTACTTGACCACACAACTCCAAAATCTGAAGCTAGAACCTGACCATGCTCCTGGAGTTAACTGAACAGGATGTAGAGATTGCCTGATGCCACGCGAGCCCTGCCAAAAATAGAACTTACTAAAAATAGTAAATTCTGAAAACTGCTCCAAAAACTGAGATGAAGACATCGTTGTGAAGCCCTCTGAACCATCAGAAAAAGCCGACGATGAACCCATCCAAAAAGACCTCCTCAAAAATAGGAAACCCTAATTTTACCCTCCGACTGGCCTCCGAGCTTCCTAGAAAGAGACCAACGGTTGCAGAAAGGATCAGGTTTGAGAAGGGGTCATTACATAAAATTAATAGACAACTGATTCACCCCCCCCTCTCAGTTGCCTCCGGGTCCTAACAATTGGTATCAGAGCCAAGTCTTTTTGCAGAAGTTTAACAACTTGAGGAGATTCTATGGCAACTAACTATTTCAGGAAGGACAGTTTGAAGCTTGATGGAACTAACTATGGTATAGAGAAGATCATAATGGAGACACATCTGAATTGCATTGGAAAAGACATATAGGATGTTACAAATAATGGCTATGTTGGTCCTACACAGAGTCAACCTAATCCACCAACCTTGGCTAAAGATCAGGAGAATGATTGCAAAGCAAGAGAAGCACTTTTGAGCGCATTGTCAGATCAGCAAATCATGGGATTGCTAGACTGATCTACTACTAAAGCTATTTGGGATAAATTGGAGACATTGAATGAAGGTGATACTGCTATCAAAATTGCAAAACTGGAATGCTTCCGGGTTAGGTATGAAAATCTGAAAATGGAAGAAGATGAAAGGATTTCTGCTTTTATGGAAAGAGTTAATGAATGTAATGCCCCGCCAGGAAACCCCAAAGGGTTTAAGTTAAAAACACTCAAATAGAGTGTAAATATTTTTTTTTTTAATAATATTTAAGAGTATTACTGATTAGTTACAACATTAAGATAATTTTGGAGTTATCTAAAACTAGATAACACAGCGGAAGGCTAAACAAACCTAAGGAGTTTCCCAACGCGATTACGTAACCTTACACCTAACTCAACTCGTGTCAATTGATCCCATAAGCCAGATATCTTAATTACGAGATAATGCATAAGACATGATTATATATATGTTCAATGATTTGACATCTTATAATTTTAGGAAGCACTCATTTACTTTAGGTGGTTAGGAGGCCAACATGAGGTTATTTACTCAATGCACTTTAAAACATAATTAAACTAAGAGGCCACCCATAAGGTTCAATACGACAAATATCACGAAGTCCATTCATTTGGGTTTAAGGTAACCACCCACAACTGATAACTTTCTTTAATATTAAAAGCATGGCTAATAAGATGTGATTCTTTTATTAAGGATTAAACTACCATTAATAGAGTGAGGTTCCATCATTTGAATTCAAGCATACCCAACTAATGGGTCGTAGTTTCTTTATGGAGGATAGAGTGCAAGTAGCCATAGAGTTCATTCATTGAAGTTTTAATAATGCTAATAAAAGGAGCTCAATTCATTAAGGTGAAAATGTATTAGGTACATATGAGTGCATCCTTTAAATTAAAATATAGTTAGCAAGATGAAATTCATCATTTCAGGATTTAAAATATAAGTTCATAGTGACGTTCTTCCATTAGGATTAAAATACAATTATCTTATTGCATATCACTCTTTTTAGTTAAATGAAGTTAATATGAAGAGATACATTTGCTAAGATTAAGATATAAACAACTATATGAATCCTTCCCTTTTCAGTTCAATTTTAGCAATCATAAAGAAATTCATTTATTAGGGTTATAATTATGGATGACTAGTTGAGTTCACCCCATTTTCAAGTTAATTTTGGTAAGGATTATTTGTTATGATTACAACATAAATAACTAAATAAATTCATCCAATATAGTGAAATATAATTAACATGGCGATACTCATTTACTAAGATAAGGAGGTAAATACCTATATGATGTTCATCCTTTAGATTTCAATCTAGAAATTACGATATTAATTCTAACTTTGTTTCCCATTCACATTCGTTTCATTTATAAGCTTTATAACAAGTTAATCCAATAATGGTGACCTAGCGAGGTTCTTTCCACTATTACTTCTTTTAATTAACATAAACAAAATACTTTTCCATAATCATAATTACAATCTTTTATGAACCTGATTACTACATTTATCAAGATGACTAAATTTATGCACTTTGATTTAGCTTCATTAAATTCCCATTATACACTTATGAAAAGCAACCATACATGATAACTTAAAGTATGAATTAAAGAAACAAGGCATTGCATAACACGGATATGATCTCAGAGTTCACCCCTAAAGGGCTACATCTCCGGGTCTGCTCAACTGCAAGACCCCTCTGACATTCAATATAGTTAGGAATACATAATTACATGTCTTTTACATCTTTGCCACTAAGGCGAAACAACCAATATAGAACAGACACCTCGGTCGGAAATTACATAATGATCCCTTTTGAAGAGGATCCAACTAAACACATCAAAGCAATTACAGGCTCTATTGACAGATGATACTCTGACTAGGGATGTGACCGGCTATGACCAACACAAGCAACCAGATGATAGGGTCCAAACAAACCTATCAAGGCCTTGCCAATACTTAACACAAGCGAAAAACATAAATTAAACTTGCCATATTTTCCATTATCTATTTCTCGTTATCGGGAAGGGAAGTAACTAAACTATTTATTTTACTAAAGAAGATATCATTAACTTCCAAACTTCCAATCGTTACATTACTAAATTTCTGATGATCCTATTAGCATATCATTTGAGCTTTCAAAATTTCCCTTGACGAACTTAAAAATACTTATACATTTCAGATTTCCATTCCTAAGTTCTCAGAATGATCAGATCGAATCACAATTTGTTCTTGAATATCGTAGTATTTTAAAAAAAAGAAATCACCAATTGTTAAATACTATTCAATATATACATATAAATTTCCTTCAAAAATATATATATATTAATCATATTATTTAATAACGTTCCAATTTCAAATTTATTGTTTATTAATACATATAATAACCTTCACATTAAATATGTATTAATAAAAATTAATTATTATTTTAAAACTTTATTAAAAAAAAACTATTAATAAAACCAAATTAATTATTTTATCATATTGTAATTTTTTTTAAATAAAAATAAATTAAAAAAAAAAGAAAACTAAAATAACAATGGGGGGGGTTCCACGTGGACCCCACGTGGCCCCCATGGTAGCTCACGCTACCATTGGTAGCGCTGCTACCAAATGGTAGCAAACGGCTGCCATGGGCAGCACTGCTACCATTTGGTAGCAGTCCGCTACCATGGTAGCAAACGCTACACCCCATGGTGGGGGTTTATCCCTGCCATGGGGGTTTCTTGTTATTTTTTTTTTGTTTTATATTATTTTTTTTTGGAAATTTCTTCTTTAAAAAAAATTTATCTACTGTCAAAAAAAAGTCACATAGCAAAAAAATACAGTCTCCTAGAGACTTTAAAATTTCATTTTCTAGCAGCATGGTTTTCTCATATTTAATTTTTTTTTTTTTCCTTTTTAAAAAAAATCAAACACCATCATGGCCAGGGAGATTGATTTACACAAATTAATAATAAATCAAAACCCCATAAAAGTAAAACAGTAATAAACTAAAAACCCCCAAATTTTCTTTCATTCACAGTCACTAATATATTTTTTTTTTGAATGACAAGGGTTTCAAAATAATAGAAGAAATTGTTCAATAACCCTCCCATTAAGCAAATCTTTGGCACAAGGAAGCTCTCTTCTCACACAAAGATCCAACAAAACTAATCTTTAACAATTTTCTACAATGAAACTTACTCATGGACAAACAATGGAAAATCAGAAAAACCAAAATTGCAAGAACAACATACAAGCCCCCTTTTTTTTTTTCATTTTTTTTTTGGGATGAAAGAGATTCCTACCTCAACAAGCTTTCCTAGACGGATTTTGATGATGAGCCCCCAAATCTGCTGCTCTAAAACTCCATCTTTGTCCAAAATCTCCAATCTCCCTTCCAAAACCATTTTTTTTCCAAAAAGATGACCCAAGGAAAGAACCCCCAAAAACATTTCAAAAACTAGGTTAAATGAGAAACCCCATTTTTTGACCTAATTTTCAATTTCGAATTTAGGCATTTATTTTTAAAATAAAAGAAAATGAAAAATGGAAATCATTCCTTTCCATTATTCAATACATCTTATTCGCTTTTCTTATTTAAAATTAAAATGCTTCTATTTCTTATTTAATTCTAATTTTAATTTCTCCATATTACTTTAGCCAACATTTATATTTTGAACTATTAACAAGGGTAAGGTATTTAAATTAATTTAAATTTCCAAAAATCAATCCCGTATACTATATCAACTTAACAAGTGAAAAGAAAATAATTTCTTTTAAATAATAAAATTTACCCTTTCCCTTCCAAAATGCGAAAATGATTAATTTATTTCTATTTCCCAAATGACTTTAAATCTTTCCTTTCTAAAACGCATAACTCATTAAATTCGTTATTTTAAAATTAGCTATTAAATTAACTCGCTTTAACATAATAAAGCGACCTTTTTAATAAATGACTAATCTCATGAAAGAAATCTATTTACTCTAATTTTCTCAACTACTAATGCGTAAATGAACACATTAATTCAAGTTAACTACTTTAAGCTTGCTACAATTATAATTAAAGCAATCTCTTTAAATTAACGATTAATCATATAAAAGAAGCTACCTATTTAAATTTCTAAATTACTAATGCGTACATCTACTCATTAAATTGAATTTAATACTTAGGATAACAAACTCCACTTACCCCGTGTAAGGCACGCAAATCGAGGAAGTCTACCAAATCACACGACACGCAACCCAACGAAAAGAAAGCCCCATGAACCACTCACGACGCTCACCTAACCATGGCTAAGGCAAGACGAGAGTTTTATGACCCCCAAATCCGAATTCTGAGGATGGAGGAGGTTTACTCACACCTGTGAATCCTGAAGGAGATGAACCTCGCCCTAGGCGGTGTTGTACCTAAAATCTCCTGCACCCATGAATCACGCAAGCATACATATACATATACATATTCAATGAAGGCGTTAGTCCGAGATTTATCACAAGAGTTAGGAAACAATTACATTTACACAAGAATCGATGCAAAAGCACAATAATAGGTACACACGATTATTTATATTATCTAAACTCCACATTGCATCACAGTTAACCTACCATTCAAGAATGTCACATAGGAAGTCAATCAAGGTCAAGCGGCTTTTACAAGTCCGACCAGGGTAGGGGCATTACAATGAAATTGTTTTGGGTGTACAATATTGTGGAGGATCCTTAAGTGAAGATGAAATTGTTTCTAAATTTTTAAGAGCATTGCCACCAGCATACAAAATGAAAATAACTGCTATTAATGAATTGAGAACAATGTCTAATACATCAGTATCTAGAGATAATTTGATTGGAAAACTTTCAGCTTTTGAACTTGAGGAATTTGGTCCTATTGCTACAATTAAGACAGATTTGGCTTTCAAAGCTTCATCATATGCAACATCATCATCATCATTTGAAAAATCTGATTGGAAAGCACTCTATGCTAGAGAACTTGAAGAAATAAGAAGAGAGAATGAAGAACTTGAAGAGCTTGAAGCTCTATTTGCAAGGAAAATGCCTAAAGGTCCAGTTGGAAGTAAGTATGAAGGGAAAGCACCATTTAAATGTTTTAACTTCAATAAAATTGGTCATATGACATCTAGGTGTCCTGATAGACATGCAAGACTGAAAGAAGAAGCTAAAAGAACATATAAGCCTAACCCTGAATATCAGAGATATGAATTAAGAAGAATAGAGACAAATCATGTTACTATGCTAATGAAGGAGTTATTGATGATTCTGATGAGGAACCGACAGACAATGGATGGGCTTTTGTTGCAATAACAAAAGATCAACTGACACCTACTGTTCAATCAGTAGAGCAGGCCCTGACAACTAAAATTGAAAAAAAGGATGAATGGGTCATTGATTCTCAATGTTCACATCATATGACTGGTGATGAAAGTAAATTCTTAACCTTTCAGGAATACAATGGAGGTCTAGTAAGATTTGGGGATGACAAAGCTTGTTTGATCAGAGGAAAAGGCACTATATCTTTTGATGGCAAGCACAATATTGACAAATTTTATTATGTTGAAGGTTTGAAGCATAATCTTTTGAGTGTTGGTTAATTAGTTGAAAAAGGATTTCAGTTACAATTCAAGAATGGTAAATGCAAAATAACGAATAGAACTGGTTTGGAAATTGCAACCGGTAATCAGACTAGAGGTAATATCTTTCATTTGAATAACAATGAGAAGACATTCTTGATTGCACATATTCATGAAAGTTGGTTATGGCATAAGAGACTTTGTCATGTAAATTTTGATTGCATTGTGAAAATCAGTACAACTAAAGCAGTAAGGGATTTACCTACGATTGTTAAACCTCACAATCTGGTATGTAAAGAATGTCAATTTGGAAAGCAAGTTAGAGCAACTGTTAAGAGTATTCCAGAAAAATCCAATAATGTTCTTGACTTAATTCATACTGACGTATGTGGTCCAACAAGAACTAAAAGTTTACAAGGAGATAGATATTTTATACTAATTGTAGACGTATAAAAATGACCATATTCCTAAATGAATATTTTATGTTTATTTCTCTATTTAATTAAATCCAATTTAATTAAATTATCCACATTCTTCTATTTTATTAAGTAAATTACTCAATTTATTTAAATAAAATTCACTATATCCATTTAATGAATAAATCATTTTATTCAATTAAATCCCCCCTATCCACTTTTAATCAAATTCAAATTTAATTAAATAGTTATCCTAAATTGAATAAATCTAATTTATTTAATTTCCCAAACTTCGACCAAATTGAATGAAATTATTTAATTCAATTAAATCCTATTATCCCCCCATCCACTTGCAAAATCCCAAACCCCTTCCTAATCCCTTCTAGAATCTTCTAATCGCTTCTAATTAACCTAACCCTCCTCTAAACTTTTTCACATCCCTAAGCAAAGGGAAGTCACTTCTCAAAAACCTTAAAGTCTTTGATAACCATTGAAGGTTTTCAACCTTCAACCACTAAAACCCTTAAAGTCTTTGAAAACCATTAAAAGCTTCCAACCTTCAACCACTTAATCCCTAAAGTCTCCAATAACCATTAATGGTTAATTCAAACCTTCCCACATGGTTAAAACATTTGTTTTGACTCAACCTCTATCCAACCCAAGGGTCTCATCAGGTCATTAATGCTTTGACCATGATTATCTCTTAATCATTTGCACAAAGGTTTATCTTTGGATTAACTCTTAATCCAGTGGGTAGGCCTAACTTAGACTTGACCCTTAGCCTTTAGATAACCATGAGGTCTTCTCAGGCCTTTAATGCCTCCAACCTCTTCTCTCAACCCAATCCTATGTTGACACTTGTCACCATTTCATTGGTACAAATTGTGCACATGGATCCCCAACTTTCAAACCTAGCATGCTTAGATTACTTTCTTTATCATTTTAGTTCAATCATAGACTAAATATAGTATGCTAGGATAGTATTCATACTAATCTTGTCATCTTATCATTTAGTTTATTGCATTTTTAGCATCATACATAGCTTCATATCTATTTCATACTAAATCAATCAAAAGCATCTCTCGTTCTCATATTTGCCATCCCTAAACCATTTTGCTAAGTGATCTGAGAGCAAAAACGTTGGTTTAAGGGACATTGTGAGATAGAGAACCATGGGACCCTCCTGGGGAAGCTGAGTAACACTACGTTACTCCATAGCTTGCATCAAGAAGTCCCGTGTGTGTGTGTGGACTAGTATTTAATAAATTTTCACATATTAAGTTTTATTCGCCCACTTTTCCACCATACATTTCTGGCGCCCACCGTGGGGCTTTACCCCAAATAACAAATCGTTTTTTCAAATTGATCACTTTTGCAGGTCCGCGGGAAACAAGAATCAACACATCGAAAACATTCAGTAGCGCATCCGCCTAACAGTCTAGCGCTTCTAGCCTACTGTTTAGCGCGTGGGCTCTCTGTTTTAGCGCGTGAAGTCCATTTCTTAGCGCATGAGTCTGTTTAACAAATTTTTCCTGTAGGTCTCGACACGGGCAAAACACAGAATAGCGCATCGAGCTGACATATTAGCGCATCAAAACTCCATTTTAGCGCTTGTAATACATAATCCAGCGCGTTGAACTCAAACATTAGCGCATCAGATTTAAATTTTCCTTGCAGAACTGTTCGCAGAAAAAGACAAACATAGAATAGCGCATTTAGAGAACTGAGTAGCGCGTCTACCATAAAGTTTAGCGCATCGCACATATATTGTAGCGCGTACAGTTTGTTCTGTAGCGCATCAAAACAAAAAAAAATAAAAAATTATTGTAACCGAATTAAAATTTTAGACTTGTAGAAGTCCTCCAGAATCACCTGACATTTTATCTTTTTGTTTGTTTGCAGGGTTCTAATGGTTTCTTGCAGGTAGAGCGAGGAATTTTATTTTTACAAAAAAAAATGATTTCTTTTGTTGACCTCCAAAACGAAAAATTTGCTTTGTTGACCATTTCCATTTTTCTAGATCAGCAAATCTTTCTTTAAGATTAAAAAGAACATCATGTTTTTGTGGAGCAACATCTCTACATAGGTTAGCAAATCACTGAATTGGAGATTTAAAAAGAACAATTGATTGCTCTGTCTCGAAAGTGGTAGGAATATGCTCTCCCCTTAACTGGGTGATCAAAAATCCAGACCACTCTTACTGCTTTCAGTTATTTCAAAGTATATACATCCTTTAGCAGGCCTGCCTTCCCGAGGAGTTGCAATCAACTCTAAAGCCGTTTATGGCCGGTGTGAAGGGAACGACCTAAGTGGAGAACGACTTTGACGCCAAGAATTCCAACCCACTATAATCAAATGTGGAAAGTGACGAAAGTCCTTTTCAATGGTTGCGCGCAGTGATTAGCCTTCTCCCAGTATCCTCGAGATACGTAAAGCCTTTGTTCTAAAGGTTGGGAAGCCTCCTGAGGGAGTTTATCACTGACGGCCGAACGGGAAGACTGATTATGAACCATAGAATTAGAAACTTTGAACCGAGTCAGTAACCAAACATTGTAACATCATAGTGCAAGGGTGGGGAAGAATCCGCCCCCAAGATTACTCACCATATATCTCCCAAGATAACTACTCAATTGTGAAGCAATTCACTTTGGGTTAACTTCTGGCAAAAGGCAAAAAAATGGGCGCCCCCTAGGAGGTGACACGACTGTTTGAGCTGACGGAGTATTGAGACTAGTGGGCTATGATGTTATTAATGACCCTTGAATAAAGAGTCTTTTTGAAGTGTCTTACTTGTATCCAAACTTGTTAAAACATTGGGGATTTGAACACATTCTCACAAGAATATACACTTTCTGTTAGATTAAGCAAAATGATTGTACTTTGTGTGTCGTGCTTACATTTGTTATTTCAGAAAATCATCCATCACACTTGAAAATTTCTCAACAAAATTCAAAATCCACAAAACAATCTCCTAAATGGAAAAATCAGGGCAGTCTAGCGCATAAGAGCAACATCTTAGCGCGTGGAGCACATCTATTAGCGCATCCAAACATCAAATTAGCGTGTGCAGTTAAAACAATAGCGTTTCAATCCTGAGGTAAACCAGTCTACAATCATTTAACGCATGCACAACACAGTCTAGCGCTTTTCAGCTACTTCTTAGTGCGTGGGAATCAAAGATTACCGCATAAAATAAAATAGTTAGCACGTCGCAAACCCAGTGTAGCGCGTAATTTTTCAAAAAATTGCAAACAGCAATTTTTAACAGTCCTATTTTAGAGCGTAGCGACCACATCTTAGCGCATAGCATACATACATTAGTGCATCTACTCAAACAACTAGCGCGTGTCAGGCCCAGTGTAGCGCGTAACTTTTTCAAAAAATTCAACAGCAACTTTCAATAGACCTAACGTTAGCGCGTGAAAGAAACAACTTAGCGAGTAGAAATCATATTATAGCGCATATTCCCCAACAGTTAACGCATTTAAAGCCCAGTCTAGCGCGTATATTTTTCACAGTCAAAACAAAAATTTTCCAGAATCTAAATTTTAGCGCGTATCTTGGGGCAGATTAGCGCGTGTGCTCTTTCCTTTAGTGCATCAAAGCAATAAGGTAGCGCATCTAATCTCTGTTCTAGCGCGTGATCAAAAGCCGAAAAACAGAAAGTTGAAACTAAGAATTTTTGAAAAATTTCAAAAACATTTTAAAAGACTTTTTCATCAAAAATTCATTTTTTTTTTTCAAACCAGAGTGACAAAAACAAACCATTGAAAAATTTTCTCAAGTCAAATTTGTGTCAAACAAAGTTGTCAGAATCTGAAATGAATCGCACAATAGAGGACGTCTCTCCTATCATAATCCGGAAAATTTTCATCATTAGTCTCAATCAAATCCTTTAACATCTTATGGATTTTTTTATCTCACAAACACTTGTCTAGAAATTCTCCAATCGTCAAATCTAGTTTCCAGATCGGGAAGCTTTTATCCATATCATTTGACATGCTTTATCGTGAAGGGGCAGCCTTCATTCTGATAAAGTAAGATTTGAAATTTCCAAAATAAGAATCAACTGAATCCAAACCAATCAGAGGAAATCATTGATCACTCTTGCATGACTAATCCCCTTATTCTGAGAAGAAAGAACCTTTATCGTAACATCACATTGAAGAAACAACAACCTAGCTTTTCCAAATTCATCAAGCGAAATAAGTTTTTATACATCAATCGTCAACTCTTCAAATCTCATCGGGTATTTCTTCATCACGTCAAATGTTATATCCAAAACAAATCTAGCGAATTTGACAAAGAACCCCTGAAAACAAGAGCATACTATCAAAAGTCTGCTTTTAATCAAAAGATAAACCGAGGTGGGAAAATCAATCCAGCATTCTTACCCGACGAGTGCATCACATATAACACATCTCGACCAGAACCACCAACGCCTGAACGACACATCGAAGAGGCTTTTGTTTCTTTCATCACTGAAAGCTTCTACTAAAATGCCTGTTACTCGCTCTCAACGAGACAAACAAAGCGAGGCACACACAGAATCAAGTATGAATCGAAGATTATCAAATCCTTTTGAAGTTCCACCCATAGAAGAACCTGAAATTACCGACACCCTTCTTAGAGAATGTCAAGTAAATCCCGCCTTCCAAAAACTTGTCGAAAAGCTCATAGAAAATGACAAGGAAAAATATTTGTTGATGCTCACAAGCAAGGGTGTTAAACTTCCAGAAGATTTCGACCCAAATCTTTTTCAAACCGAATCCCGGCAATATGCATCTCAAGAACAAAACCGAGAAGAAGAAACTCACATACCTGAACAACATAACTTTGAACAACACATTCCAGAACAACGCATACCAGAAATGCGTATACCTGAACTAGAAACACCAGAGCAACATATACCATTTACCACTCCGTTTCAGCTGAGAACCAATACAAGGCAAGAACTTTTTCCTCGGCAAGACAATGCACCCTTGATTGCTCTTACTCAACAAATGCAAATGTTACAAAGGCAAATACAGGATATGCAACAAGGGACAATAGTGCGGTACTCTTTAAACGAAATCTGTCCTTATCCATTTGACAGAAGCTTGAACATGGTACCTTTTCCTCCAAACTCAGACATTCCCAAATTTGATAAATATGATGGGAAAGGTGATCCTCGGGATCATGTTCGAGAATTTTGCACCATGAGTCTTGAATTTGCTCATGATGACACTTATCTAATGAGGTTGTTCCCAAGAAGCCTGGGAGGACAAACAATGGAATGGTTATCCAAGATTACACCACCTGTCAGATCATTTGACGAATTGGTTAACAAATTCATCACCCACTATTCTTACAACATCCAACATGCCATAACCATGCTAGATGTTTGCAACACCAAACAAAAGAACAATGAAACATTCATGTTGTTCCTTCAGCGTTGGCGACGCATGGTATCCAGATATCCTCGCAATATTCCTAAAAAGGAGAAAATGGAAATCTTCATTGATAACTTAAATGGCAAAATGAGTTACAGACTCAAACTTCAATGCATACCATCCTTTGCCAAATTGATTGAAAATGGCATTCAAGTAGAGGAAGCTTGTGTCAAAAAGGGAACACTCAAATTCTACAAGGAAGGAACAAATTCATCAAACTACAATAACCAAAACAACACCAACTTTGAAAAATCTAGATTTTGGACTCGAAACAAAAACGAAAGCAACAATGAACCACATGATCCTAAATTGAAACAACCAGTACTTGCATTATCTGGAAATCCTCAGAACACGAAAAATGCTAAAAATGCTACTCCCAGTGCTAATACGTATGCGCAAAACATTGATCAAGGACAAAACAACACCAACAACACCAATGATAATCGAGGCAAAAACATGAATCCAGGACCTAACAATAGTCCACGCAACAATACAAACAATTTCCAAAAGCGTATCTTCACACCACTGGGACAATCACTAGAATCCACATTCAGAGAACTTTTGGCAAACAAGGTTCTTTCTTTACCACCACTCAACAATTATGAACCCCCAGTCAAACCACCTTGGTGGAATGATTCACACTATTGTGATTTCCATCGCAACAAGGGTCATAGAACAAATGAGTGCATGAGATTGAAACACATAATCCAGGACATGATTGATCGAGGTGACTTAACGGTAGATGGTCTCAAAACAAATAATGATCACGACGCCTTCAAAAATCCTCTCCCAAATTACAACAAAGATGGAGCATCAACTTCAAATGATACACGCAGAGCTCGTATTAATCACATTTACGATAACACTATCAATCATATATCAGTTGAAGATCATCAAGTAAATGTCATCACCATCCGAGATTAGCGTGATCATGAATCTATCAATGTAACAACCCGCACTCAGAAATATGTCTTGAAGGGACATACTGCACCTACAACTACCACACCTAAAATCCAATATGACTTGGTTAACCAACTACGCAAGACTCCAGCTCAGATATCTATCCTGGAATTATTAAAACTATCACCCAAGCACAAAGACATATTGGAGCAAGCATTATTGGAAACAAATGTACCTCAAAATCTGGATATAGACAGATTTCAAGCCATGGTCGCCCATATGACAGAATCTCATAACCTCACCTTCTGAGAGCATGACAATACCTCATTGAGTCATCCGCATAATACCCCTCTCCATATTGAAGTCATTGTTTGCAAACACCGAGTCAAGAGAGTCCTAATAGATGGAGGAGCCGGCCTTAATATCTGTACTTTAAAGCTTATCCGTGCATTAGGCTTCTCAGAAGAATCTATTGATCCTTGCAAAAAGATTACCATAAAAGCATATGATGATGAGGAACGGTCCTCTAAAGGCACAGTCATATTACCTATTCAAGTAGGCCCAGTACAAAAGGATACTATTTGTCAAGTCTTAGATATTGATCTAACCTACAATATTTTGTTAGGATGACCCTGGATACATGAAATGCAAGCAGTCCCTTCTACATATCACCAGTGTGTCAAGTTTCCTTATGATGGACAAGAAATCTCCATATCTGCTGATCATAATCCATTTCAACATTGCAATGCAATGGGGGCAGCCCAGGACAGTTTAGTTCCTCATAATAGAGAAAAATAACAATCTTCAACATCAGATCCATATACAGCAAAATCCAACTCCTTATGGGGAGACTTCAAGTAGAAAATGCAAATCAAAGACCAAGGCATGGGAGAATACTCTTTGGAGCCTTTATGTTTGGCAAAATTGCCCACCTCACCTAGATCGCATGGTTTGCCTACTACATCAACACAACTGGCTACTCAGCCCATCACTAAATTTGATGGTACTTTCATCCAATTGGGTACTCTAGCACATGAATCAGAAGACAAAGATATTCTTAGCTGGTTATACAAAGATGAAGAAGAAAATCATAGAGCAGCTGCTCTGGACATTGTGCTACCAACACACATGTATGGAAAAGGCTATTTAATCATGAAGCAAATGGGATATGACGGTAAAGGACCCATTGGCAAATGCAAAGAGGGAGTTACCGAACCTATCAATCTTTCTTCACAACCTAGCAGAAACAAAGCAGGATTGGGTTCTAAACTCACGTTCCTATTAAAGCGGCCGCCTCACCTACCTATCAAACCTCAATGGAAGGAAAAGAAGAAGTACAAAGAAGAATCCTGGCAGGAAGCACTTTTTGAATCAACAGAAACAATCCGCAAGGCACGGGAACATCAAGATTAGAAGTTACATCAGGAAAAACTTCTAAGTCATAAGAAGGCCCTATCTGTAGCAGTAGCTCATATTCAAACACCACTATCTCAAGAACAAATCAGGACATCTTCAAATACCGTTATTCCTCCCTGAAGAAGCACAGTCTATGAACAAATCCAACAAGTAGAAGATGGATCTGATACAGAATCAACACAAAATATCAAAATTGTATCTATCATCAAAGATTTATTTTCACCGTACAACACACCTGTTTACAATACAGATAGAATCTGGGATGATGCCTATGAAACAGATTCCAATGAATATGAATGGGGTACCTGCTCTGATGCTACTACTAATATCCTGGATGATACTGATTCTATATCCCTTTCTCCAGGAGAACATAACGTAGAGGATAGACCTCTTGAATTTGGACCACAACATATCTATGATGCTCCGGAAAGTGAACAGAAACATTATGAACAAATCTATGTGGAAGACGATACCATCGAGGACCTCGACGCAATCCTAGATTTCTTTAAACCAAAAACCTAGCACGATGCAAATTCTATCCTAACACTTACGGTAGCCGAACTTGATCCACCCAACGATTCCTTACCACTTGTCTTTCCTGACCTCATCGACTGGGACGAACCTGAAACAAGTGATATACCTATTTTCCCAGATGATGCATCTATTGTCCATTACCTATGTACCGTAAATCCGGAAACAAGCTCTACCAGTGAACAAAATAATGATATCTGTCAATCAGGGAGTGCCAAGTTTCTCAGTCGCAAAAATGTATCAAATAACGAATCTAATGCTGAAAAACAGTCAATGGCAGCTCTAGATCATAAAAAAGTAAAAATAAAGGACGCATCGGAGGGTGAAAACCTTTTTAAGGCACCTAACGATGGGAGACTTGACACCCTTCTTGAGCACTTTCATGAGCGATCGCCCATATTGATTGAGCCTACTCAATCAATCAACCTTGGTACCACAAAAGCCGCCAGAAATATACATCTTGCAGAATCTCTGACAGAGGCAGAAAGATCGACATTCATCATCTTCTTTAAAGAACAGCAAATCAACTTTGCTTGGTCATATGTTGATATGCCTGGAGTAGATCCACACTTAATCATGCATCACTTGTCCATCTCTACCGGAGTTAAGCCAGTCAAGAAAAAGCTACGAAAGATGAATCCACAGGTGGCACTCATGGTCAAAACTGAACTAAAAAAATTATTAGACGTCGGATTCATCCGACCCATTGACTATGCAGAGTGGATATCCAATATCGTTCCAATATCAAAACCGGATGGTAGTATCAGAATATGCACTGACTTCAGAGACGTCAACAAAGCTTGTCCCAAAGATGACTTTCCTCTGCCAAGTATCGACATAATTGTAGATCTCACCGTAGGCCATGCAATGCTCTCACTAATGGATGGTTTCTCAGGCTATAACCAAATCAAGATAACTCCTGAAGATCAAGATAAAACAACATTCACCTGTCCTTGGGGGACATACTGTTGGAATGTCATGCCTTTTGGCTTGAAAAATGCGGGAGCCACTTATCAAAGAGCAATGACAACCATATTCCATGATATGATGCACACATTTATGGAAGACTATGTGGATGATTTACTAGCAAAATCCTTCACCAGAGCTGAACATCTCGACATCTTAACAAAGATCTTTGATCGATTGCAAAAATTTCAAGTCCGACTCAACCCTAAGAAGTGTGTCTTCGGGGTTACATCAGGCAAGTTACTAGGCTACATAGTATCAGCTAAAGGTATTGAAGTTGATCCAGCAAAGGTACAAGCCATCATGGACATGCCACCACCAAAGAATATCAGTCAACTTAGATCTCTACAAGGACGACTTCAATCAATCAGGCGATTCATCGCTCAACTAGCAGATAAAAGTCTGCCATTTAACCACTTGCTATACAAAAATGTACTGTTCAGATGGGAGACTAAGTGTGCAGAATCTTTTTACCAAATTAAATAGTACCTGATGAATCCACCGGTTCTAGTACCACCAGTTGCCGGAAAGCCTCTTATACTATATAGCTCAACAACAGATATTTCACTAGGGGCACTATTGGCACAAGAAGATCAACAGGGAAAGGAACGTGCCATATACTACATCAGTAGAACATTGAATGGCTATGAGCTCAACTATACATTCATTGAAAAAGCTTGCCTAATAGTAGTCTTTGCATCTCAGAAATTCCGACATTACATGCTAGCACACACCATAAAGCTAGTGGCAAAAATTGATCCTCTCAAATATCTACTCAGCAAAGCTGCTCTTATAGGCCGATTGGCTAAATGGGTCATGATTCTCAGTGAATTTGACATCCACTACATAGAAAGACGAGCCATCAAAGGACAAGCAATTGCAGATCAGTTGGCCAAAGCACCGCTACCAGGCAAACAAACCATGGAGGTTGAATTTCCAGATAGGGATGTACTCGCTCTTTCTACTAAACAATGGACCCTATACTTTGACGGATCCTATACTCAACATGGTTCAGGTGCCGGCATTCTGTTCATCACTCCTGAAGGACACACTATCCCAAAATCATACAGACTTATGTTTCCATGCACAAATAATGTGGCTGAATATGAAGCACTGGTCATAGGCATCAAAATGGCCGTAGAATGGAAAATCACAGAGTTAAAAGTCTATGGAGACTCACAACTGGTCATTAATCAAATTAATAACAACTATCAAACAAAGGACGACAAGCTACTGCCTTACAAACGAATGGTGGATGACTTCAAATAGTATTTTGTGCACATCACCTTCGAGCAAATACCAAGGTTGAACAACAAAGCAGCCGATGCAATGGCTACAATCGCTTCGCTACTACAAATTCCTGAGCAACAAAGTTGTTATGAGTTCCTGGTAGAGCAACTGTTCTCCCCCGCCTATGACCACTCTGAATCCCATGTTATCTATGCCTTAACTGGTTCAGATTCTCCGCTATATGGACCAATATACGACTACCTCAAGCATAATATCTTACCCATTGACCAATCCCGTAGCCAAAAACGTAACTTTATCTGACAAGCTGCCCGTTACACCCTTACCGCTGATACTCTATATCGTCGAGGTCTCGATGGTACTCTTCTTCGTTGTCTTGATTGTAATGATTCCGATTTGGCTTTACACGAGCTTCATGAAGGTATTTGTGGCACACATTCAAGTGGCACTACTCTTGCTAAAAAGCTTCTAAGGATGGGATACTACTGGCCTACAATGGAGAAAGATTCATATCACTTTACCAAGAAATGTCCTAAATGCCAAATCCATGGTAATCTGATACATGCACCAACATAGGAACTGCAGCCCTTTACAACATCCTGGCCCTTTTGTCAGTGGGGACTGGACCTAATTGGCAAAATTCATCCGTCCTCTTCAAATAGACACAAGTTCATTATAACAGCAACATAATACTTTACCAAATGGATCAAAGTAGTTCCCATGACCACAGTGACCGGGAAACAAATTGCCTCTTTTATCCTAAATTATCTAATCTGTAGATATGGTATTCCAAGTTCAATCGTCACAGATAATGGACGGCCCTTCAAAAATCAAGATGTCCAAGAACTATGTGAAAAATTCAAAATCCAACATCGGTTTTCTACACCATACTACCCACAGGGAAATGGTCAAGCAGAAGCATCTAACAAGACAATCCTAAAAATCCTCAAGAAAATAGTAAATGATGCAGGCAAAGATTGGCATGTACAACTCAATCCAGCACTTTGGGCATACAGGACCAGCATTCGCACACCTATAGGAGCAACACCATATTCATTGGTATATGGATTAGAGGCTATTTTACCCTTAGAGGTAGAAATTTCATCTCTTAGAGTCTCTTTGAAAGGTTTAATCCCTGATGAAGAGTATTGAGTTAACCGACTGCCAGAATTGGAACTATTAGATGAAAGACGCCAACATGCTTATACTCATCTCAAAGCATATCAACAACGCATGTGCAGGAGCTACAATCACAAGGTCATTCCTCGCAACTTCAAGGTTGGTGATCTAGTCCTCAAAGAAAATCCAAGAAATCAGCAAGATCGAGAAAAGAAAGGGAAATTTGAACCTAACTGGTTGGGTCCCTATGTCATCATATCAATCTATGGATCAGGTGCCTATCAGCTAACAAATTCTGAAGGAGATGTGCTCGATGATCCAATTAACAGCATTCATATGAAGAAGTACTATACTTAAGGTAGCCTAGTGCACGGAAAAAGCCAAAAAAAAAAAAAAAAAAAAATCTAGAAAAAGCAAAAATACAAAGTACAATAAAAACAAACGGTGAAAACCTGGTAAATAGGCACCCTTGTGAAAGACTGGCTTCTCTATCTATATCCATGCCATTTTATCCATCAAAACACTATCGGCCATTGTCCGACACTTAACATATCTCCATTCAGGACATACTTAGCATAGTCACTATCCTGGGTTATCCATCTGTATCTATTCTCTTATCGCATACCACCATGACTTGGAATCACTATATGTATTCACAATCAAGAGGCCCACTCAGCTAGGGGCATGTAAATCATATCAATCTTGCAAACATTCAAAGACATCAAGACTAGATGCAAAACTCGACAGCATGACATCCAACAAGCACAACTACGCTTCATCACAACAACCAAAACACAAACAATACACAAGAATCTCAAGGATGGATGATTTTCTGAAGTACTAAATGTTCCATTATAGCATCAATGTCTTAATTATTTTGCATTTTGAACTTTTTAAATTATTGGAATCTTCTCCTTATCTCATAAAAAGCTTCAAAGCTAGAGATCATGAGGAACTTCCAATATTTTCTTAGTCTTCTGTCTAGGAGGCGATCACTTGTACTGTGTGAATACATGCCTCGCGATGTGATCCATCGAATATCACTGAAGGCTTGATTCCACTTCACGCATACAAATGATCAAATCTTGTCTGTTTACGCAATACGCACTCAGGTCCTCCTGGTTCAATTATACCTTGACGCTTGTGCTATCTTGCAAAATCAAATATCATGTAAATTTTTCTCAGGTCATTATGGTTCAATTATACCATTATGCTTGTATAAATTTTCAATATATCCAAAAATCAATAAAAGCTCCATGATGATATTTACAAAGAAAGCAAATAAATGGTTATATCGGATGGCAAATACAGAATGAGAGATGCTACCAAAAACATAGTTGCATATCATTTTACAATTAGTGGCATATCATTTTACAATTAGTTACATATCATTCTTATCTCATTACATATCATTTTGCGTCATTATTACATTTTTTTTTACATCATATCATATTACAATTAGTCGCATATTAAATCATACATCTCATTTTCAAGATACATCTCCCAGCATATCAAAGCATACATCCTGCATCATACATTACATCATCTATGTAAACATTACATCATCATATGACAAAAAACTAGCACACATAAACATGCATCCATCTACACATCACATGATCAAAAATGGTGCCATCCATATATCTCAAAAATGATCCAAAATGTACAAAATATGTCAAAACTGTGTCCAGTACAAAGAGTACAATGCTCAAAAATACAATAGAGACCATGTCTCTCAAGTATGACTATCTCCTGACGGAGATGGTCTAGCTCTAGATGCACCCGCCCCTGGATCTCCAGGAGGGTCCTGTCTTGCTCCCGATACACTCGCCCCTGGATCTATAGGAGGGTCCTATCTCGCCGGCCCCGTAACTCCTCGGCTCTCAGATCGGGTACCAGTGGTTCGAGATCGACTCGATCTCGACTGTGCAAAGCTCTCCACTCGTCGCTCTCAAGGTACTGCCACCTCATAATGCCGCCTGTAATACTCAACCTCCTGTACTCTCCATGTCAGCTCTCTCAGGGTGTCTCTCAATGGACCACCTGCCGCTGCTCTCTATACACTCGCCAAGGCCTCCTCCGCTCGTCCTCGCCGCTCTATCTCAGTATCTCTCTCAGTAGTCAACTGAGAAATTTGTCGCTGATAGGTCAAAATCTGTGCCTGTAGCTGCTGAACGGTAATCTGCAGGGTCCGGATCTGTGCATCCTTCACATGACCTGGCACTCGAACCCGCAGTGGTCCCTGTGCTGGAGGAACCCCTCCCACTCGCCCTGTCCTTAGTACTGGAGGTGGGAGTATATCTACCCTCCTCCTCTGAGCTGGTCTCACCATCTCCTCCTCACCCCCCACTGCCGCCAAAACCTCCGTCACTCTCCCCTCTCTCCCGGCTCTGATAGCCAATCCTCCTCTCCCCCTCTCAATCCTCCCATGCCGTACCGCTCTCTCCAAACCTCTACCTCGCCACCTCCCTCTAGCTCCTCTAGCTCCTCCATCCTCTCCATCATCTCCATCATCCCCCCCGTCTCCCTCCTCCCCATCTGAATCAAACGCTGGCCTCATCTCCTCTAGATCTGAGATCCTCACCACTGCCCACGCAGTAAACAAACGAGCGAATTCCTCTGTCATCCCGACATCCTGTATCTCTGGGGCATAGTCCCAGACCTGCCCAGCTAACCCTGTAAACTCCTCTATCACCACCACACTGTCAATAGTCGGCCCCCAATCAACCACATCCTACTGCCTCCGTGCATAAAGACACGCTCCTTGATGAATCCCCTGCTGGCACCCGAACTGCCGCAAAACTCGGGTCACCAAAAACCGCTCAATGACGAACGGAGTCCTCCCAATCAGATACCTCGTCATGAATACAAAAGGCATCTCTATCCCATCCTTTTCCCATACCTCACAATTTGTATATGGTCTCCAGGTGACCGTATCAATATCATCAAAAACCCTCCTCCAATGCTCTATTTTGCCTAGCTTACGCTGGACAACTAGACCTCTATATCTGTAGGCGTATGCTGCACCTACAGGCCTATCTCTATCCGCCAATGGCCTCGCTGCTGGAATGTGCTCCCAGCACCATACCTATAATAATGTCATGCCAGCTGATAAACTGCCGTAACCAAGGTATACTACCTCATGAAGGCTCCTGTAAAGAAGCGCCAGCATTGCTGACCCCCATGAAAATCTCCGCCCCTGCATCACCATCTGCTCCAAAACCAGCCCCCATCCCACTGAAAATCCCTTTGACCTGTGATCAGGACAAAAGAATCCCCTAATGAATCTTGCCAATACAGATGGCAGCGGTGCATAATCCAGATCCAAAAACTCCTGCCAGGGGATCTCATATCCACAGACAGTCTCATCATGAAATATGCGGCGCAGTGCCTCTGTGCCGCCCTCCTCTGACTGCTTGTAGGGTAGCAGTGCCCCTACCACAGGAATGCGCAAAATCCGGTAGCAATCCTCCGGTGTCACTGTCATCTCTCCAGTGGCGAAATGAAAGGTGTTCGTGTCGCTATGCCACCTCTCTGCCAACGCTGTCAAAAGTCCCCGGTTCACAGTGAACCAAGGCATATCTAGAAGAGAGGACAATCCACATCTCTCTATAATGTCCAAATCTGCCTAGGATAGACGTGGTATCAACGTCCATGGTCTTAGGAATCTCTCCCTTGACTGCACAATACCCAATCGCTCCTGTCGACAAACAAAAACAAATCCAATATCAGTTTCCACATCAATACAAAGATATCAAAAATCAAACTTACATCAACAACATGAAACAATTTGCTCATCTACAATCAAAGTTCAAAATCATATCATTTCATATCAACTTGTAACACAACTCAAGTTCTTCAAAAACCATATCAAAACTTGTAAAACAACTCAAGTACCAAAATCACATAAACTTGTAAAACAACTCAAGTTTCCCACCCATATCAAAACTTGTAAAACAACTCAAGTTGCCAACCCATATCGGCTTGTAAAACAACTCAGGCTTTCCCACACATTGAACTTGAAACAGACCAACGCAAATACATCATATTCTGATCAAAACAACAGCTTGATATCTATACATAACTTGGAAAATTGCACATCGAAACAAGTTATACAAATACTCATCTTGGGTAAATTCATCAAAAACACGACAGGCACACAAAACACATTTTCAACTAGGCCAAAACTGCAAAATTTTTCTGATGCGCTAAAACAGATCTTCAATGCACTAAAACACCCCCACGCGCTAGGCTATTTTTCCTACGCGCCACTCTTTTCCTCCACTGCGCTACCTAATATGTCATATGTGCTAGACTCTGTCTACGTGCTAATATATCTCTCCTAGGTGCTACCCGTTTAGCCCTATGCGCTAGTTTATCCCTACGCGCTAAATCCCCTTCCCTAAGCACTACCATTTTAGCCCTATGCGCTAGGTTATTCCTACACGCTAAATCCCCTTTCCTATGCGAACCCCAGCGGCTCTTGTGCGCTAGGTTAGTCCTACGCACTAACCTGTGGATGTGACGCGCTACCCGACACTGTACATGCGTTGTCCTACGTGCACGCGCTAACCTAAAAATCCTATGTGCTAACCAACATTTTCGGATGCGACCCCTAAAATTTAAGTTGATGCGCTACTCTACACTGCGTATGCGCTATAACAGACTTTAAACGCACTAAAACGAAATATCCAAACTTTGAAAATTAAAAAATGCCTAAAATGACAAAACAAAAAGTCAAAAAGAGGTAAAAAACGTTGACTTACTGGTGGTTCACGCGCTACAGGCCTCTGGTACCTCCGAATGTGCTCGAAATAGTGTCTGTGATAGGGAATCGACATTTTCTCTCCAAAGCAAATTCTCTTTCTTCACAATCAACAAAGCACAAATGAACCTAAATCAACCCCTAAATCCCTTTTATAGGAAGAAAATGAAATTAGGGTTAGCCAACTAGCCCTGTAATAATGGTCGCGGTCTCCCCTATACCAAAACAGCTATAACTTACTGGGAGATGAATCAATTTACACACTTTTTACATACACGAAATCCTACACATCATACGAATTTCATCAAAATAAATCAAAAATTTTCAAAATTGATTCATCTCCCGATGGGGCATCACACATCAAATATCAAATCTGGGGCATCACACATCGAATGTGGGGCACGACTTACAAATCATAAGAGCGACACAACAAAAATTGCATTTGATCATAAAATCACAAAAACACATCATTTTCTTTGAAATAACATGTGCACACACGTCACTTCAAAGAGGGGCAAAATGTAGACGTATAAAAATGACCATATTCCTAAATGAATATTTTATGTTTATTTCTCTATTTAATTAAATCCAATTTAATTAAATTATCCACATTCTTCTATTTTATTAAGTAAATTACTCAATTTATTTAAATAAAATTCACTATATCCATTTAATGAATAAATCATTTTATTCAATTAAATCCCCCCTATCCACTTTTAATCAAATTCAAATTTAATTAAATAGTTATCCTAAATTGAATAAATCTAATTTATTTAATTTCCCAAACTTCAACCAAATTGAATGAAATTATTTAATTCAATTAAATCCTATTATCCCCCCATCCACTTGCAAAATCCCAAACCCCTTCCTAATCCCTTCTAGAATCTTCTAATCGCTTCTAATTAACCTAACCCTCCTCTAAACTTTGTCACATCCCTAAGCAAAGGGAAGTCATTTCTCAAAAACCTTAAAGTCTTTGATAACCATTGAAGGTTTTCAACCTTCAACCACTAAAACCCTTAAAGTCTTTGAAAACCATTAAAAGCTTCCAACCTTCAACCACTTAATCCCTAAAGTCTCCAATAACCATTAATGGTTAATTCAAACCTTCCCACATGGTTAAAACATTTGTTTTGACTCAACCTCTATCCAACCCAAGGGTCTCATCAGGTCATTAATGCTTTGACCATGATTATCTCTTAATCATTTTGTAGCGTCCTAAAATTGCGACACTTGCAATTTCGACTGCATTTCGGTCTTCACGATGGCGACGCAACACGCAACCTGAATGGAGACCCCAAAACTATCTCACGACACTGAAAACTGCATTTTTCAAGCACCATTGGCCTGAACCTCCTTGCACCCCGCTGTCCTGGAGGTGGGACCAGAGCGCCCAGTGCCCTGGTCCCTCAGGACGAAGGCGCCCAGGGCCCTGGTCCCTGGGTCCTATTTTGGGCCCGGTTTCCTAAGTGATATCGGGTCTTTTTGATTGCAATTTGGAAATGTACTTCCCTAGTCGGCCTAAGGTCGGGAAAATCAGTCTATCAGCCCTAATTGACAAGTATATAAACTACATTTTTCTCTCTCATTTGGCATGAGAAGGACATATGTGAAAAGCGTGGAAACTATACTCAAGCATTCAAGCATTCAAGCAATTGATCATTCCAAGTCTCCATTCAAGGCTAAGTGTTGCATTCAAGTCAAGGATTCTACCATTGAAGAGGAGATCACTTATTACATGCCACATACTACAACATACAACATCTAAACCTTTGCACATAAGGATACAAACATCCTTAGAACAAGGTATTAGTACTTGTTTTACAGTCATTTACATTTACAGCTCTTGCTCATTTCTTGGTTAATTCCAAAACCGGGGTTTGACTTAAAGGCAAACCCCTAATCCCTAACCCCCCAATCGTCTTCGCTTTTCTGTGTGTAGGTTGCAGGTACGTGGCTGAAATTGAAGATCTGGAATCCTTGTGCAGAGACGAACAGATCCCCCTTCGTTTCGCGGATTTTTCGGAGGACCGTGGTGCCGGGCGCCATCGTCCTGACAACTTTTGCTCAAATTTGCAGGACAGCGCCGTATCGACATTTTACTGCTAATTCCAGGTCCGCAGCTTCATCCTATAACCCGAACTCAGTTTATAAGCGAATCTTTATGACTTTCTATGCATCCTTAGCTTAATTTCCTTAATCAACATTCTTTACAAAAGAGGGTAGCTTTGCTTTCCAAACCCTTGAAATTCATTTAGCATCCAATCTTACATTGTGTGGGATTGAATCTTATGAGTTTCAACCCCTCTTTTGAATGTAAAGTCTTCCTCCTAAGTGAAAACCCATCGAATCCTAGCGAACCTCCCTTCTCTCTCCTCGGAGTTAGAAGAGGGGAGACCAACTAGGGTTCGACCGCAATTTTCCGCTTTACATTTTGGTGAACCCGACGTGAACATCCTTTCTGATTATTCATGATTAGATCTGAAAATTGATTCCTTGATTACATTTCCATGTTTGATCTTTTGCAAAATTTTAGAGGTGATTGCATAAAAACCCTAAATTTTCTTTTTTTTTGAACATTGAACTTGCGAAATGTTTAATTATTAATGCTTGCTTCAGATCTGCTTTTCTATTATAAATTATCAATTCATATCTGTACTTTAATTTTGAAAATTAAGTGGTTAAATGTCAAAACCCTAATTTTTGAAACCCTCTTAATTCAACCTTTGTTTGACAATTTGACCGATCAAAACATCTCCAAATCATCTGTAACTTTGGATTCTGTAATAAAATCACAATATCTTTCATCCCTGAAAATTTGGAAAAAAGTTGCGAGGACCGTGTTGCACTTCGAGCGCCATCGTCCCCGACATTTTTTCCAAAATTTCGGGAGCGAGATCTTGCTGTATTTTCCTGCTAAAATCCAGAATTTTGGCTGATTTTGTCAGTTATAACACTTTCAAAATTACAGTCAAAGTTGGTCTTGTGATTGCTTGGTTTAAGGCTCCTAATCATTCAAAAATTGTTGAAATTGAAATTTTGTGTCAAAATTGTGTTCTTACTGTCCTAAATCTGAAAATTGTGTTTGCATTCATTCAAAATTTCAGTGCTTTATTCAAATTCTTGCATTTTTGTGACTTTTGAAATTAAGTGCTTAATTACAACAACCTTGATTTCCGCTTTCAAAATTGAATTTTGCGTGAAATTGAATCAATTTTTAAATTTCAAAACTTGCACTGCTTTTGACATTCCCTCTAAAATCATAAAATTCAAAATTTCAGTTTCCCTCTCTTTTTCAAAATTCAAATTTTGCATTTTTCGACAATCTTGATAGGGTTCAATTTTGAGATTGCAACTTTAATTTGGCCTATCTACAGATCGTAAAATCACTCAATTTTTTCAGATTAGCTCTAAAACCATCATACCTTTCATCCCTGCAAATTTCGAAAAAAGTTGCAAGGACCGTGTTGCACTCCGAGCGCCACGGTCCTGGACATTTTTTCTGAAATTTCGGGAGACTGTCGTGATTGCATTTAACAGCTTAAATCTGGAAGATTGGCTGGTTTTATTGAAAATTGCTACCTCTAAATTCAAAATCTTTTCTCTCTCTCTAGTGCTTGAGTTTTACAACAACAAGCCCTACTTACACTATTCCCGTTAGACGAAGCCGTAGAATTAAGTCCTTCCGAGTTTTAACTACTGAGGAGATGGAACCTAATTTGAGTAGCCTTTTTAACGAGGACATGGGTAATTCCTCTAATCCTCCGAATGATGAAGAAGCTCTCCATGAAGTTTCCGTTGAACAACTTTCCAAATTGGATAACCAATTTGACGATTTTCACCAATGGATGTCTCATGAGTATCCCGATAGTCAAGCTCTTCCTTTAATTGAGGGTCTAAAATGCATGCTTCAAAGTGATAAGAATGGAATTGATATTTTGCGTGGTATTTCACACATTGTGGATTCAAATGTGATGCCTATGAAGAGTTGTGCTGAATCTTTAGGTTATACACAGCCTCCTACACAAGTCAATCATTCTATTCCTTTGACCACTTCTATTGCTAACATACCTACCTTTACATCAAACATAATGGCTACTTCTATACAAGACATTCCTCCTGTGATCACTAGTCATGGGGGCAATCCTCCTTCTTCAATTAACCCTATTCCTTCATTCAATCCGACTTCTTCATTCATTCCTTCAATAAGTGTTCCTATTACATCTTCACAAATGAACATGACATAAGGGGGCAATTAATTTAACCATTCCATTCCTCCTTGTAGTGTTCCTCCTATCCAATCATCCCCTATGGTTGACTATCATAGGGTCCCACCACCTTACTCTTTACCTTCTTTCAATAACATAACACCTCCATCTCAATCTAACACACCTAATATGAACTCTTCGACTGAAGCTACCATTAATAATCTTGCACAAACTGTCTCTTCTTTACAGCAACAAATTGCCTCTATGAATCAATCTAAGTTTAGTGTGCCCACATTTGATGTTGCGAGCCCACTTTCTCTTGATATTGTTCGAGCTATTCCTCCTAAACATGTTGAAATCCCGCATTTGGAGCTTTATAATGGTAAAGGAGATCCTCTAACACATGTTAAGACTTTTCAAACAATATGTACTGATTTTGCTTATGACCAAAGGTTGCTTGCAAAACTATTCACCAGAACATTAAGAGACAAAGCCCTACAATGGTATTGCTCGTTGCCTTCTTATTCTATTACTTCTTTCGAACAACTTGCAAATGCTTTCATTCAACAATTTCAAAACAATATAAGTCCTAAAGTTACTTTGATTGATTTAATGCATTGTAAACAAGGTGTTAAAGAAAAAGTGACTCATTTCATTGGTAGATATAAGCATTTGTATGCTCAAATTTCTTTTCCAGTGCCTGATAATGATATTCAAAGAATCTTTATTTCTAATTTGCAAAAAGATATTCGAGACAAACTTCTGTTTTCTGAGTTTACTTCTTTCCAACAGTTGTGTGCCACTCTTCACAATTATCAACTGACTGTGAGTCAAATGGAACAATCACATCCTATGGCTTCGAGTGATAAGGGTGATAGCAGTCAACAACCATTTGGGAAGTTTAAACCAAACAGAGATTCCATCAAATTCAATGAAAACATCATCAACAACAATGTGAATGCAGCATCAGGTGTGCCTCCTATTTCTAAATTTTTCAGGAAAGAAAGAAAGTATACTCCTTTGAATGAATCATTGCATGATATTATGAATAAGTTATTGGGACAAAATGTGATTACCCTTCCTCCTATACGACAAATTGATCCTGCAAAGATTACTTCACCTTATTTTGATCACAAAGCTTTTTGTCACTTTCATCGTCAGCCTGGTCATGATACTGAAAAATGTTTTTCTTTAAAGGGTAAAATTCAAGATTTGATTGATAATAATACTATTTCTGTTTCTGGAGTGAATGATAAAGGCAACACATCTGTAGCTCCTCCTAACCAAAATCTTCAGATTTTCACTGATCCATTGCCTTCTCATACCTCTAATGCGATTGAGGCCAATGATTCCTCTTTCTCATCTGATGGTCTTGTGTCTATGACTCTGAATGTGATTAACTTTGTAGAGCAGCAAGAAATCCCTAAAGAACCTTCCATCACATTTGATTCTAGTGAAACCATTAGAGCACCTGATGGTCCTTTATACGTAGTTGCAAAAGTCAAAAATACACCTTGCCGTGGAGTGCTTATTGATCCTTCGTGCATGGTTAATGTTATTACTGAAGAATTTCTTTTTACTTTGCAATTGAATCAAGTGATCTATGACAAAATAGATGTGATTGTGAAACTATTTGATGCATTTTCTTCTCCTGCAATTGGTTCTATTACATTGCCTATTGAGGTTCATAATAAATCTCTTGATGTGAACTTTGCTATTATTCCATCTTCCGAACAATTTCGTGTGAAGCTTGGCTATCCTTGGCTATCTTCCATGAAAACTATTGCTTCTCCTATTCATAAGTGTTTGAAATTTCCCCATAATGATGAAGTTGTTACTGTCAATCATAGTCTCTTTAAACCAGCTGAAAGAACCTCTAGTGTTCCTATTGATTACTTTTGGCTCAAACAATTCCAATCTCTTCCTCCGCGAAGTGATCATCTTTTTAAATCTTATCAAAAGTGGAAAACAGATATGATCCTATCTCTAAGTGAACCTAGAACACCTAAACTTGACATTCCTATCATTCTTGAGAAGGAAATTCTTCCTTTGAAAGACAAAACTAATGTCTTTCCTCAAGAAGATTCCCAACCCGTCCCCATGGATGTGACTATGTCTATGCCTAATAAATCTTCTAAAAGTAGACCTATACCTCCTCGTCATGATGGACTTGGTCTTCTTCCTAAACCAAAAATTCTTCCTTTATATGGAGCAGTTCCTCCTCCTGCCTTTTATAGAGAGAAGAGACCGTCTTCTTCTCCTATTATCCAGCCTAAGAGACCACAACCTAAACATCCAAGTGATAAGGATGAGAACATTCCTCCTCCTCTATCTTCTACACTTCCTACTAAGACTAGACGTAATCGTTCTGCATGGGAACGCCGACGAAAGCGTCGTCTTAGGGCTCAAGCAGCTGCTTCTCAAACTTCACAATCTCCAAAAACACCTTCAACAAGCATTATTCCATTTTCTCCTCAGCCGGATATTGAGCCTAAATCTCCTAAACATAAGATGCATGATGGTCTTGATCCTGTGCGAGTTAAAGATCCTATTTTTATAAATCTTGATGATGATATAGATGAAAATGTTATGCATGATGAAAATGTTACTCCTCTTGCTTCTGATAGCGAATATGAACTTGTTGATGTTGATAACCATTTATCTAATGAATTTTCTAAAGCACTTATCCTAGCTCCTAGACAAGAACAATGTGGCTTGGAACATGAACATAGCCCTTATTTGGATCTTGTGATAGCTCCATCTGCTGTGTTGGATGTTCCTCCTCTAGCGTGTTCCCTGCCTTCCCGAAACATTGATCAGCAAGATCGGGGGGTAGATGACGTGCTAGACTAGTTACATTAGCACAGCAGATTCTCTCCCCCTCCCTTTTGTTACTTCTTCTATATGTTATTCTCATTCTTCTATTTGTTGTCCTTAGTGTTGTCTACTTGAGGACGATGCAAAGCATTGAGATCTCTTTGGTCTCTCTCATGTTGACTCAAAAGACACATGTGTTCCCTTCTTCTAGGTGACCTTCCTTGATTGGGGAATGAAGAACAATTATGCATACATACATATGATATATACATGACTTATCATACAGCATACTGACCCCGAGGAAAGCGAAGTCACCTCGTGCTTTGTGTTTTGTGTCTATTATCCTTGGGTTTATCTCACACTTGGGGGCTAAATCTTTGCGATAACGTGCTCCTTTTCCTTTCTCATTTCTTATGTGTATCACTACGTTAAAACAATCACCCCCATTGAGGCGTGTGCGATCGCTTTAACGTAGGGGGGCATACACCCTGTCTATCCTTTCAAAGATAATTGAAAATTTCTTGGCAAACTTAGCTTTGTCTTGAAGATTTTTGGTATTTCTTTTGCATGACTCATAGTGAGGGAACCTTACTACTGACAGTCATGGTTCTCCCTCATGATCTTCCCTTTTACTTTGTCAATCGAAGTCGTAAGATCCTTAGTCCGCTGGGGGCTTGGTGTGTCTTACCTCCTTGACGTGGTGAAAGTCTTTCAATGTTGTTTCCTTGTACTTTACCGGAAGTATGAGCATACATACTCCCGCTAAACTGGGGGCTAAATGTAGCGTCCTAAAATTGCGACACTTGCAATTTCGACTGCATTTCGGTCTTCACGATGGTGACGCAACACGCAACCTGAATGGAGACCCCAAAACTTGCTCACGACACTGAAAACTGCATTTTTCAAGCACCATTGGCCTGAACCTCCTTGCACCCCGCTGTCCCGGAGGTGGGACCAGAGCGCCTAGCGCCCTGGTCCCTCAGGACCAGGGCGCCCAGCGCCCTGGTCCCTGGGTCCTATTTTGGGCCCAGTTTCCTAAGTGATATCGGGTCTTTTTGATTGCAATTTGGAAATATACTTCCCTGGTCGGCCTAAGGTCGGGAAAATCAGTCTATCAGCCCTAATTGACAAGTATATAAACTACATTTTTCTCTCTCATTTGGCATGAGAAGGACATATGTGAAAAGCGTGGAAACTATACTCAAGCATTCAAGCATTCAAGCAATTGATCATTCCAAGTCTCCATTCAAAGCTAAGTGTTGCATTCAAGTCAAGGATTCTACCATTGAAGAGGAGATCACTTATTACATGCCACATACTACAACATACAACATCTAAACCTTTGCACATAAGGATACAAACATCCTTAGAACAAGGTATTAGTACTTGTTTTACAGTCATTTACATTTACAGCTCTTGCTCATTTCTTGGTTAATTCCAAAACCGGGGTTTGACCTAAAGGCAAACCCCTAATCCCTAACCCCCCAATCGTCTTTGCTTTTCTGTGTGTAGGTTGCAGGTACGCGGCTTAAATTGAAGATCTGGAATCCTTGTGCAAAGACGAACAGATCCCCCTTCGTTTCGCGGATTTTTCGGAGGACCGTGGCGCCGGGTGCCATCGTCCTGACAACTTTTGCTCAAATTTGCAGGACAGCGCCGTATCGACATTTTACTGCTAATTCCAGGTCCACAGCTTCATCCTATAACCCGAACTCAGTTTATAAGCGAATCTGTATGACTTTCTATGCATCCTTAGCTTAATTTCCTTAATCAACATTCTTTACAAAAGAGGGTAGCTTTGCTTTCCAAACCCTTGAAATTCATTTAGCATCCAATCTTACATTGTGTGGGATTGAATCTTATGAGTTTCAACCCCTCTTTTGAATGTAAAGTCTTCCTCCTAAGTGAAAACCCATCGAATCCTAGCGAACCTCCCTTCTCTCTCCTCGGAGTTAGAAGAGGGGAGACCAACTAGGGTTCGACCGCGATTTTTCGCTTTACACATTTACACAAAGGTTCATCTTTGGATTAACTCTTAATCCAGTGGGTAAGCCTAACTTAGACTTGACCCTTAGCCTTTAGATAACCATGAGGTCTTCTCAGGCCTTTAATGCCTCCAACCGCTTCTCTCAACCCAATCCTATGTTGACACTTGTCACCATTTCATTGGTACAAATTGTGCACATGGATCCCCAACTTTCAAACCTGGCCCTTGATTAAACCTTTCAATCCTGACCATCCATTGCCCTGTTTGTGCTATAAATAGAGCCCTCATTCCTCCATTCTTAACAATCATCTTTCAAATTTGAAGCATTATACTTATGCTCAAATACTTTCAAGCTTTTTCATCATCTTTATGCTCTTCATTTAGCCTCTTTTAGATCAAATATGCATGCTTAGATTACTTTCTTTATCATTTTAGTTCAATCATAGACTAAATATAGTATGCTAGGATAGTATTCATACTAATCTTGTCATCTTATCATTTAGTTTATTGCATTTTTAGCATCATACATAGCTTCATATCTATTTCATACTAAATCAATCAAAAGCATCTCTCGTTCTCATAATTGCCATCCCTAAACCATTTTGCTCAGTGATCTGAGAGCAAAAACATTGGTTTAAGGGTCATTGTGAGATACAGAACCATGGGACCCTCCTTGGGAAGATGAGTAACACTACGTTACTCCATAGCTTGCATCAAGAAGTCCTGTGTGTGTGTGTGGACTAGTATTTAATAAATTTTCACATATTAAGTTTTATTCGCCCACTTTTCCACCATACACTAATCATTGATGATTATTCTAGAATGTGTTGGGTTACTTTTCTCAGGGAGAAATCAGAAGCTTTTGGGAAATTCAAACTATCCAAGGTAATGGTAGAGAATGAAACAGGTAAGAAAATCAAATGTCTGAGATCAGATCAAGGAGGTGAATTCACATATAAGGAATTTAATACATTTTGTGAAGTGAATGGAATCAGAAGACAATTATCAGCACCTCAAACACCCCAACAAAATGGAGTTGTGGAAAGGAAGAACAAAACTATTTTGGATGCAGCTAGAAGCATGATATCATAAGCAAACCTACCTCATGTGTATTGGAGAGAAGCAATCAATACAACTATTTATACATTCAATAGAGTTCACATCAAAGGTGAAACCGATAAGACCCCTCATGAACTATGGTTTGATAATACTCCTACTCTTAAATATTTTAGAATATTTGGAAGCAAATGTTATATTAGGAGAGATGATTATATTGGAAAATTTGATCTTAGAAGTGATGAAGGAATATTTCTTGGTTAATTATCTAAGAGCAAGGCATATAGATGTTTTAACAAGAAATTGCAGAAAATCATTGAGAGTGCAAATGTGAAGATTGATGAACAATTTAGAAGGTCTATGGACTCTAAAACGACAATTGAGATAATAAAAAATGAACCTACAATGAGTACATCGGTACAGAATGTTGATCCAGTCACATCGATATCATCTGAGAATTCCACAGTGACTGAAGACTAGAAGCAAGTGAATACACCCAGGTATGTAAGATTGAATCACTCTGAAAGTCAGATAGTTGGGAATAAGTATCAAGGTGTTATGACTAGAGGAAGACTAGAAAATGAAGAGGTATGTCTAATTTCTCAAATTGAACCAGCAACTATTAATGAGGCATGAGAAGATAATATTGGATTAAGGCTATGGAAGATGAATTAGAACAAATTGAAAAGAATAACACATGGACATTGGTTCCCTGGCCTAAAAACAAAAATGTAATTGAAATTAAATGGGTATTCAAAAATTAAATTAATGAAGATGGTAAAGTAATTAGAAACAAATCAAGATTAGTGTGTAGGGGATATTCATAGAAAGAAGGAATTGATTACAATGAAACCTTTGCATCGGTAGCTAGAATTGAGGCAATCAGATTATTCTTATCTTTTCCAGCACACAAGAACTATAAAGTATATCATATGGATGTTAAATGTGCATTTCTGAATGGTGATCTTGAAGAGGAAGTTTACATTGAACAACTTGATGGATTTTCTTTGACGGATGACAAAGATACAGTTTGCAGGTTATGGAAAGCTTTATATGGATTGAAGCAAGCTCCTAGAGCTTGGTATGCTAGATTGGACAAATATCTTTTGTGTTAGGTCCCAGAGACAACTGAGAGGGGGGGGTGAATCAATTGTCTAATAAATTCAAACCAAAACTAATTAACCATCTTAATGCTTAATACTGGTAAACCAGTTAAGTATGCCGGTAGACAGTGTTAACAGTAAATTGCTATACCAGTAAGGATTAATGCATGAAACATAAACATAAAGTCATCCACAACACATAACACCAATATTTGTACGTGGAAACCCTGTAAGGGGAAAAACCATGGTGGGAATCCTTACCCACAATCAGATGATACTACTGCAGATAGTAAGTGTACATAATGGGGTCTACACATGCAGAAAGGCCAACAGCCTATAGCTCACTGCTCAATCACAAAATGGGAGTCACACTGACTATAGTTGGATGGTTAAATCCAATAAGAATGTACTGCACAAAATAGCATCTTCATATGTTGGATTCAGTACCGGTGTAATGCTGATATGCTTCTACAAAAACCTAACTTCACCTTCAAATGATGTCTTCGTGTATACCTCTGCTTGATCTCGCATATACCTTCACTCAATTCTTTTTCGCATTCCACACTTGATCTTACAAATAAGATCTTACATATATACCATACCCTAAGACCAATTTTAGTAGGTCGGCTCTACAAGATATTACAATAAAATCATTTTACAAACAATATAATATCCGATGCAATAATCGATTGAACATGTCGGCTTAATGCATTTACATCAATAATAAATCATCTCCATAGCATGCCATGCTGATCTGGAAAAGATAAACCTGACGGTGTAACCCTAGATAACCTGGACCTATTTGCCGGTAAAAGCAAATATGCAAATATGAATATACCAATGATTAATTCTTCAAAACAAAGTGTCCACAAGATGTCTTCAACATTATCAAGTGTCTTCCATATCATTTCAGGTTCCAATGAACATTATATCCTATCGGTGAACCATATACCAGTAACTGTTGCACAGTTTACTTGCTTGCCGGTGAATGTTGCTGGATCTCCAAAGTTCTTGTTTTCAGTAGGTGTTGACATCAATGACAAAACCATACCAAAATACCAACATTTTGAAGCTTGGTTACACTAAAGGTAATGTTGACAACAACTTACTACAAAGTGACCAGGGAGATAAAAACTTTTTTAGGATTGCAGATTTCACAGACTGATAAAGGTATATTCATAAATCAATCAAAGTACTTGAAGGAATTACTTAAGAAATTTGGCATGGAAAACTCTAAACCGGTAAGTACACCTATGACTACAACTGATAAACTATCATTGAAGGATGAATCAACACCTGTTAATCCGACAAGATATAAATCTATGATTGGAGGTTTACTATATTTGACACAAACAAGACCTAATATTATGAATGCAGTATGTATTGTTTCAAGATTTTAGAGTAATCCTAAGGAAAATCATGAATTAGCAGTAAAAAGGATTTTCTGGTACCTACAAGGCACAACAAATCTTGGTTTATAGTATCCTAAAGATGAAAATTTTGATTTATGTGCATACACATATGAAAATTGGGCAGGAGATGTAGATGACAAAAATAGCACCACCGATGGAGCATTTTTTCTTAGGAGCAGACTAATTTCATGGTTGAGCAAGAAACAAGGTTTTACATCACGATCAACAGCAGAATCAGAATATGTTGCAGTAGCAACTAATTGTACACATGTATTATGGATTAAGCAAATATTGAAGGACATAAAGGTAAAATGCAAAGAACCTATAATCATTTACTATGATAATATGGCAGCAATTGATATATCTAAGCATCCAGTATTTCACTCTAAAACCAAACATGTTTCTATCAAATTCAATTTTCTAAAAGAGAATGTTGAAGCAAAAGAAGTGAAATTGGTTTATGTGAATACTAAAGAGCAGATTGCAGATATCTTTACTAAACCTTTGCCTAAGGAAACTTTTGAATATCTAAGAGAGCAGCTTGGAGTTATACCCTCACCGGTAGAAACTTTGACAGTTGGAGCATGGCATCAGACCGACAAAATTAACAGAGAAATCTTTTTTCGGTTTTGATGAAGGAGAGCTACTTCTCAGGAGGAGTAGATTGAATAAATTTGGTTATAACAATTGGCATTTGTAATAAGTTCTATGAACTGATTGTATTTGGTTTTGTATTGCTTTGGCATTTGATGTCAAAGGGGGAGAGATATACATAGAAAAACATATTAACACATTATCTTTTGGGGAGAGTTTATTCATTGGGGGAGAAATTGTTACTCTCTGTATTTGTATTTTGATTTCTGGTTAATGATCTCTTTGGGAGATTGTTGGTTTTTGGTTTTTGGCATTTCTACTTTGGCACTTAGATAGTTTTTCTATCTTGTATTGCCATCAATGCCAAAGGGGGAGATTATTGGTATTATGGATGTGTTGCATTGGTTTTGTCATTGATGTCAACACTTATCCTTGTGGAGATCTTTGGTTGTGTTCACCGGCATATTCAGTGACTTATGCACAGTCACCGGTATCTGGTTCATCGACAGGTTATATTGTTCACCGACACTGAGGATGATCTGTTATCATCTAGAGATTACTTGGTTATGTCAAAGATATTGTTTGGACACTTGGTTTTGGTGATTTGGTTATTGGTCTAATCCAGTTTTCATATTTGTTGTTACTGACAAATAGGTCTAGGTTATGGACCGGCAAGCGTTATCTATTCCAGATCAGCATGACACATTATGGAGATGTTTTATTGATTGGTTATTATTGTAAATGCATTGAGATGACATCATGCATCGCATATTGATTCATTTGTAATTGATTTAATTACAATATTCTTAGTGAGCTGACCTACACATTTGGTCTTAGGTTTTGGTATATATGTAAGATCTCATTTGTGAGATTAAGTAAGGAAGAAGATGTGGTAAAGGATTGTAATAAGGTATATGTGAATATAAGCAGAGCTATACACACAAATATAATTTGAAGATTCAAGGAAAGTATGAAGAAGACAATTAGAGCTTAATCGGTACTTAATCCAGCATATGAAGATGCTATTTTGAGCAGTACATTATCATTGGATTTAACCATCCAATTGTAGTCAGTGTGACTCCCATTTTGTGATTGAGCAATGAGCTCTAGGCAGTTGGCCTTTTTGCATGTGTAGACCCCATTTGTACACACATACTATCTGCAGTAGTATCATCTGATTGTGGGTAAGGTTTCCCACCATGGTTTTTCCCCTTATAGGGTTTCCACGTACAAATATTTGTAATATGTGTTGTCGATGTTATTTGTCTTTCTGTTTCATGCATTAAACTTTACCGGTACTGTTATTAACTATTAAACTGTCTACCAGCATTAAGTTTGGTTTACCGGTATTATGCACTAAGTTTGGTTAAGTTATATTTGGGTTGAAATTAATAGACAACTGATTCACCCCCCATGTCAGTTGCCTCTGGGTCCTAACATGTTGGCATTTTGATGATCTTGTGATTGTCATTGATGGACACACACTTGTTTTGGGATCACTTTCTTTATGTATGAGTTATTCTCAACCGGTAATTATTCCAACCGGTATTATGTATTATAGTCTTTAGACTATTGGTGTTTTGCAAAAGGTGTTTACCAGTCACAAACTGACTGAAGACCTAAAGCGGTATGAAGACCTCAAGTGGTTCAAGGAACTCAAGCAGTACGAAGGAACAAAGCGGTAGTTAACATTTTTCTAGTCTTCATTTTGACAACTGGTAATCGGTAAAATGTATGAACTGGTATTACTCTGTGATGAGTTACCAATTGGTATTTCTATGATGAGTTATCATCCACCGACACTTTGACAGTGATTTTGTGTCGTGTTACCAAATGTGTCTAGATGCACTGAACCTAGGAACTTGTAATGTAATCCTATTGGACCGACATGAAATCAGACTCCTTTATAAGGACATCGTCTCTAGGGTTTTAGTTGATGAGGGTTTTGTATGTGTGATTATAGAAGAAAAGATTAGGTCTGTGTGAAGAAACAGAGTGTGGAGATATTGAAGACTGAAGTAATGCTAAATGTACATTAACAATGAGATATCAAGGATCTAACCAAGCATACTGTGATAGTATCTAGATCATATACTTGTTGATTACCTATATCTTCGACAAGTCTGAAACCCTTAACCGGGTAGGCCCAGCAAAGCCTTTGTAAATCCTCTAACAAGGTGGTTCACAACTGTGAATCTGAAATCCTCTCACAAGGTAGTCTTTAACAAGACTTATCTCCTAACAAAGATCTAGATTCCTAATAGGATCTATTCTAGTAAAGAACATTGTATGACCTTAACCGGTCTGGTTTCTATTATGTAGATAGTTACTTGTGAGTTTCTGCTCACCGTGGTTTTTCCCATTTGGGTTTCCACATAAAAACTTCTTGTGTTATGGTGATTGTGCTCTTGTGGGTGAATGCTTTGTTTTCTATTTGGTTTGCATTTATCCTAACCGGTTTATTTGTAAATCTGTCATACCGGTGATCTGCTAAACTGTTTAAGTGTTTGAGTTTAGTGTTTTTTGGTATACTAATTCACCCCCCCTCTTAGTATTCATTAATTTGTATCAAAGCCAACCTTTCTATAAGTCTAACACTTGGAAGGAGATATGGGGGAATACACTGTGAGGGAACTTACTCATCAGCTCACTCAGACTAAGAAAGCCTATGATGAACTCAAAGTCAAATATAAAGCCTCTCTAGCAAAAAGAAGAGAGCATGCTGAGAAACTGATGGAGCTTACTGAAAATAGTTCTTCTGATGAAGCAGACATGGAGGCCCCAGTTGAAGAAGTTGAAAAAATGAATGAATCGAATGCCAACCTGAGAAGGGAATTGGAAGGACTGACTATCAGAATGTGTCAAGATCTTGAGAACTGAAGGAAAGCTGAAGGTCTGGTAAAAGACAAAGATCATGAGATCTCCAAGATGAAATCTATGCCCTTACCGCTCATCTCCAAGAGAGTAAAGTGGAAAAAGAAGAAATGCAAGGTGAACTAAACATGGCTATTTCTGAGAATGCAACCTTGAAGGAATCCAATATTTCTATTACCAAAGAACTCACTGAGACAAAGGAGATACTTTCCAAATTCAATAAGAGTACTGCCAAGCTAGAGCAAAAGCTTGAATCAACAAAACCGGTAAAGAATACCACTGGACTTGGCTTTCCGGTTATGAGGAAGGTGAGACCTCTAGAACAAAAGATGTAGCATCAAAGAAGCAACCAACATCAAAGGATAAAGGTAAGCAAAAGTTTAAACCTATTTGCTTTAATTGTCTCAAAGAAGGACACACTGCTAATGTGTGTAGAAATAAGGCCTATTATAACTTTCCTTATTTTCTAAACAATAAGCCTAGATCCAATAGATTCAATGGAAACTGTTATGCATGCAACAAGTTTGGGCATAGAGAATTTTAATGCAAGTCTGTTATGCACAACACTGGGAGATACCCTCAAAGGTCTCAAGGAGTTTTTCCTAAATCCTCTGTGAATCGGAATCCAAACTGGTATAGTCCCTATGACCATTAGTCAGGTAGTGGTGGCTATCAAGCAGTAACCAGTTGGAGAGAAACCTATTTGATTTGTCATGGTAGCGGTCACACTGCTACAATATGCAGAAGGAAGAATGGTAGAATGAACAATGGACCATGGAGAACACTCAAATTGCTATGCTATCATTGCAACAAATCGAAACACCCTGCCATAACCTACAAAATGAGAAAGAACCTATCAGATGATATACCGATCACTCCAGAAGGGAAGATTGATGTTGAAACTATTCAAGTGGGAATGAATAAAACATGGAAAATGAAACCTGAAGAAGTGTCACAAGATGAACCGGTTTCTACACCTAGTGTGGAAGTCCCTGAATTGGTAAATTGAGCTTTAGAAAAGCTTAGGGAGAGCATATCAATGAAATATTTGAACCCCCATTTTATATCAGTAAAGACCTAAAACTAATATATGTTAGTTGTCAATCGACAGAAGATTGTGAAGTGGTAAAAGGCAAAATTAGGGTTTATACCCTAGTGGTGGAGCATTTATTATGGTAGGTGAAGAATTCGTTTAAAAGGAATTTTCAAAGTCATTTTCACTTATAAGTTTTCGAGCGAAGAATTTTTCAAGTGCAGAGCGATAAAGTGCGATTCGACTTGCGATTCAAAGAGATTTCAAATCTTGCAAAAGAATCCAGAGATATTGTCAAAAAATCAAGTGAAGAACACCAAACAGTAATCCAGCAAACAAAGTGGTGTGTTGCAAAGCTGCATTTGCAAACTCTAAATTTCAAAATTTTTAAGGTATTTCTCAAAATTCTTGTTTATCAGTTAATCATGGCTTCTGCATCGCACTCTAGTTCTAGTGTACCTGTGGACTCAACTAAATTTATTCAAAGGAAAATGAAATACAATGCCTTGTCCCAAATACCTGTTGGAGTTATTGTTGAAGAAGATATTTTAGGGTACATTGACTATAAATTGGAAGACCTAGGATCCCTAGCGATTCACTCCCAGCTAGGTCTATTCTGTGGGGATGACAAGAAAATCAAACCAGAATACAACATCTTAGAAAGGAAGAAACTACATAATGTTGTTTATTTTCTTGAAGAGTTCATAGAAGATCACATCTGCATCATCTTGAGCAGAGTACATGGTGATAAGATGTATCTCAAGAGGATGCATGACATAACACCAGAAGCAATTCATGTAGTCACCAGTTTCTGCAACATTGGTGAGGTGCCAACCCTTCGGAAAGTCATCAAGACTGAAATGACAAAGCTCACTGGTTCTCTGAGTGACCAAAGGGGAATGACTATCAATCCCATCAAGGATGACTTGGTTAAGTATGAATGTATGGTGATCGACTACAGAGTGTTTTATGCTAGCTGAATAAACTTTGTCCCTGGTGTTGCAGTGAATGCCACCCACAAAATGATCAAGGAGGACGCCTCATTTGATCTATGCACCTGTTTGCACAAGCAACTTCTATTAAACCTAAAGTCCATCAAATAGGACAATGCCTTAAGATTCAGATTTGGACAACTTTTGGTAGGTCTATTTTTCTACTTTCAAGGCTATTTCTCGGGAGTCGGTGATATTCAATGGTTTGCTGACCAACCGGTCACCAAACAAATTAGGGAAAGTCTCCAAGCAGTGGGAACCAGATATCCTGAAGTCTTGAATAAATACTTTGATGAATTCAAGCGAAAGATGCGCCAAAGGATGAGGATATCTGGGGATATTGTTAAGAAATATGAAGAGGACATCTGCTTTACCGTTAAAGTAGATGAGTGCATAATGGAAGCGGTAGAGCCCAGAAAGGAAGAAGTAGAACCTATGGGATATGAGGTGATGTATGACATATTGGATGGGTATGCCTCTACCCTGATTGCCTCTCCTTTACATACAAAGAAAAAGAGAATCGACACCTACTTGGAAAGGGTAACACCGGTTAAAGAACCTTCAGTGAAAAAGGGAAAGACAGTGCCATCGGTATCGACACCGGTTACCTCAACAAGTCCTAAAGTGACCAAGCGATCACCTGCTAAGAAGAAACTGGAAGTTACACCCGCTAAAGTATTTGAAAGGAAGTGGAAAACCAAAAGCAACTCATCAGAGTCTGAGGATACAGAACCATAAGTGCAACCTAAGAAGACCAGGCAAACAAGGAAGAAGGCAAATACTATCGGCAATGCACCTGCATCATCAGCACTGGTAAATATTGATGTCTCTTCTTATAAGCCAATGACACATTGTCAGAGGACTATTAAGAATATTAAAAGAAAATTTCTTAGTGATTTGAAGGAGTATTTTGATGATTTTGCCGATAGTGAGAAAGAAGAAGTAGAGTGGGAAATCATTAATTATTTATGTGTTTATGACTAGTTGCCATCAGAAATTAGATCTGAGACACTTGATTCTTTATACAATTCTTTAGATAATAAATGGCACATTGCCATCAAGAGAAAACAGGAGATCAGAGAAAAGATTTTTGCAGAATACTTCCCTGATGCTTCAAACTCGGAATTGTTTAAAATCATGGACCAGTACAAAGGTCTCTTCTTCATGAGAAGAAGAAGACTCTTGCTACTGGAAGGCAAAGCCTTTGAAGTGGTGAAAGACACACACTACCATACTAATGTTGTTGTGAAAATGCATCAAGTTGCTCAAGCAAATAGAGAAGATGAACAGGAAATGGAAACCGGAAAACCGGATGAGGCATTTGATGGCAAAGGAGAACCAGCTATAGAAAAGGTTGACACTATTGATGTGGACACATTAGATGGTGAAGATGTCACTCTAGACACAGAGAAGGAGAAACAAGATAAAGAAAAAGCAGAGAAGCAGAAGTTGGACAAGGAAAAGGCTGACAAAGAGAAAGCAGAGAAAGAGGAAGAGAAAAAGAAAGAGGAAGAGAAGAGGAAACAAGAGGAAGAGAAGAGGAAACAAGATGAAGAGAAGAGGAAACAAGAAGAAGAGAAGAAGAAAGAAGAGGAGAAGAGGAAAGAAGAGGAGAAGATGAAAGAAGAGGAGGAAAAGAAGGAAGAGGAGAAGCGGAAAGATGAGGAGAAGAAGAAAAAAGAAGAGGAGAAGCGAAAAGAAGAAGAAAGAAAGAAGGAGAAAGAGAAGAAAAAGCATGAAGCAGAGCAAAGGGAGAAAGAAAAGGAAAAGAAAAGAGTGGAAGAGAAGAAGGAAGCAGAAAAGAACAAACAAGCAGAGATTCCAAAGGCAACCGGTGGTCAAGCCAAATCGGCTGACATCACCAGTCCTATTGACCTCCAATCTATAGATGAATCAAAGCTTCTACAAGGCATAAAGCTAGCACAAGAAAGACTGGAAACATTGAGGAGGAAAAAGGAGCAAGATGTCATTCACATTGCAATTGACACCCTTACCAGTTTGATTCTAGGTACCAACCTCCCTAGTACCAATTCCTCTTTGGCCAAAATAAAACTTCTATGTACAGTTGTAGAGGACCAGGTACAATGCTTGGAAGAAGTTATTGAAGCTAATGCACAGAAGAAGCATCAAAAGGCACTAAACATTGCCCTAGTAAAGAAACTGAATGAGCTCCGGTCTCAACTTCAGAAATAGCAGAAGGATATAAGAGATGCTATGGATGAGGCAAAACTACTATTGAGCAAAATAAGACAACCCCATCTATTTTGTGATTATGTGCTTGCACAAAAGGATAAACTACAATCTGATTTGCAGGCATACATAAGAAACTTTAAGATGCCATATGATTCTTTCACTACATATGGGCAAACTATTCACCGGTATCAGCTTCAGTCTACCAGGATAGAATTGGAGATTAGCAATCGGACAAGAGATTTGCAGGAGCTTCAACTGGTTTTATTACCCAAACTGCAAATTCTTCAAAAGTGCTTTCTCAATCTAGAAGCTTTAATGGTAACTCAAGAGATGAGTACAATTGATGCCATGGAAGAATAGATATTGCAGATGTAGACGGAAAGTGAAGTTGCTACGTCATTACTTGAGTCATGGTCATTAGCCATGAAGACTTTTATGCAAGATTTTAAATTTGTTTTTGATAAGTTTCACTCATTATTATCATAAACATTTACTCATTTTAATGTTAATGAGAAACAGGGGTTATTCTGCATTTCTTTGTCATTGTTGGCAAAGGGGGAGTAGTATTTCAAATTTTGGTGAATGTTATGTATACTTTTATGTTACCTTTTTTAAGGAAATAGTATACATTGTCATTTCTGCAAAAGGGATAGTGTATATGGTTAGGGGGAGTAATTTTGATTATGGCATATTTTTGTTGTAAAAACACTTACATGTCAAAATTTTCCTAAGTGTTGCCATCAATGCCAAACGGGGAGATCGTTGGCATTTTGATGATGTTGTGATTGTCATTGATGGACACACACTTGTTTTAAGATCACTTTCTTTATGTATGAGTTATGCTCAACCGGTAATTGTTCCAATCGGTATTATGTATTATAGTCTTTAGACTATCAGTGTTTTGCAGAAGGTGTTTACTGGTCACAAACTGACTGAAGACCCAAAGCGATATGAAGACTTCAAGCAGTTCAAGGATCTCAAGTGGTGTGCAGGAACAAAGTGGTAGTTAACATTTTTCCAGTCTTCATTTTGACAACTGGTAATCGGTAAAATGTATGAACCAGTATTACTCTGTGATGAGTTACCAACCGATATTTCTATGATGAGTTATCATCCACCGACACTTTGGCAATGATTTTGTGTCGTGTTACCAAATGTGTCTAGATGCACTGAACCTAGGATCTTGTAATGTAATCCTATTGGACCGACATGAAATCAGACTCCTTTATAAGGACATCATGTCTAGGGTTTTAGTTGATGATAGTTTTGTATGTGTAATTATAAAAGAAAAGATTAGGTCTGTGTGAAGAAACAGAGTGTGGAGATATTGAAGACTAAAGTAATGCTAAATGTGCATTAATAATGAGCTATCAAGGATCTAACCAAGCATACTGTGCTAGTATCTAGATCATCTACTTGTTGATTACTCATATCTTCGACAAGTCTCAAACCCTTAACTGGGTAGGCCCAGCAAAGCCTTTGTAAATCCTTTAACAAGGTCGTTCACAACTGTGAATCTGAAATCCTCTCATAAGGTAGTTTTTAACAGGTCTTATCTCCTAATAGAGATCTAGATTCCTAACAAGATCTGTTCTAGTCAAGAACATTGTATGACCTTAATCGATCTGACCTTAACTAGTCTGGTTTCTATTCTGCAGATAGTTACTTGTGAGTTTCTTCTGATCGTGGTTTTTCCTATTTGGGTTTCCATGTCAAAACTTCTTGTGTTATGGTGATTGTGCTCTTGTGGGTGAATGCTTTGTTTTCTATTTGGTTTGCATTTATCCTAACTGGTTTATTTGTAAATCTGTCATACCGATTATCTGCTAAACTGTTTAAGTGTTTGAGTTCAATATTTTTTGGTATACTAATTCACCCCCCCCTCTTAGCATTCATCATAACAATCTTAACCTATCTTATTTTCTTCAGAGGATGTGTTGTGATGTGTTTGGGTTTATTTATTCCTTGAGTTGATCTAAAACTCTTTCTATTTTATTTTACATATGTTTTAGAGCTAACCTATGTAATACTACACGTTTCATCTAAAGGTCCTTTTGGAGGCAACCTAATTAATATTTTGAGGTGTTGTGGAGGATAAATAAAGAAGGAGACATCATTTGTAAAGTAAATTAGTTGTGTAAGATGGAGTAATGTGTGGAAAGGGAGACTACCACATCTGCATAAGTGATATGCATTCTTTATAGCAATTCATGTTCATTTTTTCTTGTAATCTTCATGTATCCTACTAGCAGATAGTGTATCTATTGGAAATGTGTGTTGTCATTGATGTCAACCTAATGTCTAACAATACATGTTGTCATATGTGTGATCCCTAACTAGTGATTGTTTGGAGAGAATAAGTGTCATTTATGATGTGGTGATTGTTTGGATAAAGTAATTATGGCAACATGCTTGCTACAGTATTGATGAAGTTGCATAATACCCTTGATCATATGAACATGGTATACGTGATCATGATAGGTCTACAATAGGTTGATAGTTCTCTATGGTGATTGTTTTTTAGTTGCTAGTATTCTTCTCTGTGTTGGCATTGTACACTCGGATGAGAATTGTTGATGTTGTCATTGATGGCAACCAACTGGTAACATGGTTCACAGGTTACATCAGCAACAAACATCATCTACCAGCACGGGCAGGCACTACAAGTTTATTCACACCAGCATCCAATCTACACCGATAGAAGATCATACCAACACTCTAAGCTGAATCAAAATAATATTGTTTTGTATTGTAATTATATTTGTATAGCTGACATGATGTATTGTAAAGACTCGTATATGTATGAGATCTTGTAGGTCATTATGAAATGTAATTAGGTAATGTAAGGAAGTGATATATGAGATGCGATAGGCAATGATAGCAAATGAACTGTATATGAATTTTTTGGCAGTGGGTCAACATCCCTCGAATGGATTCACGACCTGGTTTAACAACCTCCTATGGATTCTATAAGTCTAGTGGTTGTATCGGGCATTGACATGTAGATCTTTTGGTGCAACAACAACCCTAGCTTGTAACAAGTGGTATCAGAGCTTGGTCATAGGTTTGAATCACGCAGGCCATGACAAGTGACATTGGGAGGGGGATTGTTGGTAGTGGGCCAGTGTCCCTCGTGTGGATTCACAACATGGTTTAACAGCCTCCTGTAGATTTTATAAGTCTAGTGGTTGTTTTGGGCATTGACAGGTCGATCTTTTGGTACAACGACAACCCTAGCTTGCAACAAAATTTTGATGTAATTATCTTATGAGCGAATAAGAGTAGAGTAGAGAAAAGCAAGGTTTATGGACGAGGTATTAGACAGAGCCTAAACCGATACTGAATCCAGCATTGCAGATGCTAGTTTGAAGTAGTACATTATTATTGGATCTAACCATCCATTTGTAGTCAATGGGACTCCATTTTGTTGTTGAGCAGTGAGCTCTAGGCTATTGGCCTTCTTGCATGTGCAGGACCCTATTGTACAAGTAATATTTATTCATATTGGCTAGTGAGTAAATATTGTGGGTCACAAATCCCACCGAGGTTTTTCCCTTACCAGGTTTCCTGGCCAAAAATATCTGTATTATGGTGTGTGTTGATGGTTATACTTTTATTTCTCTTTACTGTATTATTATTTGCTTACTGGTATATTAATTTGGGTTATAAAGTTCCAAACAAGTTTAAATCTTTCATCTACTAGTTAGACACTGATTCACCCCCCCTCCTTTTAGTGTCTTTGGGACTGATCAAGTATCTAACAATTGGTATTAGAGCCTAGTCCTCTATTTGTAAAAGCCTAACAACTTGAAGAAGATTATGAAACTGATACTAATGGAAAGTTTGAGACAATAGTTGGAAGGACCTCTTGAAGATTTTGATGTAGAAAAATTGAAGAATATCAAACTGGAAGATGAACTCAGAACTGCTCAGGAATTCATCAAAGAACTTCAAGAAAACTTGGTGTTAGAAAAGAATAAGAGAAAATAATTACATGTGCAATTACAAAACCAAGATGAAGAAAAGAAAACTCTTAGAGATATTGCAGAAAAATTGAGACAAGAGAACAGTAACATGAAGAATGAGATGCAAGATTTAACCATGAGGCTATGCAAGGATATTGAAGATAGAAAAAGGAATGAAGAAGATTTGGCCAGAAGACTCAATGAAAGATCAGATGAATCTCTAAGGCTTAGTTATGAAAATGATATGCTCAAAACAGATTTGATTCACATGCACCATGACAAAGAAGAACTTATGAGACAAGTTAGCACTCTGGAAAGTGAGTTGGTCACTACAAATGAATACAAAGACAAATTCAAGAAGAGTTCAGATAAGCTTGATGATATGCTGAAAAGTTAGAAACTTGATGGAGAAATAGTTGGACTTGGATTTGAACATGGAGAAAGTTTTGGAACTGCAAACAATCATGATCACAACAAACCAATAAGACAACCTAATGCTTATAAATTTAATGGAAAATGTTTTAATTGCAACAAATTTGGTCATAGAGCAAATCAATGTAGATTTAGGAATAATCAGAATACAAACTCATCCACTGGTCAATGTTCCAAATGCAATAAAAATGCTCATAACTCAGACAATTGTAGAATGAATGTGAAATGCTATGTTTGTGGTAGATTTGGACATTTATCTAATCAATGCAGAACTCAAACCGGTCAAGATTATGTAAAAGCTATTCAAAGAAATAATGTAACTTGTTATGCATGTAACAAGATTGGGCATATTGCAAAATTTTGTAGAAGCAAGAGTGTACCGGCAAACAACAAAGGATCTAATGAAAATGGTAAAGAAAAGGTGAATGAAATCAAGCAAGAATTTTCTAAACAATGAATTAGAAAGAGAGATCAGAGAATTGATGAATCTGTCTCTACAACAATAGAACAGGGCAATCCTGCACCAGTAGGAGATTCTTCATCTAACTAAGGAATAATCCTTAGGGGTAAGGCAACTAATTGAAAATCATGCATTTACCCTTAGTTGGTGGTAAGAAGTTATATTTCTTCTTTACCAATAGATATGTGGAGTTTTCACTTCACCGACAAATCATTTATTGCAGTTGTAAGTTAACTTTTTGGTTATAAAGGCACTGCAACTTGTCATTTCAACTCACCAAGCATTCAAGCATTCGAAGAGAGTGAAATTGAGAAAAGGCATCCCAAAGGCAAAGAAACAAAGGTTTTTTAGAGCATTCAAGGATTTCTCAGCTAAAAGGTATTTATCTTACGCAATGGATTCTTCATCCTCTGTTCTTGAATTCATTGCAAACCCTACCATTGTGGAGAACATAAAATGACCTAGACCCATTTTCAAAATAATTCGTAAGATAGCAAAACTAGATGACTCTATTGGTGCATTTTCTAGAATCCCGAAGGGAGTCGCATTTGCTGAAGACCCTAGGGCATACATACATTGTAACATTGAAAGTTTAGGGTCCGGAGATTTGAAGAATATGTTCATAAATGTTATCACTGACAAACATGGGGTAGTTAAACCGGAACACAAGCTTGTTGAGGATTTAGGGTTCATTGACATCCTCCATATGCCAGAATTCTCAGATGAAACCGTCTGCTATTTTCTTAGTAGGGTTCACGGTGAATTTATGTGGTTAGACTCAGTATTTAAGATCACTAAGGAAGCTATAAGAGTTGTTACTGGTTTATCCTCCACCGACACAAGGTCTGACAAGAAAAAGAAAACTCCAAACAAAGAGGTTATGAGCTTAACTGACGCAACATCTGACAACAGGTCACTTAGGGTCAATGATATTAAAATGTTAAATTTGCAAGTATGGTCATTGGTTATAAAGTTGCTCATACTAACAGACTGAATTTTGTATCTAGTTTATGCATTCATAGTGCTCATGAGATGATCTTGAATAATGCAAAAATTGACATCTGTGAATGGTTAAAGGATGAATTTCTAGAGAATTTGGATAAAATAAAAGGAGATAAGAAGGGAACCTTTAAATTTGGAAATCTGATTGTGTGTTTAACGCTTTACTTCTCAAAGGAGATTCTTAGTATTGGACATAAGGATTTTGCCTATGATGTTTATATTGGAAAATAGATAAAGGAGGCAATTACCAGCATGGAATCTGATAATGAAAAACTGGTAAAAGAGTATTTCAAGAAATTTCAAGCTAAAATGAGACAAAGGGAAATGATTCCCCAAATCATTGTTGATAAGTATGATAAACAAATATGCTTTGTTATCCAAAGAGATGAAATTTGGATGGAGGCAGTTAGACCTAGAATTGTCTGGATTACAGAGATGGGATATGAGGTGGATTCAAACATCTTAGATTCATATGCTAGAATACTCCTAGATGCTCCACCAGAACTAATAGAGGAGATATTTGGTAATGCTGAAACTATAGAGAGTGGTGTTGCTATGCAGAAGCAGAGAAAGAAAAGAGAAAAATTAATAAAATATGCTTCTAAATTTGTAAAAGATGTTATAGAGGGGTTAATGAATCTTGGTGGTATTGCTACAAGTGTAAAAGAAAGTAAATCAGAACAAAAATCGGTAGCACATATTTGTCCTGTGGCTACCTCATTTGATTATGATAATGACAAGGCAACTAAATTCAAGAGAGTGGACAGGAAGAAAAGAAAACCCTCATCAGCCCTACTCCATCTTCAAAGAAAGCAAGAACACTCTGAAAGAAGCAACGGGCTATAAGAGAGCCTATTGGTCCTAAGAAGAAAGTTACTCCAAAGAAGAAATTTGAACCAAAGGAACTAGATACTCTTTCACCGGAAGAGTTGGTCAATGAAATCACCCAAGACAGTAACCTCAACAATGTAAATAAATTTAATCATTCTTTTAAAGATTCAAATAAGGAAATTATAGAGGAAAGTATTATTTTGTATCCAGATATCTACAAGAAGGTCCTTATTGAGGTAATAAATGTTATACCAAATAATTTATACTTAAGACTTGAAGCAGAGATAATGTCTGTTATGGAACTTGATAAGAAATTGAAGGTAGAAGCACTATTAGTTGTGCATCCTATTAATTCCAAGTAGGAAATTGCTAACTTTATATCTAAAGCCAATAGAACTGTTTTTGTGAGTGGTCACCAGCAAGTTAGTCTTATGGCCGACAAAGTTCAAGAAATTGTAGATGAAACAACTGATAAGTGGGACATATTTTTTGGTGAGAGAGAGAAGAAAGAAGAGAAAGATAGAAAAAAGGTGGATAAGTCATTTACTAAGGTATATTAGAAGGTAGATAAAGGTAAAGGCAAAATTGGCAGTATACCCGATATCATGGTTAAGGATAATCTACCGCCACCAGCACAAGACACCCCACCAATAATTTCAGAGGCACCAGCACAAATGGATAGTCAGCCTGGAGAAGATAAGTCAGAGGAAATAAAAGTAGATAATGTTAATCTCGAGTCAGACATTCTATTCACAATGAATGTTGGCACTTAGGATTTTGATATTGTAATGGACAAGGAAACAACAAAAATTAAGAAATCTGAATCCATCCCTGATGATACTTAGCTTAACACTGAAATACCAAAAGAAGCAGAAGTAGAAACTGGAACAGAAATAGGGCATGAATAGAATATATCTGAACCGACAGATATAAGACAAAAAGTAAGGTGGGAAGTAAGGTTGAGGAGAAGACAAAAGAAGTGGTCAAGGTAACTGTACAAACATCCGGAGAAGAAAAGAAACCAATTGCAGAACCAAGCACTCTGCCTAGCACTTATACTATGGATTATAGACCAACAAATGTTACAAATTTACTTTTAGATTCAATAAAAAGGATTACAGAATGCAATGCCTTAGCATTTAAGGCCATTGATGATTCTTTATCAATTTTGCAAATGATTGCATCGACATGTAAAGTTGATCATATTGATAGATCTTTAGGTAAATTGGACACATTGTCCAAATTCATTGCTTCTAACATTCAAACTATGGATAAAATAAATGAAGAGACTGTTAAGGAAAGAGTTAATAAGGAGAAAGATGAATTCTTTGACAGGACAATTAAAGACTGTACAAAACAAATTGATTCTTTGTTACCGACACTAAATTGCACCATTCTGGAATACAAAGAGTTTTATAGAGAAGCACGTAAGCCTCACCATCTAACCAAGGATATTGATGAGTAAATAAGGAAAACAAAAAAGGAAATTGATGATATAGCTAATAATATGATTGGTTCTTTGGAACTTACTTTAGTTTTGGATCAGGAAATGGCAATCTATGAAGAAAAGATTGATAAATTGGAAAGGGAGAAAGCAAGGCTAAGAATGAAAACCCAAGAGTTGAAGAACAAGCTTGGTCCTAGATTGGACAACTTATTAACACACTGGAATGAGCTGTCTAAGGCATCTATTCAAGGAGAAAGATTACCGGAGCAACAGATGCATTATCTTACTAGTATGATCTGACAGACAGAGACTATAATTTTTGACAGTACTAAGTTTTTGAAAGGTCTTAACTTAGTTTTGGCAGACGTTTTCCAAATTGTACATAACTGGTTAGAGTTTTCTAGGTAAATTTTAAATTCTTTGATTCTTTTGACATCCTTTGTCATTGATGTCAAAGGGGGAGTAGTGTATGAGAAAAATGTACAGAAGGAGATCATTTTCTTAGGGGGAGCACTATCAGTTTTTGGACTTCAAAATTTTGGATATTAGTTTTTGGATTTTTCTCATGAGTGTTGCCATCAATGCCAAAGAGGGAGATTGTTAGCATTGTACACTCAGATGAGAATTGTTGATGTTGTCATTGATGGCAACCAACTGGTAACATGGTTCATAGGTTACACCGGCAACAAACATCATCTACCGACACCGACAGTACTAAATCCAGCATTGCAAATGCTATTTTGAAGCAGTACATTATTATTGGATCTAACCATCCATTTGTAGTCAGTGGGACTCCATTTTGTTGTTGAGTAGTGAGCTCTAGGCTATTGACCTTCCTTCATGTCTAGGCCCCTATTTTATCGGTAATATTTATTCACATTGGCTAGTGAGTAAATATTGTGGGTCACAAATCCCACCGAGGTTTTTCCCTTACTGGGTTTCCTGGCCAAAAATATCTATGTTATGGTGTGTATTGATGGTTATAATTTTGTTTCTCTTTACCGCATTATTATTTGCTTACTGGTATATTAATTTGGGTTATAAATTTGCAAACAAGTTTAAATCTTTCATCTATCGGTTAGACACTGATTCACACCCCCCCCCTCTTAGTGTCTTTGGGATTGATCAAGTATCTAACAATCTGATACTATCACTTGGTGTAATTTGATAAAATGACTATGAATAGTATAGAATATAATTGATATAATGAATGATGGCGACTGAAAAGGATATAAAGTGTGAATTAATTACATGTTTGATATCCATCCTATTGGTGCACTAGAAGACTATGATGGCATGCTAACTGTCATGTGTGTGAAGTAGGGTACTTGCAGCTGCAACACAAACACTCAATAGATCATTACAAGCATGGTTAGCAAATTGAAATCAAAGGAAAGATAAACCATGACAAAGCGACTTATCACCTCTTAAGAGATGCGAGTGTGGATTTTCTCTCAGATCTGGATAAGAAATCCCAGTGACTTGACTACACCTAGACAGAGGATTTAAAATGATATGATATGGAAGATAGATGAGATTTATTACGCGAGATTGATATAAGAGGATAATTAAGCTAATGATATGCATGATTAAGCTATGATGATGATGCAATTAAGCTATAAAAGAGATTGATTAAGCTACATGATTCAACAATTATGCTAGAATATGATCAAATTAAGCTAGATCTAAGATGCAATTGCCTATGATAACAATGCTTAAATTGATATGCTAGAATGGATATGCCTATAGTAACAATGCATAAGATGAAAATGAGATGGGATCCTTTGTGCTCCAAAATGGGGGATATTTATAGGATTTCCAAGGCCAGGGGTGAGGTGGTAGGAATCAATGGTCAAGATTGAGTCTGAAGATATCAAGGTGAAATTGGAGGAGGTTGGAGAAGACATTGGAGGGAGGGTCACTTGTCATCTCTGTGGTGACAAGTGTCAATGAGCCTTTCTCATAAGATGGTAAGTGTCGAAGGGAGGAGACATGTGGCATGAGTGCCATGTGTCTCAAGGGGAGAATATCCACCCCATAGGAGGTTAGGATGTGCAAGATAGGATAGGGTTAGTTAAACCTAGGGCTAGGTGGAATGAGTTAGGTTAGGGGATGGTTAGGTTAGGTGGTTAGAAGTTAGGAGGCATTTGGGTAATTTGAATTTAAAAATTCAAATAATAGGAAAAGGCTAATTAACTTTCAACAACTCATAAATTGATTTGTTTTAATTAATTAGGGAATTAGAAGGAATGAATTAAATGGGGGTAGGACTAATTAATTTGGATTAATTAATCAAAATGGACTATTAAGATGAACTTATTAAATAAATACCTAGATTTATTAATAAGAAGATGAAAGGGATTTAATCAAATTGCTAATGAATTCAATTAAATTGGGAAGGGGGATTAATTAAATAATTGCTTATTCAATTAATTATCTTCATACCATTTTTAGGTGTATACATTTTGCCCCTCTTTGAAGCGAGGTGTGATGATGCATTGATTCAAAGAATAATCTCATTTTGATGATGATATTGGTTTGATAGGATGCCCCAGATAGTGATTGATAAATTGCGATATGATGATGCCCCCTTGGGAGATCAATTAAGATAATTGACTGTTGGAGTGTTTGGATCTTTGCAAAATTGATTTCTTGATTAGAAATGATTTGATTTCTGCAACGTTGATTGATGAAAGTGCGAGTTCTTTGATCACGATGATGTAGTTTCAGATGGAATGATTGATAAAGCTTGATGGAATTCAATAAGATTGATTAGATTGATAAGATTGAGATCTAGTCTGGTTTCAGGAATGACACCTCCTGTATAAGACAAAGATGATCAAAGCATCCAGTTTCAGGAATGATATATCCTATATAAGACTTGATCAAAATGTTTGGTTTCAGGAAAGATACATCTTGTATAAGACATGATAGAATGGAGCAAATGAGATTGATTGATAGAATTGATAAGATTGATTGGATAAAGAACTGACATTATGTTGATATCCTATTATAGGAATATTTAGATAAGTTGATGTTGGCATATTTGAGGGAGTAGCATAAGATTCGCATTAGGGCGATAACATTTGGAAAGAGATGAGTCATCATTCTGATTCTGTATACACCTATGATGATACATTGATGATTTCGGCTATAGATTTGGCCTTGGATAAGATGAACTGTTATGATCCCTTGCAAGAATGAAATGCAAGATAAATACAAATGCAAAATGGAAATGAAATGCAAAGCTACGATTGGACCAGTCATTGGGTTATTGCGTTTTGTCATCATTGAGCTTTTTAATATGTGGGAAGTGAGTGCAAACATCGATGGTATAATTGAACCATGATGACTTGAGCACTACTTTCTTGGGTTTTGATATTGCAAGTGAGCACAAGCATCAAGGTATAATTAAACCAAGATGACCCGAGTGTTGCTTGCATAAAACGAACAATATTAACCATTTCTTTATGCAAATCAGAAATGTCTTCGATGATATTCTGATGATATGGTCCTGAGAAAAAATTGCACATATTAATGATTAATTTATAGACAACAGACAAGAAAAATATCACGTTTCTTCCTTGCTCCTCTAGTCAAAGACATCCTGGAGTCACTCAGAAATTATGATAGCAAAAATCAAGATATAAAAGTTGAACCAAAGTGTTAAAATAATTATCCAAAAGATATCATCTATTGATATGTGTGTGATGTGCTTATACTGACATGTGATAGCTTGATGATTGATAATTTGATCTTGTGTTGAACGTTGGATGTGTCTCAGTTTTTGCTTGACAAAAGTTGCCTAACTATTAGTCTACCCATTTGATGAAGCTCAAAACGATGGAGAATTTTGCCCATGGCCAAGTGCAGGATTTTCCCCCAAGCCTAGAAACAAGGTCATTATAATATACCCAATGATTCAAACCATGGTGAGAAACCAGTTGTGATGCCTACAAATGTACAAAGGCTTATTATGGATATGGACATCGTTGATGGAAAATGAATGCAAGTGGAAGGATGCATGAACTAATAGATGGAAGAGCTAGTTGACAGATAGCGCCTATTGCCAGGTTTTCACCATTTGTTTTTATTGCACTTTTTCTCATATTTGATTTTTTTTTCTTTCTTTTTTCATTGTTTTTGTATTTTTTGATTTTCCACTATTTTTGGATTTTTCTTCTTTTTCACCGTTTTTTATTTTTTTGCTTTTTCACTATTTGTGATTTTTCTACTTTTTCAAACATAATTTTTTTTCAGATGCATGTTATTGATGGGTTCCTTGAGCTGATCCCCATCCTGTGTTGATAGTTGATATGCTTCTGACCCAAAGGCTATTGTGACCACAAACGGACCTAACCGGTTTGGTTCAAACTTCCCTTTCTTTTCTCGTTCTGCCTGGTTGCATGGATTTTCCTTTAGGATTAGTTTTCAAACTTGAAAGGCTCTTGGTTTGACCTTGTGATTATAACTTTGACACATTCTTTGTTGATATACCTTTAAATGATCAAAGACATTTTGTCTTCATTCATGGATCAATTCTAACTCTTGCAGTCTAGATACTTGTTCTTCATCTAGGATAAGGCCTTTTAATGATACTCCCAGAGAAGGTATCTCTACTTCTATTGACAGTATTGCTTCGGATCCATAGACAAGAGAGAAAGGTGTGGTGCCTGTTGGTGTGTGGATACTAGTACGGTAGGCCCATAGAGAAGGGTTCAATTGAATATGCCAATCCATGCCATCATCATTCACTGTCTTTTTGAGGATTTTCAGAATAGTTTTGTTTGACGCTTCTGTTTGTCCATTCCCTTGTGGATAGTAGGGCGTGGAAAATCTTTATTGGATCTTGAATTTCTCACATAGCTCTTGTACATATCGATTCTTGAACGAATGCCCATTATCAGTGATAATGGTCATGGGTATGTCATAGAAACATATGATGTAGTTCAAGATAAATGCAACAATTTGTTTTCTAGTGATATTTGTGAGAGGTACTGCCTCAATCCATTTTGTAAAATATTCTATAGCTACAAGGATGAATTTGTGGCCATTGTATGAAGGAGGATTTATCTTTCCTGCTAGATCAAGACCCCATTGGCAGAAAGGCCAAGATGTTTCCAAAGCATGAAGTTCTTGTGCTAGTGCATGAATTAAATTTTCATGGATCTGACATTGTTTGCATGTTTTAGCTATCTGAAAAGAATATCATTCCATATTTGGCCAATAATAGCCCAAGCATATGAGTTTTTTTGAAAGGGTAATACCACTTGAATGAGTGCCACAAATGCCATTATGGACTTCATTTAAGGCCTTCTCAGATTCTTCTTGCTTGAGACATCTTAAGAGAGTATCGTTCAGACCTTATTTGTAAAGGGTATCCACGACTAGAGTATAATGGGAAGATTGGCGAATAAAGTTTCTCTTTTGGTTCTTTGACAAATCAGGAGGGAGGGTGTTATCTTTAAGTTATTTATAAGTTTGTCCATAGCAGGAGGAATCATGCCCAACAAGGTAACATATAGTTTGAGAATCAGGACAATTATGTGCAGGGTAAAACAACTCTACCACCAGGAATTCGTAACGCTCTTGATTTTCCTATGTTTGAAGTAGAGAAACAAGTGTTGCCATGACATCTTCTGCTTTGTTGTCATTCATTAGAATCTGCTGAAAAGTTATTTCAAAAATATACTTCTAGAAATCATCTACCATATTTTTATAAGGCATTATGTTTTCATCCTTTGTTTAATAATCATCATTGATTTGACTGATGACGAGCTAAGAGTCTCCAAAGACTTGAAGTTGTGTAATGTTCCATTCTATGGCCATTTTGATACCTGTAACCAAAGATTCATATTCTGTTGTGTTATTGGTACATAGAAAGCTTAATTTGTATGCTTTTGGGATCGTATGACCTTGTGGTGTGATGAATAGAATGCTTGCTCTTGATCCATGTTGTGTTCCATTATTGATGACTACTCTTGGACTGATATTCTGGTGATGTATTATAAGATCTAGATCTAACCCTGGAATGTTTTCATATGACTAGGTAAAATTGATTTGTCATCTTTTGAAGAGTTCCAAATATTTTTGCCATTCTTGTTCTGATAGAGAAGTTGCTGGATATAGAATCTTTGGTTGCTCTATTTTCCCAATGTTAACTTCCTCTATTGGTTCTATTAGGATAGATGACCTATCTTGACAATATTCATGTAAGCTGTCAAATCTCCCATCTTTCGATGCCTCGAGGAGGTTTTCACTATTAGATGTGTCCTTTATTTTTACTTTTTCACAGTCCCAGGTTGCCAATAAATGGTTTTCAGCAGTAGACCTGATACAATTTTTTTTATTTTCACTTTTGTGACTAGGAGATATGGCACCCACTTGACTCAAAGATACGTTAGTGAAATCCCTGGTGAAATTTTATGCGGGTTTGATTGTAGTAAGATATAAGGATATGGAACGGTCATTAGGAAAGGTAGCAATGGTGGTAAGTCTTTCATTTTCCCAATCAATAATTTTAGGATTAATTAGAGGTAAGGGATCCTCGAGTTGAATTGTTTCAAAAATATTAGGGGTCATGATAGAGATCTCAAAGTTTTCAATATGCATGTCAATGTTTAGAATGATACTCTCACTAGAGTGACTACTTTCAAGTAGCTCCTGATTGTCCTCAATTAAGTCCAAGTCAGCAAAATGTGATTCTAATTCAAGTGGGCTAGTTCCTAACGTTTGCCATGCATACGCATGAACTAAATCGGCATCTACATCTTCTTCCTTTTCAATTTCAAATTGTTCTTGTCTGTTATCATGTTCATCTTGTTGTTTCCTAGAAGATGTGTCCTCATGTAGAGTAATTTGTCCATACCCTAAGCTTGATTTGTCTGTAGCCTGCTGAGTATGAGGTTGGATAGGTTTTGAGATACCTTCTTTTCTTTTCTTTGTCTATAGCACATCTTTGTCTTTTGTTTCCACTGATAATGTCCCAGCACTAACAAATGCTCCATCAAATATTAGAAGATGTTTCATAGTTGGTTGTTTTTTAGAGTTTGATGGTTTTCCATAGGATTTAGGAGAAAGTGGTAATTGTGATAGTGAGTATTCTTTGTTCCCTCAATCTCTTAATTGCATTTATTTTTCCATACTTGAAAAAATTGAGGCAAATAATTTTTCTTTGGATTGTGTGTTTGAAGATGATGCCTCCCTATTATGAGGAACAATGACCTCTTGAGTTGGTTTTAGATTACTATAGTATTGGAATGGATTTGAGTATACTGAGATTGTGATTTCATGCCCATTGTTTGGAAATTTCAGGCACTGATGATATGTTGATGGAACAACTTGTATGTCATGTATCCAGGATCTTCCCACGAGTATGTTGTATGATAAGTCTAAGTCTAGAATTTGGCATGTTGTGTCTTTCTGCAAAGGTCCCACTCTGATGGGTAATATCACAATTCCCCTAGAGGAACACTCTTCTACATCATATGCTTTGATGGTGATCTTTTTCCGGGGATCAACTGCATCTTCAGAATAACATAGAGCACAGATAAGACTCAATGAGAAAATGTTTAAGCCAACTCCCCCATCTATTAGGACACGTTTAACGAGCATCCTATGAATGAGGAATTCAATATGCAAGGGAGAATTTTGGGGATGTTGCAATAAATTAATGCTTGGACATGAAGGAGATGGGCTTCGGATATGATCCTCTGAAATAGGTTTAATGGTCATTATGGATATCCCTTGTTTAACTTTATCCATTGGTGTATCGTTTGGTGAGGATGCTATGGAAGGTTCTTGCAAGTTTTCAATAGGTGTAGGAATAGATGCCTTTGGAAATTTAGTTTTCTTATGGGGGGATTAGCCATTGCTAGATATAGGTGCACGATTTTGATCTTCCTTAGAAAAATCCCTTAGGGATCTCTTTAAGAGATGCATAAAAGAACCACCTTTCTTTGGAGATGTATTTGAATCCCTGTGAGGTTTTAACATAGTTGGATTTTGATTTTGGACTTGTTTGATTTCTCTGATATGTTGAAATGTTATGTCTTCTTCTTGTAGCTTACTTTGGTATTCCATGTTTCTATGCTTTTCTGCTATTTTGAATGTTTCTATTTTAGTTTCTGCAATCTTACGCCTCTGTGCTCTAGTTAAAATGAGAATACATGTGTGTTGAATATTGTGCAAGGATTTGATTGTCTAAGAGTTGTTTCAATAAGTGACCACCTGTCAATGTAGATATGATAAAGTGATATGACACGAAAAGACAATTCAAGTATTTGTAGATTTGTAAGTTTTTCGTTCTTCGGTTTGGAGTGCAATGATGATTATTTTGATAAAACCAAGTCTAATTGGAATGTTATATCCTACGATGTGGGACAAGGTTATCCTAACCAAAAATTGTAGTTTCATGATAGAGGATGATAGATCTTGATGAGAAACTATGTTTTGAGTGATCAGTTTATCAAAGAGGGTGATAATGCATTTTAAGATGTTTAGATCTTGAACTTGTTGAAGGTGAATACTTGAAAATCTTGGGGTAGAATCCGATTTGGCTGAAGATAACTTGACCAAGCGAACCAAGAGGACAACCTAAGCACAAAATGACATATATCAGGTGTTTATGCTCATTGTAAATTTACCAAGAAAACATGATAGATCTAAAAAAGACATGCAATAGGATAGCTCTAGATTGACAAAGACATAAATTCATATTGTAAAGTTCTGATGCCAATAGCTAACAAGATGAGAGGGGGGGGGGTGAATCATACAAACTTAATCTTCCATAAAATCAACAGATTCAACCTCGGTAACTTATACTTCAGCAATATAACCAAAAACTAATAAACATGCAAACTCATAAACTCATAATCATCATAACACATATAACACCACATTTAACGTGGAAACCCAAATAGGGAAAAACCACTGTGGGATTTTAGACCCACTAAGAAATATACTCTTCTAGAGTATGCTCGGTTAAAAGAAAATCCTATTAAAGATTACAAACACATTGCTAGATGTGACCCAATTAAGGGTTTTCCCTTAGATCTGTTAGGTTCTTCACTTTGTTAGAAGTGACCTTGATAAAGGATTTCAAACACTCATTTAGAATGTTACCTTGCTAGAGGGTTTATAAATAAGACTGTTAAGTCCACTCGGTTAAGATATTTTCTATCACTTACAAAATAAACAATAGTAATAAATATATCTGCAACTTCACATCTAAAATGCTAAAGCAGATTCTTATTTGCTCAAAACAATCTAGTCATAGGACTTATCTTGTCCCTTTGCTGGGCTCCTTACTCTATTATTCAAATAGGTCTTCAAGCTTCTATGCTCAGTAATTACTATGTAGCATCCCTGTGCCTAAACTTGCTCGCATACATTGTTTATCAACAATTTCTTATTTATTAACAATTGCTAACCGCTTAATCTCCTTGATCACATTTCCCATGATCAATCTTAGCCGTTGGATCTTCAAACTTGACTAGGTTCAATGTATCCTTCGATCTGAAAATGTTTACCTTGCCTAGGGACTTGCATTCCTTTCTTGGAACTTGCAAAAGGTTATTGCAGTTCAATCTGCATTGTAGATCTTCCTCCTGATTTGCCATTGTCGTAGATCCTTAACAAACTTCATGCATGACATACCAATCATTTATACATCTCCAGCTCATTAGCATCCTTCATTAAATAATTCTTTTATCCATCCAATGTGATCTATCATAACTTGGTTGCAACTTGGTAAATACTAAACTTTACTTGGTAGACATTCCGCCTTCATTAACCGATATCGATAACCTTAGGGTTTACTGACTAGGTTCCTTAGGGATTACCGACTAGGTTCTTTGCTCGATGACATAGTATAGTATTAACCTTACAATCAACAACATATGTAGGATATCAAAACAATCTAAACATCATGATCTCATCATTGTCTAACTCGGTAATAGTTGCCCATTGAATAACTTATTTCTCCCCTTACTCATCACATTCTTTCTATGTCACTTACCAACATCTTAATTCTCTTCAAATCAATCTTCTCAAGATATGGCAACATCATACTAAATCAGAAAATAAATTTCTTGACATCAATGACAAAATAATGTTATAAAGATAGTTATCATCCTTTTTTAGTTATATCAAATAATCTTCAACAACCTTCTCAATATCCTTAATGAATATCAACAATCTCCTTCTATTGAAATGCCAACAATCTCTCCCTTTGGCATTGATGGCAAAACCAACAATTAAATGGTAATAGCAACAAGATATTCAAATTGATTCGGATTCGGATTGCTGTTAGACTTTTCCTGTTATCCTTGAGCTGTTAAAATCTTCTGAAGTCTTCTCCCTTTTGTAGTCTTCTCCCCCTGTCATTAGTCTTCTGTTATTTTCATCATTTAGGGTTTCATCATTCAGTCAACCATTTAGTCTTCTCCCCCTTTGACAACAATGCCAAAAAGTAAAAGAACTAAACCATGATCTCTTCCCATGTGAAGTGATTTGCCTTGCTATGTATCATCTCAGTCTTGGTCAGAGCAACTTGTCTCTATTCATTATTTCCTGCACAACTTTAGAAAACCTTCTAAAGTGTGTAAATCAGCATCAATCCACACATAATATTTTGTAGATTCATCGAATTGATGCTTTCACCAAACTATGTCAGTGAGTAGAAGATAGGGGTAGGATCCCTAACTTGCTTATGAGATACTCAAAAGTGTCCCTTGGCAGTGGCTTTGTGAAGATGTCTACAATTTGTTCCTTTGAACTGATATATTCCAACACAACTTTCTTCTCTTGAACTACTTCTCTGAGATAATGATACTTTATAGATATATGCTTTGTCTTAGAGTGCATTACCGGATTCTTTGAAATGTTAATGGCACTAGTATTAACACATAATATAGTTACTAGCTCGGTAACCTTTTCATTTATACCTTCCAACAGTTGTTTGATCCATGCTATATTTGTACAATTCAATGTTGCAACAACATATTTAGCTTCTGCTGTTGACTGTGAAATGCATCCTTGTTTCTTGCTAAGCCAACTCACTAGTCTTTCTCCTAAAAAGAAAGCTCCACCACTTGTGCTTTTCCTGTCATCAATGTTGCCTTCCCAATCAGCATCGGTATAAACTTTTAAGTCAAAATCATTCCTCTTTTCATATACTAAACCATAGTCTTCAGTGCCTTTCAGGTATCTAAAAATTCTCTTGATTGCTATCATATGGGTTTCCTTGGGATCTGTAGAGAATCTTGCAACAATACCTACAACATGTGCTATATCTGGTCTATTGTGCACAACATATTGCAACTTTCCAATCATAGATCGGTAAAGTGTCTCATCAACAGATGCAGATTCATCATTCTTTGATAGTTTACAATTAGTAGTCATAGGAGTGCTTACTAGTTTAGAATCCTCCATTCCAAATTTCTTCAAGATTTCCTTTATGTACTTGGATTGAGTAATGAGAATCTCATCTTTCATTTGCAGTATCTATAAAACTATAAAATATTTTATCTCACCGATTAATGACTTCTCAAATTCCTTGCACATTTCATTTCCAAAGTTCTTGCATAAGGAGTCATTACCACAAAAAATAATATCATCAATAAATATGGCCGAGATTAGTATTCCATTGTCCTCATCATTCTTCATGTACATATTATTGTTTTTACTTGTCCTTATAAAACCAATCTTGATTAAGTAAGAGTGCAGTCTCTCATACCATGCTCTAGGTTCTTGTTTCAGACCATATAAAGCTTTGTTTAATTTACATACCTGATCTTTACTCTTGTCTTCAACAAATTTTTCAGGTTGTTCTATATAAACTTCTTCTTCTAGTATACCATTCAAAAATGCAGATTTAACATCCATTTGATATACTTTGGAAAATTTTGAAAGCAGCATATGCCAACAATGTTCTTACTCCCTCAAGTCTAGCCACAGGTGCAAAAGTCTCACCATAATCTATTCCTTCTTCTTGAGCATAACTTTGCAAACTAGTCTTGCTTTGTTGCGAATGACCTCACCTTTTTCATTTAGCTTGTTTCTAAAAATCCACTTAGTACCGATTACATTTTTGTCCTTCAGTCTTGGGATCAGTGTCCATGTGTCATTCTTCTTGATTTGATCAATCTCTTATGTCATAGCATTTACCCAATCTTCACTGAAAAATGCCTCTTTTACTCTTCTTGGTTCAAATTCAGATATCAGATGTGTTCTGTCTCAGTTTGTTCCTTGTCATCATTTGATCATCCTTATCTCCTATAATCTGACTTGATGCATGATGTCTTTTGACATATTTGGCTAATATAGGCTCAGTAGGTTCTGTATGATCTTCTTCATCACTCGGTAACTGGACATTATCTTCATTTTCTTCATCAGCTTTCTCTGTAGAACTTCTCAGTTCAACATAAACAAATTATTCATAATCTTCTAGTTCTTTGCACTTTCCACTATTTTGTTAGATGATTTTATCAGACATTTAAATGCTTTACTTCTAGAAGAATAACCAAGAAATGTTCCTTCTTCACTTTTCTGATCAAACTTTCCAGTTCTATCATCTTTATGAACATAGCATCTACTTCCAAAGATTTTAAAATAACTTACATTAGGTTTCTTGTCATACCAGATTTCATATGGTGTCTTCATAGTTCCTTTCTTCAGTTGTACTCGGTTCAGGGTGTAAACTACAGTGCTGATTGCTTCTCTCCAAAATGTTTGAGGTACCCTCTTTTCTATCATCAGGGTTCTATCACAATCCACAATTGATCTATTTCTTCTCTCGGCTATCCCATTTTGTTGTGGTGTTCTCGGTGCAGACACTTGCCTTTTTATACCATGATCATTGCAGAATAAGTTAAATTCATCAGAAGTGAATTCTCCTCCTCTATCAAATCTAAGACATTTCAGCTGTCTTCCTATTTCATTTTCAACTCTTGCCTTGTACCATTTAAACATTTGAAAAGCTTCTAATTTTTCTTTTAAAAACATAACTGACATCATCCTTGAGTAATCATCCACAAGTAGTATGAAATACTTATCACCATAATAATTTTGAACTTTCATGGGACCACAAAGACCAGTGTGTACTAGATCTAAAATTCCTTTAGAAGTGTAGGACTTACTTGTAAAGCTTGATCCTGTCATCTTACCCATTTGGCATCCTCGACACATAGCATTCATAGGTTTTTCCAGACTCGGTAGACCTCTTACTCGGTGCTTCTTACTTATTTTGATCAAATTATCAAAATTTACATGACAAAAACTTTTATGCCATAACTAGGTATCATCTATCTTAGCATAAAGACACTTGTTCCGAGTTGAGTCAAGATGAAATGTATTACCTTTTGTTTGTGTCCCGGTAGCAACTAACTTTCCATGCTTGTCATGAACTTTGACAATTCCTTTCTGAAATTCTATTCAGTATCCTGTATTGTTTAGCTGTGCTACACTCAACAAATTGTATTTCAAACCTTCAACCTAGTATACATCATCACATTTAGCATTGTCAAGAAGTATTATAGATCCTTTACCTTTCACTAGACATGGTGCATCATTACCAAATCTTACATAGCCTCCATCATAGTCTTCTAATTTAACAAATTTGTGTTTATCACCTGTCATGTGATGTGAGCATCCACTGTCTATGATCCAAGAATCATTATTATTTATGTGAGATATTAGGGCTTTTTCTTCATACCTTTCTTCATCTGATCCATCTTTAATAGCCACATAAACAACTTCCTCAATATCAGTTTCATCAAATTTATCATCCAGATACTAGACATGTCTTTCTGTCTCTCCTTCTAAAGTCTCGATGTCCTCTGTATTGGTTGTCTTTCTACCTGTTATCTCGGTATTCTCTCTTTTCACTAGATTGTTTGTCAGGGCAGTTAGAAGCCATATGTCCTATTTTATCACAATTGAAACATTTAAAAGGTAGCTTTCCTTTATACTTACCTTTTCCTCTCGGTAACCTTCTGGCTAATAATGCTTCAAACTCTTCTTGCTTTTTGATTTCTTCATACAGTTTGTGCACTTCTTCCATGTTCTTGTCAAATCTTTCACTTGCTCCATTGTGATTCCCTTCAAAGTACTTACTCATTCTATCATTGTAATCATTAGATTCACCAATATGAAAATAACTGAATGCAGATTCTACTTTATTTACCGAAGACCCACTATTATCAAAATTACTTAACTCAAATGCATGTAGCTTACTAATAGTAGCATCCAAAGAAATTGGCATGTTAGGTACAAACCTCAATTCATTGATTGTAGAGACTCGAATGGCATAAGTAGGTAGAAGGGTTCTCCTTTAACCTTGTACTGTATTGGGTTATGTTCTCACCTTCATTCATTCTCATGGATTCAAGTTTTCCTCTTAGACTATCTACTTTTGCTCTTTGAACATGTTCATCATTGCCATACACAGATATGAGCTTAGTCCACATTGCCTTTGCATCATTGTAGCCTTCTAGATCATTAAACTCTGAGTCGTTCAATGCTGACATTATTTCAATCATAGCTTGAATATGTTCTTGCTTTGCCTTTATCTCTTCCAAGGTCATCGGGTTCGTGCTTGGTGGTATGTAATCATTCTCCAAATAATATGTTGCATATTCTCCAATTCTTGATAAATGCAGCTTCATCCTTTTCTGCCATGTGGAGAAACTTGACTTGTTCAGCTTTGGTGTATCCCTTTTATACATCTTCGGATCTTTGCCTCAAGTACCTTTAAACTTTTTCTTCTGGAGTCCAAAGCTCTGATACCAATTGTAAAGTTCTGATGCCAATAGCTAACAAGATGAGAGGGGGGGGGGGGGGGTGAATCATACAAACTTAATCTTCCATAAAATCAACTGATTCAACCTCGGTAACTTATACTTCAACAATATAATGAAAAACTGCTAAACATGCAAACTCATAAACTCATAATCATCATAACACATAATACTAGATTTAACGTGCAAACCCAAATAGGGAAAAACCACTATGGGATTTTGGACCCACTAAGAAATATACTCTTCTAGAGTATGCTCGGTTAAAAGTAAATCTTGTTAAAGATTACAAACACATTGCTAGATGTGACCCGATTAAGGGATTTCCCTCAAATCTGTTAGGATCTTCACTTTGTTAGAAGTGACCTTGTTAAAGGATTTTAAACACTCATTTAGAATGTTACCTTGCTAGAGGGTTTACTAATAAGACTGTTAAGTCTGCTCGATTAAGATATTTTCTGTCACTTACAAATAAACAATAGTAATAAATATATCTGCAACTTCACATCTAAAATGCTAAAGCAGATTCTTATTTGCTCAAAACAATCTAGTCATAGGACTTATCTTGTCCCTCTGCTAGGCTCCTTACTTTGTTATTCAAACAGGTCTTCAAGCTTCTGTGCTCGGTAATCACTATGTAGCATCCCTATGCTTACACTTGCCTGCATACGTTGTTTATCAACAATTCTTTATTTATAGATAATTGCTATCCACTTAATCTCCTTGATCACATTTCCCATGATCAATCTTAGCCGTCAGATCTTCAAACTTGACCAGGTTCAATGTATCTTTTGATCTGAAAACATTTTACCTTGCCTAGGGACTTGCATTCCTTTCTTGGAACTTGCACAAGGTTATTGCGGTTCAATCTGCACTGTAGATCTTCCTCCTGATTTTCCATTACCGTAGATCCTTAACAATCTTCATGCATGACATACCAATCATTTATACATCTCCAGCTCATTAGCATCCTTCATTAAATAATGCTTTTATCCATCCAATGCGATCTATCATAACTCGGTTGCAACTCGATAAATACTAAACTTTACTCGGTAGACATTCCACCTTCATTAACCAATATCGATAACCTTAGGGTTTACGGACTAGGTTCCTTAGGGTTTACCGACTAGGTTCTTTGCTTGGTGACATAGTATAGTATTAACCTTACAATCAACAACATATGTAGGATATCAAAACAATCTAAACATCATGATCTCATCATTGTCTAACTTGGTAATAGTTGCCCATTGAATAACTTATTTCTCCCCTTATTCATCACATTCTTTCTATGTCACTTACCGACATCTTAATTCTCTTCAAATCAATCTTCTCAAGATATGGCAACATCATACTGAATCAAAAAATAAATTTCTTGACATCAATGACAAAATAATGTTATAAAGATAGTTATCATCCTTTTTCAGTTATATCAAATAATCTTCAACAACCTTCTCAATATCCTTAATGAATATCAACAATCTCCTTCTATTAAAATGCCAGCACGTATGACAATTTACACAGTCCTAGATGACAATTTAGACTGACCTATATGACAAATGAATATTCTCATACAAAATTTCCCACAGAACCAAATGACAAAGGCATAACCTCATTTGATGATTCTTACTAAATGATACGACAACTGATAACCCAAAATATTTTGCTAATTTGACTTGTATGACAATTCCCACATAACCAGATGATAAACTATGTTTCTCGTATGACAAACTAGAAAGCTCGTACGACTGAGGACAAAGACAAGACAAAAAAAAATTCTTTGACAAATTTCTAATCAATGATTTTTGATGTTTTGATTCTGTTTTCCAATTTATAGATGTTTGGGTTTCTGTTTTAGGGATAAAAACACAACAAACATGTGATATGATAAGTGACCTCAAGCACAACACTCTAAATCCTAAGGAATTTGGCTGAGAGAGAAAAACTTTGCTTGCAAACTTAGGTACACACCCAATAGCTAATTAAAATATGGCCACTGAGTCTCACACAATGGATTCTCAACATTGTATTATCCGACTCCAAATGCTAATGGGGGCATGATATGGCAAGTGTCTTGGGATAGTTACTATCTCTCTTGCACAAAGATTATCCCATTTCAAAGGTGAATCAGGTAGCTTCTATATTAGGGTTCATAGTAAGGATTTCCATTGAAATTACTCCTTATAGTCGCGCAAGCATGATTGAGGCCTATATCCCAACAAGGTACCAAAACAAGAAGTAGTCACGCAAGCGTGATTGAGACCACGAGGCCCTACTAAATGTATGATATGAGAGATATCAAAAGAGAAAGCTCAAATAATCCCATCCTCTGAGACTTTAATCCCGAGAAGCCTATTTTTTAGAGTGAGTCGGAAAGCTTAGGTCTAGCTATACTCACTTGGGTTGTTCTCATAGAGTTATTACTTTTTCCCACTGTGACAGGCCCACTAAAGGTATTCAAAACTCAAACATATAAGCGCTTCAAGGGTCAGGATTTTTGATTGTCCAAATGGACAAGAGAATACTCTCCTACCTTTTAGACAACTTCTCAAGCATACAAAACAAGATGTTCATTTACTATTAGCAAAATAAGTGTGCCTAGAAAACTTAAGAATACACAAAGTCTTGTTGATTTTCCTTAGGCAACTTGCAAAACAAATATGCTAGTAATCATGTTGTTTTGATGAATTAAAGCTTTGGCAAGCGTAGTCTTCGACAATCATCTTGCAAAAAATGGTTAGGCTGCTAGAAAACTCACAAACAGACCAGGGTTAGCATTAGTAATATCAAATTTCAGCATGAAAACCCTTAAAATGTAATTTGTTTTGAAAACCAGAAGCAAAAAATCATGCGAGTATTCTCACATACCCATACAAGTGCAAAAAGAAACTTGTACGATATTGCAAAGGTACTCGTATGAGATTTTGAAGAAGGCCTAACAAGAAACCTATGAGATAGAAGATTTGATGATGAGAGAGGCCAAGAAATTATATTTTCGGCCCCACAATGGGCGCCACATGTCTTGTGTGTGAAGTAGGGTACCTGCAACTACAACACAAATACTCAATAGATCATTACAAGCATGGTTAGCAAATTGAAATCAAACAAAAGATAAACCACGACAAAGAGACCTTCGCCTCCTAAGAGATGTGAGTGTGGATTTGCTCTCAGATTTGGATAAGCAATCTTAGTGACTTGACTACACCTAGACGAAGGATTTAAAATGATATGATACGTAACCTAGATGAGATTGATTATGCAAGATTGATCCAAGAGGATAATTTAGCTAATGATATGCATGATTAAGCTATGATGATGATGCAATTAAGCTAGCAAAGAATTTGATTAAGCTACATGATTCAACAATTATGCTAGAATATGATCAAATTAAGCTAGATCTAAGATGCAATTGCCTATGATAATAATGCTTAAATTGATATGCTAGAATGGATATGCCTATAATAACAATGCATAAGATGAAAATGAGATGGAATCCTTTGTGCTCCGAAATGGGGGATATTTATAGGATTTCCAAGGCCAGGGGTGAGGTGGTAGGAATCAATGGTCAAGATTGAGTCCGGAGATATCAAGGGTGAAATTGGAGGAGGTTGGAGAAGTGGTTGGAGGGAGGGACACTTATCATCTCTGTGGTGACAAATTCCAATGAGCCTTGCTCATAAGAGGGCAAGTGTCCAAGGGAGGAGACATGTGGCATAAGTGCCATGTGTCTCAAGGGGAGAATATCCACCCCATAGGAGGTTAGGATGTGCAAGATAGGATAGGGTTAGTTAAACCTAGAGTTAGGTGGAATGAGTTAGGTTAGGGGATGGTTAGGTTAGGTGGTTAGAAGTTAGGAGGCATGTGGGTAATTTGAATTAAAAAAATCAAATAATAGGAAAAGACTAATTAACTTTCAACAACTCATAAATTGATTTGTTTTAATTAATTAGGGGATTAGAAGGAATGAATTAAATGGGGGGAGGATTAATTAATTTGGATTAATTAATCAAAGGGGACTATTGAGATGAACTTATTATATAAATCCTTAGATTTATTAATAAGTAGATGAAAGGGATTTAATCAAATTGCTAATGAATTAAATCAAATTAGGAAGGGGGATTAATTAAATAATTGCTTATTCAATTAATTATCTTCAGACAATTTTTAGGTGTATACACTAACTATACTAATATTATAATACTATTCTAATAGTTATGTATGGAAAGAATTGATGAAGATAGTTGTTCCTATGATGATAACATTTTCCTAGTTAGATATGCACTGATATAGAGATGACTGATTAATAATATTCTAGATTATTTATTGGAAAGAATTATTGTTGTAATTGTTGAGAAAGTGATTATTGGCATGATTTGTATGTTGATTATGAAGAGGTTGTTGTAAAGAATATATGATTATTGGTTGCAGATGGTCTATAGGTATCCACCTCCGTGGTGTTCAATGTCTACACTTAAGGATGTTGTACTGATATTATTGATGTTGCTGACAATATGAATATTAGTAGTAATAACATGATGAAGTTCAAATGGCCCAATATATTAAGATGAGGATTAGATGCATTGCAAAAGAAGAAAGATGTTGTACTAAGAGAAAGGTGATATTTCTGGGACGTTTGGTCCCTGGAAGAATGATAAAGCAAGGTGGTACAAAATTATGTATTGATGTGTGTCGAGAAGAATGTAACATTCTACATTCCTCTGCATCTATGGATATGGTCTTTGCAAACTTGGATATAATTTTTGTGTTATGTGGAAATTGTACTCTTATCCTTTAGGTCCTTGGTGTTGCAACTGATATGGTTTGTGATTGCAGCTGGTTGACAATCTGATTCTCTATCAAAATTGATATGGAAAATGCTTTGCATTTCTCCGCATTGATGCTTCATGTGGTGTATCTTGGAGGACATGTTTACAATGTCTATGCCTTGTCTTACTTCAACATTTAGATGCTGATGTTGTTTGCAAGTAGTGATACTATATTCTGTGTTTGATTGAATCTCTACAATGAAGTGTTTAACATTAGTTATGTTGTGCCAATATGATCTTTACATGAAGACATGAAAGAAGGATTTAAAATGTTGTTGGATGTTCATCAAATGTCATGATGTTAGATGGTTTGTGTGATGGTGCATTATGGTTGGAATCTGTATTTCTAGGTAATTGCTCTGTTTTAGTCGATTGTGTTGTTCCTTAGCTTGTGGTGAATCCTTGGATGTCTTTTCTTTTTTGAAAGTTTATGTTGCATTGATTTTGGGTCCTACCTTGGAGTGTGATGATCTACATTAGGCCTTTTCATCTGGAGGACATGTTTTTGGCTAACTTGTGGTGCATTGCTTGGTGTAACTACATGTTACCTTGTTGTCAACCTTTGGGAGATGTATTATAGCATGTGAATTGATCTTAACTACTTAGAAATAAGTGATATGTTGTTTTTAGGTCTTCTCTATCTCATGGATTGGGCTACATTCACCACAATCAAGTGTTGGTAGCCATCTTGAGATTACCTATGCTTGTCCTATGTTTTAGCCAACCTAATTAATGTTTGCAATGAAGAAGATGGTATAAATAGAAGATCAAATTGATTTTCAAGACAACGATGAGTGTGTGGACCATTGTGTGTACTACACCTACGTGATTATATTATTTGTTGATGCAGCCATAACTGGTAAAAACCCTTAAAAGAGTCAACCAACTTATGCAACAAGAGAGACACAATGTAAGCAACAAGAAAACATAATGAGTTTACATAAACAGATCATATTAAGGCCTTAGAATTTTTGGTAATCATCTTTCAATCATCATATTATCATCAAAGAACATTCAGTAACTAACCAATTACATGTAGGCTTCAAGTCAGATACAATCCAACTGGAACACCAAGAATCAACCAGATCACAACATATGAATCTCAATCCTTATTCTCAATTCTACTTCCTCTTCCCCCTACAAATGATTACATAATATCATATTTATACCCACCGGAACATATCTAGGTCGTCCTCATAAAATTACATTTACCAATGCAGGAAAATGAAATGTGTAATTAGGTCGGCCTAAGATTTAAGAAATCTTTTCGGAAAATAACAACCAAGTGATGCAATTTAGTAGGAAGGTCAACCACATGCCAAATAACATCGGAAAAGATCGAAGATGGATCCACATGCCAATAATCATGTCGGTAATGAAGGAAAACCAACCAGTAAGCACCAGAACTGTCCCAAAACCCAAAAACAGTCAATCGGAAGTGATAATTGATTGGAAAAGAACCCAAATGAACTAAAATTCTAGAATCAAGCACATGAAACTGTCTAGAAATTGAAAATAAGAACTTCCATGAGTAACAAGCAACTACCGGTGCCAACCAATAAGAACACAAAAAACTACACAAAGAACTAAATAAGAACAAAACTAAAAGGAAATATTTTTGGTTGATGCAAGATTGCTCATCGACCTGGGATGCTCTTGTATTAGACAACCTAGGTAGAAAAAGATGTTCCATGAGAGGCAACTCATGAACATCTAAAATGATTCAAAATTAAGATCCCATGCTCATTTCTAATCCAAACATCCTCTTTATCTACCAACCTCTTTTTCAACTCTTCCTGTGCTTCACCTAACTTCTCTAATCTATGACTCCCTTTGTTTCTCTTTCTTTGCTTCAGATCTGCATATTGTCTCTTTTTCTGCAATTCTAATTTTGTTCTCCATAAGACTTCATCTGGTTTGTCACCATAAGCTCTATGTCCACCGGTTCCATCTGTCCATCAGGTTCATCCGCCAAATCCTTTTGCAAACTCATCTCACCCTCGGGTTTAACCTCTACAACTAGTTCTATCAGATCTTTCTTCAAAACCTCCGGTATGACCTCTGCAACTGGTTCTATCAAACCTTCTGGTATAACCTCTACCACCAGTTTCTCAATATTGCAACTTTTCTCAAGACTCAGATTCTTCACCTCCTTCTCTTTCTCCTCCAAATAAATCAATGTAAACTTCTACCCATCCTTTTCAATAGTAACTAGTTTCTTTTATAGTCATAAATAACTCCTCTATCATACCGCCAAGGCTTTCCCAACAGGACATGACAAACACTAATAGACACAACATCACATAAAAATTCATCTCTAAAAGGCCCAATATTGAAAGTCACCAAACACTGCTCTATTATCTCTATCTTCTGATCATCTTGTAACCAATTTACCTCATAAGGACAAGGATACTTAAGTCTCTTCAACCCAAGCTTCACAACCCTCCCCTTGGATACTAAATTATCAGTACTTCCACTATCTACAATGACCTTGCAACACTTACCACTTGATTTACACATAGTCCAAAAAAGACTCTTCCTCTAAGTAGATCCGATATCCTTTCTTCTAAACATAAGAGATTCTCCTTGCTCCAGTACACAGTCAGATCCAGTACCATCTGGTTCTTTACTTTCCACACAACTTCTTGCCATCCTTTGCTTACATTCATAGGATCTATGTTCGATTTCTCCACACTTGAAACATTTTTCAAGAAATTCTCTATTAGTGTTGTTGCTACCTTTCCTTGGTGTCTTCTTTTCTGATTATTTACTCTACTTAGGTTTTGACTCCTCTTCTTCAACTATCTTCTTCATAATATCAATCATCTTGAATTTCTCCTTTCCCTTATTTGGTTGTATTCTTCTCACCTTCTCCTCAAATTTCAAAGCATATTGGTAAGCTTATTCAACTATAGAAACCTTCAACACACTCATCTCATCTTGAATGTTAAAAGCAAGTCCACTCTATCTTTCTGCAATTCTTTCCACTATAAGGAAACATGCCCTTTCAACTTGGTCTATGCCAACTAGACTGTCTATGGGTCCTTGACATCCTCAAACTCAAAGTATTCCTCCAACTCTCTGATCCAATCGATCAGATCCTCTAGGTTCAGCGTTCCGGAAAAGTTGGAAACCTCAACTTTATGAACTTTAATCGCCTACGCCACTACTCTTAGGAATCTTTCCTCTCTTTCATCTTACGGTCCTTCAGCCTCCTCAAGCTCTTCACCGACTTCCTCATACTCATCCTTAGAATCAAGTTTTCTCCACAAACCAGCCAAAGCATTTCAGATTTCATTCCTCACTTAATTCTTGAGGTCTTCCATCATCTGCTCTATCCTCTGGGGGTTTGTTCTCCTCGATGACATCTCTTCTTTCACTCTAGTGAACTACCTCAACTCAGCGATCTAACTACTAGTTTCAATTGCCTCCCCTTGATGATCTATTGAACACACGTGCAACCTGCCTCCAATCGGCGATCTATCCACCCAAAGGAATGCCTCAATGTTCACAAATAATTCTTCCACTAGCTAGTCCATAACCAACTCTGATACCACTTGATGCAGCCATAACTGGTAAAAACCCTTAAAAGAGTCAACCAACTTATTTAGCAAGAGAGACACAACAAAAGAAGAAAGAAAACATAAAAAGTTTACATAAACAGATCATATTAAGGCCTTAGAACTTTCGGTAATCATATGACAATCATCATATTATCACCAAAGAACATCCAGTAATTAACTAGTTACATGCAGGCTTCAAGCCAGATACAATAAGAATCAATCGGATCACAACATACAAATCTCAATCCTTATTCTCAATTCTACTTCCTCTGCCCCCTACAAATGATTACATAATCTCATATTTATACCCACTATAACATATCTAGGTCAGCCTCATAAGATTACATTCACCAATGCAGGAAAATGAAATGTGTAATTAGGTGGGCCCTAAGATTTAAGAAATCTTTCTAGAAAATAACAACCAAGTGATTCGGTTTAGTAGGTTGGATACATGCCAAATAACATCAGACAAGACCCAAGATTGATCCACACACCAAGAATCACATCGGTAATGAAAGAAAATCAATCAGTAAGCACCAGAACTATCCCGAAACCCAGAAACAGTCAACTGGAAGCAATAACTAACCGGAAAAGAACCCAAATGAACTAAAAAATTTGGAATCAAACACATGAAACCATCTGGAAACCAAAAATAAGAACTTCCACAAAGAACAAGCAACTACTAGTGCCAACCGGTAAGAACACATAAAACTACACAAAGAATTAAACAAGAACAAAACTAAAAGGAAATATTTTTGGTTGATGCAAGATTGCTCATCGACCGGGGATCCTCTTGCATCATTTGTATAAATTATTTTATGAAGTTGTGATAGAGAAAATTTGTGGTGAGTTTTGTGAATTTGATTTCTTGAAGAAGAGATTCAAGGAAAACCTCATATATGGAGATTTCTAGAGGCAGTATTGATGAAGGCTTATTTGTTCCCGATTCATATATTCATTGCACCTTTCTTTGGAGGAGTGTTATTCAAACTTCAAGCATTGTATCTTTCCTTAAGGGAATGCACTATAGCATGCAAGTCCTTCAAGGAGCAATGTGCTTCCTTGGAAGTGAGCCTGAAACAATATTGTAATCAATTCATATATTGTAAGTTGGTTGTCACCGTGGTTTTTCCCTGTTTGAGTTTTTTGCATAAATCTAGTGTTCTCTTGTGCATGTTGTTTCTTTTTTATATCTTTCATTGTTGCTAATAATATTAAGGTTAAAGATAATGTGAATTGAGCTATAAAGTTTAAGTATCAAGTCTATACTGATTCACCCCCCTCCCAGTCCTAGGATATGCTCAACAATTGGAATTATAGCCAAGTTCCTCTAAAACAATCTTAGCCACTTGAGGTAGGTCTAGGATGGCACAAGATAGATTTACAAGATTCCAAAGTTTTATGGCACAAACAACTTGTTAGAAATATGTGTTGTCATTGATGTCAAAGCAATGGGGAGAATGCCAAAGAAATAAGGTGAATGCCAAAGAAATAGGGAGATTGCTGGAAATGTTGTCATTTGTCATCAACCTGTAGCTTGTATATGAGGAGATACGTTATCACTGGTTGCTTATTAACACTATCTTATGTGAACTTATAGCAAAAATAAACAAAGAACAACATCAACATAAGATAGAAACAAAGAGGCACAAATCGGTAATATAAGAGCATCACATATCAGAAGACTTAAATGGAGAAATCCTTTCGGGAAAAACCTCCACCACTAAGAAAATACTTAGAATAAATATAAGAGTATTCTAAGTATTTGAAAGAAAATTATAATATATCATACACTTTAGTTCTCCTTTTTTCCTTCAACATGGTAGCATTTGTGTGTACCTATGAAGAACCTCTTTATGCATCACAATTATCCTTGTTCCTGTAAAGTAACTCTACATTCAATTGTTCCTCATTTTTTCTACATCCAAATAGCTATTTTTTTTTACAATACTGGGTTACGCTTTTTGACCAAACTTGATGACATTGAAATCAACATTTTGCACCAAATGTTTATATTCTAACACTTATAGCAGCTAAACCATTAAATATTTGAAGATGAAGTAAACTACTAATTTGTGAGATTTTCTATGTAGATTATACATATATATGTGTGTGTGTGTGTGTGTGTGTGTGTGTGTGTGTGTTTACATTAGAAATGAATTGTCAATATTTTTAAATAACTTTTAATAAGTAAATATTTATAGTATTCAACATTTTTTAGAAGTGACATTTACTATGAAGTGCATAACATTTTTTATAACAAGAATATAATTCTAATTTTTAAAATATAGATTTGTCACACCACTATCTAGTGGATGGATATTTTCCATAATTTTTTGTCAAGTATATTTTTTTAGTTAATTTTTGAATTCAAAGTAATTGTAATTTGGATAGAGGTGTATTCCGAAATGTATAACTTTTTTTGTATGTGTTTGAATTAACTTCTTCTTTTTGTGTTGAAATGAGGATATCAATACCTAGGGAAAATATATTTTTTACATTTTTTTTCCTCTATTTTTCAATTTTCCACAAGTGTGAAACACATTCCTTAATGTTTGATGAAAAACCTACATTCATAAGAAATAAAAAAATACATTAATGAAATTAAATATATTAAAAATTATACTTTTTGGAAATATTATAATAAGGACTACATACTTACAAAACAAAACTTCTAAATGAATTCATTTCACCCCCCCAAAATCTAATGTAAAAGTTGTTTTCTGTCAGCATTTTGATAGTTGCAAGGGAGACTTCAATACAAGTATGATTTAAGAGTAGAGAGGTTCTATCCAAGGGAGTTTGATCTAAGAGGATTTGATCTAACTCATTTTAATTAAATTAATTCAAATGGGACCTCTTAAGGCTTAAATAATTATATTTAAAAAAAAAAATGCGAATTCAACAAAAATTAGGATGTATCAAAAAGTGTAACCCTGTATTCCAACAAAAATAAAAAGAGTTCCAAAACCACCAAACAAGGTGTCCAAAAAAAAGACCTTAATTATAAATTTTCCTAACAAAATGTGAAAGGATAACCTCCACAAAATGTGAAAGGATACTAATTTTGGCTTCAATACTTTCCTTGGAACTTGGGTGGCCAAACATGAAAATTAAATAAATGATGGAAAATGAACAAACACTTATTGTCTCTTTCATGAACCCACTTAGATAATCCCAAAGGTCACTAACATGCCCACTTTTCATGTCATTAATTATCCCATTCTAGGTGTCTAATGTGGAGAAAAGAGTATTAAATATTTGTCTTCATAACCCACCTTTACCACTTCTAGTGGAACCCATCACCCATTATAATTGTTTTACAAAAAATACTTCGAATAAATATTACCAAATGTTTTCCCAATACACTCTAAGAACCTTAAGACACTTTCCTAGGTTGTTGGAACCATGTCATAAGATTTGGAAGGTAGATGGAACCTTAATCCTAACATTATCAACAATTTCTGAGTACAAAAACAAATAAGAGTACTTCTTTTGTCACATTAAAATTCATTATAAATCTCTCACAATTCCAAAATTTCTAATTTATTTTTCAATGAAAAACTATATGTTTTTCCAAAAATTCATTGATAAGTTCTTAAAAATTCAAATTTCAAAATTTTGAGAATAGCTCTTGTTTGGAAAAATGCACCACACCCTAATTTTCACATAAAATTAACATTTTCTTAATTTTGGAAATTTTTATCATAATAAGACCACAAAATGGATTTTTTTCAAAATTTCCAAATGATTAAATTACACGAATAATTTTGAGGCAAACTATTAAAAAAAGAATTAAAAATAAGAAAAAATATCTTCATTATGAATTCATTAAACTTACCAATTTTCTTCAATCTGAAGTGCAGATTCAAATGAAATCCAAGGAAACCTTCGTTCCTTCCCATTCAAATCTAATTCCTAGTGCAAATTCATCCATTTTATGTAACTTCCAATTTTGAGAGGGAGAGAGAGTTTACCAAAAAAAAAATTAAAAACGCATTCAAATCTAATTCCTAGCCAAACAAATCCATTTTCATGCAAATTCATCCATTTTTATGTAACTTCCAATTTTGAGAGGGAGAGCTTACAATTTTATTTTTTTTAAATGATTGAATTAAAAGAATGTATTTTTGCTTTATGACCTTTTCTTTTCTAGTTTCAATTTCATTTTTTCTATTTTTGTTGTTTTCTCTTTTATTCTCATTTCCTTTTCAATTTTTCTATTTTTCACAAAATACAATAGTTTAAAATGCTTTAATTATTCATTTTTTAAAAATGACTAAAATAATATGGTTTACTTTTTTTAGGCAATTCAAACATTTTGACTAGTTTTCCAAAGGCAAAGGAGTTAAATTTTGAATAATAATTTAATTAATTGAAATGATTTAAATAATTATTCCTAATGCATATTAAATAGTATTTCTCTCTTTTTTTTTCCTTTTTCAATTTTTTGATTCCTAATGTATTGGCTTTATTTACATATAATATTTAATCTTAAAAAAAATTATTATATGCAAATGGGAAATAAGAAACCACACTAAAAAATATATTTATTGATTTTCCAATACATATAGATACCTGAATCACCACTGGTTCAAATCCATAATAAAAAAGAAAAAACATAAGGCTCATTATCACTCAAAATGGGTCAAATAGTGCCTACCAAACATGTAAGCCCAAAGTGGCATCTATGATATAACCATTATTGGAGAATAACTCAAAATTGTATTTTAGGTGGAAAAATAGCCTTGTACCTGTGTCTAACCACTCAACCCACATGTCTATTGTATCTTCTCAATATATAATAGTCAAAGTACATGATAATTCATCCAATGGGGTTCAACATCACATTAAATATATAATCATGATACATATATAGATAACTATGAATACATGATGCAGGAGCATCCCCAGTTCATAGAAATCTTGCATCAACCAAAAATATTTTCCTTTTTGTTTTCCTTTCTGTTTGCAGTTTCAACATTTCTTTCTGTGTGTCCTGATTTTGGCTCACCATATCCTATGGAGTTGGATTCTAATTGAAGACTTGATCATCTTCCTTATTACCAAACTGCAAAAACATTTGGATCTTTTTTGGGCAAATTATCACTATCGGTTTCCATGACAATTTCCTGTTACCGGTTGCTTGGACCAATTTGCATTGGTGATCTATCAGAACCCCTTTTGTAGCTTGCAGAGCCTTGAGCATTGATTACGATGTTTCTTGGCATGTGGTCGACCTTTTCCCATGATCTATAAATCATCCTTTAGATTTTTCTAGAAGAATCTCTTGGCGGAGGCCAACCTTGTTGGTTTTACATGTTAGGTTATGTTCTTCGGGTTTTGTTCCCTTTTTTGGGCCAATCGGATCCCCTTGGATCGTCTAAATAATTGTATTGAGCATTAGAATGCAACGATCAAACAATCAACAAGTTAGACTGAGCATAGAAGATAGATCTTAAGATTGAAGGTCCTAGTTGTGACCTATCCTATAGTTTGAGCATGTTTTAGCAAGCCTGTGAGCCGGTTTTTTTAACCTGGTTGGTTGTAATCAGTTTTCATGAAATAAATCAATCTGTTATGCATTGCCTCCATCATATCTTTGTGTTTTTCATTGTGTTTACTCTTGCTGACCAGTTTGGATTCATCTCCTTGAGGTCCATCCTAACCAGTGACTGCTTCAAGTGGTATCAGAGTGAGTTTTCATTCTGGAGGTTGCGTGTCCTAAGATTTTGCTGTAGGGTGCTGGATTTTGGATCTAACCTGTAGCTGTAGAGGACTGGAATAAAGGATGATGTGAAGAGGAACTGGGAATGGTGGAGCATGTGGGAATATAGACCTTGTTGTGATGGAAATGTTGTGAGGTATAGAAGCTCAGTTGGAATTCGTGGAGACAGCCCAGAGAAGAGGCCGACACATTGAAGATGTAAGTGAAGATGAAGGAGAAGAAGCCCCAATAGAACAAGTAAACCCACTAGCGGTTGATCCAGATGAGGAAAGATTTTTGAGGGTTTTGAGTAGGGAAAATACTAAACCTCATTTTACCCCACTAGAATATGATGGAAAGTTGGATTCAGATGAATTGATGGATTGGATCTTGGAGATGGAGAAATATTTTGATTTTGAAAAAATTGCAAAAGAAAGGAAGGTAAAATATGTCTGTACCCGATTGAAAGGTCTATTAGGATAACTAGTGAACAACTGAGAGGGGGGGGTGAATCAATTGTTAACAGATTATAAAAATTTAAGCACACAAAACCTTCTACCAGAATGCATAAACCAAATAACAAAATAGTAGATATATCAATTAAGCACAAACATAAACCATAAACCAAATACCATGCATCCACAACACATAACACCAAGATTTGTACATGGAAAACTCAATTAAGGGAAAAACCACGGTGGAAAGCCTACCCAAAGTCAGATAATACTTCTGCAGTAAGTATGTGATTACAATAAAGGGTCTGCACATGTAGGAAGGCCAACAGCCTAGAGCGCACTGCTCATTAGCAAGGAGCCTCACTGACTACAAAATAAATCTAGACTACAATTAGAAAATAAGAATGAACTACAAGAATAACATCTCCTATGCTTGAGTACAGTTTTGGTTAAGCTCAATACTGAAGGTCTTAAACCTCTTACACAAACCCAATTCGATCACCTATGATCGACCAAACCTTCTGCATATAATTACAACTTTATGGGATTATAACATTGACCTAAGATCTACAAAGAGATCTTACATAATATTTATACCAACCTGGGACCTAAACAATTAGGTTGGCCACCTAAAAGATGATACAATAAATCCATTACATAAAACTACAAACCAATGATAAACCAAGTCGGCCTAAGACTGAAACAACATTAACCAAATAATAAATCCAACTAGTAATGCATCAGGAGCATCCGCAACACGTTACATAAACCGGTCCATAACCTAGCAAAATAAGACTGTACCTAAAATAGGTCACCATAAGCCAAATGAAATACCAGCAATCAACTGGAACATGAACACGATAACCATCAGCATCCTGATAAACTTCTAGAAGCTGCACCAACACCACTTATCAAATCCATCAAAATATCTTTAATAAAGCTCTGCCAATAAAACCCTTATTGGTAACAAAAAGGCTTACTAGAACATATGATAGCTTCTAGATCACCATATCCCAAAGCAACTGAATGTGACAAGCATCAGAACCACATGAATGACTGAACCAAACCAATTCCACCAATCAAAATATACCAGAGAAAAATGTCCTGATCATCATCAAAGTCCAACCACTCTATCGAAATCCAGTAGACAACCAAATAAGATATTGTTGACATCAATGACAAACATCAATACAACACATAAACAATTCCTCCAAATTGCCAACAAGGTCATGCATCTCTTTGCTGGGAGCATTTGCAAGTTGATAGACAAAGAAGAGGTAAAGAGAAGATCAAGACATGGGATCAAATAATTGCTAAGTTGAAATCAAAATTTATGCCAGCTAATTATCATGTGAATCTGTTCTGGAAATTGTAGAATACAAGATGAACTCTGTTTGATCAAATTAGAGAGTGTTGAAGAGGCTTACCAGTATGCACTAAAGGTAGAAGAGAAGCTAAACAAAATACATGAGCAAAGGCAGAGAGGCAGAGGTGGAAGGTTTACCGGAGGAAGATTTCAAGGAGGAAGAGGATATACTAGAGGTAGAGGAACCTATATAGATCAGAACAAGGACAAGGAAGTGAACAAAGAAGTTAATTCATACCTGAAGGATAATAGAAATTTCTACGAGAGGAGAGAACTGGATGGCTACTAGAATGAGAATTTTGGAAGACAACACAAGAGAACATTTGAGGAACTTGCTTTAAGTTTAGAGGAGAATGACATCATGCTTTTGAGTGTAAGAAGATAGAGAATAACAGAATAGCAGAAGTGGTCGAAGAAAACCCTACTAGACCAGACAATAAATTGGAAGATGGAGAACTATTGATGATGAGAGCTTTGTGTCATATCAAGAGAGATGAAGAGCCCTTGTAGAGGAATAATTTGTTCAAGACCAGATGTAAAGTATCTAGTAAGTGTTGTAAAGTTGTTATTGATAGTGGTAGTTTAGATAATCTTATTTCAGAAGAGATGGTGAATAAGTTGAATTTGGAGAGATTGAAACACCATAAACCTAATCAGATAACATGGATCCAGGATGAACATAAGTTGTTAGTAAGTGAGCAATGTTTGGTGAAATTGAAAATTGGGAATTACCATGATGAAGTCTTGTGTGATATTATGCCTATGGATATTTGCCATCTTTTGTTGGGCAGACATTGGCAGTTTGATAGACATGTAGTCATGATGGGAGGAAGAATACATACACTATTGTGGCCAATGGGATGAAGCAAACCTTGTTGCCCTTGGAGGAACCTTTGAAGAATGAATTTTGTACGAATGTTAGAATTTGTTTGGTAGATGGAAGGAAATTCCTAGATGGATTGAGACATGAGAATGTGTGTTTTGCCTTAATTCCTAAGAAGACTGAGAATCCTGAGCATGAAGAGGAACAACCAGAAGAGATAAACGATTTGCTGACAGAATATGAAGACATCATTTCAGATAATGTACCTGATGGATTACTAGCTATGAGAAGTATCAGTCATTGTAGGACTTGGTTCCTAGAGCTAGTTTGCCTAACAAAGCTGCACACTAGATGACACCAGTAGAGAATGAAGAACTGAATAGACAAGTGCAGGAGCTATTGAAGAAAGGTTTGATCAGGGAAAGTTTGAGCCATTGTGCAGTACCAGTTGTTAGACAGTTCAAATAACCGAAAGACAACTAAGAGGGGGGGTGAATTAGTTGTCATAGATTACTAGAACCTTAAGCAATTAAAACTTTAATATCAGAACCTAAAACATTAATACCAGAATTATTAAACCAAATACTGGAATAGAAGTTAAACCAATTAAGCATAAAAAATAATCAGAGAATAAATACCATCCACATGACACCAAGATTTTATACGTGGAAAACCCGATAAAGGGAAAAACCATGATGGGAAGCCTACCCACAGTCAGATAATACTTCTGTAGTAAGTATGATAATTGCAATTGAGGAGCCTTCACTTGTGGGAAGGCCAACAACCTAGAGCGCACTTCTCATCACAAAAGGAGTCTCACTAACTACATAGAAATCCAGACTACAATTTGGAGAAGTGATTGAACTGCAAAGATATCATCTCCTATGCCTGAGTATAGTTTCGGTTAAGCTCAATACCAGAGGAATAAATCCTCTTACATAAGCCCAATTTGATCTCCAATGCTTGACCAAATCCTCTTCCTAAATGATATTACATTATTCTCACATTACATATTTATTTCCCATTCCCATATATCTCACACTTGATCTACAATGATATCTTACATCATATATATACAAACCCTCGACCATAAACAATCAGGTCACCCACTAGACAATAAACCAATTACATAATTACAAAACATGTTGGTCTTAGACCAAACAAATAATATCCAACACATAAGACATCCCATAAACACATTGAGAAGTCCAATCCACATGCTTCATTAAACCGATCCATAACCTAGACCAACTGGGACCCAATATAGGTCCACACACTAAAGAAATGATCTCCATCTACCAAGTCTTGAATATGATCATCAACAACATCTTGAAACTCCACCAGAAGCTGCACCATCACCACTTATGCATATCATCAAGGATCTTCATCTAAAGCTCTGGCGGTGAAACCCTTGCCGAAACCACAAACCAAGCTTCCAAGTAAATAGGATAGCATTCGATCACCAGACCAAAACCAATTGACTGAACTTGAGTATCATGAATAAGGCAATTCCATAACCAAATCATACTGAAGCCTACCAGATCATGTCGGATTCAAACCAACCAGAAACTACTCAACCTACCGGGACCAGAAGGGTGTTGGTAAATCATCCAAACAACTAGTGTTGATGTCAATGACAAAACATCAATACATCATATAATAAATTCCTCCAAATGGCCAAGAATCTCCCCCTTTAGCATTGATGGCAACACTAGATGTGAAAAACATCTAAGTACCAAGAAATGCCAAACAAGTCTCCCCCAATGGAAGACAACCAACAATCTCCCAGTCAGATATATCAACGAAGTTCTAAAATAAGGACCAAACTCCCCCTGTGAATGATATCTTTGTGAAGATCTGAATTACACATATAAATCTCTCTCTAATGTATACAAATCCTCAAGTTTTTCTTTTTCACATCAATATCTCTCCCCCTTTGACATCAATGCCAAAACTCTGACAAAAATATCAAAGTAAAAATTTAAACCACTAAATCACAAGGCTGACTACTCCCCCTGAGCAGTAGCATCCCCACATCAGTGCCGAAATGAAAAGTATCTCTGATAATGCATATCAGAATGATGCCAAACCACATCAATCAAGTCTCTACAGGAGGGGCAGAAACTCCCAATCTGTCTCTGAAGTACCCAAATGATTCTTTAGGAAAATATTTAGTGAAAATATCTGCAATCTGCTCTTTAGTGTTCACATAAACTATTCTAACTTTATTTTCTTCCACCTTTTCCTTCAAATAGTTGTACTTGATAGATATGTGCTTTGTCTTAGAATGAAATATCAGATTCTTTGATATGTCAATAGTAGCAGAGTTATCACAGTGAATAACTATAGGTCCAATGCAATGCACTTTGATATCCTTCAACATTTGCTTCATCCATAAAATCTATGTACATTTAGTAGCAACAACAACATACTCAGCTTCAATAGTAGATAAAGAAGTACATGATTGTTTCTTCCTGATCCATGAAACCAGCTTCTTTCCAAGAAAGAAAGCTCCACCAGAAGTACTTTTCCAGTCATCAACATCTGAAGCCCAATCAACATCTGTACATGAACATAAAGTAAATTCATCATCCTTAAGGTACCACAAACCACATTCTGATGTACCTTGTAAGTATCTAAAAATCCTTTTCACCGCAGTCTCATGATTTTCTCTAGGATCACTTTAAAGTCTTGATACAATACAAACAACATTCATTATGTCAGGCCTTGTCTAAGTTAAATAAAGCAGACCTCCAATCATAGATTTGTATCTTGTAGGATTTACGGGTGCAGAAACATCTTTTCTTGTCAATTTCTCACTTGTAACCATAGGAGTACTTACTGGTTTAGAATCTCCCATACCAAATTCCTTCAACAATTCCCTAGCATACTTAGTTTGATAGATGAAAATACCTTTATCAGTCTGAGTAATCTACAAACCTAAGAAAAATTGCATTTCCCCAGTCATAGTCATTTCAAATTCATTCTCCTTATTTTTAGAAAAATCGATGCATAACTTATCTTCACCTCCAAAAATGATGTCATCAATAAATACTTCAATAATTAGTATATCATCATCAGTGACCTTATAATATAAATTACTATCAGCATTACCCTTAGTAAAACCAAGCTTCAAAAGATATTTATCCAACCTTGCATACCAAGCTCTAGGTGCTTGTTTTAATCCATATAAAGATTTCCTTAACCTGCAAACCATATTTGTATCATCTAATAGTGAAAAACCATCAGGCTACTCAATATTAACTTCATCATCAAGATCCCCATTAAAAAATGCACACTTAACATCCATCTAATAAACCTTGTAGTTCTTATGGGAAGCATAGGCAAGAAATAATCTCACAACTTCAATCCTAGCTACAGGTGCAAAAGTCTCTCCATAATAAATTCCTTCCTTTTGAGGATAACTTTTACAACCCAATCTATCCTTATTCCTTATAACTTGACCATCCTCATTCAATTTATTCCTAAAATCCCATTTAGTTCCAATAACATTCTTATTTTCAAGACGAGGAACCAAAGTCCATGTGTTATTTTTCTCAATCTGATCTAATTCTTCTTCCATAGCTTTCAACCAATATTCATCTTTACATGCCTCAATTACTCATACCAGTTCAACTTGTGAAATTAAACATACCTCATTAGTTGCCAGTCTTCTTCTTGTCATGACTCTATTGTTCTTATCTGCAATGATATGATCTTTTGAATGATTCAATCTCACATACCTAGGAGTCTTCTGACTCTCTATTCCTCTTCTTGGTTCTTTAGTTACTGTAGAATTTTTTGATACTGCCGAAGTAACTGGTTCAACACTCTATTCTGGTAAAGGTGGTATTGGGTCAGATATAATCATTTCCACCACCAGTTCCTTCTCATAAACTCTTATTTGACCTCTATTCAGCTCATACACCTTTACATTAGCACTCTCCACAATTCTCTGCAATCTTTTGTTATAAAATCTATATGCCTTGCTTTCATTAGAATAACCAAGAAATGTACCTTCATCACATCTAGGATCAAATTTTCCAATGATACCATCTCTCCTGATATAAAATTTACTACCAAATATTTTGAAATACTTAACTGTAAGTGTATTGCCAAACCATAATTCATAAGGTGTCTTACCATTTTCTCCTTTGATATTTACTTGTTGAATGTATAAACCATTGTGCTCACTTCTTCTCTCCAATAGATATGAGGTAGACTATCTTCCATCATCATTTTTCTAGCAACATCTAAGATAGTTATGTTCTTCCTTTCCACAACTCCATTCTGCTGTGGTGTCCGGGGAGCAGAAAATTATCTTCTTATACCATGCTTCTCACAAAAGTTATTAAACTCATCAGATGTGAATTCTCCACTATGATTTGACCTCAAACATTTAATCTTCAATCCTATCTTAGTTTCCACTTTAGCCTTAAAGATTTTAAACTTTTCAAATGCCTCAAATTTTTCCTTTACAAAAGTAACCCACATCATTCTAGAATACTAATCAATGATTAACATGAAATATCTATCACCATGAAATTTTTTAACTCTAGCAGGGCCACACAAATCGGTATGAATAAGATCAAGAACATCATTAGAATTATCTTGTATACTCCTAAAATAGGTTCTAACCCGTTTTCCCATTTGACATTCTTTACATACTGGATTATAGGGCTTCATAATCTTGGGTACATCTCTATTTGCCTTAGTTGAACCGATCTTCACAATGCAATCAAAATTCACATGATGCAACCTTTTATGCCATAGACAACTCTCATTAATTTGTTCAATCAAACATGTCTTCTCACTGGAATTTAAATGAAATATATTACCTTTTGTCTGTGTACTAGTTGCAATCTCCAAACTAGTTCAACTAATTATTTTTCATTTTCCATCCTTGAACTATAATTGAAATCCCTTATCCACCAATTTCCCTACACTCAAAATATTATGCCTTAAACCTTCAACATATTAAACATTATTAATATTGTTCTTACCATCCAATGACATAGTTCCTTTTCCTTTGATCATACATGCTTTGTCATCTCCAAATCTATCTAGACCACCATCAAATTCTTGCAAAGATAGAAACTTTCCTTTATCTCTAGTCACATGATGTGAACAACCACTATCAATTACCCATTCATCCTTGTCTTCAATTTTAGCAGCAAGTGCCTATTAGGAACTGGAAGGACAACTAAGAGGGGGGGGGGGGGGGGGTGAATCAATTGTCAATGAATTTCAACCCAATTATAACTTAATCAAACTTAATACTTAATACCGGTAAACTAAACTTAATGTCGATTAACAGATTAGCAGTTAATATCAATACCGGTGAAACTTAAAGAATGAAACATAAAGAGAAACAACATCCACAACACATAACACAAATATTCTGACGTGGAAACCCTGTAAGGGGAAAAACCATGGTGGGAAACCTTACCCACAATCACATGATACTACTATGGATAGTATGTGTATACAAATGGGGTCTATACATGCATAAATGCCAACCGCCTAGAACACATTGCTCAAATGGGAGTCGCAATGACTACAATAGGATGGTTAAATCCTAGAATAATGTACTGCTCAAAGTGCATCTGCAATGCCGGATTCAGTATCAGTTAAGCTCTGATAAACACCTTCAAACCTTCCTTGAACCTTCTATATGGTCTTCTCATATGATCTTCAATATTCACACATACCAAAATAATACCATACCATAACCATATCATATGTTTATCTCATAAATGAGATCTTACATATATGCAAAACCTAAGACCAAATGTGTAGGTCAGCTCACTAAGAATATTACAATTAAAACAATTACAAATAAGTCTTGATGTGATACAACATGTCAGCTCAATACAATTACAACAACATCCAATCAATAAATCATTTCCATAATGTGTCATGTTGATCTGGAATAGATAACATATATCGGTCCATAACCTAGACCAATCTGCCAGTAACAACAAATATGTCAACCCAATAAGACCAATAACCAAAACACCAAAACCAAGTATCCAAACCATGTCTTTGACATAATCAAGTGATCTCTAGATGATAACAAGTCATCATCAGTGCTAGTGAACCATATAACCTGTCGGCGAGCATATATCAGTGACTGTGCATAAGTCACTGACCTTGCCGGTGACCACAATGTGTCGGTTCAATAGTAAACCAATATAACCATAGTGCCAAATCAACAATATAGATCTCAAAAAGGATAAGTGTTGACATCAATGAGAAAAATAATGCAACACATCCATAATACCAACAATCTCCCCCTTTGGCATTGATGGCAACACTAGATGGCAAAACATCTAAGTGCCAAAACAGAATGCCAAAAACCAAAAACCAACAATCTCCAAAATTGATCAATAACAGAAATCAAAACCAAAATACAAAGGGTATTATCTCTCCAAAGAATGTTTTCCCATATATCTCTCTCCCCCTTTGACATTAAATGCCAAAGTAGTCAAGAAAAAAATACCAGAACATACAACCAACTACCCCCCCGAGAAGTAGCTCTTCTCCATCAAAGCCAGAAAAAGATTTCTCTATTAGTTTTTGCCAGTTTGATGCCAATCTTCAATCATCTAAGTATCTATCGGTGAGGGTATTACCCCAAACTTCTCTCTGAGATATTCAAAGGTTTCCTTAGGCAAAGGCTTTGTAAAGATATCTGCAACATGCTCTTTAGTATTCACATAAATCAATCTTACTTCTTTTGCTTCAACATTCTCTTTCGGAAAATTATATTTGATAGAAACATGCTTAGTCTTAGAGTGAAATACTGGATTCTTTGATATATCAATTGCTGCTAAATTATCACAATAAATGATTATCGGTTCTTTGCATTTTACCTTTATGTCCTTCAACATTTGCTTAATCCATAATACCTGAGTACAATTAGTTGCTGCTACAACATATTCTGATCTGTTGTTGATAATGATGTACAACTCTGTTTCTTGCTTATCCATGAAATCAATCTACTACCAAGAAAGAATGCACTGCTAGTGGTACTCTTTCTGTCATCTACATCTCCTGCCCAATTTGCATCGCTGTATGCACATAAATCAAAATATTCATCTTTAGGATACCATAAACCAAGATTTGTTGTGCCTTGTAGATACTAGAAAATCCTTTTTACTACTGATTCATGATTTTCTTTAGGATTACTCTGAAATATTGAAACAATACATATTGCATTCATTATATCAAGTCTGGTTTGTGTCAAATACAATAAACCTCCAATCATAGATTTGTATCTTGTCGGATTAACATGAGCTAAATCATCCTTCAATGTCAATTTATCAATTGTAGTCATAGGAGTAGTTACCGGTTTAGAGTTTTCCATACCAAATTTCTTTAGTAGTTGCTTCAATCATTTTGTTTGACATATGAATATACCTCTATTAGTTTGTGAAATCTGTAGTCCTAAAAAGAATTTGATCTCCCCAATCATAGACATTTCAAATTCTTCCTGCATCTTGTTAGCAAAGTCCTTACACAATCCATCTTCTCCTCCAAAAATGATATCATCAACAAAGACTTCAATAACCGAGATGGCATCATTAGTCACTTTGTAATATAAGTTGTTGTCAGCATTACCTTTAGTGTAACCAAGCTTCAAAAGATATTTGTCCAATCTAGCATACCAAGCTCTAGGAGCTTGCTTCAATCCATACAAAGCTTTCCTTAATATGCAAACCATATCTTTAACATTTTTCAATGAAAATCAATCAGGTTGTTCAATGTAAACTTGCTCTTCAAGATCACCATTTAGAAATGCACATTTTACATCCATTTGATATACGTTATAGTTCTTATGAGCTGCAAATGCAAGAAATAATCTAATTGCCTCAATTATAGCTACTAGTGCAAAGGTTTCATTATAATCAATTCCCTCTTTCTGTGAATATTCTTCATATACTAATCTTTCTTTGTTCCTTATTACCTTACCATCTTCATTAAGTTTATTTCTAAATACCCATTTAGTTCCAATTACATTTTTGTCTTTAGGTCGAGGAACTAATGTCCAGGTGTTGTTCTTTTTAATTTGTTCTAATTCATCTTCCATTTCTTTTATTCAATGTTCATCTTGACATGCTTCAATAACAGATGCTAGTTTAATTTGATAAATTAAGTATACCTCTTCATTTGCTAGTCTTCCTCTTGTCATAACACCTTGATACATATTCCCAATTATCTGATTTTCTGAGTGATTCAGTCTCACATACCTAGGTTTATTCACATGTTGTTGTTCTTCAATCACTGTGGAATTCTTTGATGATGTCGGTGTGACTGGATCCACATTCTGTACCGGTGCAATCTGTATTAGTTCATTTATGATCATTTGAACTGTCGGTTCAGAATCTACAAACCTTGAATTTCCTCTAAAGTGTTCATCTATCTTCACATTAGCACTTTCAATGATCTTCTACAATCTTTTATTAAAATATCTATATGCCTTTCTCTTAGATGAATAACCAAGAAATATTCCTTCATCACTTCTAGGATCAAATTTACCAACATACTCATCTCTCCTAATATAGCATTTGCTTCCACATATTCTAAAGTATTTAAGAGTAGGAGTATTACCAAACCATTGTTCATAAGGGGTCTTACCGGTTTCACTGTTGTATTTACGGCTTCTCTCAAGTAAACATGAGATACATTTGCTTCCAATATCATGCTTCTAGCTACTTCTAGAATAGTTCTATTCTTCCTTTCCACAATTCCATTCTACTGAGGTGTCTGGAGTGCTAATAGTTGCCTTTTGATTCCATTCACTTCAAAAAATGTATTAAATTCCTTAGATGTAAATTCTCCTCCTTGATTAGATCTCAAACATTTGATTTTCTTACCAGTTTCATTCTCTACCATTGCCTTGTATAGCTTGAATTTTCCAAAAGCTTCTGATTTCTCCCTAAGAAAAGTAACCCAACACATTCTAAAATAATCATCAATAATTAGCATAAAATATCTATCTCCCTGTAGACTTTTTGTTCTTGCCAGACCACAAGTTAGTATGAATTAAATCAACAATATTATTGGATTTCTTAGAAATACTCTTAAAGGTTGTTCTAACTTGATTTCCCATTTGACATTCCTTACATACTGGATTATGAATTTTTACAATCTTAGGTAAATCTCTTATTGCCTTAGTTGAACCGATCTTTACAATGTAATCAAAATTTACATGACAAAGTCTCTTATGCCATAACCAACTTTCATAAATATGTGCAATTAAACATGTCTTATCATTGTTATTCAAATGAAAGATATTACCTTTAGTTTGATTACCAGTTGCAATCTCCAATCTAGTTTTGTTCATGATTTTGCATTTTCCATTCTTGAACTATAACTGAAATCCCTTTTCAACTAATTGACCAACACTCAAAAGATTATGCTTCAAACCTTCAACATAATAAATGTTGTCAGTATTGTGCTTACCATCCAAAGATATAGTGCCTTTTCCTTTGATTAAACAAGCTTTATCATTGCCAAATCTTACTAGACCTCCATTATATTCCTAAAAAGATAAGAATTTACTTTTATCACCAATCATATGATGTGAACATCTACTATCAATGATCCATTCATCTTTTTCCTCAATATTAGCTGCTAGGGCTTGCTCTACCAGTGGGATAGTAGGTGCCGGTTGATCTTATTTTATTGCAACAAATTCCCATCCATTGTCTATCGGTTCTTCCTCATAATCATCTATAACTCCTTCATCAACATAGTAACATGTTTTATCTCTGTTCTTCTTAAAACCGTATCTTTGATATTTGGGGTTAGGCTTATATGTTCTTTTAGCTTCCTCTCTCAATCTTGCATGTCTATCAGGACATCTAGATGCTACATGACCAACTTTATTACAATTAAAACATTTAAACAATGCTTTACCTTCATACTTACTTCCAACTAGACCTTTAGGCATTTTCCTTGCAAATAGTGCTTCAAGTTCTTCCAGTTCTTCATTTTCCCTGCTGATATCTTCAAGTTCTTTAGCATAAAGTTCTTTCCAATCAGATTTGTCAGATGATGATGATGATGCTTTTAATGCTAAATCTATCTTAATTGTAGCAACAAGACCAAATTCCTCAAGCTCAAATGCTGAAAGTTTCCCAACCAAGGTATCTCTAGATACTGATGTATTAAGCATTGTTATCAACTCATTAATAGCAATTACTTTCACTTTGTAAGCTGGTGGAAAATCTCTTAAAACTTTAGAAACAATTTCATCTTCACTTAAGGATCCTCCACAACATTGTATTCCTAAAACAATTTCATTAACTCTTTCCATAAAAGTAGAAATTCTTTCATCTTCTTCCATTTTCAAAATTTCATACCTGACCCGGTAACATTCCAGTTTTGCGATTTTGACAGTGGTATCTCCTTCATTCAATGTCTCCAATTTCTCCCAAATAGCTTTAGCAGTAAATCGGTCTGATAATCCCATGATTTGCTGATCTGATAATACGCTCAACAGTGCTTCTCTTGCTTTGCAATCATTTTCTTGATCTTTACCCAAAGTTGGTGGATTAGGTTGATTCAGAGTAGTACCAATATAGCCATTCTTTGTAACTTCTCATATGTCTCTTCTAATGCAATTCAGATGTGTCTCAATTCTAATCTTCCATATACCATAGTTAGTTCCATCAAGTTTAGGACTGTCCTTCCTGAAAATGTTTGTTGCCATAGGATTTCCTCAAGCTGTTAGGCTTCTACAAAAAGAGGACTTGGCTCTAATACCAATTCTTAGGAATATGAAGGATAACTGAGAGGGGGGAAGGTGAATCAATTGTCAATGAATTTCAACCCAATTATAACTTAATCAAACTTAATACTTAATACCAGTAAACTAAACTTAATGTCGATTAACAAATTAGCAGTTAATATCAATACCGGTGAAACTTAATGCATGAAACAGAAAGAGAAACAACATCCACAACACATAACACAAATATTTTGATGTGGAAACCCTGTAAGGGGAAAAACCATGGTGGGAAACCTTACCCACAATCAAATGATACTACTGCAGATAGTATGTGTATACAAATGGGGCCTGCACATGCAGAAAGGCCAACTTCCTAGAGCACACTGCTCAAATGGGAGTCACAATGACTACTGTAGGATGGTTAAAACCTAGAATAATGTTCTGCTCAAAGTGCATCTGCAATGCTGGATTCAGTACCGGTTAAGCTCTGATAAAAATCTTCAAACCTTCCTTGAACCTTCTCTATGGTCTTCTCATATGGTCTTCAATATTTGCACATACCATGTTACACGACCATACCATAACCTATCATATGTTTATCTCATAAATGAGATCTTACAAATATACAAAATCTAAGACCAAATGTGTAGGTCAGCTCACTAAGAATATTACAATTAAATCAATTACAAATAAGTCTTGATGCGATACAACATATCGGCTCAATACAATTACAACAATATCCAATCAATAAATCATCTCCATAATGTGTCATGCTGATCTAGAATAGATAACGTATACTAGTCCATAACCTAGACCAATCTACTAGTAACAACAAATATGTGAACCCGATTAGACCAATAACCAAAACACCAAAGCCAAGTATCCAAAAAATGTCTTTGACATAATCAAGTGATCTCCAGATGATAACAAGTCATCATCAGTTCCGGTGAACCATATAACTTGTCGGTGAGCATATACAGGTGACTGTACATAAGTCACTGACCTTGAATGTGTCGGTTCAACAGTAAACCAATATAACCATAGTTCCAAATCAACAATATAGATCTCCAGAAGGATAAGTGTTAACATCAATGACAAAACTAATGCAACACAACCATAATACCAACAATGCCTTCTCTTCAGGTACATTCTCTTCTAGTACCAGAACATCTTCCGTGATAGCCAAGCACACCCATTCCTTCCCATTATTGGAACCACCGGTAGAGTCTTCTATTGGTTTATCATCAGAATGAGTAGTTCCTTTCTCATCCTCTTTTAGCATGATTTTTCTTTGTTTTTTTATACTTATACTTGTTCTAATATTCAGGGTTAGGCTTAAAAGATCTTCTAACTCTTTCTTCAAATCTTGAATTCCTTTCAGGACATCTAGATGGAAAATGACCAATCTTATTACATGCAAAACATTTAAAAGGTGCTTTTCCTTTATACTTACTTCCTACCGGTACTTTTGGTACTCTTCTAGAAATAGTGCTTCAAGTTGCTCAAACTCTTCATCTTATCTCTTCATATCATCCAATTATTTTGCATACAAAGCTTTCCAATCTTGTTTACTGGTTGATGATGTAGATGTATGAAAAGCCATTTCAAACTTCACAACTCCAGAAGTTCCAAATTCTTCAAGATCAAAAGCAGATAATTTCCCAACCAAAGTATCTCTGTTGACAGATGTATTAGTCATTGTTTGCAATTCATTAATAGAAGTAGTCTTCATCTTGTAAGGCAGTGGTAGGGCTCTCAAAACTTTAGAAACAATTTCATCTTCGCTCAGAGTTCCACCACAACATTGAATTCCCATAACAATCTCATTTACCCTTTCCATGAATGCAATAATCCTTTCATCTTCTTCCATATTTAGGTTTTCATATCTCACCTGGTAACCATCAAGTTTAGCAATCATCACTGTACAGTCACCTTCATTAAGAGTCTCCAACTTATCACATATAGCCTTTCCAAATGATTTTTCAGTTAATCCCATTATTTGTTGATCAGAATGTGCACACAAGAGGGCTTCTCTTTCTCTACAATCATTCTCAAGCTCCTTGTCCAGGTTTGCCAGAGGAGGATTGTCAGATGCTGGATTATGAGGTATGACACCATTCTATGTGATCTCCCAAATCTCCTTGCCAAGATATCTCAAATGAGTCTCCATCTGAATCTTCCATACTGTGTAATTTGTTCCATCAAGCCTAGTAATATCTCTCTGAAAGATATCTCCAAATGAACTGGATGAGCTTGAAATGTTTGTTAGATGCAATGACAGTCCCAAAGACATTGAGAGGAGGGGTGAATCATTGTCTAACCGGTTAATGGAATAATTGAACTTATTTATAACTTTGCAACTCAAATTAATGTATCAGTAAACAAGTAATAATGCAGCAAATAAAAATAACAGAGACAACAAAAATGCACACCATAACACAAGATGTTTTGTCAAGGAAACCTGGTAAGGGAAAAACCTCGGTGGGATTTATGACCCATAATATTTACTCACTGGCCAATATGAATAAATATTACTTACAATAAGGGCCTGGACATACAGGTAGGCCAACAGCCTAGAGCTCACTGCTCAATGAAAGAGTCTCACTGACTGCAAAATGGATAATTAAATCCAATACAATGTACTACTCAAAATAGCATCTGCAATTCTTGATTCAATACCGGTTTAAGCTCTGTCAGATACCTTAACGAAAAACCTTGCCAGTGAATAAAATTCACTCACATAACCTATCTGCCTTATTACAAAATATTTTTGCTATCTTCTACATAACACCATTACATAATTTCCTCTCCATGCTATATCAAAAATGAGCTATAAGATCTCATACATATATGAGTCTTTACAATACATCATGTTGGCTTACAAATAATTAATTATATTACAATATAATTCACATAAACAAAACTTGTCTCATGTCGGCCTGGATGTCGGTATGCTTCATTGCCTATGAATAAACTTGTTGTGCCTGCTGGTGTCGGTGAACCTGTAGAATCTTGTTACTGGTTGGTTGCTATCAATGACAACATCATCCATTCTCATGTGAGTGTAGAATGCCAACATGTTAGACTCCATAGGATCTTCCTCAAGTGGCTAAGCAATCTGCAGAGAGGACCAAAGCTTTGATACCAATTGTTAGATGGTTCAAATAACTGGAAGACAACTAAGAGGGGGAGGGGGGGATGAATCAGTTGTCATAGATTACTAGAACCTTAAGAAATTAAAACTTTAATACCAGAACCTAAAACATTAATACCAGTATGCTTAAACCAAATACCGGAATATCAGTTAAACCAATTAAGCATAAACAATAATTAGAGAATAAATACCATCCACATGACACCAAGATTTTATACATGGAAAACCCAGTAAAGGGGAAAACCACAGTGAGAAGCCTACCCACAATCAGATAATACTTATGTAGTAAGTATGTGAATTACAATTGTGGGGCCTGCACTTGCAAGAAGGCCAACATCCTAGAGCGCACTGCTCATCACAAAAGGAGTCTCACTGACTACATAGAAATGCAGACTACAATCCGGAGAAGTGATTGAACTACAAAGATAGCATCTCCTATGCCTAAGTACAGTTTCAGTTAAGCTCAATACCAGAGGACTAAATCCTCTTATATAAGCCCAATTCAATCTCCAATGATCGACCAAATCCTATTCCTGAATGTTATTACATTATTCGCACATTAAATATCCATTTCCCATTCCCATATATCTCACATTTGATCTACAATGAGATCTTACATCATATATATACAAACCCTCAACCATAAACAATCAGGCCGACCACCAGAAAATAAACCAATTACATAATTACAAAAAATGTTGGTCCTAGACCAAACAAATAATATCCAACACATAAGACATCCCGAAAACACATCGAGAGGTGCAATCCACACACTTCATTAAACCAATCCATAACTTAGACCAATTGTGTAAGGCCTTCCCCAAACCAAGCTTTGATTAACTTAGTTGACCATGTTTGACCTTGTTAATAAATGCTTTATAATTCAATAGAATGGACTGTGTTAGACAGATAGATTGGTGAGAAAAGTAATTGAACCAAGTTATAGAGTTATTGCACCTTGTGGTGTACATTTTGATGTGTTATGAATTTGAAATCCTAAACGAGCCATTGATTGGATAATCTTGATTTAACGTATGTCAGCTATGTTGTGGAGTTGGGCTGCTCATCCTCAACAAAACTAGCATACCTTTGGGCAGTTTAAGGTTGGTTCTACCTTTCTTGTAATGTTTCTTATTGCATATTGTTTTGAAAGAAATGCTTGTGTAAAAGACTAGTTTTCTTGCATGTATCTCTTGGAAATTTATTTGGTGTTTGGTGCTTATGTAATGTATGTGTTTTGGGAGTAATCAAGATATCCTACTCTTGGGAGAGAGGATGGCCTTGGGGGTGGTAGAAGTGACAACCCTCGAGTGAGAGGCTCTCATTATGAGAGTGATCACAAGGGATTTTATGTGACCCTTGTTGCATGGCTTGTTTATGCATTGGGGGTTAGGGAATTAAGGCATGAATGCCTTGGGGGGCTAAAGGAATGTGGGGTTGTTATACTTGAGATATTTGGTTTGCCATGAGGTGGCTATATGTTTTACCGTACTTGTAGTCTCCTCAGGGTACTTGGTCCACTACCACCCTTGAAAAGACATCACAATGTGTGGTGCAGTATAGCCTGGGTTGGGATTGTGTTTTGAGCTTGTGTTTCCCCTTGTCTTTTGTGTTTGCATGTGTGTAATTCTATCTAGGGCTTGGTTCTCCAAGCTCGGGGGTGGCTACTAGTTAGCCTAGGCTGGGAGGTGAGCACTCCATGGTCATAGCTTTGATTAAATTGTAGGTTGTTGGAAGAAAAGAATAGGACAAGTGGAAGTTTGCTGGAGTTATTTGTTGCAGAAAAATATTTGTAAATGTAATTATTATTTTGAAAGTCCTCATTTATTTGAAATGAGAGACCTAATTGTAAAGTGACAATAGTGTCTTTGAAATATGTTTTAAAAGAAATGTAATAATTATTTGTGCTAGACTGCAGAAAAGAAATAAGTATTTTCTGGTTCTAATTTTCTATTGTTCTGAAAAAAAAAGTAACATTTGTTGTGTATAGAAATACTTTGAAAAGTAAGAAAATTGTTTATTTCCTTTATGCACTAAAACAAATTATTAGAAAGGAAATGGAATTAGATTTGCATGCATATAGTAGGCTGGTAATAAAACATTTTGATCTATATATGGAAATGTAAAATTTAGTCTATTTAAAACTATTATTTAAATTATTTGTAGAAAATAAAATAAAAAAATATTATATCCATCTCTAAGGTTTTATTTAATAAATTATAGGTTATTCTAGTTGCGGTTAAATTTATTAAATTTTGTCATTTAAATAGTTGCTGTTAGATTTATCAAATTTTGTCATTTGTTTATTGCAGAAATAAATTCTATAGTTAATCAGATTTATTGAAATAAATAATTTCTTAAGATGTCATTCTAAGTATATTTAATAGTGTTAATTACTTTATTTTTGTAGAAAGAAAAGCCATATTTAGATAGCCCAACTATTTCTTTTGGCAACTAGGATGTTAAATAAAGGAAATATTTAAGATGATTAAAATTTAAGAAATTATCTATTATGTATTATATGTTTCAGAATAAAAATACCTGCACATATTTACAAAAAAAAAAGAAATTGCTTAGATACAATATGATTATATATATATATATATATATATATATATATATAAACAAAATTTATATGCATATACAAAATGATAAACTTAGAAATGAATTCATCCCTTAAAATTAAACTAAATGATAAACTTATCTGATTAATATATATATATTTTATCATTTACAATGAACAACAAAAAAAAAATTATTAGAATCTTTATTTAAAAAAATAAAAAATAGAGCAGTGCTTAGGGTTTGGGCCGAACCCACTGTGCGAAGCTTAATGGTCGACGGGGAAGTCGAACCACTGTGGTCCGCACAGTGGTCGGTGCGGCCTGAGCCTCCACTATGGGCGTCCATAGTGGACGACACCACTGTGGCGTCCCACAGTGGGCAGCCCAAGAGCCGCCACTGTGGGCGGCCATAGTGGACGCCGCTACTGTGGAAACCCACAGTGAGCAACACCCCTGGGAACGCCACCACCCGCCACCTCAAGAAACCCTCGCCTTGCTGCCATGGCTGCCATGGGTGAGCCCGTCCCTGCAACACAAGTATAAAACCCTAGCCCGATTAGGGCTAGGGTAGAAGAAAGATTGAAAGATAATAAAGAAATAAGAATGAATAAAATAAAAAGGGCTCTAGTAATATATAAATAAAATTAGGGTTTTATGAATTTTTTTTAATAGAAAAATATAAATTGTATATATATATATATATATATATATATATAGAGAGAGAGAGAGAGAGAGAGAGAGAGAGAGAGAGAGAGAGAGAGCTATGATATGAGCAAAGTTGAGTAATGTGTTAATAATTCTGGTTAAGGAAAATATATACAATTAAATTATATATATTAAAGAGTTTTATAGTTTATTATTCATATTAATGTTATTTTAATTTAAAAATATTTATTAATAATGTTGCTTAAGGGCAAGTGGTAGGTCTAATATTTTATTAGTGATTTAAATTTTGTTATAAATATGCTCTCTTATAAACATAAGGTTACATTAAAAGAAAAAAGGGGGTTTAGATTTTATTATTATTTTGGAGTTTAACCTAAATATAGATTTTAGAGATTAAAATATAGATTTTAGAGATTAAAATATAGATTTTAGAGATTAAACTTATGAGACAAAATTCTATTATGTATTAAATTGACCACTTAGACGATTAAGTTTAAAAAAAAAACACTTTAACTAACGTTAAAACATAGACATTTATAAACTAAGTGTCAGAACTAATTTAATTAGTTCCTAAAATAAATTAATGATTGTTGGAGATTAATTATATCTTCATCAATTATTTGAGAGAATTTTGATTTAATAAATCTATTGTCAAAATTTGATGAGATAATAAATTAACTTATTTATTATTCCACATTTAAATTAAATTATTAAGGAAGGATGTATTAACAGGATGATGGGAACTTGATATTTATTAAATAATTGGTATCGGACCTAGTAATTTTATTAATGTCTATTTAATAGAAATGGATCTAATTAAGTACTATTAGATGCAACTGAAATGATAAGGACTTTTGAGTGAAATTATTATTACTCTTATAACATTTATTCGTTCTGCTTGTTAATAAGAATTATCATGATAGTATTTAATATCATTTAAGAATTCACTTGGAACAACTTGTTAAGATGTCTCAACTAGTTAAGCAATGGTTGCATGTAACTTTAGTGTTTTAAAAATTAAGTGTTTAAAAAAATAAAAATAAAAATTGTTGGTTGTGTTTTGCCCTCAAAGTTTGGGCATGACAAACCAGGACCCAATATAGGTCCACACGCTAAAGAAATGATCTCCATCCACCAAGTCTCAAAAATGATCATCAAAAGCATCCTGAAACTCCACCAGAAGCTGTACTAACACCACTTATGCATATCATCAAGGATCTTCATCAAAAGCTCTATCGGTGAAACCCTCACTGGAACCACAAACCAAGCTTTCAAGCAAACAGGATAGCATCCAATCACTAGACCAAAACCAACTGACTAAATATGAACATTAGTATCATGAATATGCCAATTCCATAACTAAATCATACCAGAGCCTATAAGATCATTCAAGATCGAAACCAACCAGAAACCACTCAACCTACCGGGACCAGAAGGGTGTCGGTAAAGCATCCAAATAGCTAGTGTTGACATCAATGACAAAATATAAATGCAACACATAATCAATTCCTCCAAATGGCCAACACCAGTAGTATTAGCACCTAAGAATAATGGAGAGTGGAGAACATGTACTGATTATAGAGCAATAAACAAGATCACAGTGAAATACCAGTTTCCTTTCCCTAGGATGGATGACATAATGGACTGCTTGAGTGGAGTCAAATACTTTACAATGATAGATTTGAAGAGTGGATATCATCAAATTAGGGTTATGGAAGGAGATGAGTGGAATACAACATTTAAGACAATGAAGGACTGTATGAATGGTTGGTGATACCTTTTGGGTTAACTAATGCATCGAGTACTTTCATGAGGCTGATGAATGAGGTATTCAAGAAATTATTGGGTAAGTTAGTTATTGTTGCAATATGAAGGAATTGATTATGTGTTGCATTGATTTTTTGTCATTGATGACAATACTAGATGTTATGGTTGTTTACTGGCTTCCAGTAGAAGGATTGTGGTGCAGGAGCACTTAGGCCTCATTTTCAACACAGGTTTGAGAGTAAGTTTGATTTTCATTAGCTTTGTGTGGGAATGGTTGTTTAAGTTGTTCTTGTGTTGCTTTAAGTTGTTTGGATGAGTTTTGAACTCATTGTGAGGTTTTGTTTTCCTGTTTTCATCTTTTGCTCAAAATTGCTAGTTTTGGAGTTGCCTGGCAAAATGTTGTAAAAAGTGAGTTTTTAATGTGATTTTGTTTTGAAAAGGTCTAGACATGTTATGTGTTTGGTTTTTAGGTGTGAGAAGTGTTCTTAGGTGTTTTGTGGGTTTTGAGTTCAACCTTACACCTTCTAGGCATAAAAGTTGTCATTTTAGGCATCCAAAATGTCAAATTTGGTGTGCTTGGGCATGTACTTGTCCGTACAGGAGGTTCACCAACCTGGAATGGTATTTATTCTCTTATTGGAACTATTGTAAGGGTTTTTCAATCAGAATTTTTAATCATTATGAAAGTTTGCACTCATTTTATCTTGTTTTTCCCTAGTTTCTAACTTGGTGTGAGTAGCAGTCCGTACACTTGTTGTACTTTTCCATACTGTTCTTGCATTTTTAGTTTCTACTATGTTTTCTTAGACTTCTCCCTTTGGTGGAATTAAATTTGATTAATTTTTGAAGTTGTAACAAAATTGGTTTGATTTCACAGTTTCACTGCCCAGTCTAGGAATTTGGGCAAAAATGCTTGACCAACTTGGTTTCTTGGAGTCCTAAAGTGTTCATGGCTTCAAAAGAACTAGTTGGTCAATTTTTTAATTATGTAAATATGTGTTTTGGTATCAAGAGTGCAGGTACAAGGTGTTTTGTGGCCATGGAGCCCTAGGCAAGTATGCCATTTGGCTAGGGTCTTACTTAAGTTTGATGCTTTGCTCTCCCATAGCAATTGCATTCTTTTGGTGAATAGTCCTATGTGATGTCCAAGTGATATGTGCAAGAAAAGAGACTTCCTAAGCCTAGAAAAGGAAGGTTATATGTTTCAGTTTTATGAATTGTAAACCAAAACAGTGAGTCACTGTTTGGTAGTAGTTTTCTTTCCTAGTTTGCTCTCCACCATTCATTGGTGTGTGAAAACCTCTTTTTATACTTTGTTTGTTTGAAAAAAAGTACAAGGGTGGAGTAATACCTACCCATGGGTAATGCAAATGCCAAGATCAAACAATGATCTCCTTAGGCAAAATGAAAAATGCCTAGTAGGCTATCACAGTCAAGTATGACTGATTTTTGCATGTTTGTTGAAGTTGTATATGGATTTCTCCTCTCCAAATTGTAGGTATGAAGGAATTTATGTATGAAGAAGGTAGAGCATAGCTAATAAATCACAAACAAACCTTCAAATAAGAGTTTTAACATTGCAAAGTGCAGGTCCAAAATGGGAAAACAACGAAAAGAGAAAAGTGCAGTCGTATTTAGTTTGACAGTGAACTATTTTCTATTTGTAATTGCCTAATGCCTTTTGTGGAGGGAAAATTGGATTCCTTCTTGTCTCTAATGTTGGCTATGTTCATATGCTTCAGTTGTAATTGGAATTTTGCAAAATTGTGCTTGTAGAGGGCAAAAAGTGAAAAGTTGTCAAATGTTGCATTTCCCTTTTGTGCATTTTATGAAAATCTTGCTCTTCACTTTGTGAGGGTTAAACCTTCTTGTTTATGGCCTAGTTAGTCAATAGAAAGGTATAATTAGGTGTCCTTGAGTCATTTGGAGGTTGCCAAGTTTGAAATTTGGTTTTTGCCAACAAGCCCTACCAAAACCCTCCTTTTATGCCCATTTTTGGGACAGTCATGGAGAAGGCTTTAGGGACCCCTAAACTTGATAAATCTTCAAGAACCCCCAAAAGGGTATCCAAATATGTGATGCTTTCAGTCTAGAAGTCCATCACTTGAGCAGGGTGAGCACAAAACCCCAAAAGGAGGGCTAATTGCTTGTAGCCTTTTTAGGCCTTAAAATTGAGTTTTGGTCAAATTGGGTACACAAATGGTGAATGGAAAGCACAAAAGACATCAATTCCAGTTGAAACAAGTTTTCCTCACATTAATTTGACACCTTTGTGGGGTAGACTCCAAAAACTTAGTTTTAGCACTTGAGGAGGACGTTTTGAGATGAGAGCAAAACTTAGTAACAATGTGTAAACCAACAAAAGGAGACCTTGTGTAGTTAGGGAGAAGGTTAGGGATAGAGGAATGAAAGCTAAGAGGATGAATAAGGAGTCAGTTTACCAAGCCAGAGTGGTTATGGGGTTGAAGCCCTTGAGCAACCAAGAAGTCTTGTCTTAGGGAGGTGGATCAAGAAGAAGTTTTAGGTTGTCTATGAACCTTTGCACTCTGATTACAACAACAACACCTTGAAATTAGTAAGGATCTATTCTTAGTGAACTAACAAGTCACTTGAGCATTCCACTTGCACTACCTCCCTATCAGATTGGATTGGGAAGATTATTAGTTGATTGTCATCGGTATGATCTAAATGATGAAATAAGTTTGTATGAATGGTTCATATACTTTTGAAGTATGTTTCATTCAATTGGTATGGACTTGATGATCAGATGCTATCTTATGTTCTAGTAAGCTTTCTTTGTAGGTCTATTAAGGTTTCACCGATAGACCTTTATTGAAGATCTTTGATATAATGCATAAGTGGTGTTGGTACAACTTCTAGAAGGGATTTAGGATGTTGATGGTGATTGTGTTTGTTCCTCGATTGATTGGTATCATTGCTTTGGTGTGTGTGGATCTAATTTAGGTCCGGTGCTTTCTAGGTTATGGACCGATTTCATTAAACGTGTTGGTGGATCCTTCTGATGCACTTTCAGGATGTTTTATTGAATGGATGATGTTTTTTTGGTCTTAGGCCGACATGTTTTATGATTTTATTTCATGTTTATGTAATAGATCTATCGACTTATCATTTGGGTGGATGACCTAATTGTTTAGGTCCAGGGCTTGTATAAATATATGTAAGATCTCATTATAGATCGTAGGCAAGGAGCGAATAATGTAATAATCATTTGTGCAAAGGATTTGGTCGATCATAGGTGATGGAGTTGGGTTTATGTAAGAGATTTTAGACCTCCGATATTGAGCTTAACCAAAACTACAATCTGACATGTTTGATGCTATCATAGGCAGTTCTTCTTTTCGGATTGTTGTCCAAATATTTTGAGGTGGTTCACCTCTTTTGTAGTCACTGAGACTCCATTGTGATGAGTAGTGCACTCTAGGTAGTGTGCCTTCCTGCATGTGCAGACCCCTATTGTAATCATACACTTTCTGCAGAAGTATCATCTAACTATGGTTAGGGTTTCCCACCATGGTTTTTCCCTTTATTGGGTTTTCCACGTACAAATCATGGTGTTATGTGTTATGGTTGCATGGTATCTATTCTCTGGTTTTCAATTATGCTTTAATGTTTTATCAGTTATTCCGGTATTTGTTTTCTTATATTCTGGTAAAAGGTTTTAAATGCTTTTACTCACATAAACTGTTGACAACTGATTCACCCCCCCTCTCAGTTGTCCACTGGTTATCCTAACAATTATTGTATATTTGGATGGCATTCTGATTTTTAGTAAGACAAAAGAGGAGCATTTGTTGCATTTGAGACAAGTTTTGCAGAGGTTGAGAGAAGAAAAGTTGTTGATAAATATTAGGAAGTATACTTTCATGAAGAATGAGTTAGTCTATTTGGGATTTGTGATATCTAAGGATGGTTTGAAGATGAACCCTGAGAAAGTAAAAGCAATTGTTGAGTTGCCTACACTGGAAAGCATTGGAGAGGTAAGATCATTTCATGGATTAGCTAGTTTTTACCAAAAGTTCATAAAAATTTCAGTTCAGTTTGTAACCCTATGACTGAGACCATGAGGGGAGATCAAAAGGAATTCAAGTGGACCACCAGAGCAAACAAAATTTTTGAACTGTTGAAGCAAAAAGTGACCGAGCAGCTTGTGTTAGCTTTACTGGAATTCAATAAAGTATTTCAAGTGGATTGTGACGTGCAAGTGTAACAACAATAGGAACAGTCTTGATCCAGGAAGCAAGAGTAGTAGCTTATTTTCATGAGAAATTGAATGATGCTCGGAGGAGATATTTAGTATATGATCAAACATTTTATGCCGTAGTTCAAGCCTTCAAGAAATGGAGACATTACATATTGCCTAAGGAATTTTTGTTGTATATAGAACATCAAGCTTTGCAGTATTTGAACAGTCAGAGGAAGTTGAATCAGAGAAATATGAGATGGGTAGAATTCTTGCAGAGTTACACCTTTGTGTTGAAGCATAGAAGTGGAAAATCTAACAAAGTTGTTGATGCATTGAGTAGGATAAGGAATTTGCTAACAGAGATGAGAGTGACAACATTAGGATTTGAAGAATTGAAGACCTTGTATGATGATGACCCAGATTTTGGAGAACCTTGGAGAGAATATAGAGAACCGATTATGGTAGATAGAAGCAAGTGGTTGGATTACTTCATTCAGGATGGGATGTTATTCAAAGGAGTTCAATTATGCATACCAAAGAGTTCTATGAGGGAGAATCTGATAAAGGATAAACATAGTGGAGGATTAACTGGACATTTTGGTATTGACAAAATAGTAGCATTGGTGAGTGAGCAGTTCTTTTGGCCCCAGATTCATAAGGATGTTAAAAAATATGTGCAAAGTTGTAGAGTTTGTCAAGTTGCAAAGGGTAGTAGTTAGAATGTGGGATTGTATAAACCTTTAATAGTACTGGTAAGACCTTAGGAAGATATAAGCATGGATTTCATACTTGGATTGCCTAAAACACTGAGACAAAATGATTCTATATTTGTAGCAGTAGATAGATTCTTGAAGATGGATCATTTCATACCTTGTAAGAAGACATCAGATGCATTGCATGTAGCAGACCTATTTTTCAAGGAAATAGTTAGATTGCATTGATTACCTAAGAGAATAGTTTTAGAAAGAGACACTAAGTTTGCTAGTTATTTTTGGAGAACACTTTGGAAGAAGATGAAGATAGATTTGAAGTTCAGTTCTACTTTTCATCCACAAACTGATGGACAAAAAAAAGTAAGTAGTTAACTGGAGCTTGGGAAATTTGGTGAGATGTTTAGCTAGAGATAAGACCGAAAGTTGAGATTTGATCCTTGCACAAGCAGAGTTTGCCTACAACAATTCAGTAAATATGAGTACCAGAAGAACACCTTTTGAGATTGTTACTGGAGTGCATCCTAGAGGTATATTAGAATTGAGAGATATTAGCAACGAAGACCAGAGAAGTTCAGAAGTAGAAGACTTTGCAGATCACATGGCAGCCTTGCATATTTAGGTTAAGTAGAATTTGGAGGACATGAACAACAAGTATAAGGAGAAGGAAGATGGGAAGATAAGACTTAAGGAATTTGAATTTGGCAATGAAGTGATGGTATATCTAAGAAAAGAAAGATTCCCGGTTGAAACTTATAACAAATTGTAGATGAAAAAGTTTGGGCCTTGCAGGATTTTGAGGAAGTTCAGTTCTAGGAATGCATATGAAGTGGAGTTACTAGATAGTCTGAGTATTTCCCTGTGTTTAACATTGTAGATCTTTATCAGTGTCATGAACCAAAATTTAGTGAGGACAATATTGTAGACTTGGAGAAACAGTTTCCCTGAAAGGAGTCGGATCAAATTGAAGATGTTTTGGATAGTAGGATTGGGCATCGTACCTGGAGTAGTAAGTATAAGGAGTATCTTGTGAAGAGGAAGGATAGACCAGTTGAATATTCATCTTGGATTTCTTAGGAAGAGGTAGACCACCTTGGTTTTCCTCTGACCCCAACAAAGTGAGAGACTCACTTTTTCAATAACCTTGAATGTCTGATGTAGGAGCATCCCCAGTTCATAGCAAGATTGCATCAACCAAAAATATTTTCCTTTCTGTTTGTAGTTTCAACATTTCTTTCTGTGTGTCCCAGTTTTGGCTCACTAGATCCTTTTGTTGGCAATTGACACTCATCTGAGTTATAGGTGTTTTCATTGCTAGAAACACACTTCATGGGAGAGCTGATAATCATGGTAACAGACATTAACTTCATATCCATTCAAGAAATCGATAGGCATGTAACCGATAATCTTTGAACTGGTATTCTAAGGCTGACATAGGAGATTGATCCGACAAGCGTGGACGAAGCAATGATCATATTGTTTCATGTTTATATTTTGTTTGGGCCAACGTGTGTCTTATCATTTGTAATATGATTGTAAGCCAACATAATACATTTGTGTTTATTCATGTAAATGGGTATATAAGTCAGTTTGGGTTAGGTCATTATCTGGATATGACAGATAAGAGATGCGATAGGTTATGTGATGGTATGCAAGCAAGATCTTGATTGATAGAATGCGAATGTAAAGATCTGTAATCAGTCTTGATTATTTGTCTAGAGGTTTGGGAAGCAATCTAAGTTATCAATAAGGGAGGTTATTGTATACCTCGTACCAACAGTGCTTTAATCAGAACTCATCCAGTATACCAGATGCACATTTTGAGTTCAATTTTTGTTTGTAATCTAGTACTTTGGATCTGTAGTCAATGAGGCTCCTTTTGTGATGAGCAGTGTGCTCTAGGTAGTGTCCCTTCTTGCATGTGCATGCCCCTCTTGTAATATTTATTTAGGTGGCCAGTGGATAGATATTGTGGGTCTCCAATCCCATCGTGGGTTTTCCTCTTTGAAGTTTTCCATGTATAAATCTTTGTGTTATGGTGTTGATTCATGTGGTTGCATAAAAAATTACTTCTTGTTACTTTCTTTTATGCTTACCGATTAATAAGTGGATTTGTTAATAAGGCTAAAAATATTCTAATCAGCAGAACATTGATTCAACCCCCCTCTCAGTGTTCTTGGATTCCAACAATTGGTATTAGAGCTTGGTGCCTTGGAATAATTCTAACAACTTGAGGAAGATCCTATATCTGAAATCCATGGAGATGAGTCTACAGAAGGAACTTGAAGTATGACTTGAAGACTATGATGCTGAAAGGTTGAAGAACTTGAAGCTGCAAGATGAGTTGAATTCTACAAAGGAATTCATGCTTACCCTGCAGGAGAGGTTATCATCTACTCAGGCTAAAAGGAAGGAACTTTTACAAAATCCAGATTATGAAGAGAGATATGCCCTTAAGGAATTATGTTAGAAGTTGATTCAGAAGAATAATGTCATGAAGAATGAAATGGAAGCCATGACCATGAGGATGTCCAAGGAGATTGAAGAGCAGAAGAAGAATGAAGAAAATCTCCCTATATCTATGAAAGAAAGATATGAGGAATGCATTAGGCTGGTGCATGAGAATGATGTGTTGAGAACTGAATTGGTGCAATCATAGAACAATGAGCAAGAGTTGGAAAGAATGTTGACAGTCCTAAGAAGTGATCTGGATGTTGCAAATGAATACAAAGAAAAGTTAAGGGTTAGTTCTACAAGGCTTGATGAATTATTGAAGGATCAAAGAGACAATGGAGACACTAGAGGTCTTGGATTTGAGCATGGAGAAAACTCTGGTACTACAAATAAGGGGAATCTACAAGACAACCAAAATCTAAAATCACTGATAAGGAAACCATATCACACAAATTTAATGGTAGAGGCCTTGTTTGTAATAAATTTGGTTATAGAGGAACTCAATGCAGGAATAGATAAAATCAAAATCATAATGCAGTTCTTGGTCAGTGTTCAAATTGTAACAAGTGCGTTCATAGGAATAAATATTGTAGAATGAATGTGAGATGTCATGCATGTGGAAAGTTTGGACATATGGCTAATCATTGTAGGTCAAAGAATGGTCAACGAATCAACAAGATAATTTAGAAGAACAATGTTACTTTCTATGCATGCAACAAAATAGGAAACATTACTAAAGATTGCAAAAGCAAGAAGACATTGGAAGGGAATGACACATCCAATGAGAAGGGAAAGAAAAAGGTTGATGAAATCCAATAGGCTCATGCTAAATAGTGGGTTAGAAAATATGATGATCAATCAGTAGAGGCAAATTCACTAGTTGTGCAACTAGCAAAGCAGAATGTTCCTGCACCGACAGTAAACACATCCAGTAACTAAGGAATTAGCCTTAGGGGGAGGCAAATGAATGACAAATTTTGCGTTACCCCCGATAGAGGTATGAAAGATTGTTTCAGATCTTAGTGAAGTCAATTTGGAGGATAACCAATGCTGAGATAATGGATTTTGAATCCGGTATGATATGCTGGCATGTATTAATGTCAAGAAGAAATTAGGATTTTGTAGGATAAAAAGGATAAGTTGCTTCATTTCGGATTTCACAACACTTAGAGCAAAGCAGAGTGAGTTTAAGGCAATCAAGGTGATTAAGAGAATTTTCTAGTGATTTCCAGTATCTTCTGAGTGGATTTTCAAAGTTTTTCACCAGCTTAGGTTGAGAGGTATTTTATCTATTTTCATGCTACTTTTGTGAAATTGTGATGGCTTCTGGATCTACTCCCACTCTAGCAGATGTGGCTACTCCTGTTGTGGTGGATATTAAGGTATCCACATCCAAAATTCAAGCAATGCACTCAAATTGCAAAGGTTGATGACTTAATTGGTGGATTTTCTAGGGTTCCTGATGGAGTTCTTTATGTGGAAGATGTGATAGCATATATTCACTATACTCTGGAGGATCTGGGAGCATTGGATATTAAATCAATGTACTTGTCCACTTTGTTGAACAAGGATGGATTGATCAAACCAGAATTTCAAATTTTGGAGGATTAGGGTTTTATTGATATATCCAACCTTCTTTATTGACATCAATGACAACATACATTGTCACCGCTTCATCATATGCCAATAATCTCCCCCTTTTGCATTGATGGAAATACTCAATGTATCATTGCTCAGTATCTACACCATGCTCAATAACATATATCGGTTGACATATACTGGTTCAACTTAAAAAGATCACCACCACCACCTGGACTGGTCTGTGTACGCTTTGTACAATCATTTCTCACACTTGAATATTGTCCCTCAAACACATATATTCTCCCCCATATATATTCATCATCAGATATCTTCTCCTCCTTTGACAACAATGCCAAAGTGGAGGCACAAGCTTCTAGTCTCCACTATGCTGCTTCCCCTATGGAGTAGCATCCTTCCGCACATCAATCCTGTAAGATCTGACACAGTAGTACTTGATTGATGTGGAGCACACAACTTTAATTTACTTCATGAAGGGGCAAAAACTCTAATTCACCTCTCAATTAGGTAAATGTAGTCTTCGGTAAGGGCTTAGTGAATATGTCTGCTAGTTGCTCCTTATTGGAAACATGTTCTAATACAACCTCTTTATTTTGAACATTTTCTCTCAAGAAATAATACTTGAGCTCAATATGCTTGGTCCTAGCATGCAATACTATATTTTTGGAAATATTTATTGCACTATTATTATCACAGAAAATACTCACCGGTTCAGATATAGTCACTTTGAAGCCATTTAGTACATGCTTCATCCAGATTGCCTGAGTGCAGTTCATAAATGCTACCACATACTCTGCTTCAGTTGTAGACTGGGAAATACAGCTCTGCTTCTTGCTCATCCATGAGACTAGTCTTCCACCAAGGAAGAACGCTCCACCGGTTGTGCTCTTCCGGTCATCCACATTACCTAACCAATCTGCATCGATAAAGACTTTGAGATCAAAGTCGCCATTGTATGGATACCACAATCCATAATCAACTATCCCTTTCAGGTATCTAAGACACCACATAGTACAACTCACCGATCATTGACCGGTACTCCTTCTCATCCACCAATGCTATATCATCCTCCTTTTTTAGTTTGTAGTTGGTCACCATCGGCGTCCCAACCGGTTTTCTCTCCTCCATGCCAAAGGTCTTCAATACCTCTTTGATATACTTGGACTAGGGAATGAAGATACCCTCTTTCATCTGTTGAATCTATAGACCAATGAAAAACTTTATCTCTCCAATCATAGACATCTCAAACTCCCTTTTCATCTCATCGACAAATGCATGACTCATATCATCATCTCCACTGAAGATTATATCATCTACAAATTTCAGGTAGATGCTGCTATCCTCACTTGTTCTCTAAAATTCTATCTTCACAAGATAAGAGTGTAACCATTTGTACCATGCCCTTGGTGCTTGTTTCAATCCATACAAAGCCTTGTGTAATCTGCACACCATGTCACTATCTTTTGACAAAGTAAACCCATCTGGTTGTTCAATATACACTTCTTCTTCCAGGATTCCATTCAAGAAGGCAGTCTTCACATCCATCTGTTATACCTTAAATCCCTTGAATGTTGTAAATGCAAGTAGCATTTAGGCACCTTCCACTCTAGCCACTGCGGCAATGGTTTCTCCATAGTCTTCTCCTTCTTCCTGAGCATATCCCTTGCATACAAGTCTTGCCTTGTTCCTTACCACTGTGCCTTCTTCATTTAGCTTATTCCTGAAGACTCATTTGGTACCTATGACATTCTTGTGTTCTGGTCTAGGTACCAAGGACCATGTTGCAGTCTTCTCTATCTGGTCCAACTCCTCTTCCATTGCCTTTATCCAGTCTTCATCGGTAAGTGCCTTTCTAGCGGTCTTAGGCTCAAATTCTGAAATCATGCAAGAATTTTCTTTCACCTTTCTCCTTGTAAGTATTCCTGCATCTTTGAGTCCTATGATTTTCTTTGGATTATGATGCAGTCTTACATACCTAGGAATGACCATAGCAGGTTCTACTTGCTTTTCCTCTTCTTTTTCTGCTTCATATTCTTCTTCACCCATTGAAGCTTCTACCAGTATAGAAACATTTAGGTCTTTGTAGTGTTTTTCACTTGTTTCTTTCTTAACTAGTTCCTAGAAGGCTAAACTCAATTCATCTTCCGTTTGCTCGATGCCAGTTTCTTCAGGCTTCTTGGGGGACTCATGAACCCTGACATTGATACTCTCAACAATATTCTGAGTCCTGCTGTTGTAGCACTTGAGAGCTTTTCTTTTAGTGGAATATCCCATAAATATTCCTTCATCACACTTAGCATCAAAATTACTTAGGTGCTAACCTCTCTTTATATAGAATTTACTCCCAAACACTTTGAAATAACTCAAATTGGGAGTTCTCCCATTCCAGTACTCATAGGGAGTTTTGTCTTTACCTTTCTTAATGAGTACTTGGTTCATGGTATAGACTGCAGTGCTCACCACTTCTCTCCAAAATGTGTGAGCAAAATTTCCTTGGATCAACATAGTTTTGGCCACTTCAACCACAGTCTTGTTGTTTCTTTCTACTATGTCATTCTACTATGGTGTCCTTGGGGTAGATAATTGCCTCTTAATTCCATTCTCCTCGCAGTACTTATTGAATTCATCAAAAGTGAATTCACCTCCCTGATCGGTCCTTAGGCATTTTATTCTTCTATCACTCTCCTTCTCCACCAATTCCCTAAAGGCTTTGAACTTTCCAAATGCCTTAGATTTGTCTTTCAAGAATGTGACCCATATCATTCTTGAGCAATCATTAGTAAGAATCATGAAGTGCCAATCTCCCTGAATGCTTCTAGTTTTCGTCGGACCACACAGATTGGTGTGCACTAGATCAAGTAAGTTCTCCATGGAAAAAGACTTACCTTTAAATGTTGAGGAAGACATCTTCCCAAGTTGGCATTCTCGGCATAAGCCATTCTCTGGTTTGTTCAAGAAAGGAAATCCTCTTACCACCTTGATCTTACTAGCCTTTACAATATTGTCAAAATTTATATGACAGCCTCCTATGACATATCCAACTGTCATCAAATTTCATCATAAGGCACTGACTAATCTTGGCATTCAACTGAAATAGGTTTCCTATGGTTTTCTTACTAGTGGCAATAAGTTTACCACTCTTTCCAATTATTCTACAGACTCCACCTTTCAACTCTAGTATGAGTCCTTTGTCATTCAGTTGAGCAACACTCAAAATATTATGCTTAAGGACTTCCACCCAGTAGACATCATCCACACCACTCTTTCCATTTAGTAAGATGGATCCTTTTCCTTTCACCATGCACGGTGCATCATTGCCAAACCAGACAACACCACCATCATATTCTTCAAGAGACAAAAACTTTCTCCGGTCACCGGTCATGTGGTGAGAACACCCATTATCAATGATCCACTCATTAGATTTGTCAATATGTGAGACAAGGGCTTTCTAGTTAGATAGCTATTCCTTGACATCCACAAACACTATGTCCTCATTCTCTTCATCCTCAGATTCCTCATCGGTAACACCTCCATCAACTGCAACAAGACAATTTCTCCTACCTACTCCTTTATACTTCCTAAACCTCTCTGGTTTATCCTTATTGTCATTGTTAGGACAATTAAAAACTATATGTCCTATCTTATTGTAGGAAAAACACTTCAGAGGAAGCTTACCTTTGTATTTTCTGGTGCCTTTTGGAAGTCTCTTGGAAAGAAGAGCTTGAAACTCCATCAGAATCTCCTCATCTTCCATATCTTTCCTTGGCCTGGATTCATAACTGGTACTAACCTCTTTTCCTTTCCTGGTCGGTGTGGAGGAAGCAGATGCTCTAAAGGCTAACTCAGTCTTCTGAACACTACCATCATAGCCATTCAATTCATATGCAGTCAACTTTGCAATAATAGAGTCTAAAGATACCTTGATTTTGTCGATAGACCTTAGCTCCTAAATAGCGGCAACCTTGATTGCATAGACCGGTAAAAATGATCTCAAAACTTTAATGACAATAGTGGCATCATCAATTAGTCCACCAATGCTCTTGATCTCTCCAACCACTATCCTGATTCTTATGCCATACTGCTGAATGGTCTCTCCTGCAACGATCGTCATATCTTCAAACTTTCCTCTAAGGCTTTCTTCCTTAGCCTTAGTGGCATCACCAATTAGTCCACCAATGCTCTTGATCTCTCCAACCACTATCCTGATTCTTCAAACTTTCATCACTGCCATAAATGGATTCTAGTTTGTCCCATACTTCTTTCGGATTATCCTTATCTTGTACATTAACAAACTCTACATTGGACAAGCTGCTAATAAGGGCTTACATGACTTGCCCATTTTCTTGTATCTCTCTTTTCTCATCATCAGTTAGAATCCCAGAGGGGATTACATAGCTATTGTCAACATAGTTCTAGTGTTGTGCACCCAAACTCTTGATATATATCTTCATCCTGTCCTTCCATATTTTAAAGTTGTCCCTGTTGAACTTAGGACCTTCCCTCTCCATCATTGAAATGAGATCTTTTTCCTCAAGTAGTTAAGCTTATGTCACCGAGGACCTGGATGGACTCTAATACCAATTGATGAATAATGATGGACTACTAAGGTCCTAACCTATATTGCGAGGGGGGGGGGTGAATCATTACACACAAAAACTGCTTTAACACTTTATCATATTGTGTGAGGGAAAAAAAGTGAGACTAGGCTAACATGTCCTAATCCTACCTTTTGTCACACATTACGGAATACGAAAGAGCCTAGACGTATCGCACAATTGGCTACTTCTTTTTGGTGAAAGAGAGAGCCACGGGCTACCTATTAGGGTTTCTATTCCTTTGTTGTAATTGAAAGGTAAGATTATGCAAGTTCAATTCCTAACCCCAAAATGCAAGTATGAACTAATAACAAGATTGCAGAATTGAACTTAAACAATGGAAAGCTGCAAACACAAGGACAAGACAAGAATGCAGATGCATACCTAGAGCCAAAATCTGAGTGAAACTCTTTGGGACAGGGGCACGGGTGCCACTGTCCTGATTCTGCACCTGAAACTGCACCTGAAACTGCCACTTTGCAACCTGGAAAACTGTCCGAACTGCTAAAAATTGCTGTCTGTCAGGAGGACCAGGGTGCCCAGCGCCCCTGTCCCAGGGACCAGGGTGCCTAGGGGCCCTGTCCTGGTAGGACCAGGGTGCCCCACACCCCTGTCCTGGTCTTTTGCTCCGAAACTTGGTGTGTGGTTCCGTCTCCGTCTGCTTCTTTCGGATCTGCAAATTGCGGCGTCGTCTGAATCCCGAAATCTGCACTTATATCTGAAAAAGGTGTTTGGGCGGCTATATAGGGTTTTGCCTTAGTCAAACCCCCACTTTGGTGATTTCCACCTCCACGAATAGCCAAGTTGTGTTGTAAAAGTGATGTGTGTGTAGACCTTGTGTGTGTGCAAGATCTAAAATGCAAGTAAGCAAACTAGAGAAACCTAGAAAGTAAACCCCAATTGCTTGTAAATGATAATGTAAATGCTCCAAATCAAGATGCCAAGTGATCTAAAGCATGAATGTAAGTGACATAATGAGGCTTATGCAAAGACATGAAAACAATATGAAATCATACCCAACCCCAAGGGAGGGGTACAAGCCAATCTTCAGTCGGTGATCCCTTATTGCTCTTCAATGCCTTCAAAGCCCTAAGTGAATGAATGGATTTGATGAATGCTTGGAGGATGAATGTTGAGAGTGGTTGAAGTCTTCAAATATCTGCTCTTTCACTGCATATGAGGTTCCTGCCAACAAAATTCGGATCCTTTCTAATGAAGAAAGAGAGCTCTTATGTATGAAACCCTAGGTCTTAATTCCAACTTTTGGCCGACCTAGAGATTGAATATCCTGCCAATTTCTTGGGGTTAAGCTTTATTTTATGATTGGATCATGCTCCTAAAATTTTGAGAAAAATGTCCGGGACCGTGTGCACTCCAGGCGCCATGGTCCCGACAACTTTTCACCAAATTTTCAGGGCCATCAGATATGATGATTTTAGAGAGAATCCCGAAGTTACAGGTGATTTCGAGATGTTTTGACCCCCGAAATCAAGCCCCCAAGCTCAGAATAGGGCCTAATTAGGGTTTTTGATTAGATGATGCATTGGAGGAATAAAATGAAAGGGGCACGCTTTAATGAAAGGGCTCGACTTTATGATGTGGAAGATGATGAAATAGAACCTTTAGACCTAATTAATTTGATTAATTAAGTGCTAAAGGGGAAATGAAATGCAAAACGCAACTGCGCCAAGGCGGGTGCTAAACTAGGTGTGAAATTGTACTGCTTTAGCAAGTGTGTACAATTTATGATGCTACATTTAGCCCCCACTTTAGCGGTCATATGAGTACTACATGCATATGCAAGCTAAAGTACAGGAAAGTAAACATTATTTGAAAAAGGATATATCCATAAGTCTGTCGAACGAAGCCCCCAGCGGTATCTGCAGTACACAGTTAGGAACCGCACCCTACAAAACACATGTTAGATCACAAAATCACCTAATGCTTACTAAGGAAGGTGATGAAATTTGTGAGTAGCTATATGCCCCCCCCTATTTTGACTTGCTTATTAGGGAGGTGAAACAGGGTAACATGTTTACTTACGACAAATTGTGTAAGAGAGTATTGATGAGGGATGTTCACTGAAAAGGCTTCATCAGAGCACTTTTTGGAACATCCTGAGAGTAGGGGAATGAAAATATGATTCCTACGCAACAAACAGTTCAAAAATTGCATCTCCCAAACTCAAGTTATGATGAAATGAGTGAAAGAGGAAAATTAGGGTTTTGAAAGTAAAGGTAAAGGAAAGAAAGTATATACCTTGAAAGTGACATTTGCATTTGTCACTTTCTTGATTTCTGAATATTGTTTATTACAGTGGAGCCCACTTAGCCATCATCATGCCTTCATGATGACCCGAGCATCCCGCAAGGATTGAGATCATGCGACAAGCCGTGATCGACGACGAGCCACTGGACGAGGTGAGTTGATTGAACTTTGACTTTTGATTTTCTGCATTTGACTTTCTGTGATCATTTGCGGGCCCTAGAATCTGACCCTGGGTCCCACCCAGGGCACCATGGTCCCTGTGGGGCACCATGGTCCCTTCAGGGTGCCATGGTCCTTGACGGGGCACCATGGTCCCTGACAGGGCGCCATGGTCCCAATCAGGACTTGGCGAGAGATGTCAGGGTTAGCATATGATGTTCGATAGTTTGCATGAATGATTTTGATGATTGAGTACTGATTATAGTTATGTTTTTGTGATGCAGGGTCTCCTGTACATGAGAGAGCACACGGCGGGGCAGATTCTTCGCAGTTTGCGTGATCAGATTCCCCGACTTACTCAGGTAGAGAGAGACACATTGTCGATAGTAGGTTTGTGGTCTATGATTATGTTGATGGCACTCATGGAGCGATGGGATCCTGACACATGCACGTTCCAGCTTCCAGTAGGGGAGATGACGGTGCCACTTGAGGATGTGTACCACATTCTTCGCCTACCTGTCAGAGGAGCTATTGTGACATATGCGACCGATCGGTCAGTAGAGGATCATCAGAGGGAGCAGGTATATTGCATAGGGAGAGTCATGCCGAGTGAGATGAGAGGTCGTATCATAGTCAGCTGGCTCTTACATCCTACAGGAGAGGTGCCCCTCATGAGACGTCTTATGATAGCCATGATTGCACTAGCTGTCTGCCCTAATGGGCGAGGTACACACATGCATGGGGGTCTCACATGGTGCATCAGGGCTATGGAGAGACACATGAGAGTATATGCCTGGGGTTGGAGTATGCTTGCACATCTCTATCATGACCTCGAGGAGTATGTTTTCAGACAGGGTTGCAGCTTGATGACATGCACACTTCTGCGGGTGTGGATATTTGAGCACTTTACATGCACCAGGCCTGTCGGCTATCCGATGAGTGCGGCTAGCGAGCGACCTAGGGTATTTGCTTATCCACTTACTAGCGAGTGGAGATTTGGAGATCTACTATATTGGAGAGTGATATTTGACAGATTGACAGCTGAGGTGACTGTGTGGAGACCATATCTGTGGATGCACAAATGGGATGGGATGGAGAGACAGTTAGCATGCCTACAGAGGAACCGCCCACTGAGAGGGCGATATCCACACATCATAGTCCCATTCTACTTTGACCGAGTATGGAGGCAATTTGAGCTAGAGCAGTGTGTTCCAGCTGATGTGCCCATCTACACTCGACACTCACAAGTCCTTCCCAGACCCAGAGCAGTAGTGAGACCCACGATAGATGATATCGAGATCACACATATAGAGGGGTCCGATCAGGATGTGGTCATTGATTATGCTGCAGACCCCGGGGCACAGCGCAGGTATCTCTCATGGTTTATGAGATCATACCCAGGGCCTATCTTTCCACCAGATCACCCGATAGGCCATCCAGGCCCATGGAGACATGGAGACCGAGATGAGGATCAGGGATCCAGGTCGAAGGAGCTAGAGGAGGGAGAGGGTCATGAGGAGGCAAGAGATCCTGATCCGCCCATAGGAGATCAGCCTAGTGCCGAGGAGGAGGAGGATGAGGATGACGACGAGGAGGAGAGAGATGATGATGAGGAGAACGAGGATGCAGATGAGGATGAGGATGCAGATGAGGATAGAGATGATGAGGAGGAGTCAGATGCAGCTCCCCATCATTCAGGGGATGATACCGTAGCCTTAGATCCTCCTGTTATTCCCCAAAAGGGGGAACACGAGGTGATACAGAGACCTATACCTATCGCGCATAGATCGTTCAAGCGTGGGGAGCCTAGTAGTTCCCAGTCACAGATAATTCCATATCACGATCCCTATTGGCATGAGGGAGATCCAGGTATAGTAGGTTTATATTGATTGATTGATGTTTTGATGATATAAAATGGTACTAACACAAAATCTGTTCTACTGCTACAACTAATGTGTAGGAGTGGCGTTCCTTGATCTAGCAAGAAGTGACAGATATCTCCACGACAGCGTAGATCCCTAGTTCCTCACAGATTGCTTATAGACCTCAAGGGAACGCGGGTCGGCATGATGATTTGTTTTCCCCATTTCAAGTACAGGTAGAGATATGGAGGGAGAGAGAGCGAGCATTCTCAAAGGACCTTCAGCGGGCACAACATGATCTAGCAGCAGCTCAGGCCGAGGCTACCTCGTATCGTGTGATCCTTATGGATAGGGATCGTAGGAGTTCCTCTCGGAGCCATTCACGATCTATATCACGGTATACCCCTATGGGTCCACCTGCACAGCCGGATCAGGAGGGAGCATCTAGTCGTCACTCTCCAGCCACCAACCCTAGGGATAGGAGATGATCTTAGGATGTAGGGTAGGTCACATTTTGGATGTATAGTGACCTACCTTTGTATATTGATCCACATATATTTATATATATACATGCTTCTTTGTCTCAAACGTGTTATCTTTAATGCCTAAACAATGTGTATTTTGGTTAAAGTTAATACATTTGGTAGGTGTACATGTATGTTTTGAATTTAATTTCCATGTGACTGATTTCTCAATGCTCCATGATTAAATTGATACATGTGTGACTTAATTAAAATATTTGATCAAGTACTACATTGATGATAAGGAAGAAAATATGTATTAAGCCTATGAATCATATAACTAATGTGATTTAATTTGAGTTTAAACACAACATGACACGATTCAACTGAACACATAAAGATATTGTATAATATGTCAACATAATGAAAAATGTAAATCTTTTGCAATTTACATAAATGAATTCAAGACAAATCATAAAGTAAAGAAACACGCTTGTCAGGGACGAAGCAACATAGATTAAACAAAACATCATTTAATTCTATTTGCTCTAACAAAGATATGCTAACATATTATCCAATTTTGAGGAAATGAGAAAGGAAATAGATGGATGATAAGGAATGAGGAATTAAGCATAGTATCTACGCAAATGCATAGCGTTTATAGGGTCTTTAAGAGGCGTACTGTCTACATCCGCTATTTTGTAAGCACCTGATCCATAATCTTCAATAACGACATACGGTCCAAGCCAATTAGGACTAAATTTTCCCTTTTCTTCAGGTAAGGCATTCACATTGCGCTGATTCTCATAGAGCACTAAGTCACCCACTGAGAAGGAATGTTGAATAACCTTATCATTATAGCTTCGTTGTAGAGTTTTGTGATACGCTTGAATATGCTCAAGAGCATTTATACGCTGTTCATCAAGCATCTCAAGCTATTGAAGCCTTTGTTCTCTGTAAGAGTCATCGTCTACTATACCTTTGAGAGAAACTCTAAGTGATGGAATCTCTAATTCTAAAGGCATAATAGCATCAGCACCATAAACAAGATTATAAGGGGTAGTTCCTGTGGCAATTCGTACAATCGTTCGGTAGGCCCAAAGAGCATAGATTAGCTGAGTACTCCAATCCTTACCATGCTTATTCATGGTTTTGCAAAGAATTTGTTCAATTATTTTATTGGATGATTCGGCTTGACCATTTGATTGAGGATAGTATGGTGTAGAAAATCGATGTTTGATATGATATTTCTCGAGGAATTTCTTCACGTCTTTGTTTTTAAATGATGTCCCATTATCAGAGATTATAGTGGAAGGTATCCCAAATCGAGAAATAATGTTTTCTAGAAGAAATCGACAAATCACTTCAGCAGTAGTGGAGCGAAGAGGAACAACTTCTACCCACTTTGTAAAGTAATCTGTCGCGGTTATAATGAAAGTATGTCCTTGAGATGAAGGAGGAGAGATTTTACCGATGAGATCCAGCCCCCATGCAAAGAAAGGCCAAGAGGCTACCTGAGAATGGAGTTCTTGGGCAGGAGCATGAATCAAATTATTGTGTTGTTAACATTGATGAGATTTCTTAACAAATGAAAAAGAATCCTGCTGCATAGTTTGCCAATAATATCCCATACGAAGCAATCTTTGAACCAAGGATTTGCCTCCAAAATGCCCCCCACAAGCACCTGAATGCGCCTCTTCAAGAGCAATAGGGATTTCTGATTTGTTAAGACAACGAAGAAGAAGACCGTTAAAACCCCTTCGGTAAAGAACATTAGAAAGAATGATATATCTAGCAGACAACTTGCAAACTCTAGCCCTGGTGTTCCTATTGGCGGAATCAGGAAAAGTACCATCGGTCAAGTATCTTACGATATGCGAGTACCATTCATCTGAGTCTATAAAGTCGCAACATGTCACCAGGCTGGAATCATCTACAATAGCTGGTGAAATGAGGTTGTGAATAACGAATTTAAGATCAACCACGGGGTCCTCTAAAGATACAAGAGAAGCCACACATGCCATTGCATCCGCATGTCGATTATCTTTTCGAGGAACAAGTTCTATGGTGTAAGAATCAAATTTTTGTAACAAAGAGATAGCAAGGTCTTTATATTGTGATAATTTGTCTTGTTTTGCTTGATACAGTCCTGTTACTTGTCTTATAATCAGTTGAGAATCTCCAAAAATATGTATGTGTTTTATATTCAAAGCCAAGGCTGCCTTTATTCCTGCTATAAGAGCCTCATACTCAGCAATGTTATTGGTACATAGGAAATTGAGACGGTAAGATAAGGGAATGGACTTCTTTGTAGGAGAAATCAGAACAACATCTGCCCCCGATCCCGTACGACACTTAGAGCCATCAAAGTATAACTCCCAAGTTTCATCTTTCTCTATATAAAGGATGAAGTCGTCAAGAAAAGACTTAGGGTTAGGGAAGGAGAAAGGTGAAGGGGCCTCCACTAAGTGATCGGTCAATGCTTGCCCTTTAATTGCTCTTTGTGAAACAAATTTAAGGTCAAATTCAGTTAACATCATAAGCCACTTAGCTAGGCATCCTGATAAATCAGTTTTAGAGAAAAGATGCTTCAACGGATCAAACTTTACCATGACATGGACTTCTGAATTTAAGAGATAATGTCTCAATTTCTGAGTCGCAAACACCAAGGCCAAGCATTTTCTTTCTATCGCAGAATATCGGGTCTCATAATCGAGTAAGGTACGACTTATATAATAAACCAGACACTCCTTACCATCTTTATCATGTTGTGCCAATAATGCTGCAAGAGCATGAGAGGAAGCAGCTGTATAAAGAAGGAAGGGTTTAGAAGGTTCTGTCGGTCTAAGGATAGGAGGATTAGCCAAATACATTTTTAAATCTTCAAATTCTTGCTGACAATCTTCAGTCCATTGAAAAGTGATATTCTTTTTGAGAAGTTGAGTGAAAGGAAAAGTAGGATCCGCAAGTTGAGATACAAACCTACGAATAGCTTGAATCTTTCCTTGTAAGCTTTTGAGTTTAGACATATTTCTAGGAGGTGGCATGTTGACAATAGCATCTATTTTCTTAGTATCCACCTCAATCCCACAATGCGAAACTATGAATCCTAATAGTTTTCCACTAGCCACACCAAAAATACATTTTCAGGGATTCAAGCGCATGTGATATTTACGAATCCTTTCAAAGATTTGATGAAGGATCTTAATGTGATCTATGCGAAGAACGGATTTGGCTAAAACATCATCAACATAATCTTCTAAAATCTTATGCATGTAATCGTGAAAGATAAGGGTCATCGCTCGTTGATAAGTTGCACCGACATTTTTAAGTCCGAAAGGCATCATTACCCAACAAAACATACCCCAAGGAGTGGTGAAAGCAGTTTTGAATTGATCTTGAGGATTAATGAAAATTTAATTGTACCCTGAAAAACCATCCATGAAGGATAATAAAGCATGTCCTGCTGTAGAATCAACTATCATGTCAATGTTTGGGAGGGGAAAATCATCTTTCAAAGAAGCTTTATTTAAATCTCGAAAGTCGGTACACATTCTTATTTTATTATCTGATTTAGCCACAACGACAATATTTGAAATCCATGGGGAATAATCAATAGGGCGGATAAATCCAGCCTCCAATAATTTTTCAATCTCAGCCTTAACAAGCAAAGCCACCTTAGGATTCATTTTTTGAATATTTTGTTTCACAGGCTTAGCATCAGGAACTAAGACAATATTATGAGTAACAATCTTAGGATCTATACCAGGCATGTCAGAATATGTCCAAGCAAAGATCTCGGGGAAGTCCCGCAATAAATCTTCATATTGTTTTTGTTCTTCTTCATCCAAACATTTTTCAATTCTAATAACTTTTTCTTCATTGCAAGGATCCATCTTAACATCAATGGTGTCACTTATAAGCAGATTACTTTGTTGAGGAGTATCCTTTAACTGAGGGAATTCTTTCACAATCTCATCGTTATCAGTCTCTTTTCCAAAATAGGCTTCAGTGTTCAAACAATAAGGGAATCCCCTATTGTGATGATAACGAGGAAGAGTATCATATGCTCCTAAAAACTCAGCTAAAGCATCATCGGTAGGAAAAACATCCAAAGCACAGGCATGCGAAGGATCAATATACTCAGGGTGTCTCATTGGTAGATATGTAGAAATAACATTAACACTAATACATGGTCTTCTAGAAGCTTTAGTGCGCTTGCAGGGATTATAACCAAGTCCAAAGGCATAATCATAAAGATTATTCTCTAGAGGAACCTTTATTCCTTGTTCGTGAGCGCCACAACCATTTCCATTATACCCATGTTTAGCTAGAATATGAAAACCATGACCATAACGATCAGCCATTTCAGAAAGAGAAGGTGGTTTTTCACAAGACAAAGAATCAAACCCTTCAGAATTAGAACTGCGAGGAGAAGAAGTTTGAGAAGCGGCCACAAAATTATTGCTCATAGGCTTAGGTAGTGTTGATTGATTTTTAGCTTCTTCCTTCTTTTCAGCTTTAAGCTCTCTAGAAGGAACCTTATATTCACCTACAAAGGTGGGATTAAAATCAAGAGATCCCCAATCGTCTTCTGTGAGAACCTTCTCAAGATCAAACTCCTTCTTATGTGTAGTTTCAAATCAAGAAGAGTCTTCTTCAGGAGCTCCAGACTCATCCAAATAATTTTGATCATCAGAGAGCGAGGATTCATCGATAGGTATCTTGTTTAAAGAGTCATCACTAGACGAGGACGGCTTAGAAGAACCCCCTTTGGAAGTAGATGTTTGTAAACAAGCTTGGAAGTTAGTATCACCTATCAAGGTATATGTCTTACTGTTATAAATAAATTTAACTTGTCTATGCAATGTAGAGGGGACAGCTTGCATACTGTGAATCCAAGGTCTCCCTAATAGCAAGTTGTATGTTAGATTTCCTGACATAACATGGATAGGAGTAGGCAAAGTAACAGGCCCCACTGTGACGGGTAAGGTGATAATACCTAATGAAGTTTTAGCCACATTATCAAAGCCTCAAATAGGATGCGAGTCAGGCTCAATTAGGGATGTATCCACATTCATCTTATGCAAGAGATTAATGCTACACACATTAAGACCAGAGCCATTATCTACTAGTGTTCGTCTTATAGCAGTATCATTTATGATAACCACAATCATCAAGGGATCATATTGATGTTGAATTTCACTAGTGGGCAACTCATCTTGAGCAAACACAATATGAGCTTTAGGATTCATCACAGAGTTAACCAAAGACACTATATTACTAGATGTATTCGGTGGAGGAACATTCAAATCTTTCAAAGCATCTTGTAAAATTCCGTGATGAGCAGAAGAAGTTTGAATCAAATCCCAAAGGGATATCTTAGCAGGGGTAGCTTTAAGTTGTTCTATGAGATCATATTCCTTGCCAAGAACTTGTGAAATACGCGGAGCTTGTGGAAGAGTTGGTTGAGGATTAGGAAGAGAAACTGGAGTAACCGGAGGAGGATTAGGTTGCCTATTATTTCTAGTATGATAAGTATGGGCAACCATATGATAACTCTCTCTAGTTAATTGCTTGGCATAATTATAAGGACTTATAGGTTTTCTTCCTTGCACAGTGATGATAGGTTTATTTGGAGTAATAAAGGAATCATACCCTCCTTGGATAGTAAGGAGAGGTGATTTAGGAACTTGAAAGGTGGGAGAAGCACAAGCACCTTGGACTTCAAAGAGAGGCTTATTATGCTCATTCAGGTTTATCATGTTAACTAATTTAGAAGTTTTGTTCTTGTTTAGAGATTTCGATAAAGCCACAAAGTCATCAAGAGCATCATCCAACAAAGCATGATCATAACTATTAAAAGGTTTATCTTTTGATTCAAAAGGAGACATCTCCTCATAGAGGGGATTATTGAAGACAACCATGTTACTAGATTCAGTGGAAGAGTTGATAGGAATGTACCCTTGAGAGGAATCATTCAACTTATCTTTCTCATCACAACGAAATGGCATAGTAACAAGGTTTATGAGTTTTTGGTAAAACGAAGGTTTGGCCTCTTTAGGATTCAAAAACTCATCTAAAGCTTCTTCTAATTCATCTTGGCTATACTCATAATCAACATAATTGCATGCCTCATCATAAACATGAACATCTTGCAAATAGAAATCTGACATTTTGAAATAAAAGTTGCATAAAACTTAGACACACAATGCAAAGGAACAAAGAAACACACTCCTTCTCTTTTTTTTTTTTTTTTTTTATGAAAATGAAATGAAAACACACTAAATCTAGATCTAGATCTAACAAATGCAATGCAAGAGGAAGCAATGATAGATTCACGTCGGGTTCACCAAAATGTGTGAGGGAAAAAAAGCGAGACTAGGCTAACATGTCCTAATCCTACCTTTTGTCACACATTACGGAATACGAAAGAGCCTAGAGGTATCACACAATTGGCTACTTCTTTTTGGTGAAAGAGAGAGCCACAGGATACCTATTAGGGTTTCTATTCCTTTGTTGTAATTGAAAGGTAAGATTATGCAAGTTCAATTCCTAACCCCAAAATGCAAGTATGAACTAATAACAAGATTGTAGAATTGAACTTAAACAATGGAAAGCTGCAAACACAAGGACAAGACAAGAATGCAGATGCATACCAGGAGCCAAAATTTGAGTGAAACTATTTAGGATGGGGGCACGGGCGCCACTGTCCTGATTCTGCACCTGAAACTACACCTGAAACTGCCACTTTGCAACCTGGAAAACTGTTCGAACTGCTAAAAATTGTTGTCTGTCAGGAGGACCAGGGTGCCCAGCACTCTTGTCCCAGAGACCAGGGCACCTAGCACCCCTGTCCTAGCAGGACCAGGGTGCCCCCCACGCCCCTGTCCTGGTCTTTTGCTCTGAAACTTGGTGTGAGGTTCCGTCTCCGTCTGCTTCTTTCGGATCTGCAACTTGCGGCGTCGTCTGAATCCCAAAATCTGCACTTATATCTAAAAAAGGTGTTTGGGCAGCTATATAGGGTTTTGCCTTAGTCAAACCCCCACTTCGGTGATTTCCACCTCCACGAATAGCCAAGTTGTGTTGTAAAAGTAATGTGTGTGCAGACCTTGTGTGTGCGCAAGATCTAAAATGCAAGTAAGCAAACTAGAGCAACCTAGAAAGTAAACCCTAATTGCTTGTAAATGATAATGTAAATGCTCCAAATCAAGATGCCAAGTGATCTAAAGCATGAATGTAAGTGACATAATGAGGCTTATGCAAAGACATAAAAACAACATGAAATCATACCCAACCCCAAGGGAGGGGTACAAGCCAATCTTCAGTCGGTGATCCCTTATTGCTCTTCAATGCCTTCAAAGCCCTAAGTGAATGAATGGATTTGATGAATGCTTGGAGGATGAATGTTGAGAGTGGTTGAAGTCTTCAAAGATCTGCTCTTTCGCTGCATATGAGATTCCTGCCAACAAAATTCGGATCCTTTCTAATGAAGAAAGAGAGCTCTTATGTATGAAACCCTAGTTCTTAATTCCAACTTTTGGCCAACCTAGAGATTGAATATCCCGCCAATTTCTTGGGGTTAAGCTTTATTTTATGATTGGATCATGCTCCTAAAATTTTGGGAAAAATGTCTGGGACCGTGTGCACTCCGGGCGCCATGGTCTCGGCAACTTTTCACCAAATTTTCAGGGCCGTCAGATATGATGATTTTAGAGAGAATCCCAAAGTTACAGGTGATTTCGAGATGTTTTGACCCTCGAAATCAAGCCCCCAAGCTCAGAATAGGGCCTAATTAGGGTTTTTGATTAGATGATGCATTGGAGGAATAAAATGAAAGGGGCATGCTTTAATGAAAGGGCCCAACTTTATGATGTGGAAGATGATGAAATAGAACCTTTAGACCTAATTAATTTGATTAATTAAGTGCTAAAGGGGAAATGAAATGCAAAACGCAACTGCGCCAAGGCGGGTGCTAAACTAGGTGTGAAATTGTACTACTTTAGCAAGTGTGTACAATTTACGACGCTACACATATTAAAATGCAGCTAACCAATTGTCTTCACCATTGTACTTAACCATAGCAATACCAGTTAAACAAAAATACATCAGACAACTAAACTGGTTAAAAAAAATACTTCAGACAAAATTCAACACATCTCAAATCTAGATGACTACTTCACCGATATAATCATGCATGAGTTGTATCAATAATACCACAACCATTTAACACTGCATGCATAGCTAACTTAATCCGATTCACACAATCATCACATGAAAAACTCACAACCCATAACACATAGATTTTTCACGTGGAAACCCAAATGGGAAAAACCACAGTGGGGATGAATACCCACAAGCTTGTTTGTGAACTCTTTTGAAGTCCGCTCTATTAGGAGCCTAGTCCAATTAAAGACTTTACAATAAAGGTTTTGTTAAGGGATGGCTATATACCCTGTTAAAGGTTGAAACCCTATTAAGAGTTACCTCACTAGAGGATTTAAATAACTCAATGAACTTGAGCCACTTGGTTAGAGGATTTACAACAAAGCCTGTTAAAGCTACCCAGTCAAGGGATTTACGTTCTGTTGAAATGGTTAGAAGACAACCGATAAGACACTCTGATCTGATAATAACACTTCTTGCTAAGGCAAATCCTTTTAAGTTCCTCTCTTCTACAATCAGACTCTACAGATTCCTCACTCTGGTTTGGCAAGTAACAAATCTCAAACACACGGACACAAACACAACTTTTGCCAATGACTGCAATAACAAAACTCATCGACCTTATAGACAACAACTAGGTCGATAGCATAAACCCTAAACCCTAAGCATTTCAATTTTACACTTACAAGCGGTCCAATCCTGACCGTCCAAACACATTACATAGAATGAAACAATCTAAGACAGATCTCAAGACATTCTACATCGTCCAATCTTCACCGCATCTAGAAATCAATAACCCATCACATGCTCTTCACACACCGCTAACAAAAATTCTCATTCCTGAGGTAGGCATTTAATGCATTCAATATTCATGCAAAAGAACCACAAAGAAATCCTTCACATGCACACAAATGACATACCATCTCAATCCTTATCCTTATTCATCAACTAACTTGTCACAAAACATCATCAGTTGCACTGCACAAGACACACTAGAAACCCTAGTGCTGAACAGAGACTACCAACTGGTAGTCACACTTATTGAACCCTGACACCGGTCCACTCCATCCTAGTTGACCATAACTGCTTCCAATCTTCATATTGGTTCACCTTCTTGAGCACTTATTGACATCAATGACAACATATATTGTCACCGCTTCATCATATGCCAACAATGATAAAGAGCAAAAGGAAATACAAGAATCAATTTTGTTATACTTAGACATATATAAGAAAGCTTTACTTGAGATTGAGAGGCAAATACTGTCAAGTTTATATAATAAGTTAGATTCTAGGAGGTTATTTGCGATTGAGGAAGACAAACATATAAAGGTTTAGGAATTGTTAACTGTTTGTGGTTCTAGAACTGAAGAAGAGATGCGACAGTGTCTAGATTTTGTTAATATAACAATTTTTTGAAGTAGACATCGATATACAAGTCTTATGGTGGGCAGAGTAAATGAGATTGACAAGGAAACTCATGAGGCTTGGGTTAAGTTCTTTGTTGATAAACTAGGTTTCTTTACATCACCAGATACACCGCCTAAATTCTGACATTTCAGACATCCCAGTTGATGCTAGGGGTAAAGGTATACTAGGTGGAGATCCACTGGTTTTGGAACATAAATTAACTGAGGACATTCCTCCAGCAGTAACACATGTATAGTATGTTGAGATCAACATACCGGTAGGAGATGATCCTCCTCTAGTAATGGATGTTGACACAATTGAAATTCATAAGGTAGAGGCTACAAAAATATCTGCACCAAGTGGCGAAGCCATTGGTGCTGAGGAGAAGATAAATGATGCAGTCGAATAGAAGGCATAGGAGAAAGGTTTGGATGAACAGATTGAAGTCAAGGTACCAATACCCTCACTAGCTATTGATCCCTTATTGTTGGCACTAGATTCATCCAGTCAAGAAGATTTTGGTCATTTTGGGAATAAGAATATTGAGCAACTGAGAAGTTTTGAATTGATGTTTGTTACGGCTCAAAAATTGAGTAAGGAAGGATCAGAGGATAAACAGGTTATTAAGAAGGCTATTCCAATTTTGCAGCAGCTTGCACTAGAATGCAAGATAGATCAGGTTGCTAGTCCATCCAGTAAGTTGAAAAATTTGATTGAGCACATTGCAAAAGACTATAAAAATCTTCAATACATGTCAAACCGATAGTTGGTGCAAAGGTACAATACAACTAGTAAGGTCAGCTGTGATAATATGATCACATTTGACAAAGCCAAGCTGACATAAGAGATGACAAGGATTGATGAAGCTCTTCATCAATGTAGTCACATATACCGGTCTTGCACTAACACAACAAAACTTACAACAGACTTGGATTATAAAGTTAAGGTGGATAAGGACAAATTGGAACAACTTGCAGTCACTTTTGATGGTACTGAATCATTGACCAGCACTATTGATGGCAAAATTTCAGCCCTCGAGAAGGAAAAGGACAAATTAATCCGGTGGGCTAGAGAATTGAGAGGTTTGGTAAGTCCCCACTTAATACTTTTTTACTTCATAAGCAGGAATGTATGGACCAGATGAATATGCCCACATCGATAACCCTAACAAAAGAATAATTGCACGCTTACATTTTGAACAAGTTTGTATCAATTTTGGGAACTTTAAAATCTGGCTGGGATACTTATTTGGCATTTTTGAAGGGTGCTTATCCGGATATTTTCAAGTACATTTAGGTCCGATATTCACAATTTTGCTTTGTACAGAATTTCATTTCTTATTTTTTGCTCTGGTCTTTGGCATTGCTATCAAAGGGGGAGAGGTGGATGTGAAAACTGTTAAGGCACATAAGAAGTAATGTACACCTCAGGGTGAGCAGTCTTCTGAGATTAGTTTTGGGAGATCAGTTTTTGGAAAGGAATCGATACAACACTTCAATGATCCATTTTTCACATGAGTGTTGCCATCAATGCCAAAGGGGGAGATTGTTGGCAATTGACACTCATCCAGGTTATAGGTGTTGTCATTATTGGAAACACACTTCATGGGAGATACGACAATAAATCCAACTGACATTCACTTCACCGGCATTCAGGGAACCGACAGGCATGTGACTAGAAATCTTGGAACCGGTATTCTAAGGCCAACATAGGAGATTGATCTGGCAAGCATGGAAGAGACAACGGTCATATTGTTTCATGTTTATATTTTGTTTAAGTCGACAAAATTTATTATCATTTGTAATATTATTGTAAGCTAACATAAGGCAATTGTGTTTATTCATGTAAATGGGTATATAAGTCAGTCCAGGTTAGGTCATTATGTGGATATGATAGATAAGAGATGCGATAGGTTATGTGATGGTATGCAAGTAAGATCTTGATCGATAGAATGCAAATGTAAAGATCTGTAATCGGTCTTGATTATTTGTCTAGAGGTTTAGGAAACGATCTAAGTTACCGGTAAGGGAGGTTACTATATAACTGGTATATATAGTGCTTTAACCAGAACTCATCCAGCATAGCAGATGCACATTCTAAGTTTAGTTTTTGTTTGTAATCCAATACTTTGGATCTATAGTCAGTGAGGCTCCTTTTGTGATGAGCAGTGTGCTCTAGGTAGTGTGCCTTCCTGCATGTCCAAGCCCCTCTTGTAATATTTATTCAGTTGGCCAGTGGATAGATATTGTGGGTCTCAAATCCCATCATGGTCTTTCCTCTTTGAGGTTTTCCACATATAAATCTTTGTGTTATGGTGTTGATTCATGTGGTTGCAGTAATATTACTTGTTGTTACTTTTATGCATATCAGTTAATAAGTGGATTTGTTAATAAGGGTAAAAATATTGTAATCGACAGAACACTGATTCACCCCCCCTCTCAGTGTTCTTGGATTCCAACACCTGTGGAGTTGGATTCTACTTGAAGAATTAATTATCTTCCTTATTCCCAAACCACACAACATTTGGATCTTTTTTTGGCAAGTTATTGCTATCAGTTTCCATGACAATTTCCTGTTACCGGTTGCTTGGACCTATTTGCATTGGTGATCTACCAGAACCCCTTCCATAGCTTGCGGAGCCCTGAGCATTAATTCTGATGTTTTTTGGCATGTTTCCCACCTTTTCCCATGATCTAAACTTCATCCTTTGGATTTTTCCAAAGGAATCTCTTGGTGGAGGCCGACCTTGTTCATTTTACAAGTTAGGTCTTGTTCTTCAAGTTTTGATCCCTTTTTGGGCCGACAGGATCCCCTTGGATCATATAAATCATTGTATTGAGTATTAGAATGCAACAATCAAATAATCAGGTAGTTATACTGAGCATAAAAGATAGATATTAAGATTGAAGCTCCTGGTTGTGACCTATCATGTACTTTGAGCATGTTTTAGCAGGCTTGTGAGCTTATTTTTGTAACCCGGTTTTTACCAGTTGGTTGTAATCATTTTTCATGAAATAAATCAATCTGTTCTGCATTGCCTCCATCATATCTTTGTATTTCTGTTGTGTTTACTCTTGCTAACCAGTCTGGATTAATCTCATTGAGGTCCCTCCTAACCAGTGACTGCTTCAATACATCACTATGATAACTAGATAATATAATACATGAATCTCTAGAAATACAATATTAATAAAATACATCAATACTCACAAGGAACTTGGCATACTAGAATAAATTATTGCTATAACTAGAAACATGTGACTGGTTAAAATACACCATACATCACTCAAGGAAATAACTACAAGAGTGACATATGCATTCCCTAATGTATTATCAAAAAATAATACCAAGATCTAAATATCTCAAGGAAAAAAATGGTAAGGGCATTATAGGAATGACTAAAGAAAGGAAATCCAAAAATCTAAATTTCATAGAACTCTTTGAGTTGGGAGTCAAAAATTGGGAGTAAATCAAACGAGGTATGTCATTTAAGAATAGGGCCCCATCTCAAATACCTAAAAAAAAAATTATGACAGACGTTTGCAGATATGCTCTTAAGATAGAAGGGGTGCTTGGGGAAGGAAAGGCCTATAGACCTTGTAAAAAATACATGAATGGAAGAGAAATTCATTTCATTAGGGGTCAAGGATTGAAGATTCTAAGGAAATGGAAATACATCAAGGAAAGCCCCAAATTTTCACATCTCTAACAAAATGTAAAAAATTCCTTAGACTTAAAATTTTCACTAGCTTATGTAGAAATTTGACACTAGAAAGGACATGTAGAAGAGAAAATTAGGAAAAACATAAAAAAAAAAATCAATATAGATATTTCTCAAATCATGTATAAATAGAGGCAAGAGATGAGATGCATAAAGCATACATGATGGATAGCAGATGAAATGAAATGTAGAAAAGAATGAGTTTCAGAGGTGATAATGTGTGAAATCTAGGTGATCTAGTGTTGGATTTATGTTCTACATGAACCTCATTTTGTGTTCTATCTATCGGGTTTAGCCTATGCTGGTTGTAGATTTAAAAAATGTTGAAAATCCATTGTATGGCAGTTTTTTAGCATGATTTTTTTTCCATCTTAGTCACATCCTCCATTTCGGTGTGACTTAGTCTATATCGCTGTGATCGTTTTTGGGCTCTGTAGACCTTATTGTGTTATACTGATATGCAATATTCTTCATTATGATGAGCTTTATGTCTTGGCAATAAATGCTTTTTAGTGTAATATGTGTTTTGTCTTGCCAACATCGTTCCTTACGTCGTGTAACTCCATCAATTCTGTTGGGCCCACTTTGTTCAAGTGTTTGTTGACTACCACTTGGCAACTGCTAATTTATCCACCCAAGGCATGGTTTGTTTGCATGGGGACCTTGGTGATGTGGCTCTATCTATTTGGTGTGATCCTTTTGTTTGGGAAGAACAAATTTGGTTTATGTAGAGCTCCCACATCATGCTGATATGTCATTTTTTGATGTGACATCAATGTTGTCACATTGACAATGGGGAGTGATCATCCCTTCTATGTGTCCTCTATCAGGCCCGCCTCGTCTAGTTGTCTGCAGACATCTGATTAGCAGTTGTTGATTAGTCCACCTTGGCAGTGATGTGTTTGTGTGGGGCCTAGCCAGGTCTCTTATCGGCCTATCGTGTCCAATTGAAAAAGTGGAAGTGTATTGCTTTTGTTCCTAAGTTTGTGTTTCTCTCGATCCTTCAATATCTGATGTGGACCCCACCAATTATTTCATGTCACGTGATCATGTCTGACTGAAAAAATTAAAGTCATTTTGTTTTTAGTTCTAACTTTTGGTGAATCTTCGATCTTCGATAGTCAGGCCCACTTTTTCCAAGTGCATCCAGGTATACAAGTGGCAGTTATTTTGTGGCCCTTTCATGTTGAGTTGTGGTTGTGTGGGCCCCTTCATTCATGAGTTCGGTAGTGCCATGTGGTGGTCGCGGGTTGGATTTCCCTATTTGTGTGTGCTCCTTTGTGGAATGGTGACAAAAGCCTTTTTTGGTAGGACCTTTCCTTTTGGAAAGACCTTTCTTCCCTCTGGCCATTCCTTTGAACTATGCTGAAATACCTCTTTTTGGTGTGATGAGCTCACTATCTTTTTGATGAGGGTTTCACTTCAGTGTGATGTGTGTTATGTCTTGGCGACAGAGGTTTGGATTTTGGTAAGAGATGGGGTTTTTGGTGTGAGCATTGTTATCTCTTGGCAAGAGTTGAATGCTATAGAAATAAAGGGTTTGATGTGACACCAGCATTGCCACATCATTGATGTGTGTGTAGAAGTCTAGTTGGTGGGTGCTCAATGGTCTAATTGGGCAACGGGTTGTACGTGTGGGAATCCCTCCCTTTTTCCTTGTGTTTGATTTTCACAGAGTTCATTGTTGCACCATCTTGTCTTGAAGACATTTGTGCTTTTCGGTGAGACCTTTCGCTTTGGCAAGACTCAACCCTTCTCAAGACGATCCTTATGTGCTAAAACGACATCATTTGTTTCGGTGTGACATCAACCTTGTCTTGTCGATATAGGTTCTTTTCGAGGAGACTTAGCTTTTCGACATGAATTGAATTTCTACATTGCAACCTGCTTGAGCTATAGCAACAAGGGTTTTATTTTGCCATGACTACTTAGTGTCTTGCTGATAAAATCGTAGATGCATTTTTTGACTGAATGATAATATTATGATGTCACCAATGTATGCTAATAGCTAATTGGACCACATGGGTAGTTGACCTATGAAGAGATCTCTGCAAAGACTCTATGCTCCAAGCTTGGTGAAAAGTATCAAGCCCAATATTTATTGAATTAGATTTTCTTGAGGAAGATATTGTATTCCTTGAGAATGGAAGAGAGTGGATGGATAATAGACCACCTAGAAGCATTTAATATGTTGGTGGCTCAATTGGTATCTGTTGGTGTCAAAATGGATGAGGAGGAGAAATGTCAGATCTTGCTTTGTTCTTTTCTTGATTTGTGGGATTCTCTTGTTATGGATATCAGTAGTACTTCTATTGTTTTGAAGTTTGAAGATGTGGTGGGTGCCTTTCTTGGACAAGAGATGTGAATGAAGGTATCCATTAGTTTGAAGGAAGCCCTAACTATTCGTCGAAGACCTAAGGAAAAAGGAAAGAAGAATGAGAAGTGTAATAAATCCAAGTCAAGAGGGAGATCAAAATATCCTAGAAAGTCCAAAGTAATTTGTTGGAATTTGTGGTAAATTAGGACACATCTATAAGGACTACAAAGGAGAGAAAAAAAGAAGTTCAATTTTGATTCTGAGTTTGAGAACATAGATGGTGATGCATTCATTGTAGCTTTGGCTACTCATGTAGGTAATGATGCATGGTTAATTGAATCATGTGCATATTTTCATATGACTTCCAATAAAGATTACTTTTCTGAATATGAAGAATTTAATGGAGGTAAGGTGTACTTGGGTGAAGATTCACATTTAGATATTGTTGCTTGTAGTAAAGTTAGAATCAGGTTTCCTGATGGTTCTAATAAAAGGATTAGCGGTGTGTTTCATATCCCTGGATTAAAATGAAATTAATTATCTATGATAAAACAAATAGATGCAGGTGTATAGGTAGTCTTTTCTAATGTAGGATGTAAAATGGTTAAGGGTGCTATGGTGATTTCTAGAGGTGTCAGATTTGGCACTTTGTATAAGCTAGAGTGGTGCAGGAGCACCAGTTATGAGTTCATTTTCTAGTTTTTAGTGTGTTAGTCTTTAGTTTAGTTTAGATTTGTGAATAATTTCCTACTCATAGGTCCACTTGTGTGTTTAATACGCATTTGGAGGATGAATGTCTATTAGCTCATGTATTTACTCAATTTTGGCTTATGAGCCCTTGTAAGGCTAAAATGGCATAAACTTGCATTTTGGTGTCAAACATCTTGAAAAGCCTCATTTGGAATTGAGACATGTCATGTTAGTGTTTTTAAGTCATCCTAGGTGGTTTAGGATGAGTGACAAGCAATAAAAGGCAAAAATGCACTTTTTGGCAAAAGTTGTCAATGTTGCTCGACAACATTTTACAACTTTTGAGCAACTTTTTGAAAGTTTGAGCATATCGGTGGTTAGGAAATTGATGGAGATTTTTTTATAACTTAGATGGAATATAAATTCTCTGAGAATGAATGTAAATAGGTTGGTGAATGCCTTGAGCAAAATTGGAATACATTGTGAAGACCTTTTTCCAGATTTACCTTGTATTTTCTCAAATTTTGAGTAGCAGTCCGTACCTCATGGATCGATTTCATTGCTGTTCTTTGATAATTTATTTGTACATGTTCTTTAAGTTCTCAGGAGGAATTTGATTTATTCTTTGTTGTATCTTTGAATTGAGTTTTTTATTTTATATTTCTCTCAGCCTGAGCAAGGGTTTTAGAGCACAAACATGGTTCCAACTTGAAGTCCTTTGAGTTTGTTCAATAACCCTTGGGAATCAAGCCATGTAATCTTTGTACAATGTATATAAGATTTTTTTTGGTTTGGAAGGCATTAAAATGCCATTGGACATCATTTTCTAGGCAAACTCAGTCATAGCCCAATTAGGAAATGATTGAAAATTTGTAAGTGCTTGCAGGGATGATCAGGTTTGAAGATGCCAAGTGTTTGGAATGAGTAAGTGGGGTGTGGTATAGCCTATGTGGAAGTTTGGAGGTGTGGCAGATTGGGGAAGACACTAAACCCTTCGAAGAAGACCCAAAAGATCCAAAAACCCTTCAAAAATGCCATTTTTGGGTTTCATACCTGTACGGACAGACCTAGTTTCCTCACCTAATGAATCTAAAAGTTCATCCAAAAGGGTACTCAGATAATAAATGATTTTTCTTGGTCCTTTGAGATAATTTTGATTAATTCCACAAAAGCATGTTAGGTAGGGCTAATTGCAGCTCTAGGGCTACTAGGCCTAGAAAATAGGAGAAAGAGGGAGTGATGGAGAAATGAATGAAACCCAATCACAAAACTAGTTGATTGCCTTGGAAAAACCTTAAGGACACCCGATACATCACTTGCAAGCATATATTAGAAGTTTGATAGATTGATGTTGGATTTACCCTTGTGAATCTCAACCATGCCTGAGCAGTCAGTGAGCACATTTTGATTGGTTGAAAGACTAGTTTAGAGTGAAGGGAGCCCACTATGACATCAATCAACTTCCTATTGGGAAAGGATTGACTCTCTTTGAGTACCCCTCCCCATCATAGTGGTATCAGAGCAACCAAGATTTGGGAAGAAGCCAATACATGACAAACACTGAGTTAGTAGGAGAAAATAGTCTAAGGATGGTGACCAATGCAAAGTTAGCCAAGAAGGTAGAAGATCAGGAGGAAGAGAATAGATTCCTTAGGGAAATATTACAACAATTGGAGAGAAAACTAGAAACAGTCGAAGATAAGATTGAGAAAGTGACAATCAAGGTCAATGAAGGGAAGTTTAAAAAAGTTGTAGAAGAGGATAGCACACCTAAACCGGATCCTATTCTACCTGAAGAACCTTTCCTTAGATCAATCAAAGCCTTAGGAGGAAAATATTTGGAGGGAGTGACACTTTTTTGTGGAAAAATGGAACCATAAGTAGTCATGGAATGGATTGAAGGATTAGAAAATCACTTTGAATATGATGGGATCAGTGAGGTACAAAAGGTGAAGGTAGCCAAATCTAGATTCAGAGGAACTGCCTTGACTTGGTGGAAATTCATCTAAGAAGAGAGGAAAAAGGAGGGTAAGAAACCAATAGCCACTTGGAAAGGAATGTTGGCCAAGGTGAAAGAAGCATATATCCCTGAAGATTATGAGATCTAATTGCACAAAAGGAGACAAAGAGACCTTGTTGTGACAAGCTACACTAAGGAATTTCAGAAGTTGTGTTTAAGATCCAAGGGGGTGGAAGATGAAAGCATCAAGGTAACCAGACACTTAAATGGCTTGAGATGGAATATTCAAGAAGAATTGAGTTTGTTATGTCCTAGTACCATTCTTAAGTGCTATCAATTGGCACTCAAGGTGGAAGAGAAGAGAAAAAAGAAACAAGAGCAAAGCCATAGAGGCTGAGGTAGGGGAAGAGATGATAGAGGTTAGAGAGGTAGCTTTGGTGGAAGAAGCGTAAACCAAAGATCCCAAGGGGAATCCAAGTTGGTTGATAAAAGTGGGGATTCCAATAGCAAGAGAAGCTATAGAGGAAGGGGATCTAGTAACTCTAGTAGAGGAAGGTCTAGTGGATAAGGAAGAGGGTCCTATTTTTCCACAATGAAGTGCTACAATTGCCATCAACTTGGACACCTAGACTTTAGATGTCCTGAGAAGTCTTCTTCATCCCAAGGAGGTGAGAGGAGAGTAAATTATGCTCAAGAGGATGCAACAAACATGAAGGCATCAGAAGTGAGTTTGGATTCATAGGTTGAAGAGAATCTTATGATAAGAAGAGTCTTGATTAAAGAACCAGTTAATGAGGAACCTAGCCAAAGGAGATCCTTGTTTAGGATAAAATACAAGATTATGGGAAAGGTATGTAGAGTGGTGGTGGATTCAGGTTCCAAAGATAAAATAGTGTCAAAGGAAGCAGTGAGTAAGCTCAACCTACAAAGAATACCACATAGTGATCCTCATAGGGTTACATGGTTCTACAAGAGGCAACATGCTCTTGTGAATGAACAAACTTGGGTGGAGTTCACTGTAGGAGGCTACAAGGGCAGAATCTTGTGTGACATCTTGCCCACGGATGCTTGCCACCTACTCCTAGGTAGGCCATGCTAGTTTGATAGAAATGAAATACACCATGGAGAGAAGAATGCTTATACTTTTCAAAAGGATGGAATCACCTACAAAATTCAGTCCATAGGAGACCAAGAAGAGGGCATATTAAAGGGTTCTAATGGAATGCTAGTTGGTGAGAAAGAGTTCATCAACACACTCAAGGAATGAGAAGGAGTGGATTTTGTAATTGTTGTAAAACCAAAAGAAGACAGCAAAGAGAAGAAGGTATGAATTCCCAAAGAAGTGCAGTAGGTCCTAAATTAGTTTAAGTACATTATTAGTGATGAAATACCAACAACTTTACCTAATCAACATGCCATAAGCCACCAAATTGACTTCATACTCGGAGCTCCATTGCCTAATAAGGCAACTTATAAAATGACACTGGATTAGAACAAGGAGATAGCCAAGCAAATACAAGAATTCTTAGACAATGGAATAATAAGAAAGAGCATCAGCCCATGTGCAATACCCACCATTTTGGCCCCAAAGAAGGGAGGTACTTGGAGACTTTGCACTGATTCTAGAGCCATAAACCAGATTACCATCAGGTATAGATTTCCCATTCCAAGAATTGAAAATTTGATGGATTGTTTAGGAGGTGTTGAATACTTCACCAAGATAGACCTCAAGAGTGGTTACCACAAAATTTGAATCAAGGAGGGTGATGAATGGAAGACAACCTTCAAGACCACATAAGGACTCTATGAATGGCTTGTTATGCCATTTGGACTCACAAATTCTCCTAGCACATTCGTGAGACTCATGAATGATGTACTCAAGAACTATATTTGTAAATTTTTTGTTGTTTACTTAGATGACATCTTGATTTTTAGCAAGTTTAAAGATGAACATTTTAAGCATATAGAGATTGTATTGAGGAAACTATGTGATGAGCAACTAACTATCAATTGGGAGAAATGTGAGTTTATGAAACAGGAATTGATATATCTCTAGTTTGTCATCTCAAGAGGTGATTTGAAGATGGATACCTCTAAGGTGGAAGCCATAATCAGTTGGCCTACACCTAAGACAACAAGTGAAGTAAGAAGTTTTCATGGTTTGGCACAATTCTATAGAAAGTTCATCAGAGGATTTAGTGAGATATGTGCACCCATGCTTGATACAATCAAGGGAGGTATGAAAACCAAGTTTCAATGGACAAAGGAAGCACAAAGAGGATTTTATCTCTTGAATACAATAGACCATTCTTCCAAGCTTTGACAAGCTCTTCACCATTGAATGTGATGTAAGCAACATAGCAGTTGGAGCAGTTTTAAGCCAAGACAATAGACCAGTTGCATTTTTCAAAGAGAAGCTCAATGATGAAAAGAAAAGGTATTCCTCTTATGATTTCAAGTTGTATGAACTTGTTCAATCTCTTAGGAAATGGAGGCATTATTTTCTGCCTAAGGAATTTGTGGTTTATACTGATAATCAAGCTCTTAGCTTTCTGAATTCTCAAGAAAAGTTGAATCATAGGCATATTAAATGGGTAGAGTATTTGCAGTCATATACCTTTACCATTAAACACAAGAAAGGACAATGTAATAAGGTAGCTGATGCATTGAGTAGACAATTGCTAACAGTGCAAGAAGTGCAGCTCAAAAGTATTGGAGTGGATAGTTTCAAGGATTTGTATCAAGATGATGAAGACTTTGCTGCTGCCTACAAGGTTTGTCAAGAGATTGGAAACCATTTTCATAGTGAATATGCAGATTACACCTTACAAGATGGACTTTTGTTTAAAGGAGGACAACTATGTGTACCTAAAGGGTCTATGAGAGAAAATTTGATGCAAGAGAAGCACAATGGATGCCTAAGTGGACATTTTGGTTTGAACAAGACTTTGGAACTTGTCCAAATATTCTACTATTGGCCTAAGATGAAAAGAGATATTAGGATATATGTGGAACAATATGTGGTTTTCCAAAGAGATATGTGCAATTCTGGTCTTTATCAGCCTTTACCTATCCCAAACCGGCCATGGGAGTGTGTAAGTATGGATTTTGTTGTTGGTTTGCCTAAAACCAAATCAGGTTTTGATAGCATCTATGTTGTGGTAGATAGGTTTAGAAAGATGACCCATTTTATTCCATGTAAGGTCACTCATGATGCTAGTCACATTGCTCACTTGTTTTTCAAGTAAGTTATTAGAATTCATGGTTTACCTATCAACATTGTATCAAATAGAGATGCAAAGTTTATTGGTCGTTTTTGGATGACTTTGTGGTAGAGATTGGGTACTAACTTGTCTTTCAATCTAGTGTATCATCCCCAAATAGATGGCCAAACCTAGGTGGTCCATAGAACACTTGGAAACCTTCTTAGATGCTTAACAAAGGAGTATGGATAAGCTTGGGATCAGATCATCCATCAAGATGAGTTTGCCTACAATGAGAGTGTGAAAAGCTCCACCAGTAGAAGCCTTTTTGAGATTTTGTATGGCCTTCATCCTAGAGGTGTTTGGGAGCTTAGAGATGTTGGAAAATGGGACATCAAAGTGGACATGCCTTCGACATGGCTCACTCCATGCAAGAGGTTCATGAGAAGGTTAGGACAACCCTACTAGACACCACTCAAAGAATCAATGAAAAAGTAGATGAGAAAAGAAAGGATATACAATTTGCAGTGGGGGACATGGTCATGGTTCACTTGAAAAAGCCAAGGCTTCAGAAAGGTGGCCCTAGTAAGCTTCAGATGAGGAGGATTGGTCCTTGCAAAATCTTGGCCAAGTATGGCAACAATGCTTACAAACTAGACCTACCTAGAGATATGGCTTTATCTCCCATCTTCAATGTTGCATATTTGGTGCAGTATAAGGGCACACTTCTAGAGGAAGGTAGTAGAGTCTCAGAGGTCTCTCAAGCACTCTCAAACCTGCCCTTACCACTTGCACCCATGCCACAAGCCGAGAAAGTGTTAGACTCTAGAATTCTCAAGAAAACAAGGCATACCATCTATATGGAGCACTTAAACAAATGTCAGCACCTTCCAGAATCTAAGGCTACTTGGGTACCTGAGGTAGACTTTTCTATGCTTGGAGTTCCCCTTTCTTTGTTGCCTAAAGGGGTCACTTGACTTCTTTCTCATTAGGGCAGTATGGTCCAGGAGCACCTAGTTTTGAGTGCATTTTCTAGTTTTTGGTGTGTTAGTATTTAGTTTGGTTTAGGTTTGTGCATAATTGCCTACTCATAGGTCCTCTTGTGTGTTTAATATTCATTTGGAGGATGAATGTCTATTAGCTCATGTATTTACTCAATTTTGGCTTATGAGCCCTTGTAAGCCTAAAATGGCATAAACTTGCATTTTGGTGTCAAACATCTTGAAAAGCCTAATTTGGAATTGAGACATGTCATGTTAGTGGTTTTAAGTCATCCTAGGTGGTTTAGGATGAGTGACAAGGCATAAAAGGCAAAAATACACTTTTTGGCAAAAGTTGTCAATGTTGCTCTACAACATTTTATAACTTTTGAGCAACTTTTTGAAAGTTTGAGCATATCGGTGGTTAGGAAACCGATGGAGATTTGGTTAGAACTTAGATGTCATATAAATGCTCTGAGAATGAATGTAAATAGGTTGGTAAATTCCTTGAGCAAAATTGGAATACATTGTGAAGACCTTTTCCAAGATTTACCTTGTATTTTCTCAAATTTTGAGCAGCAGTTCGTACCTCATGGATTGATTTCATTGCTGTTAATTGATAATTGCTTTGTACATGTTCTTTTAGTGCTTAGGAGACATTTGAGTTAGTCTTTGTTGCAAGTTTGAATTGAATTTTTGATTTTATATTACTATCTACCTGAGCAAGGGTTTTAGAGCCCAAACATGGTTCCAGCTTGAAGTCCTTTGAGCTTGTTCAAAAACCCTTGGTACTCAAGCCATGGAACCATTATATAGTGTATATAAGATTTGTTTTGGTTTGGAAGGCATTAAAAGGCCATTGGACATCATTTTCTAAGCGAGCTTAGTCATAGCCCAGTTAGGAAATGATTGAAAATTTGCAAGTGCTTGCAAGGATGATCAGGTTTCAAGATGCCAAGTGTTTTGAATGAGTAAGTGGTGTGTGGCAGATCGGGGAAGACTTTAAACCCTTGAAAGAAGACCCAAAAAACCCAAAAACCCTTCAAAAATTGCATTTTCGTGTTTCATACTTGTATGGATAGACCTGGTTTCCTCACCTAATGAATCTAAAAGTTCATCCAAATGGGTACTCAGATCATAAATGAGTTTTCCTGGTTATTTGAGATAATTTTGATTAATTCCACAAAAATTGGTTAGGTAGGGCTAATTGCAGCTCTAGGGCTACTAGGCCTAGAAAATAGGAGGAGGGAGCGATAGAGAAATGAATGAAACCCAATCAAAAAACCAATTGATTGGCTTGGAAAAACCTTAAGGAGACCTACTACAACCCTTGCAAGCATATGTTAGAATTTTGATAGATTGAGGTTGGATTTACCCTTGTGAATCTCAACCATGCCTGAGCAGTCAGTGAGCACTCCTAGAAAGTTTGAATGTTTTGATTGGTTGAAAGACCAGCTTAGAGTGAAGGGAGCCCACTAAGACATCACTCAACTTTCTATTGGGAAAGGATTGAGTCTGTTTGAGTACCCCTGCCCATCATAGTGTTATCAGAGCAACCAAGATTTGGGAAGAAGCTAGTACATGACAGACACTAAGTCAGTAGGAGAAAATAGTTTAAGGATGGTGACCAATGCAGAGTTATCCAAGAAGGTATAATATCAGGAGGAAGAGAATAGATTCCTCAGGGAAAGATTACAATAGTTGGAGAGCAAACTAGACGTAGTTGAAGATAAGACTGAGAAAGTGACAATCAAGGTCAATGAAGGGAAGGGTAAAGAAGTTGTAGAAGAGGATAGCACACCTTAACCACATCCTATTCATCCTAAAGAACCTTTCCTTAGATCAATCAAAGCCTTAGGAGGAAAATCTATGGAGGGAGTGCCACTTTTTTGTGGAAAAATGGAACCAAAAGTAGTCATGGAATGGATTGAAGGATTGGAGAATCAGTTTGAATGTGATGGGATCAGTGAGGCACAAAAGGTGAAGGTAGCCAAATCTAGATTGAGAGGAGCAACCTTGACTTGGTGGAAATTCATCCAAGAAGAGAGGAAAAAGGAGGGTAAGAACCCAATAGCCACTTAAAAAGGAATTCTCTTAAAGGTGAAAGAAGCATATATCCCTGAAGATCATGAGATCCAACTACACAAAAGGAGACAAAAATTGAGACAAATAGACATTGATGGAGAATGCTAGGAGTATGTTGAGTGGTATTGGTCTAAAACAAAAATTTTGGGTTGAGGTTATTACCATTGCTCGTTACTTGATTAACAGGTCTCCTATATCAGGCCTTGTTGATAAAATACCTATGGAAGCATGGTCATGTCACAAGCGTTCATTGAGATATCTTAGAGGTTTTGGTTGTGAGGCATATGCACATCTGCCAAAGGAGAAGTGAACAAAGTTGAAGAATAAGGTTGCAAAATGTATATTCATTGGATAAAGATATGGTGTGAAAGGATACAAGATTTGGTACCTTGTTGCACAAAAGGTAATAAATAGTAGAAGTGTTATTCTTAGATAAATTAAGTCTTCTTCTATTGCATTGTAGCTGGAATCGACTAAATAGAAAGATGTGATTCAATTCCTTTTTACGCCTGAAAGAGTTGAATCAAGATCCCTAGATAAGCAAGAAGTTGAGGAGAGGTCAACTAGTTCTGAATCTTTAGAAGAGAAGGAAGAACATCCAACTCATCTTGTTCAAAGGTCTACAAGACATAGACAACCACCTGAAAGGTATTCACCTGAAGATTGGAGTTGTATTTTTTATTTGTCTACTAATGTGGATGAACCTAGATCAGTTGAAGAGGCATTAGGTATAAATTATGTAGAATCCTAGAAGATTGTTATGGAAGAAGAAAGTATAGCTTTGAAAGATAATGATAAATGGGATCTTGTGCCATTGCCTAGCAAACAAAAAACTGTTAGTTATAAATGGGTGTTCAAGAAAAAGATTGGTTCAGATGGAGGTATTGAGAAGTATAAATCAACGTTGGTTGCAAAAGACTACTCTTAGGCTGAGGGTATTGATTATGGTGCGATATTTTCTCCTATTGCAAAAATGACATCCATTAGACTTTTGCTTTCTATTGATGTTGCTTATGATTTAGAGGTTTAGTAAATGGATGTGAAAACTGCTTTCCTTCATGGTGATTTGTAGGAGGATATTTATATGACACAACCAAAGCACTATAGGGTAAAAGGTAAAAGTAATTTGGTCTGTAAATTGAATAAATCTTGGTGTAGATAGGAATCTGGAAATCATCAAAGCAAGTATAAACATTAGTCTAGTTCAATCACGAAAAACTCAATTGCAATGACCAATCCTAAAAACACTCAATAAAGACATGAAAACAAGACATCAATTCAAATGCAAACCATTGCAAACTTGAATGTCTCCTTCATGTGGCTCCATTGTCCTTATTTCTCTTTCAAATGGCTTTGTTTTGTGGATCTCACCTACTAGTGCATAAGCATGATGTGAAAGCAAGTAGACAAGATGGTAGTGCAAGAATACTAGAAGCGTGATTGATTCGACCAGGGACCTTGATTGAAGAAATTCATCCAATTTATAGACAAATTGGAGAAACGAAAAGATTAGCATGAATAGATTTGAAAGGAAATTTCAAATAAAAAATAACAAATATGACAAATTATGACAAATTTGGACTTTCTATGCAAGATTGATTGATTGATAATTTTGACAAATTGCTATGACAAATTTCTATGTCAAAATCGATTGATTGTCAATTATGACAAATTATGACAAATTGAAATGTCATTCCCATGAAATTAGGAGAAAATTAGGAGACAATTGAAATTAGATGAATTAGAAATTAGGAAATTAGAAAATTGAAATTGATGAAGATTAGGAAATTAGGAATTAAGTGAATTAATTAACAATTTTTCATTTATTAATTAATTCACAAAGAGGGAAGAATTAGTTAGCCAATTAAATAAACATTTAATTGTGACAAGAAGACTTAGGATAAATAAACTATTTAACTTAGAGGGAGAAAGGACAAACAAGGTTAAATGATTAAATCATGAAACCCTAGAAGATGAATTAGCAATGCAAGGATGACAATTAGGTCTTGATGAAGGATAATTGATATCGATTCGATTTGATCATGATTCTAACTGACAAAGGACCAATGCTGATAAATGATTTGATTGAGAAATGCACCAATTGATGAGGAACAATGACTAATTGATCCAAATTGACATGATTGAGAAGACGACGATGATCAATGACAAATCGATCGCAAAATGATAAAGTTGACAAGAGGACAAGGATCGATGACAAAATAGATTGCAAGACGACAAGATTGAAAATGACCATGATCGATGACAAATCGATCGCAAGATGATAAGATTGATAAGAGGACAAAACCCTAATTAGGATTGACGATGTCCAAAATGATGACAAATGAATATGCACATTGATGCGACAAGATAAGATCGACCAAAATCATGACTGAAGATTGTTATTGACAAGACCATATTCGAAAGCGAGATAAATGAAGAATGTAGAAGAATGACTCGATGCTCACAAATGATAAAGACCAAGTGCAAATCATAGGAGAAATGTTAATGTGATGCAAAAACCCTAAAATAAGGCAATGCGCAAATGTTAAAGTACGACTCCGCAAGTGTTGACCATTTTTAGACGTCTACATTTTGCCCCTCTTTGAGACAATGCAATTTTTAAGCGTTGTTTCAAAGAACAATAATGAAATACCCCAGACACTGACAATGATATATGCATGCCCCCTCGACTAATTGGTCGGAAACATCCACAAAAGAGGCCAATTGATCGATAAGAATGATAGAAAATGATAGGATCAAACAAACTGACAATCGGGGATCGGGTACATGAATGACAAGCAATTGAAGGCACAAAAGACCGCGACCAGCATGAGATGGAGAGAGTGCATGTCCATCTATGCATTGACAAAGATCTATAAATGAGACAAAGAGAGTGAAAAGAGCTCATTTTCACTAGCCAAAGAGGATAATTTGTTGCTCTAGAAAAGGACACTTGCAGAGAGATGGCAAACATTCCAATGGAAGATCACCTCAGAGAACGTGTACGCACATACATACGATTGGACGATGCGGGAGTAGCGGTATGTATCTCAAAAACCCATATTGTCAATTTTATGAATTTGACTTGCTTGTGGGACATTGCGGGGCCCACAGGGAATGCAGAAACTGACTTCTGTGCCTGTGTGAGCGCATCTTGTGCTTGTGTGTGGTATCCTATGCTTGTAAAGGGTACACAAGCGCAAGATACAGCACACAGGTGCAGTTGTGCACTGGGAACTCAATCTTGGTCAAAAATAGCATGCAAATGATCCGAAAATGGGGGATAAGGATAGGATAGGTCAAAATAGATTAGAAACACCCTGATTTGGACATGAAACAAGGAAATGCAGCCCGTAGGAGCAAACCCTAAAACTGACAAAATGTACCCCAATTATGATGCAGAGTCGACAGTATCCATTGATCACATGGGAGAACCGACCAGACTGCTTCATGTTACGACATAGACTCAGGAGCATAGATAGAGATACATTAGCAAGACTTGGGATATACTATATCACATTCATGCCCAAGATTAGGGCAAACACAGGACTGCTTACCGCATTAGCAGAGCGATGGCATTCAGAGACCTCCTCATTCCATCTTGCGACTGGAGAGGCGACCGTGACACTAGAGGATGTATGGCATATCCTCCGCATTCTGATTCATGGAGAGATGATAGAGTATGACCCAGTGATAGGGAGAGATGCATTGTGCAGATTATTTGAGTGTGACATAGATGATTTGGATATCATAGAGAGGGAGATTGACTGGGAGACCATGGCATTAGAGTACGATTGGCGATATGTGGTGATAGCAGTGGTGATAGCATGCCTATTACCAGGAGACAGACGAGGACATGGATTCCCTATTGGATGGGGAAGAGTGCTAGAGCAGATGGCAACAGAGGGGATAGTGTATGCATGGGGACCATGTGTGCTGGCTATGCTATATTTTCAGCTGCATCAGATAGCATATCAGGGGGTGCAGACTTTGAGCTGTGGAGTCACACTACTATAGGTATGGGCATTTGAGCACATAGCCATATGTCGATCGATTGCAGAGAGACAAGTATTACCACGCTGACCATATGTGTACTACTATGGGGGAGCACTGAGATAGGGTCCTTCTGGAAACATATTGTATTGGCGACATGAGCTAGACAGATTGAGAGAGTTCACATGGAGGCCATATCTTGATTGCCCTGGATGGTCAGATGATAGTGATGAGCTACCGTATTGTAGACAGGAGAGATACCTGATTGGGTGACCAGTGAATTGCCAGAGAGTGATTGAGATGTACCTACCAGAGAGAGTCAGATGACAGTTTGGAGAGAGGCAGGATGTACCTAGAGGGACTACACACTTTGCCTGATCTCATAGAGAGATGAGTCAGTGGGGGAGGATGATTCAGCCACACATAGAATATGTTGACTTCACACAGCTACAATAGAGACAGTGGGATTGGAGATTAGATGTGGTGGACATCAAGATGATAGAGGAGTATGAGAGATGGTTTGCACGACGACGACCAGTGCCATTGACAGATCCTGACATTCCGGTACCGAGGAGACAGGAGGACTTCCCACTCATAGGAGAGGAGGAGGGAGATAATGAAGATGAGGAGGATGAGGGTGATGATGAGGATGAGGGGGATGATGAGGATAGAGATGATGAGGGGGATGACGATTATGAACCAGACTCAGCCAATCAGGAGTCATTGCAGGATATACCCATAGAGCCGGAGACAGCTAGGATAGAGGAGATTGAGATGTGCAGGGCTACCATAGCAAGTCAACATGATCATATTGCGACATTAGAGAGACATAATGCTATCTTGAGGATAGAGCAAGATCATTTCAGAGTGGAGATAGCCAGACTTATGGCGGCTTGAGATATAGCAATAGCTTAGGCACAGCGAGAAGACCAGAGAGTCACCGAGTATATTGGGTCGATTAGAGATGCCAGTGCATGTGAGATGGCACATATGTTCGTAGAGACCAGAGAGGAGATACGCCATTAGAGGAAACTATATGAGAGTGTAGTTCCACCAGAGTAGAGAGCAGCTTCATATCGGGCACGATCGAGGACAGAGAGTAGGGCACGCTCTCGGAGGTCAGTGAGCAGCATGGGGGTGAGTGGACCTATGAGACCACCATAGCCAGGACCTGGGATAGGAGGTACATCATCCTTGAGACATGGCAGGGATGAGGAGGATAGAGGGAGCACCCAGTGACAGAGGCACGTGCTCCTTACAACAGACAATTGACATTATGTAGTTGATATTATATAGTCAGCCTGCAGGCCATACTTAGGACTGACAGTCCAATTTTGTACTCCGATATTATTTTGATATATGATATGATATGCATCAAGATGATGGGATGCAATGTGCTATGACTTATAGGTGTTTTCCATATATGGATATCTTATGCACTGCTTATTGTGGAACATGTATGGATACATTGTGTTTTTGATGCATATGAAATGGATAAAATGCTTGATGTAATGCAAATGTACTAACCAAATGGATGCAGGATGCAGCATATGTGTTTTTGTGTGGAGATCGGAGAACTAGACTGAACTGACTGCCCAAACTGATGGAAGAAATGTTAGAAATGAGACAGAGGATAGTTAGAGATGAAGAAAACTTGCTTTCACTAATGCACTTTTGTAGGTGAGAACCTTTATTTAATGTAGCAAAATGGATGCGTAGCATCATGGCATTGAAGGCCAAAGGTCAAATGCAACCCTTTTTTGCAAAAGACATACACATCGCACACAAGGAATGAGTGAAGCATCCTAGGGTGCATACATCAAGGGTCAAGGTATGTGCAGCGTTCACCAAGTGAACGTACTTATCACAGACACCCAAGGATATAGTTGCCCCAGTTTGTAACAATCATTCCACAAAAAACAATCATAACAAAAAAGAAAGGGACCATCAATCATCCTGGTCACTCTAAATCACTCAGTGACATCATCGAGCAACATAGGAACATGATCGAAGATAAATCAATAAATGATAAGACTCGCCATTTCAAACAAGTCAAACAAACATCTTGATCTTCATTGTCAAAAGTTGAAAGTGCTGATAGGACGATCATGCTGTCTGGTTTCAAGACATGCGGTACCCTGTCTAAGATAGGACACAGTCTGGTTTTGAGTATACCACACCCTGTATAAGACTCATGATAATGTGCCAAGGATGAATGATATTGATGTTGATGTTTGATTGATATGATAATTTTGATCAGTTTGAATGCTTGCTTGGTCGAACAGTTCATCTGTTAATGCATGATTTCATTAAAGCACAATGTGTGATTGCGTGTTGTTGGAGGGATGCTCAGTGATCTGTCTTATGCACAAAAGGGATATTTTTTGTTTTTAGCTTTTCGAGTTTTTACAATTTTTTTGTGTTCATTTTTTTTTTCAGGACTTTATTTGATGTTTAGGAGTTTTTTCAGGACTTTTTTCAATTTTTTTGGATTATTTTAGGACATTTTTCAAATTTTTTTGGATTATTTCAGGACATTTTTCAATTCAAATGTTCCAGTGATTGATCATGACTAGGGGAATGCACCCAATGCACATCTGAAAGACATATATAGAGGCTAGGACCGAAACATATGCACAAGAAATGGAGTATGCAAGACAATGATGTTGACCAATCACAGGCCTGAAACAGAACATTGGGTCAGGACAAGGATAGACACGATAAATCTTTAGAGAGAAATTATAGCTAGAAGTCATGATAGATGATAGAGCAATGATCATTTTTACACATGGCACCTATTTGCTAGGTTTTCACCAAGGTACTTGCCCAAAGCGCCTATTTGCCAGGTTTTCACCAAGGTACTTGCCCAAAGCGCCTATTTGCCAGGTTTTCACTAGAGGGCGAATCATTTTTCTTTACTTTTTTTGTTCTTTTACCTTTGTTTTTCACTTTTTTTCACTTTTTTTGTATTTTTTTCTTTTTTGATTTTTTTTGTATTTTTTGCTTTTTTGATTTTTTTGTATTTTTTTAGGATCATACTTGAAGAAGTGCTGATAGATAATTATGCCCAGTAATTGCGAAGGTGCATGCTATTTATAGGATCAGACAAAGGCTCACCTTCTGGGGTGGCAAGCTGATATGCCCCCGAGCCATAGGCTGCAGTCACTATGAAAGGCCCAACCCAATTAGGTTCAAACTTTCCTTTGATGATGTCAATAGATTGTGCATTCTTGGGGTTTGCCTTTAAAACTAGATCTCCCACTTCAAAGTGTCGCCCTTTGACCTTCTTATTATAAGAGCGACGGAGATGGTTTTGATATGCTTGCAAATGTGTCAGGGCTGTCTGACGTTTCTCATCTAACATCTCAAGTTGATGCAATCGAGAGACTCTATGTGTCTCATCATCAATCAGATGTTGCAAGGAAACACACAAAGAAGGAATCTCCACTTCCAAGGGTAAAATAGCTTCTGCACCATACACCAAGGAATAAGGTGTTGCGCCAGTAGGTGTGCAGATAGAAGTGCGATAAGCCCATAGTGCTGGATTCAACTGTACATGCCAATCTTGACCAGTGTCATTGACAACCTTTTTTCAGGATCTTGATAATGGTTTTATTTGATGCTTCGGCTTGACCATTACCCTGTGGATAGTATGGACTGGAGAAATGGTGTTGGATATGAAACTTTTCACAGAGTTCCTTGACATCTTTATTCTTGAAGGGACGACCATTATCTGTGACTATGGCAAGGGAAACCCCATATCTGCATATGATATAGTTCAATAGGAATTTTGAAATTTGCACACCAGTGATATATGTCATGGGGATAGCCTCAATCCATTTTGTAAAATACTTTGTGGCCATAATGATAAACTTGTGTCCATTTGTAGAGGTTGGGTGAATCTTGCTAATAAGATCCAATCCCCATTGAGAAAAGGGCCATGGAGATATAATAGAATGAAGCTCTTGGGTTGGTGCATGAATGTAATTTCCATGGATCTGGCATTTGTAGCACTTCTTAACATAATCATGAACATCTTTTTCCAGAGTGGGCCAATAATACCCAACACGAATTAACTTTTTGGCTAAGCTTAGATGATTGAAATGGCCCCCACATATACCATCATGAACCTCGTGTAAAGCTGTTTGTGCTTTGTCAGAATCCAAACACCTAAGGAGGGTATGGTCAAAGGAATGATGGTAAAGGGTATCGACAATGATGAGATATTTGGCTATCTGTCGGATGAAAGCTCGACGTTGGTTAGTAGAAAGGTTAGGTGGTAAGGTTTGGGATTTCAAATATTGATATACATCATTGTACCATGGGGAGTTAGGACCAACAAGAATGCACATCACATCTGCTGTCGGAATGTCAAAAGAAGGGACAAGCAACTGTTCGACCAAAAATTCACATTTGTCCAAATTGTGGGGCATATTTAACATGGAAGCGATCATAGCCATCGCATCTGCTGACTTGTTTTGCATTCTTGGAACTTGACTAAAATGGATAGCCATGAATTTTGTCTTGAAGAAATCTACCATATGCTTGTAGGGAATAAGCTTTTCATCTTTTGTTTCGTAGTCATCATTCATTTGTCGGATGACTAACTGAGAATCTCTATAGACTTGTAAATGTGTGATGTTCTAGTGGACTGCTACTCGGAGTCCTGTGACCAGTGCTTCATACGCTGCAATGTTATTGGTACAATGAAAAGTTATCCTGTAGGACTTGGGAATAGCATCACCTTGAGGGGTGACAAACAATATACCTACTCCGGATCCGAACTTGGTATGGGACCCATCAAAGTATAACTTCCATTCATTAGAAGATGTAAGAGCAAAGACTGATTCATCCGGAAAATCTGTCAACATGGGATGATCATCATAAATAGGAGCCTTTGCAAGTTGATCCGCTATGACTTGTCCTTTTATGGCCTTTCGTTCCATGTACTCAATATCAAATTCACTGAGGATCATAACCCACTTTGCTAGGCGACCCGTCAAAGCTGCTCTGCTAAGCAACTATTTCAAGGGATCAATTTTTGCAACCAGCAATGTTTGGTGATTTAACATATAGTGTCAGAGTTTATGTGTTGCAAAGACCACTGCTAAGCATGCTCATTCAATAGTTGAATAATTCAGCTCATAGCCTACTAGTGTCTTGCTGATATAATAAATAGCTCGCTCTTTGCCATTCGCATCCTATTGGGCCAAGAGAACTCCTAGTGTCGTTTTAGTTGCAGTAATATACAATATAAATGGCTTTCCTTCTACAAGAGGCAATAGAATAGGTGGCGATAGCAAATAGTCCTTGAGAGCTTGAAATGCTAATTGACATTGCTCAGTCCATTTAAAAGTGACACCTTTATGCAATAAATGCTGGAATGGATGACATTTGTCTACTAATTAAGCTATAAACCGGTGGATTGACTGTATCTTTCCTTGCAGACTTCTTAGTTGATGGAGATTGGAAGGAGGAGGCATAGCCATTATTGCTTTAACCATGGCTGGTTTGACTTTGATGCCTCAATGAGAAACAATGTACCCTAGTAATTTGCCGGCTGTGACACCAAAGACACACTTCTTTGGATTGAGTCTAAGCTTGTAAGTTTCCATTCGGTCAAAGATTGGGCCCAGGATGGCTAGATGACTATCTCTTGTGATAGATTTGCATAATAAGTCATCAACATAGTCCTCCATCAAAGTATGCATGAAATCATGGAAAATTGTCATCTTCGCTCTTTGATATGTTGCGCCTGCATTTTTAAGACCAAAGGGCATCACATTCCAGCAGTAAGTACCCCAAGCACATGTGAATGCAGTCTTATGTTGATCTTCAGGAGCAATGCGAATTTGGTTATAGCCGAAGAAACCATCCATCAATGAGAGCATCTCATATCCAGTAGTCATGTCAACTATGATGTCTATATTTGGCAGTGGAAAGTCATCTTTAGGGCATGCTTTATTGAGATCCCTAAAATCTGTACAAATTCTGATGCCCCCAGTTACTTTTCTAATTGGTACCAAATTTGAAATCCAGTCTACATAATCAATGGGTCTCATAAAGCCCACATATAGTAATTTTTTTAGTTCTACTTTGACCAAGAGAGCCACCTGGGGATGCATCTTTCTAAGTTTCTATTTGACAGGCTTGGCATCTGCTTTTAATGGCAAGTGATGAAGGACTAATTCTGGATCAAGGCCAAGCATATCTGCATAGGACCATGCAAAGCTGATCTTCTTCTCAAGAAAGAAATTGAAAAAATATATCTTTTCCTGATTTGATACAGAAGCAGCAAAATGAATGACCTTAGGGTTGTCAGGTGTACCCAAATTTATCTCTTCGGTCATTTCCACAAGCAATGTTGATTTATCTTGACTTGATAGGGGTATGTCCACTCTTCCACCTTTGGGCACCTCAGAGAGGTTTTCACCCGTAGGTACATCGTTTATTTTTACTTTTTCATGATTAGAGAGTGCCTTACAGTTTTCACTCAAAGACCTATTCTTTTGATTTTTTACTTTTTCTTTTTTCATTTTGATGACTGGAAGATGGAGTTGACTCCCCAAAATATGCTATGGAATCCAGATCAATAACAAATCCTGCCTTATGATCACCTTGTGGTATGCCTTCCCATAGTCCAAGGAATTCTGCAATTGCTTCATCATTTTGAAAACAATCCAATGTGAGTGGTTCTTGTTGGTCATGTTGGATAAGCTAGGGATAGATGAGGGGCATGTCATCATCGGTTTTAAGTAGAGAGAGGACTGAGATGGTAAAGATGTAAACATCCGTGGTATCATTGTCTGAACTGCTTGTATCTGATTCAGAGCTTGGGTCCCAGAATGACTCTATCCAAGCATTAGGACATGTTTTGGGAAGGGGAGTTATTTCATGTTTGTCTTCCATAGGCAAATCATCAGGGTCAAGGAAAACATTGTCAAGGGCATAGGAACTAGAATAAAAAGAACTCCACTCCCATTTGTTGGAATCAGTTTTGGGTCGGGTATCCTTAGGTGTTATTTCATCATTAGAGTCACACCCCTTTCCACACATGGTCACTTTGGTAGATGAGGACCCAATTCACAATGGTACAAAACCTAACCCTAAAGTTGGAGGTCGCATCTTGGGTATAACTGGTTCTAGCCTTCCCTTCTTGTTTGGGCCTAAGCCACTACAACCATCATATCCTTTCTTCTGCAGCATCGTAAATCCTTTGTCGTACCATTCCACCAGCAACCTGACAGGTGGGGTCTCAGTTGGATCCTTATAAATCCAATCTATGACATCATCATCTAAAGTGTCTTTGTCAAGTTCACCCCATCTTGTAAATGTAGTGGGAGGCTAATATTGAATAAGTACCTTAGGTTCTTTTTGCAGCAAATGTGGTTTGCCATACGATTTTGGAGATATTGGTAAATTCCCAATGAGGAATGTTTGATCCATTGAATATTCTCCACATCCTTGGTCCTGTATCTTCAATTTTTCTTTGACAACATCTACCAATTCATTAGGATCCACATAACTATGTGAGTGGGCCTCCCTATTGACTAGGACTTGCTACTGAGGGGAATCTTTTAGAGTAGCACAAAAATGGAAAGGATTAGGATCTCCTGGAATTGTTATCTCAATTCCGTTGTAAGGATATTTTAAACATTGATGATAGGTGGATGGAACTGCTTTCATTGCGTGGATCCATGGATGGCCAAGAATCATATTGTAGGGGAGATCGAGGTCTAAGACTTGCAAGAAAGTGTTTTCTGTCACTAGACCGACTCTGATAGGTAATGTAATTATTCCTTTAGATGGATGCTCAGCATCATCATATGCTTTGATTGTTATTCTTCTGGAAGAATCAATGTCATTTTCTGTATAACCAAGGCCAATGACCACTCTCAAGGTACAAATATTAAGACCCGCTCCGCCATCTATCGAGACTCGTCGGATTTTGTAATTATGGACAAAGACTTCAAGATGTAAAGGATCATTATGAGGGAGCTTATCAGATGAGATATCATTATCAGAAAATGCAACATTTTGGGAAATAGCTAGATGTCCAATTCAGGCTTGAAACTGGTCAACATCAATGTCTGTCGGGACAGTGGACTTAATTAAAGCTTTATCTAGGACTGCGCGATGCATGGGGGACATTTTCAACAACTCAAGGATTGATATTTGTGCAGGTGTCTTTCCTAGATAATCTAGGAGATTATACTGACTCACAGGAGTTGATTTAGGAGGAGCTGCAGGAGCTCCTTTCAGAACTATTTTGGATCGATGAGTGGTGACTACGCAAGAAGGATCTTGTCCCTTTATTCATAGGGTGGAAACATACTCATTCAATGCTCAAAAACAATTGATGACATTGTTATAACCAGTATTCGCATAATTTGTTGTTTGGGTAGAGTTTGAAGAAGATGCTTTACCCTTGTCATGATCAAGCAAAGGAGTTTTGAAAATTGTATGATCAGTGTTAGAGGTCACGTTGGGTGGATCTACCTCAATTACTCCTTTCTCTAAAAAGTCTTGAATCATATGTTTCAATTGAAAACATGATGCGGTTTTATGTCCTTTTGATCGATGGTGCTCACAATATGCATTATCATTCCACCAATGTGGCTTTACCACTGGTTCTGCCTTGATATCTCGTAACTTGATAAATTTTGCTTATATTAATTGTTTCATTACTGACTCAATAGGCTCTCCCAATAGCGTAAACTGTCGAGGAGGCCCATCCCTTGATCGGAAAGGTTTGCGTTGTTGGTTTTGTTGCTGACCTTGTTGTTGATTATATTGTTGAGTGTATTGTTGAGTATGTTGTTGGTATTGCGGCTGTTGAGTAACATTGCTCACTGGTGTTTGATTTTGTTCCATAGTTGACATATTAGGAACACTCAATTTCTTGATTGTGAATGGGGGTTGATTTGCATTCACCATTCTTGCATCAACAACTCCATCATTAGTGACATTCTTGTTTTTGTACCAAAATCTATTTCTGTCCCCTGAATTATTTGTGTTGTCACTGTCTTTATTGAGCTTAATGATTCCCTTGGCTACAAGAGCAGTTTCAATGTTCATCCCTTTCTTAATGAGTTTCTCAATAGTACTGGGACTTTTCAATTTTAGTTCATACATCATTTCTGGGACCAAATTTTGGATAAACAAATTCACTTGTTGTTCTTCAAGTATATCTAGGGAAGAACGACTATACAAGCTTCGCCATCGTTGCAAGAAAGTCACTAATGGTTCACCTTGCTTTTTCTTGGTGTTGCATAAATCTGACATGGTCACGTCACTGTCGATGTTGAATGCGAAGTGAGATATAAACTTTTGAGCCAATTCTGACCAAGTCTTTATGTTTCCTGGTAGATGCGAATACCAATCCATGGCTTGTCCCGTGAGACTTCATGCAAATAAGTGCATTAAATATGTTTCCTCATAACTCACTTCAGTACATGCCACAAAAAATGCTCGAATGTGATCTTTTGGATTACCATTCCCTTTATATTTCTCAAAATTAGTTGCCTCAAAATGCTTAGGGAAGGGAGGCATGTATAAGCTCTTGTCAAATGGATTAGGACATAAATCTTGATCTGTGTACAGCTTCTTTGTTCCTTTGGTTTCCAATGCGTCGACTTGTCATTGCAACTTCTCAAGCTGTTGCGCAATTATGTCAGATTTTGGAGGTCCATCATTAATGCTGGTGGGTACTCTTTGTCGATACATCATGTTTCCGATCGGTTGTTGATGCTCTGAAATTGCCATCTTTGGTGTCTCCGGCATATAATGTTCTTGGTACACCTCTTGTTGTTGTGGTTGTGCCATGCTTTGATATTGACCTTGTTGCTATGCTTCTTGTGGTGGCATCATCATTTGTAGCCTAGGTTGATATTGCAATTGAGGGTGTTGTTGATATTGCACATGCGTCAATTGCAGTTGTGAAGTATGATAGCTTGTTTGTCTTGGCACATATTGAGGCACATGTTGTTGTTGATGCTGACGAATTGGAATTTGCTGACTTTGTGCCAATTGTTGTTGTCGCGGTGTAAATCCCATCATTTGCAAAAAACTTTGTTTGGGTGGTTTTTGTTGTTTCTCCTTAAGATGGGGTATGGCACTTGCATTGACTTGCTATGTTGTTTGTCCAATCCATTGTGGTGGTTGCAAGTTTTACTTAACTTGTAATGGGGCAGAAGGTGCTGCAACTTGTTGTTGAATGCGGTATTGGTGTTGTTGTACATTGTTTGTTTGCACATTTGATTGTACCTTTTGTGTATTACTCAATTGTTGCAACATTTGTTGTTGGTGCAAAGCACTATCTGTAGCTCTTTGTGTCGCCATTATCGAAGGATCTGTCACAATAGTGTTTGGCAAATATATTGAGCTTAACGGGACATAGGAACTTTGTTGCATTGTGGAATTGTTTTGGACATTGGTGAGATCAGGCATTCCAGTCGTGAAGCTCTCTTGCATCTTAGATTTTGATCCAATTTTATGCATGTGAGGAACCACTTCTTGTTGAGGGATAGCTGTCAATATTTGCGTGGTCTTCATTTGATCTTGTGTTACAGGTGTTGTGTTAAATAATGGATTATTTATTGTCTCAAATGGTGACTTTTGAGGAATAGTCATTGTCAATGCCTTTGAAGCACATTTACTCATCAAGGTAGGTTGAGCTTCTTCTTGCACATTTTCTTCATTTGGATGTGGAGAGAAACTTAACAACTCACTGCCTTGTTGTTTTTGCACATTAATTTGCTCTCTTGAGGAGGTCACATTACTCATCATGTCAAGGTATTTCTGTGGGAACATCTTAAAGACTTTGTTCAAGAATTTATCCATCTTTTCCATTAACTTTGGATCTTGAAGGAACATATCAACATCATCAGAAGAATCGGATTCTGATGAAGAATCTAATAAAGTGTTTGGATTTGTTTCTTGTTGAATGCCTTGATCTGAACCAAATCCTTGTGAAAGAGTTTGTTCCTCATATAATGTTTGAGTTTGAATGTCATGTTGCAGGTTTGGTTGATTCCAATCGAAAGGTGGATTTCCTCTTGGTGTTGGTGGAACACTCCCATGTCCTGGTTTCATGGGTAAAAACACTGGTTCATATAATGGAGGTGGTCCAAGTTGAACCATTCCATATGGTGGTAATGATGTGTTTGATGAACCTTCAATTTGCATTGTTTGACTAGTTTGACACTGTGAATTTGATATATTGTCAATGGGTTGATACGTTGGTTCACCCATCTTCTTAGATTTTGACCTTGTTTCAATAGGCATGTCACTATGCAAATGCAATATTTTTGGAATTTTTCAAAGCTAATGTATGATACGCAATTAAATGCAAACTAAATAGATGAAAATGCAATCTATGGCAAGAATGCAATCTATGTTTTTGGTTGTTTTTCAAGATTTTGACAAACTTTTTGGAATGCAAATCTAAAAAGAGACCCTTAGAAAATTGAAATGATGTCTAGACCTCAAAGGACAAAAGGACCAAGTGACAAAAGGACAAAATGACAATGTCTCCCCTATATGCTTGGATACTAAGCTAGGTTAGACCAAATGACAATAATGACAAAAAGAGAAAAGGTTTGATAAGGTCTAGACTTCCTAACAATGACTTAGGGTTTATCAAAGATTTGGATTACTCAAGTATGACAAAACCTAGTTTTGACAATATATGCAAAGGGACAATTACTATGCAAATGACCATAATATGATATGATAATGACCTAAACTTAATGAAGAGACCTAGGGTATGCAAATGTGATCTAATGTTATGAGGACAAAGATGCAAATGCAAATGTATGACAATGTCAACCTAAGCTTGAATTATGAAATGGTATTACTCTAATGCAAGAGGACATATGCAAATGGATGACCCTTATTGATATGCAAAGGAGTATGACCTAGGTGAAACTTAACCTTGGTAATTGACAATGAATTTGCAAAATGCAAACCTAAGATGAACCTAAATCTAAGTGACATGAATGTTGAGACAAGATTTTGAAAAATGTTTGACAACCATGTTTGAAGGTGTTTTGAACTTTGTTGAATGAAATACTCGTGTTTAACCTTGTTTTGAATCAATTTATCTTGTTTTTGAAATGAGACACAACTCAACTTTTGACAAACAAAGAAGACAAGATATTTCAACTTAGACTCAAGGCAATCACGCTCATTCACACATTTCTTATGGTAGGCAAGGACAATAGGTACTTGAGAGGTAGACTCATTATGAGATTCAAGGGGAATACATAGATGCGTGACCCCAGGGGCTCCCCTCCACAACACTCACTTCTCAGGGAAGCCAAGCATCAGTCCCCATGGAAATCTCCCCATGGTGAACTTAGTATCTCTTCCATGTATCTGAACTTGTCCTTCTCAAGCAACTAGAAGGATTTTTGGCCTCTAAATACAAGGTGTTTAGTAAGGATTTCTGTTAAGCATTACTCCTTGGTGTCACGCAAGTGTGATTGAGACATTAAGCCCACCAAGATACCAAAAAAATGTAGTCGCGCAAGCATGATTTATACTACAAGGCCCTACTTAGATGTTGATATGAGAAAGAGTCCAAGGGTCATCACTTCCCAAGTAACTACAATTCCCACATAACACTTCCTTCAAAGCTTTCGCCCATCAGGTATTTGTTTATAGTGAGTTAGAATGCCAAGGTATTCTAGCTGTACTCACTTTGGGTCATTCCCTTCTCATGATTGTCACTTTCTTGCAAAAGAAAGCAAATGGTCGGGAAGGCAGGCCCTCTAAAGGTAACAAACAATCTGAACCAAGAGAATGGTATTGAAGATCTGGATTTCTAATCACCCTAAAAAGGATGAGAGCATACTCTCCTACTCCAATGTCAAACTCAACAATCAAAGAAAACACATGTTCATTCCATCCTATTTAGCAATCATACTAGGTGCCTAACTATGAATGACAAAAACAAAGTTTAGTTGGAGTACAAGGCAACTTGCAAAAACACCAAGTTAGAAGTTTGATATGTTTGATCTTTGACTAGCGAACCTGCATAAAATGTGTTAGTAGTTTCATTTTTTTGTCTTTGCCATGCGTAATGCCAAGGTGTTACACAAAGAATTAGTACAAAAAGACCAAAAAGCAGAAATAGAATGCAAAACAAAAATATTTGCAAGTAAAAAACATTGCTTTTTACCTCTATTTCTGGCCCTACACAGGTGCAGAATGTCTCACACAGGCACAAAATGCAATAACACAGGCATAGAATGTAGTAACATAGGTGCATATCCCTTTGAAATAGGCATAGAAGTCCTTGACACAGCTGCAGAATGCTTGACACAGGCACAGATTGCTTCTACACAGGTGCAGAAGTTCTCAGAAAGCCCTGCATTACCCTATTTCTTGGGTTTTTCACTTGCAAATCAACTCAAAAGCACTCAAAAGAATGATTAGGGGGTTAGTTCACATCGGGTTCACCAATAAATGTAGATGGGAATATGGAAATCATCAAAGCAAGTATAAACATTAGTCTAGTTCAATCACGAAAACTCAATTGCAATGACCAATCCTAAAAACACTCAATAAAGACATGAAAACAAGACATCAATTCAAATGCAAACCATTGCAAACTTGAATGTCTCCTTCATGTGGCTCCATTGTCCTTCTTTCTCCTTCAAATGGCTTTTTTTTGTGGATCTCACCTACTAGTGCATAAGCATGATGTGAAAGCAAGTAGACAAGATGGTAGCGCAAGAATACTAGAAGCGTGATTGATTCGACCAGGGACCTTGATTGAAGAAATTCATCCAATTTATAGACAAACTGGAGAAAAGACAAGATTAGCATGAATAGATTTGAAAGGAAATTTCAAATCAAAAATGACAAATATGACAAATTATGAAAAATTTGGACTTTCTATGCAAGATTGATTGATTGATAATTTTGACAAATTGCTATGACAAATTTCTATGTCAAAATTGATTGATTGTCAATTATGACAAATTATGACAAATTGAAATGTCATTCCCATGAAATTAGGAGAAAATTAGGAGAGAATTGAAATTAGATGAATTAGAAATTAGGAAATTAGAAAATTGAAATTGATGAAGATTAGGAAATTAGGAATTAAGTGAACTAATTAACAATTTTTCATTTATTAATTAATTCACAAAGAGGGAAGAATTAGTTAGCCAATTAAATAAACATTTAATTGTGACAAGAAGACTTAGGATAAATAAAATATTAAACCTAGAGGGAGAAAGGACAAACAAGGTTAAATGATTAAATCATGAAACCCTAGAAGATGAATTAGCAATGCAAGGATGACAATTAGGTCTTGATGAAGGATAATTGATATCGATTCGATTTGATCATGATTATGACTGACAAAGGACCAATGCTGATAAATGATTTGATTGAGAAATGTGCCAATTGATGAGGAACAATGACTAATTGATCCAAATTGACATGATTGAGAAGATGATGACGATCAATGACAAATCGATCGCAAAATGACAAAGTTGACAAGAGGACAAGGATCAATGACAAAATAGATTGCAAGATGACAAAATTGAAAATGACCACGATCAATGACAAATCGATTGCAAGATGACAAGATTGATAAGAGGAAAAAACCCTAATTAGGATTGATGATGTCCAAAATGATGACAAATGAATACGCACATTGATGTGACAAGATAAGATCGACCAAAATCATGACTGAAGATTGTTATCGACAAGACCATATTCGAAAGCGAGATAAATGAAGAATGCAGAAGAATGACTTGATGCTCGCAAATGATAAAGACAAAGTGCGAATCATAGGAGAAATGTTAATGCGACACAAAAACCTTAAAATAAGGCAATGCGCAAATGTTAAAGTATGACTTCGCAAGAATTGAACATTTTTAGACGTCTACACTTGGTATGGCCTCAAACAGAGTCCTAGGATTTGGTAGCACAAAATTGATACATATGTTTTGATTTTGGGATTTTACCATTCCAAATCAGATCACTGTGTTTATTATAAATCTGATGGTGATCATTTCATGTACGTTGCATTATATATTGATGATATGTTATTCATTTGTAAAGGGAAAGGCATGATTTCAGAACTAAAGTCCCAATTTGTTGCTAAATTTGAAATGAAAGATCTTGGTGTAGCAAATCACATTCTTTGGATGGAGATAAAAAGAGACAGAGTGAACCCAAAACTATGGCTAGGCCAAAGTAACTATGTGAATTCAATTTTACGTAGGTTCAACATGCAGGATTGTAGACCATTGTGTTTTCCTTTTATAGTTGGAACAAAATTATCTATTTCAAATTGTCCTACATCCCCTCGAAGATTGAAAACATGAGAAGAGTACCTTACCAAAGAGAAGTTGGAAACTTGATGTATGCTATGGTATATACTAGACTAGACAATGCCCAAGTAGTGGGAGTTCCTTTCAGATATATGTCTAATCTTGGTAGAGTTCATTAGGATGCAGTTAAAAGAGTCTTCAGATATTTGAAGGGTACCTCATAGTATTCTTTATATTATCATGGTAATTTTATATGAGACATGATTTCCCTTGATATTCATGGGTATGTGTGAAGAGGGTAAAATATAAAGGTCTAATGGTTAGTGCATAAATCAAATTAAAACATAAACAAATCTTTCAAGTGCACAAATCAACTATTATATACCTTAGTTATTCACTTCTTCCTCAAATGAGCTTGATGAAGTAGAGGCACCCTTGTTGCTCCACTTGATTTGCTCCTTGGATAAGGGATTGTGGATTTCTCTCCACTACACAACAAGATTGAATTGGACTTGATGATGAATATGGATGAGATGGATAAGTCAAGATTTTGGCAGTATGAGGGTGTGATGGAGAATTTCCATCCTCAAATGGATAGCAAGACAATATTCAAAATGTGGCTATTGGATCAAATGGATAGCATAAGAATATGATAGAAGTGAATGATTTTTAAAGGGAGGAGACTTCAATTTATAGATTGGAGGAGGCCAAAATGGAGGGCCAAGATTGATTTGGAAATCAAGGGCTAGGATTGAATAAAAGTGGAGGAAGAGGATTGAGAGGACAAGGTGTAGGATCCAAGAGATATGCCATAAAGGCATTTCTTGTCTCCACACCCCACAAGTACATGGGGAAAAGTTTCCCAAGTACATTGGGAAGAGAAAAGGAATATAAAATTATTTGGGGGAAGGGAGGAGGAACTAAAAATTCCAAAATAAGAGATGTGTGGGGAGACTAAATGAGAAAGGGAATTAAAAATTCCTTGGGAAGAGGAGGCATGAAGAGATTCAAAGAATTTGAATTTCCTTGAAATGATCAAAGTGGGTAGCATTTAAGGTTGGAGGATGAGATGGGAAAACCATTTATGGAAAAGAGTTGACCCATCCCTAATCAAGGTGATTAGAGATGTGCAAATAATTAGGGAGATTGATTAGGTGGGATAATTAGGGATTAGAGTGCAAGTGGGAAAGTTAGGAGGATGTGACATGAGAAGAGATAATGAGTGGAGGAATATAAAATTGATAAAAAATGATAATAATGATTAGAGAGTGATTAATTAGGATAGATGATAGGATTAGGAAACATGATTTGTAGGAATCACATGTTTAGCTTAGTTAATGAAGTTAATTGACTAATAGATATTTAGAAGAAATAATGATTGAAAAGACTTTAGAAGAATGGAGAATAATTAATATTGATAAATTAGTAATAAGGGCTATAGTGATAAAATTAATTAAATTTTATTTAATTAATTTTAAGAAGAAAGCGACCAACACAATTAAATTAAATTATTATGTGGATAGGCTTAAATTAATTAAATATAGATTTAATTAATTTTAGACATCTACATTTTGCCCCTCTTTGATATAGCATCATAAATTGATGTTATATCAAAGAAGAATAAAATATAGTGGGTAAAAAGGATTATGACTAGTAGCATGATGCCCCAGTCATAGGTGAGATGAGGACATGTGGGTTCTAAAAAATGGGTGTGCTCTCGAAATGGATTAGAGGACTAGAGGATTGAGGATGAAAGGATGAAAAAAGGACAAGGATGATGAAGGGGGAATGAATGAATCAGAGTCTCCAAGATAAATGGATGAAATTAGATGAATGAACAAAATGAAGTTAGTGGATGGGATTTCTTGTTGTCTAGATGTGGAGAGCAAACCTAGTTTTGATATTGCAATGAACTATCTACACCACTAACTATAGAAGTTAGGCTATTGTGAATATCTGATGCATGGACTAGACTCAAACAATACATTATCTCTATGCACATAGGTTCAAAAACACCAAAAATGGTGTAGGTGCAGAACTATTCGATTGTACAAGAGAAACCATCAAACATGTCATACCACAAAAATGTGCCCCAGTGTACATCAATCTAGAACATACCAACCTATAGGATGATCAAGGAAGGCCTGAACAGGTATAGTCTTGGAACACAAGATAAAAATCAAAGTGAACAACCCAATCATGTAAACAACATGTGCATGTGGCCAACTGATATCTCTTTCCAAGAGTAGGACATGCATTTGGATAGACTTATCTCGATGGGTAGGTGATGGATTTGGATAAACTGTCAGACATGGGAAGGATGCATCCTAATGGGAAGGGTGTGGATAGATTGATGGACAACAAAAGACAAGCTAGTTGTGTAGGGTCTACAGATAAGAGGATTTTGGCTTGGATTTGGTTAACACGTCATGGATAAGTGTTTGGATTACGCACAAGTCAATATAAGCTTAGATAGATGGGAAAAGCTTAATGTGATGGGGGTAAAGATCAGATAGATGGGGACCATAATGGATTAGATAGGATGGGAGGAGAATAAATGATTGGATATGATAGTATTGGATTGTGGATATAGGATAAAGGGAGTGGGACCAATGACAAGGGTGAACCAAGGCTTGGTATAATGATGGAATGGATGGAGAGATTTCCTACATAGGAGATGGATTGTGATAGGATATGGAGCATGAATGGATGAAGAATAGAAGAATGGAGATCCAAGAACTATGTTGCAAAGGAGTAAAATGTCCAACATTAGAAGATAGTGGAATTAAGGATGGAAGGATAAATTGCAAAGGATATGGATGGTGGAGGAATTTAGGCTTGTAGTTTCCAAAGCATGCATTTTCATTTTTCTTGTAGCATGATCAAGATCAAAGATAGGAATGGAAGATGTATTTGGATGAGATGGGGAATATGATATGGAGGATATGGGTGGGATAGTCAAGATCAAATATATGAAAGGAGGATGGATGTAGATAGGATGTGGATAGAAGATAAGGAATATGGTTGATGTGGATGGAAGGAGGACTTGGATGAAGCTTGCCCCCAAGTGTAGACGACAAGAGGATGGGGGATTACACATGATGCTTGTTTACCAGTTTTTCATTGTGGTACTTACCCAAGGCACCACAAGAAGTCATTTTCATCGTTGGATGATTTTTTTTTGTTTTGGAATTTTTGGGGAATAGTTTGGATGGATAAGGATGAGGATAAGTGGACATGGAAGATAGTGGATACATGAAAAGGAGATGGAGGGAGGACTCAAGCATCTAGTTCTATAGATATTATCCCTTAAAGATGTGCTATAATGAACCATGAGAATTGGAGGTATGCTCATAGATGTTGGGGAAAAAAGATGGGAAGATGGAATGGATGGAAGGTGGAGGGAGATAAGGATTTATGGAAAGGCTTGAACTAAAGGAATGGGATTATAAAAAATGGATGGTGGATAATGGATGGGGTGTGGGAAGACTTGTGGATAAATGGATGGGGATTTTGGGAAGATCAACATTGGCTTGCACCTTGAAGGGTGGTGGAGTTGTGGAGGAGGGGATTTTGAATAAGATCTAGTATTGAATATGGACTTTGGGAAATGAGGATCCAAAACAGATGAAGAGGATGATGGACTGAAGATAGTGGATTTTGAGATGTAAGGGCCCAAGATGGATTGTGAATATTGAAGATTGTTAGATGGGGGACTAGAGGAATTATGAGTGGAGGGAGATTTTGGATTAACAAGTTTGGATGCTAATTTAGATTTTACTTTGAGATGCATTACTTCTATGAGTAGTTTGGGAATCCACATAGTTTTTGATTTTTTCTTTTGGGGCCTTTGTGGCCTTTTGGATTTTTCTTCCTTTTGGATCATATTTTTATTCCTTGAGCATATATTTTTGATGGGACATGTTGATCCTTGTATTTTTTGGGATTTTTGGCTTTATGCATTTTAGATTTGGAATCCAAATTGCTTCCAATAGAAATAGTATAAGTGTATGAGGATGGATGACTTCGAGATTTTATGGATGGTAGGATGGAGGGAGATAATTGGAAGTAATTCAAGGATGTGTGTCTTTTTTGATCTTTCTTAGGGATAATTTGAGGTGATGGAGTGAATGATGGAGGGATGTAAGGACCCAATATGGTTGAAAGGGATGAAGGGTTTGATTTTTAGAACATAAGGACCCAAAATGAGTGTGGAAAATGGGGGATGGTGTGATTTTGATTTATAATAAGGGATTTTGGATTTAGAACGGATGTAATATATACCAACATATTGAGCATGATCTGTATAGCCAAGAGCATATGAACTTTCAATTTATTTGACTTGAAGGGGTTACAATATTGCTTGTTCATGGATGCCTAACCCTTTGCCTTGATAATTCATTTTTTTCACAAATTATGTTTCCAAAAGGATACTTATTATTTTGGGAACAAGATGCAAGTCTATTTTGAGGGGGATAGGAGGTGGAAGGGATTATAATATCTTGGAGGAAACCAGAGTGGATGAAGGTGGAAAAGCCAAGTTGATAGGTATGGGGTTCATGGATAGCTTGGAGGGGGATGATCAGATCTAGTGTAGGAATGGGATCTTGTGGGGGATTAGGAGGAATATTAGGATCATGAAATGGATTGGTATCATGACATGGAGATGAAGGAATACTTTGATCTTGACTTGGGATGGGATCATGTGGTGGAGTGGAAGGTATGATTAGATCTTGAGATGCAAGGGAATTATGTAATGGAGTGGAGGGTAGACTTGAATTTTGAGATGGAGTGGTATTATGAGATGGAGGGATGCTTTGATCTTGAGGTGGAGAGGAATTTATGATAGAATGATTTGGAACAAGCTCTTGACATGTTTGGGGTTGTGGGCATGGTGTGATGTCGAAGGATATAGATTCTTCAACTTGGGTAGATGGGGGGATGGTGGTATAATGAAGATTAGGGAATTGAGGGTTGTCTTGGAGGGGATGGAGGTGGATAGAGGACTTGGGGAGATTGGGCAACTTTGTTTTGCGGTGGGGATTTTGTTTCATTTGCTAGTATTTTTTAGATAAAATTATGAAGAAAGAACTTGGAGGATGGGGATGATGTGGGTTTTGGAGGATGAGGATAATGTGAATGTTTGGGTTTAGATGGAAGAATAAGATTATGGATCAGGAGATTAGGATTAAGGATGGGAGAACTATGGTGTAAATAATTTGGATGGTGAGTGGATATGATGGAGGTGTTATAAAAAGATGGGGATTGGGATGTGGATGGGGGAGAAGATGATGACATACATTTGGATGGGAGGGGTATGTGGGTGAGGGATAATATGAATACATGGATTGAGAATAAGATTGATTTCCGTTGTCAAAGGTAGGGGAAGGATAAGAGTTATGAGATGGATTGGGATTGTGTATAATGTATTAAGGTGAATTGGATGGGGATATGGTAGATGGATGTGAGGTTATGGGATTTCATTGATAAGTGGGTTGGAGTGGGAGACACAAATAGGTGGAAACTAGATAACTTTGAGGCATGTATGAGATAGATGAGCATGATTGATCTGCTGATCCTTGAACTTCCATGAACATTTCTTTGAACCAACCCATGATGTTTGAATGTGGATTTTGAATAGTCAGCCTTTACTTTTGTGGGTGCATATAGACCATGCAAGGGTAATCTCAAAGATGAAAATGGAAGGGCTATGGAATAGATTGGACTTGATAAGAAAGAAAGGGATGAAAAGGACTTATCAAATTTTCATTTGATTTCATTAAGATTGGATAAAAATTGATCTGGATGATCCTTGGATTAGGATGAAATGGATTGGATGATATCTTAGCCCTTGGATTAGGACATATATAGGATACAGGCCACAAAGCGAGGTAAAAATCAAGCTAGGCCAAACTTAGACCTTGGATTAAGATTTGATTAAGCTTTTCTACTTAGGATAGACTTCATTCCTAAGCAAAATAGAGCAAAGGATTAGGGTTTCTATCAACCCAAATGTTTAGGATCAATTAGGGAATATAATTGAGATAGATTCTTTCTTAAGCACAAGGCTAATTGTGGATTCGATTAATGGTAAAAGGTCTAAGTCATAATTTGTGAAGTGTTGACCTTGGATTGGGAGATTGGTTGAGAGATTGATTGATTTGATTAAGGTTGATTATTGATTGTGCTAAGTCCTTAAAAAGAAAAGATGGCAATGTTTATGCAAGAAAAGGATTGTTCAAAAAATAAACATGAGGAAAATGAAGGCTACCTTATATGGGAAAAGGACTCAATAAGTAATTTTGGGATAGGGCAAGTTGGACAAAGGGATGAAACCACTCCTATTGATGCTTTGGGATAATCCTAATCTTTGATGGAAAGCTTACGTTCTCAAATGTTCCTCATCAAACTCAATGGTATAACCATGAGGGTGGTCATGGAAATGATGTAAGAAGGTGTGATGCTTCAACAAGAGCTTGTGATTGATATAAAAAAATTGTGATAGTTGAGGATTTGCTTATAGCCAGGCTTGTTCTTCTTGACTAGGAGATAAATGGACTTTTTGGGATGTTTGAGGGATTTTGTTTTATGGTGCATGAGTGAAAGTTGGTTAAATGTTAGGGAGGATGGAATGTGTCTACTCCTGGTAAGAGAAATAAAACAATGACAATCGCATTGGCCAAGGGTACCACTTTATAACAAGAATAAAAGTGAGGCAAGCCTAGATTATCCCAATAACAAAATCACTAGTTTGCATAATGAAGAGACTTGAAAGAATACAAGTTAAGATGGAAATCAGAAATAATTCAATGGGCCCTCACAAAATAGAAATGCCTCAAACAAGCAGATAGATAGAGAATTTGGTAGCATTAGGTCTACTCCACGACACACACTTCTCAGGCATACTAGATTCTCTTACCTCAAAGATTCAAAGATATTTTTTTTGGCATTTTTGATGATTATGTTGTGATTGTCATTGATGGACACACACTTGCATTGAGATCACTTTTGTATGTATAAGTTAAAGCTCAACCAGTACTTGTTCCAACCGTTATGATGCATTATAGTCCTTAGACTCTGGGTGTTTTGTAGAAAGTGATTACCGATCTAGAGCAGTATGTTGACCCCAAGCAGTTCGAGGATCTCAAGCGGTATGAAGGATCAAAGCGACAGAACACATATTTCCCAGTCTTCATTTTGTCAAACCAGCAACCGATATTTTGCTTGAACCGGTATTTTGTATGAACCGATAATACTCTGTGATGAGTTACCATCCACCAATTGTTTGATGGTGCGGATACTTTAACAGTGCTTTTTGTGTCGTGTTAAAGAATATGTCTAGATGCATTGAACCTAGGAAATTGTATTGCAATCCTATTGGACCGACATGAAATCAGATTCCTTTATAAGGACATCATGTCTAGGGTTTTAGGTTGTTGTTGTTGTTGATATTGTTGTGAGGGTTTAAGGTGGTTGATGAGTTAGAGATAGTATGAATGTGTAGAAGACTGAAGTAATGCTAGAATGCATTAGGAATGAGCTATCAAGGATCTAATCAAGCAATGTGTGCTATTAGCTAGATCACTCACTTGTTGATTACTCACATCTTTGACAAGTCTGTAGTCCTTAACCAGGTAGGCCTAAAAGCCTTTTGTAAATCCTCTAACAAGGTGGTTCACATCTGTGGATCTAAAATCCTCTAGCAAGGTAGTCTTTAATCGGACTTATCTCCTAACAGAGATTGAGATTCCTAACAGGATTTGTTCTGGTAAAGAACATTGTAAGATCTTAACCGGTCTGGTTCCTATTCTGCAGATAGTTACTTGTGAGTTCCATCTCACCGTGGTTTTTCCCATTTGGGTTTCCACGTCAAAATCTTTTGTGTTATGGTTTTTGTGCTTCTCTAGGTGAATGCATTATTTGCTATTTGGTTTGCATGTGTGTTAACCGATTTGTCTGCTAAACTATTTTACCAGTTTACTATTTGTTTAGCAAAGTGTTTAAGTACAAATATTTTTGGCATACTAATCCACCCCCCCTCTTAGTATTCATCAATTTTAACTAAGGAATTCTTGTCTCATCTTGAGTGGGTACATGAGAGGTATCTATGGGGCACGATCCGCACTCCCTAAACCATCAAATGTGGGATTTGGACTACTACAATAATGTTCTTAGTAATTTTTTGATGGGTTCAGTCCAACAATGAATCTGCAATGCAATCCACTCAAGGCTCCAACTAGGCTTATTGGTATAAAGAAGGCCTCCACATACGTCAAATTCACTCATCCCTTCGACCATTTGACCAATTTTTTATATAGCAGCTTGAAAGACACCGCTTAAGATTGCATTGAGAGAGACGATATCCCTGACTTTTCCCAATTTGAAGTACCCTTGTGGGGTGATGAAATCCTCCATCAAAGATACCCCTCAACTACTAAAAGAAAAAGGCAGGTGTTGTCAATCACCTTTCTCTTCACCCAAGGTCAATGAAGGCGAGGGGAGAGGATAATAGGTGTGACAGTGGGTCCACCCTACAAATGTGCAAGTGCAAGACATGGAAAACACTGTTCTTTTTAGTCCCACATGTATATGTTATCTACTCTAAATACAAGAAATAAAACTAAACTAGTGGAAAATTGATAATCTTTGACAAGCGGACTGCAAAAAACCAGTTAGTAATCTGGGGAAAGCAATATTTGGACAAACAGGGAAAGTTGCAAAACCCGAGTTTGATTAATAACACAAAAATCCTACTTACCTTGGTGCAGACATCGAAGTATAGGCACAGACGTTGATTTAAGGCCTGATCCTAAACAACAAAAAATATAATTGTGAGAAAATTTGAAAAGATGTAGGAAATGTATACCTGCGGAGGTGCCGAAAGGTCTCAGCACATACGTTAATGTCTGTGCAAATGCCAAAGTAGGACCTACAAAAATTATCAATTGGGAAATTCAAAATTCAAATTTTTAAAGATAGAGCAAGAAAACAGAATAGTCCAGACATCATTTTGTAATTCAGATGTCAACATCTACACAGATGCCGAAGCGCTAATTCTCAAAAAATACTAACTAGTTAGCCTTAAAAAATCTAGTGTGACCACTAAAAATCAGAATGTTACAAAAATAAAAATTGCTAATCTATTTGTTTTTTTATTATTTTTAAAGTTGTAATGTGATTTTTTTTGTATTTGCAATTAATTAAAAGGTAAATAGGATAGAAAATAATTAGGAATTAAAATAAATGATTGACTCTGATCTGTAAAATATAGACGCTGATCTTGGAAGCTAAAGAAAACAGATAGTGGGAAGAATTTGAATTTGAACGGAGACATTGTTTAGGCTAGGTGAAAACACCAAAATAGCCTATGAAGATGCCAAAGTGCATTTGTAGATGTTGATCTACTAGACTGTTGGTAATTTGGAGGAATTGATTATGTGTTGCATTGATGTTTTGTCATTAATGTCAACACTAGTTGCTTTGGTTGTTTACTGGTATCTAGTTGGTCCTGGTAGGATGATTGGTTTTTGGTTGGTATGATCATGTTGGTCTGGTATACTTTGGCTTATAGAATTGGTGTAGATCTACTATTTAGATATATGTTTAGTTAGTTGGTTCGGTACTTGATGATCTAGAAGATATCACATGTTCTAGTAAGCCTTTTGGTTATAGGTAAGGGTTTCACCGATAGAGCTTTGTTGAAGATATTTTGATATTATGCATAAGTGGTGTTGGCGTGACTTCTAGTAGGGATTCAGGATGTTGATGGTGATTGTGTTCGAGCCTTGACTGATTGGGATCATTGCTTTAGCGTGTGTGGACCTAAATTGGGTCTGGTGCTATCTAGGTTATGGATTGACTTAATGCAACGTGTTGTTGGGACTTCTCGATGTGGTTCTGAGATGACTTATGGGTTGGATGATATTTGTTTGGCCTCAGATCGGCATGTTTTATAATTATGTAATAGGTTTATTGTCTGGGTGGCTGACCTAATTGTTTAGGTCCCGGGTTGGTATAAATATGATGTAAGATCTCTTTGTAGATTAAATAGATCATGTATGGTATGCAAGCGAATAATGTTGTAATCGTATGTAGAGGTTTTGGTCGATCATAGGTGATCGAATTGGGTTTATGCAAGAGGTTTTAGGCCTCTGATATTGAGCTTAACCAAAACTGTACTCAGGCATGGGAGATGCTATTCTTACAGTTCAATATTCATTCTGAATTATTGTCTGATGTTTTCTGTAGTCAGTGAGACTCCTTTTGTGATGAGTAGTGTGCTCTAGGCTATTGGCCTTCCTGCATGTGCAGGCCCCTTATTGTAATATTTATTCATTTGATCAGTGGATAGATATTGTGGGTCTCCAATCCCACCATTTTTTTTCCTCTTTGAGGTTTTCCACATATAAATATGTGGTGTTATGGTGTTCATCTTTGTGGTTGCATTGTTGCTTATTATTATATGCTTTTATGTTTGCCGGTTGCTGATTTATTATATTAATAAGGTTAAAATTCTCCATTCGAGTAGAACACTGATTCACCCCCCCCCCCCCCCTCTCAGTGTTCTTGGATCCCAACAATTGGTATCAGAGCTTGGTTCCTCAGAGTAAGTCTAATAGCTTGAGGAAGATCCAGTATCCAAAATCTATGGAGATGAGTTTAAGGAAGGAACTTCAAGTAGCACTTGAAGATTATGATGCTAAAAGATTGAGGAACATGAAGATGTAAGATGAGTTGAGATCTACTAAGGAATTCATTTTTACTCTGCAGGATAGCTTGTCATCCGCCCAAGCTAAAAGGAAGGAACTTTTACAAAATCAGGATGATGAAGAGAAGGATTCCCTTAAGGAACAATGTTAGAAGCTGAGTCAGGAGAATATTGTCATGAAGAATGAAATGCAAGACCTAACTATGAGGATGTCCAAGGAGATTGAAGACCAAAAGAAGAATGAATAAAATCTTGTTATATCACTTAAAGACAGATCTGAGGAATGCATTAGGTTGGTTCATGAGAATGATGTGTTGAGAACTGAATTGGTGCAATCATAGAACAATGAGCAAGAATTAGAAAGAATGGTAATAGTCCTAAGAGATGATCTGACTATTGAAAATGAATACAAAGATAAGTTCATGGTTAGTTCTTCTAAGCTTGGTAAATTTTTGAAGGATCAAAGGGACACTGGAGACACTAGAGGTTTTGGATCTGAGCATGGAGAAAGCTCTGGTACTGTAAATGAAGATCAAGTCAATTGGAATCAGAGGTTACCAGTAAGGCAACCCAATGCACATACATTTAATGGTAGATGCTTTGTTTGCAATAAATTTGGTCATATGGCAAGACATTGTAGAAGTAGAGCAAATCAGAATAATAATGCAATTCCCTGTCAATTTTTAAATTGTAAGAAGTATGGTCATAGGATAGAAGATTGTAGAATGAATGTGAAATGACATGCATGTGGAAAGTGTACAAATCAACCATTATATACCTTAGTTCTTCACTTCTTCCTCGAATTGAGCTTGATGGAGTAGAAGCACCCTTGTTGCTCCACTTGATTTCTCCTTGGATGAGGGATTGTGGATTTCTCTCCACTACACAATAATATTGGATTGGATTTGATTATGAATATGGATGAGATGGATAAGTCAATATTTTGGCATTATGAGGGTGTGATGGAGAATTTTCATCCTCAAATGGACAAGACAATATTTAAAAGGTGGAAATGGGATGAAATGAACATCATAAGAATATGATGGAAGTGGATGATTTGTAAAGGGAGGAGACTCCAATTTATAGATTGGAGGAGGAAAAAAATGGACGGGTAGGATTGAATGAAAGTGGAGGAAGAGGATTGAGAAGAAAAGGTGTGGGATCCAAAAGATATGCCATAAAGATATTTCCTGTATCCACACCCCACAAGTACACTGGGAAAATTTTCCCAAGTACATTGAGAAGAGAAAAGGAATATAAAATTCTTTGAGGGGAGAGAGGAGGAATTGAAAATTTCAAAATAAGAGATGTGTGGGGAGAATAAATGAGAAAAGGAATTAAAAATTTCTTGGGAAATGATTATGAGTGATTAATTAGCATAGATGATAGGATTAGGAAAAGTTATTTGTAGGAATCACATGGTTAGCTTGGTTAATTGAAGGTAATTAACTAATAGAGGTTTATAGGAAAATGATTGAAAAGACTTTAGAAGAATGGGCAATAATTAATTTTGATAAATTAATTATAAGAGTTATAGTGATAAAATTAATTAAATTTGATTGAATTAATTTTAAGAAGAAAGGCATGTCTTGAGACATGTAGTGTCGCTGTTAAAACACTTCGTTGGTGAGGTGGCTACCAAGGTTCAAACCCTTGCTGGGCCATTGTGCTTGCAAGCCTTGTGTCTTCACTGGGTCGTTGTGCTCACAGGTTTGAACAAGTGAAGTGTGGGGATGAGGTCCCCTAGTTGTGGCGTCATCGATCACATTAAAAAGTTTACCAACCATTATTTAAAAAAAAAAATTAAGAAGAAAGGGACCAACACAATTAAATTAATTAATTATGTGGCCAGGCTTAATTTAATTAAATATTGATTTAATTAATTTTAGATGTCTACAATGTGAATTAAGACTAGGCAAGTGATATTGATAGAAGAAGATCCACCGGTACTTATGTGTTTACTTTATTTGGTGGTGCAATTAGCTGGATGAGCAAGTGTCCAGGTTGTGGTTGCTTTGACCACTACAAAAGCAGAGTATATGGCAACTACTCATGCTTGTAAAGAAGCCATTTGGCTTAAAATACTGTGTTCAAATATTAGAATAAAACAAGGTTTAGTGTAGTTTATTGTGTCAATCAAAGTGCAATCTACCTATCTAAGAACCTGACATTTCATGCTCGGACCAAGCCCATTGATGTTTGGTATCGTTTTGTCAGAGATACGATCAAAGATGGCATGGTGAAGTTGGTTTTATGGTAGAAACTTTGATAAATGTTGTAAATTCTTTAACTAAGGTTGTGAGCATACACAAGTTTAGATGGTGTTCAATTCTATGCACCTCATGTCCCCTAGCAATTAATTTATTATGTAGATACTCCCTTTGCTCTTGCAAGGTGTTCGACAAGTGGGAGAATGTTGGGAAAATGCTATCTCAACCTTGTATTTACATAAGTTTACTATTTATAGTAAGTTTCCATTTGGGCACAAATTGATTTGAAATTTTCCTTAAAGCTTTAGAATGTCTAGATAAGCATGCTAGTAAATTTTCATTGTAAGATCATAACTAGATTTGAAGATATTAAAGTTTTTATTTTTTAAGGCTAAGATGAAAGGTTTAAATTTAATTTTGAGGAATTTAGAGACTGAAATGTCATGAAAAGTGGGTGTAACTGGTATAGCAGGTTACAAAGTGATAGATAACTTCATGACTTTTCTGACTCTCCAAACAGTTCACCAATTGGACACCTGGTTCACAAGTTATGGCCTCCGGGAGTTTGGTCTCCTAAAATAAGAAATATGAAAATGATCAAACACGTAAATGAGTTGTAAAAGGGAGGTATACATATTGATGTGTGTTTTGACACATCATAGGGCATCTAGATTGGAGATAAGGTCAGTTCCACTTTATTGGGTGCTTTTAGCCCATGGTTTTGTAATATTGTTTGATGGTGTCAAGGTGAACCCACAATAATTGTCAACTTTGACCCTGCAATATTCATTTTCATAAAAAACTTCACATTTGAACACCTATTACTGCTAAACCGTAAAGAATTTGTAGATGATGTGAAATAGATTTGTGTCATTTTTTTGTGTAGATTCTAAAAAAAAAAATTTGAAAATTTTTGGAATAAATTTTCTTCCATTTTTCTATCTCCCTCAAAAACTAGATTTTTTACAAAAAACAACATTTAAAAAGAGTGATACTCACTTGGTCAGGCATGAGATTTTTTCTAAAATAGATATGGATGTGTTTCTTTTGAATTTAGTTTTGTAACATCCATATCTAATGTTTGCAATTGGTTTCATAACATTATCTTCAATATTTCATATTTTATTAAGTTTTGAAGTCGAGTTAACTGTAATTTTGACATATGTCCATTTGTTCGTTCATAACTTGTTATGTATGTAACAAAATTCATTTTTTATTTTTGTTAGAAAGATTACTTCAATACTTAGTTCGTAAATATTTTTCAGAATTTTTTCACTTGTTTGCTATTTTTTTGTAAGCGTTGAACTCAGAAGTTGATATTTGGTGTCAAACCAATGTTTATTTAATCTAAAAAAAAATCATAATAAACACAATATATATTAAAATAATAATCATTGGAAAGCTTGCTTCGAGTAATACTATCATGCATTTGGGTTTGTCAAAATTCATCCATTTGAGCCCCCAATTTGAGCTTTGAATGCCATAAATTCATAGAAATTAGGAGAGTTTGGGGGCAAGATCTTTAGCAGGTAGATTCTATCAAAGGGGGTTGGTTCGATTGAACCCATATTCTATTGAACCTCTTTGAGCAAAATGTTTTTTAATGACCATGTTTTTTAAAAAACCATTAAAAAAGGGGGTTCAATTAAACCCCCTTTTTTAATAATTTTATATTTGATCAAACGTATTTAAAATAATACATTTGATCGAATCATTTTTTGGGTCCGATTGAACATGGAATTCGATCAAAAGTGGTAAAAATTATGTTTTTAATAAACAAGTGAAATTTATTCATCCAACAAAGTGTAACCCACTATTTTGGGTTCACCCTTCATTTATTGTATCTCCTATATATGAGGTGCATGCGATAGAGGTTGTGTGTCAGAGTCTTATAGCTATTGAGTTACCTGTAAATCCTTGGTTGGTGGTACTTTTGTGAAGAGCTTGCTCTACAAGTATATTGTAATGTGTTAAACAACTCAAATAACTAGAGGACAACTGAGAGGGGGGGTGAATCAATTGTCAACAAATTACAAAACTTTAAGCATTCAAATCCTCATTACCGAAACACATAAACTCAATAGCAGAATGCATAAACCAAATACAGGAATAATTGATATAGCAATTAAATATAAACATAAATCATAGACCAGTTACCATCCATCCAGAACACATGACACCAAGATTTGTATGTGGAAAACCCGGTAAAGGGAAAAACCATGGTGGGAAGCCTATCCACAGTCAGATAATACTTTTGCGGTAAGTATGTGATTACAATAATGAGGGGCCTGCACATGCAGGAAGGCCAAGAACCTAGAGCGCACTACTCATCACAAAATGAGCCTCACTGACTACAAAATAAATCCAGACTACAATCCAGAAAGAAGAATGAACTGCAAATATAGCATCTCCTATTCCTGAGTACGGTTCAAGTTAAGATAAGTAGCAGAGGTCTTAAACCCCTCTTACCAACCCAATTTGATCACCTACGATTGAACAAAACTCTTGCATATGATTACAACATTATTCGCACACAGGTAATCTTATAACCATAATCCCATATTCCCATCATCTACAAAGAGATCTTACATCATATTTATACCAACCCGGGACCTAAATAATTAGGTCGGCCACCTAAAAGATAATACAATTTATTCATAACATAAACCCGCAATCCAATGATCAACCAAGTTGGCTTAGGCTGAAAACAACATAAACCAATCATTAAATCTCCCGGTAATGCATCAGGAACATCCTCCAACACATTACATAAACTAGTCCATAACCTAGATAACACCAGAGCCAAAATAGGTCACCATAAACCAAATCCAACACCAACGATCAATAGGAACATGAAAAAGATAAGCAAAAACATCTCGAAATCCATCTAGAAGCCGCACCAACACCACTTATCATGTGCATCAAAATATCTTCAACAAAGATCCACCGATAGAACCCTTACCGGTGACCAAAATGCTTAATAGAACAAATGATAGTGTTTGAGTCATCAAATCCTAAACCAACTGATCGTGATACACATCTGAAGAGCATAAATGACATAGCCAATTCAATTCCACAAACCAAAGCATACCAGAGCATATCGAATCAATATTATAATCCAACCACTCTACGAGAACCAACCGGAAACCAGTAAACAACCAAAATAGTCGGTGTTGTCATCAATGACAAAACATCAATGCAACACAATCAATTCCTCCAAATTGCCAACAATCTACTCCTTTAACATTGAAGGCGACACTAGATGTAAAAAACATCCAAGGGCCAAGAAATGTCAAACAAGTCTTCCCCTATGGAAAACAACCAACAATCTCCCACAAAATGATATAGAAATGAAGCTCTGAGCCAAAATCCTCTAATGAATATATCTCTCCCTTATGTTTTTCACAAGAATAACTCCTCCTCTTTGACATCAATACCAAATATCTTACATAAATATTGAAGAAAAATCATAAATCCTTTGATTCTTACAACTGACTACTCCCCCTAAGTAGTAGCACCACCACATCAATCCAAAATGAGTAATAGCTCTGATAATGCATATCAAACTGATGCCAATTAGCATCACTCAGGTCTCTACCAGAGGGACAAAAACCCCCAATCTGTATCTAAAGTATTCAAATGATTCTTTAGGCAAAGGTTTAGTGAAGATGTCTGCAATCTGCTCTTTAGTGTTCACATAAACCAGTCTGGCTTCATTTGCTTCTACCTTCTCCTTCAAAAAGTTATACTTGATAGACATGTACTTTGTATTAGAATGAAATGTCAGATTCTTTGATATATCAATAGAAGTAGAGTTATCATAGTGAATAACTACCGATTCATTACAATCCACCTTTGTATCCTTCAACATTTTCTTCATCCATAGAACTTGAGTACAGTTAGTAGCAGCAACAACATACTCATCTATAGCAGTAGACAAAGAGGTACATGACTAAATTTTGCTGATCCATGAAACACGTTTCTTTTCAAGAAAGAAAGCTCCACCGGATGTGCTCATTCAGTCATCAGCATCTCCAACCCAATCTACATCTGTATATGCACATAATGTAAAGTCATCATTTTTAGGATACCACAAACCATATTCATGTGTTCCCTGCAAATACCTGAAAAAATCCTTTTCACCGCACTCTCATTATTTTCTCTAGGATCACTTTGATATCTTGATACAATACAAGCTGCATTTATTATATCCGGTCTAGTCTGAGTCAGATATAACATACCTCTAATCATACACTTGTACCTTGTAGTATTTACCAATGCAGATGCATCTTAATTGTCAATTTCTCACTTGTAACCATAGGAGTACCAACCAGTTTAGAATTTTCCAACCCAAATTTCTTCAACAACACTCTAGCATACTTAGTTTGACATATTAAAATACCTTTATCAATCTGAGTAATCTACAAACCTAAGAAAAATTTCATCTCCCCAATCATAGACATCTCAAATTCATTCTTCATATTGTTGGAGAATTCCATATACAACTTATTTTCACCTCCAATAATGATATCATCAACAAAGACTTCAATAATCAATATGTCATCATCAGTGATCTTATAATATAAATTACTATCAACCTTACCTTTAGTGAAATCAAGCTTCAAAATATATTTATCTAGTCTTGTGTATCAAGCTCTAGGGGCTTGTTTCAATCCATGTAAAGCTTTCTTTAACTTGCAAACCCAGTTTTTGTCATCTGAAAGTGAAAATCCATCAGGTTGCTCAATATAAAATTCCTCTTCAAGATCTCCATTCATAAATGCACACTTAACATCCATCTGATAAACCTTGTAGTTCTTATGTGTAACATAAGCAAGAAATAATCTCATAGCTTCAATCCTAGCTACCGGTGCAAAAGTTTCACCATAATCAATTCCTTCCTTCTGAGAATATCCTTTACAAACCAATCAAGCTTTATTCCTCACAAGTTGTCCATATTCATTCAATTTATTCCTAAAAACCCATTTAGTTCCAATAGAATTCTTATTTTTAGGCCAAGGAACTCAAGTCCATGTGTTATTCTTTTCTATCTGATCTATTTCTTCTTCCATAGCCTTCATCCAACATTCATCTTTACAAAACTCAATTATTGATGTCGGATAAACTTGAGAAATTAAACATACCTCATCAGTTGCCAACCTTATTATTGTCATCACTCCTTTTTTTTTGTCTCCAATGATCTGATCTTCTAAATGATTCAACCTTACATACATAGGAGTCTTCTGATTTTCTATTGCTTTGCCCTGATCTTCAGTTACTATTGAGTTTTTTGATACTGCCAAAGTAACTGGTTCAACATTTTATTCTAGTGTAGGTGCTACCGGTTCAGTTATGATCATTTCCACTGTCGGTTCTCTCTCATAAGTTCTAATTTGACATTTGTGCTCTCCACAATTCACTACAATCTTTTGTTATAACATCTATATGCTTTTCTTTCATTAGAACAACCAAGAAATATTCCTTCATCACATCTAGGATCAAACTTTCCAATGGAATCATCTCTTTTGATATAGCATTTACTACCAAAGATTCTAAAATACTTAACTGTCGATGTATGACCAAACCATAATTTATAAGGTGTCTTACCAGTATCTCCTTTGATATGAACTATGTTGAATGTGTATACCGCTGTGCTTACAACTTTTCTCCAGTAGACATAAGGAAAATTATCTTCCATCATCATAGTTCTAGCTGCATTCAATATAGTTATGTTCTTCCCTTCCACAACTCCATTTTGGTAAGGTGTCTGGGGCGTAGACAATTGTATTATTATCCCATTCTTCTCACAATAGCTATTAAATTCACTGGATGTGAATTCTCCACCCTGATCTGACCTTAAGCATTTAATCTTCAATCATGTCTCTGTCTTAACTTTAGCTTTAAAGATTTTAAACTTTTCAAATGCTTCAAACTTCTCTCTTAGAAGAGTAACCTGCATCATTCTTGAATATTCATCAATGATTAGCATAAAATATCTATCACCCTAAAAACTTTTGATTCTAGTAGGACCACACAAATCAACATGAATAAGATCAAGATCACCATTAGATTTGTCTTGTATACTCTTAAAAGAAGTCCTGACTTGCTTTCCCATTTGACATTCGTTACATACCGGATTATAGGGCTTTACAATCTTAAACATGTCTCTAACTATCTTAGTATAACTAAGCTTCACAATGCAATCAAAATTCACATGACACAACCTCTTATATCATAGCCAACTCTCATCAATTTGTGCAATCAAACATGTCTTCTAACCACCTTTATCCAGTGTACCGGTTGCAATCTCCAATTTAGATCCGTTGATAATCTTGCATTTTCCATCCTTGAACTGTAACTGAAGTCCCTTATCCACCAACTCTCCTACACTCAAAATATTATACCTTAAACCTTCAACATAATAAACATTATTAGTGTTATTCTTACCATCCAATGATATTCTTCATCTTTGCTTCATCATGCATGCTTTGCCATCTCTAAATCTAACCAGACCACCATAAAATTCTTGCAAAGATAAGAACTTCCTTTTATCTCCAGTCATATGATGTGAACATCCAATGTCAATTACCCATTCATTCTTGTCTTCATTTTTTGCAACAAGGGCCTTCTCTTCAGGTACCAGATCATCTTCCTTGATAGCCAAAAATACCCATTCCTTTCCATTGCTGAATCCACTAGCTGAATCTTATGTCGGTTCATCATCAAAATTAGTCACATCTTCCTCATCAACATAGTAACATGATTTATCTTTGTTCCTCCTGTACTTATGCTTGTTCTGGTAATCATGGTTAGGCCTAAAAGATCTTGTAGCTCTTTCTTCTAATCTTGAATTCCTTTCAAGACAGCTAGATGCAAAATGACCTATCTTATTACATGCAAAGCATTTAAAAGGTGATTTTCCTCCCTACTTACTTCATGTCGGTCCTTTCGGTACTCTTCTAGAAAATAAGGCTTCAAGTTTCTCAAAATCTTCATCTTCTTTATTCATATCCTCTAGTTCCTTCACATATAAAGCTTTCCAATCACTCTTTTCGGTAGATGATGTAGATGCATGAAAAGCAGGTTCAAATTTTACTACTCCAGAAGGTCCAAATTCCTCAAGTTCAAAAGCAGATAACTTCCCAACCAAGGTATCCCTATTAACAAAGGTGTTTTCCATAGTTCTCATCTCATTAATTGCAGTATCCTTTATCTTATAAGCTAGTGCAAAGCTCTCAGTACTTTAAAAACTATTTCATCTTCGCTCAGAGATCCACCACAACATTGAATTCCCATAACAATCTCATTAACTCTCTCCATAAAAGCAGTAATTGGTGCAGGAGCACTTGAGAAATTTTGTTGTATAGGTTCCAGGAGGTTAGAATCATGTGATTTTGGTTTGTAATAAGGTCAATAGGATTTTAAATAAGTTCTCAGATGATGTAAGGTCCCTAGGAGTTATTAGTTGGCCAATGTTGGCTTATGGGATCTTAAGGGTGCCAGGTAGAGTACTTCGTAGAGTAAGTTGATTTTGAGTTAGAATAGGTTGGTTTGATGTAGTTTAGGAGGTTTTGAGGTCATTTGAACTTTTAGAAGTGACCTAGGTTTGATTTGGGCAAAATTTTCTCAACTATGTAAAAGTTGTAAAAAGTTGCAAAAGTTACTCATAGCAACTTTGCAACATTTGCATTTTCCAAACATCAATGGCTAGTTGGTTGTCTTTTTCAGTTAAAGACATTTGTAACCAACCCAAGGCCAATATAAGGCTTGGGACAACCAATAATAATGTTGCTTGAGGATTTGAATGAAGAAAAGCAAGTTTAGCCTTTCAAAAAGTGTGTTTTCAGCCAGTTGAGTTGAGTTTCATTGGCATTGTACAGTCTGTACAGACTCTAAGCTGAGCCCAAGGCATGAATTGTTATAGGAGAGAAATACCTTTCATTTCATGGTGATTTGAGGTTTTGAAGTGTTATAGTTTGTAAGTTTTGTCATTTTTGTTACAAGTAGGTCCTAAAGACTTTATAACAAGGGTTTTGAAGACTCTATGGCTCATACCTAGCATTCCATGGTGGAACTCCATACTGAAAACTTGTGGAATGATAGGAGGCCTTGTAAATTATGCTTTCAATTTTTTTTTAAGACAAGGGAGGATAAACTCCATATTTTCCACCATACCCTAGGCTTGGCACGTTGAGTTGGCAAGTAATGGGGATATTGGACAACAAGCCCTAGATGGGTAAATTCATTGGATGGATTTGATTCTAGGTTAGATTAGACATTGTCATGGGTGTAAAGACTTGAGACAATCATTAGAATCCTTGGCCATTTGGACTGGTGAAGGTATTTGAGTAAAACCCTATTTTGTAGGCTTAAAAGGAGGAATTTGGCCTAAAAAAGGTTAGGATGGTTAGCGACCAAACCCATGTCCAATTTTGTGATATTTTATGAAGATTAAAAAAGGGTATCTAAGAATATAAAGAGTTCATACTGGTGTTCAGGACTTTGGGCAAATAAATGCAAAATACCTCACTGGTAGGGCTATTTGGACTAGGTCTCCTAGTAGGCTTAAAAGAGCAAATTGGTCATAAATCTTGAAACCGGTAAACACCAAAGTCCATAAATGAAGGGTTAGGGTTAGAAAACTAAGGAAAATCATCCCTAAGTATGTTGGTCATGTGTAATGAAGATCCTATGGTAGAGAGGATTAGCTTTTGTTAAAGTGTTGTGTAGGAAGGTCTCTAATAAGGAGTGTTGGACACTCACTAAACAAGAGGAGGTCACCTTAGTCTAAGCACCTTATGAAGGTCAGTAAGGGTGGACCCTACAACCATTGAAAGGTTGGGATAGTGTGGAACCATTGGATGGTTCAAGAGACCACCTAGGGAGACATCAAGAATAAGAAAACCTGGTAGGAGTGAGCATCCTCACTACATCAGATTGGTATCAGAGCCACTTGAGTAAACAAAGTGGTGTATGTTAGACCAAGAGGTAGAATCAGAAGCTAGCAGCATGCCACCTAAGGCAATTAGTCAAGAGGCCATTAGGAAGTTGTTTAAAGACATGCTTAATGAAGCTTGAGAGCAAGACTCTAAGAAAGGTAAGGGCAAGATCATAGAGTGGGGTGATGAAACTGATGATGAAGATACAAATGTGATAGGAGTGGTAATAGAAAAGAAAGAGTTGGAGAAAGATCAACAAATCTTTTTAGATGCCCTTAAATCACTCAAGAAGGATAGCCTAGATAGATTACCAGTCTATAGTGGAAGCCTAAATGGAGAAGAGCTATTGGATTGGATAGAAGCTTTGAACAATCATTCTAAGTACAAGGAGGTTGCAGAAGAAAAGAGGGTCAATCTGGCTAAGACAAAGAGAAAGGATCAGCTCTAGTGTGGTGGAACATGATGCAAGAAGAAAGGGAACAAACCAGGAGAAAGAAGATCAACTCTTGGGAGAGAATGAAGATCAGAATCAAAACTCAATTCCTACCTCTAGATTATGAGGTGTAGATACACAAGAAGTTGATGAGTTTGAAGCAAAGGGAAATGGATGTGAGTGCTTACACGAAGGAGTTCAACAAAATAACTCTAAGAGAAAGGAAACAAGAGGAAGAAGTGGAGAAGGTAGCAAGATACCTAAATGGACCTAGACAAAACATTCAAGATGAAATTAGCATACCTGAGACAATGCATAAGAGTTTTCAGTTGGCCTTGAGAGAAGAGGACAAGATAAAGAGGAAAAGTGAGTTCAATCAAAGAGGCAAAGGTGGTAGAGGATTCAGAGGAAGAGTCACCTCTGGAAGGGGAAATAACTCTAGAAAGAATAAAGAAAGCAATCAATCTGAACATAGTGGGGATAACTTTAGCAAGCATGGTCAGTTCAAAGGTAACTCTAGAGGAAGAAACAACTTTAGGGGCAAATTTGGTACTCAACGAAGAGGACCCATAGTCTTCAACGGTAAATGCTTTCATTTTCATCAAGTGGGCCACACAATGAACCGATGTCCTGAAAAGACTTCAAGTTCTTATGTAGGTGAAAGGAGAACTCAGTTGGTGCAGGAGGAAGACAATCAAAGTGTTACCTCACCAATCAGCAAAGTTGGACCAATTCTAGATGGAGAGAACCTGATGTTAAGGAGGACCTTTTTGAAGGTACTACAAGCCAAAGAACCTACTCAAAGAAAGACACTCTTTAAAACCACTTGCAGATCATATGGTAATATTTGTAGGGTCATAATGGATTCAGGGTCTACTGAGAACATTGTAGCAGTGGAGATGGTAGACAAACTCAAGTTGAAAAGGTTGCCACACACCGATCCCTATAAGGTATCATGGTTGAGTTAAGGACAACATGTGTTAGTTGATGAGCAAGCTTGGATAGACTTTGAAATTGGAGAGTATAAGGATAGAGTACTATGTGATATACTACCCATGGATGCATGCCATTTGTTGCTTTGACACCCCTAGCAATATGATGTCAAAGCCATACATGATGGGGAGAAGAACTCTTATATTATCACCAAGGAAGGGAGGAAGTTCCAAATGGATCCTTTGGTTGTTTAGGGAGAAGAAAGACATGTAGGTTCAAGTGTTATGTTGGACCCAAACTGATAGTACCTCAAGAAGTGAAGACCTTGTTGGACCGATACAAAGACATTGTTGTAAATGAGATACCAGATGCTTTACCCCAATACAAAGATGTGAACCATTAGATAGACCTCATACCTAGAGCTACCTTGTCAAACAAAGCTGCTTACAAAATGACACCTACTCAAAATGAAGAAATAGCAAGACAAGTGCAAGAACTGCTAGATAAGGGGTTGATAAATAAGAGTTTAAGCCCATGTGCAGTACCTACTATTTTGGCACCTAAGAAAGATGGAAAATGGAGAATGTGCACCGACTCAAGATCCATTAACAAGATTACCATCAGAAACCAGTTTCCAATGCCAAGAGTTGAGGACCTTGTTGGTATTTTGGTATGGTTTTGTCATTGATGTCAACACCTACTAACACTTATCAACTCTGGCACTTTGGAGAATCAGCAACATTCACCAGCAAGCAAGTGACTTATGCACAGTAATCAATATATGGTACACCGATAGGATATAATGTTCACCAGCACTTGGAATAGCATGGAAAACACCTGGTTATGTCGAAGACATTGTTTGGACACTTTGTCTTGGAGTTTTGGTCATTGGCATATTTCGTATTTGCATATTTCTTGTTACTGGCAAATAGGTCCAGGATATACAATGATAGGTTTATCTTTTCCAGATCAGCACGACACACTATGGAGATGTCTTATTATTGTTGTAAATGCATCAAGTCGATATGTTGAATCGGTTATTGCATCAGACATTGTTTTATTTGTAAGTTGATTTTATTGTAATATCCTTTAGAGATGACCTACTAAAATTGGTCTTAGGTTATGATATAAATGTAATATCTTATTTATAAGATCAGTAGTAGGAAAGGGAAAAATAATTGTGTGAAGGTATATGCGAGATTAATTAGAGCTATACACATAGACATCATTTGAAGGTTGAAGGAGGTTTTTGTGAAGGCAATCAGAACTACACCAGTAGTGAATCCAGCATAGAAAGATGCTAATTTGAGCAGTACATTCATATTGGATTTAACCATCCAATTGTAGTCAGTGTGACTCCTATTTGTGTTTGAGCAATGAGCTCTAGGCGCTTGGTCTTTTTGCATGTGCAGACCCCATTTGTATACACATACTATCTGCAGTAGTATCATCTGATTATGGGTAAGGTTTCCCACTGTGGTTTTTCCCCTTATAGGGTTTCCACATACAAATATTGGTGTTATGTGTTGTGGATGATATTGTCTTTCTGTTTCATGCATTAATCTTTACCGGTACTATAATTAACTGATAAATTGTCTACTGGCATAAAGTCTGATTTACCGGTATTAAGCATTAAGGTTGGTTAGGTTTTTTTTGGTTTGTATTTATTTGACTATTGATTAACCCCCCCCCCTCTCAATTGTCTCCATGACCTAACGATTGGTATTAGAGCCTAGTCCTCTTTTTGGAGAAGCTTAACAGCTTGAGGAGATCCAATGTCTACTAACTATTTCAGGAAGGACAATCCTAAACTTGATGGAACCAACTATGGCATATGGAAGATTAGAATGGAGACACATCTAAATTGCATTGGAAAGGACATCTGGGATGTTACAAAAAATGGCTATACAACTCCTATAACCAGTCATCCTAATCCACCAAACTTGGCTAAAGATGAAGAAAATGATTGCAAAGCAAGAGAAGCACTTTTGAGCGCATTAACAGATCAACAAATCATGGGATTATCAGATAGATCAACTGCTAAAGCTATTTGGGATCATTTGGAAACACTGAATAAAGGAGATTCCATAGTCAAAATTGCAAAAATTGAAAGCTTTTGGGTCAGGTATGAAAATCTGAAAAATGGAAGAAGATGAAAGGATTTCTTCTTTTATGGAAGGAGTTAATGAAATTGTTTTGGGTATTAAATATTGTGGAGGAACCTTAAGTGAAGATGAAATTGTTTCAAAAGTTTTAAGAGGATTGCCACCGGCATATAAAATGAAGGTTACTACTATAAATGAGTTAAGAACAATGCCTAATACATCAGTAACTAGGGATACATTGATTGGAAAGCTTTCAGCTTTTGAAATTGAGGAATTTGGTCTTGTTGCTACTATAAAGATAGATTTAGCTTTTAAGACATCAACATCATCTACACCATCATTTTACAAGTCTGATTGGAAAGCCTTTTATGCAAAAGAACTTGAGGAAAGCAGTAGAGAAAATGAAGAACTTGAAGCACTATTTGCAAGAAAAATGCCTAAAGGTCTAGTTGGAAGTAAGTATGAAGGTAAATCACCCTTTAAATGCTTTAACTATAATAAAATTGGTCATATGGCTTCTAGATGCCCTGATAGACATGCTAGACTAAGAGAAGAAGCTAGGAGAACATACAAGCCTAACCTTGAATATCAGAGATACAGATTTAAGAAGAATAAAGATAAATTTTGTTATCTTGCTGATGGAGTGACTGATGATTCTGATGAGGATCTGATAGACAATGGATGGGTTTTTGTTTCTATAATAGAACATCAATCGACACCTGCTATTAAACTGGTAGAGAAAGAATTGGCAGTTAAAGTTGAAGTTAAGTATGAATGGATCATTGATTCAGGATGCTCACATCATATGACTGGTGATAAAAGTAAATTCTTGAACTTTCAGGAATATAATGGAGGTCTAGTGAGATTTGGAGATGATAAAGCTTGTTTGATCAAAGGTAAAGGTACAATATCTCTTGATGGTAAGCATAATACTGATAATGTTTACTATGCTGAAGGTTTAAAGAATAATCTTTTTGAGTGTTGGTCAATTAGTTGAGAAAGGATTTTAGTTACAATTCAAAAATGGAAAATGCAAAATCATGAATAGAACTAGTTTGGAAATTGCAATCGGTAATCAAACTAGAGGTAATATCTTTCATTTGAATAACAGTGAAAAGACATGCTTGATTGCATATATTGATGAAAGTTGGCTATGGCATAAGAGACTCTGTCATGTAAATTTTGATTGCATGGTAAAAACCAGTACTACTAAGACAGTTATAGATTTACCTAAAATTGTCAAACCTCACAATACAGTATGTAAGGAATGTCAATTTGGAAAACAAGTTAGAGCTACTTTTAAAAGTATTCCAGAAAAATCAAATATTGCTCTTGACTTAATTCATGCTGATTTATGTGGTCCAACTAGAACTAAAAGTTTGCAAGGTGATAGATATTTTATGCTAATCATTGATGACTACTCTAGAATGTGTTGGGTTACTTTTCTCAAAGAAAAAATAGAAGCACTTGGAAAGTTCAAACTGTTCAAAGAAATGGTAGAGAATGAAACTGGTAAGAAAATCAAATGTCTGAGTTCAGATCAAGGAGGAGAATTTACATCTAAGGAATTTAATGCATTCTGTGAAGTGAATGGAATGACAAGATAGCTATCAGCACCCGAGACACCACAACAGAATGGAGTCATTGAAAGGAAAAATAGAACTATCTTGGATGCAGCTAGAAGTATGTTATCAAAATAAAATCTACCACATGTTTATTGGAGAGAGGTAGTAAGTACAACGGTCTATACATTCAACAAAGTTCACATCAAAGGTGAAACCGGTAAGACCCCTCATGAACTATGGTTTGGTATTAGTCCTACTCTTAAATATTTCAGAGTATTTGGAAGTAAACGCTATATTAGAAGGGATGAGTATATTGGCAAATTTGATCCTAGAAGTGACGAAGGAATATATCTTGGTTATTCATCTAAGAGCAAGGCATATAGATATTTTAACAAAAGAATGCAGAAAATTGTTGAGAGTACAAATGTGAAGATTGATGAACAATTCAGAGGAACTTCAAGGTATATAGACTCTGAACCAGCAACAAAGATTCTAACAAATGAACCTACATTGAACCCACCAGTACAAAAAGAAGATCCAGTTACATCGGTATCATCAAAAAATTCCACAGTAACTGAGGAACAACAGCAAACGAAGACACCCCAATATGTAAGACTGAATCACTCTGAAGATCAGATAATTGGGAACAAGTATAAAGGAGTTATGACAAGAGGAAGACTGGAAAATGAAGAGGTATGTCTTATCAAATTGAACCATCATTGATTAATGAGGCATGTGAAGATAAACACTGGATTAAAGCTATGGAAGAGGAACTAGAACAAATTGAGAAAAATAACACATGGACATTAGTTCCGCGACCTAAAGACAAAAATGTGATTGGAACAAAGTGGGTATTCAAAAACAAACCTAATGAAGATGGTAAGGTAATTAGGATTATAGAAAGACTAGTGTGTAAGGGATATTCTTAGAAAAAAGGAATTGTTTATAATGAAACCTTTGCACCGGTAGCTAGAATTGAGGCAGTTAGATTATTTTTGGCTTTTGTAGCATACAAGAACTACAAATTATATCAAATGGATATTAAATGTGCATTTATAAATGGAGATCTTGAAGAAGAAGTTTACATTGAACAACCTGATGGATTTTATTTGACAGATAACAAAGATATGGTTTACAGGTTAAGGAAAGCTTTGTATGGGTTGAAGCAAGCTCCAAGAGCTTGGTATGCAAGATTGGATAAGTAGCTTTTGAAGATTGGTTTTTCTAAAGGTAATGCTGATAGCAACTTATATTATAAAGTTACAAATGATGATATCTTGGTTATAGAAGTTTTTGTTGATGATATAATCTTTGGAGGAGAAGATGGATTATGTAAAGAGTTTTCTATTGAAATGTAACAAGAATTTGAAATGTCTATGATTGGAGAAATGAAATTCTTTTTAAGATTGCAGATTTCACAGACTCATAAAGGTATATTCTTGAGTCAATCCAAGTACTTGAAAGAGTTATTAAAGAAATCTGGGATGGAGAACTCTAAACCGATAAGCACACCTATGACTACAAATGACAAATTATCACTAAAGGATGAATCTACACCTGTTAATCTAACTAGGTACAAATCTATGATAGGAGACTTACTGTATTTGACACAAACAAGACCTGATATCATGAATGCAATATGTATTGTTTCAAGATTTTAGAGTAATCCTAGAGAAAATCATGAATCAACAGTAAAAAGGATTTTCTGGTACTTACAAGGCACTACAAATATTGGATTATGGTATCCTAGAGATGAAAACGTTGAAATATGTGCATACACAGATGCAAATTGGGAAGGAGATGTGGATGATAGAAAAAGAACCACCGACAGAGCATTTTTCTTGGAAGCAGATTAATTTCTTGGCTGAGTAAGAAACAAATTTGTACATCTTTATCAACAGCTGAATCAGAATATGTTGCAGCAGCAACTAACTGTACATAGGTATTATGGCTTAAGAAAATGTTGCAAGACATAAAGGTAAAATGCAAGGAACCTATTACTATCTATTGTGATAACACTGCAACAATTGATATATCTCAGAATCCAGTATCACATTCTAAAACCAAACATGTTTCTATCAAACTGAATTATCTAAGGGAAAATGTTGAAGCAAAAGAAATTAAAATGGTTTATGTCAATACTAAAGAGCAGATTGTAGATATTTTCACTAAACCTCTACCTAGGGAGACTTTTGAATATCTCAGAGACTAGCTTCAGGTCATATCCCCATCGGTAGAAACTTAGACAGTTGATGATAGTCATCAACCGACAAAAATAACAAAGAAATCTTTTACTTCGGCTTTGATGAGAAAGCTACTTCTCAGGGGGAGTAGTTGGTGTAGTGAATTGGTTGGTATTTTGTATCTGAAAATGGTCTTTATATTGCTTTGGCATTTGATGTCAAAGGGGGAGAGATTGGTATGGAAAAACATAAGGAAAACCCATGTCACTCCCAAGGGGAGAGATTGTTACTTTGGGGAGATTATTGGTTTTTGGTATTTGGCATTTCTGTTTTGGCACTTTGATGGTATTTCCATCTTGTGTTGCCATCAATGCCAAAGGGGCAGATTGTTGGTATTTTGGTATGGTTTTGTCATTGATGTCAACACCTACTAACACTTATCAACTTTGGCACTTTGGAGAATCGGCAACATTCACTGGCAAGCAAGTGACTTATGCACAGTCACTGGTATCTGGTACACTGACACTTGGAATAGCATGGAAAACACCTGGTTATGTCAATGACATCATTTGGACACTTTGTCATGGAGTTTTGGTCATTGGCATATTTCGTATTTGCATATTTGTTTATCTTTTCCAGATCATCATGACACGCTATGGAGATGTCTTATTATGGTTGTAAATGCATCAAGCTGACATGTTGAATCGGTTATTACATCGAACATTGTTTTATTTGTAAATTGATTTTATTGTAATATCCTTTAGAGCTGACCTACTAAAATTGGTCTTAGGTTATGATATAAATGTAAGATCTTATTTGTAAGATCAATAGTGGGAAAGGGAAAAAGAATTGTGTGAAGGTATATGCGAGATTAAGAAGAGCTATACATGTAGACATCATTTGAAGGTTGAAGGAGGTTTTTGTGAAGACAACCAGAACTACACCAGTACTAAATCCAACATAGAAAGATGCTAATTTGAGTTGTACATTCATATTGGATTTAACCATCCAATTGTAGTCAGTGTGACTTCTATTTGTGTCTGAGCAGTGAGCTCTAGGCGCTTGGCCTTTCGGCATGTGCAGACCCCATTTGTGTTGGCATTTTTTATGTTTATGTTGTGATTGTCATTGATGGACACACACTCATATTGAGATCCCCTTTATATGTATGAGCTAGAGCTCAACTGGTATTTGTTCCAACCGGTATGTTATATTCTAGTCTTTAGACTATTAGTGATTTTGCAAAATGTGTTTCCCGGTCTGAAGCGGCATGTAGACCCCAAGCAGTTTGTAGATCTCAAGTGGTATGAGGAAGCAAACCGGTATAACACATTCTTACCAGTCTTCATTTTTGTCAAACTGGCAACCGGTATTTTGTATGAACTGGTAATACTCTGTGATGAGTTACCAATCCACTGATTAATTGATGGTGCCAACACACTGACGGTGCTTTTTGTGTCGTGTTACTGAGTATGTCTAGATTCATTGAACCTAGGAAATTGTAATGTAATCCTATTGGACCAACGTGAAATCAGATTCCTTTAAAAGGACATCATGTCTAGGGTTTTAAGTTGTTGTTGAAAGGGTTTATTTTGTGCTAGGGTTTAAGGTGATTATTGAGTTGTTGAAAGAGCAATCTTATCTGAGAAGATCAAGTTGTAACTAAGAGAGAGATAGAGAAGACTGAAGTAATGCTGGAATGCATTAGCAGTGAGCTATACTGGATCTAACCAAGCAGTTTGTGTTATTAGATAGATCAAACACTTGTTGATTACTCACATTATTGAAAAGTCTATAGCCCTTAACCAGGTAGGCCCAAAAGCCTATTGTAAAATCCTCTAACAAGGTGGTTCACTTCTGTGAATCTAAAATCCTCTAACAAGTTAGTCTTTAATTGGACTTATCTCCTAATAGAGATTGAGATTCCTAACAGGATCTGTTCTAGTGAAGAACATTGTAAGTCCTTAACCGGTCTGACCATAACCGGTCTAGTTTTTATTCTGTAGATAGTGACTTGTGAGTTCCATCTCACCGTGGTTTTTCCCATTTGGGTTTCCACGTCAAATATCTTGTGTTATGGTTGTATTGCTTTTGTGGGTGAATGCTTTATTTAGATTTTGGTTTGCATGTCTGATAACTGGTCTGTCTGTTAAACTATTTTACCGGTTTATCTTTAGACCGTTTAAGTGTTTAAGTACAGAGTTTTTTGGCATACTAATTCACCCCCCCCTCTTAGTATTCATCAATTGGTATCAGAGCCAACCTTTCTATAAGTTTAACCACTTGGAAAGAGATATGGGGGAATACACCTTGAGGGAACTTACTCAATGGCTCACTCAGTCTCAGTAAGCCTATGATGATCTTATGGTCAAATACAAGGCATCTCAAGCAAAAAGGAGAGAACATCTAGAGAAGTTGATGGAGCTATCTAAAAATAGTTCTGAAGATGAAGCAAATATGGAAGGCATGATTGAAGAAGTAAATAAGATGAATGATTCAAACTCCAATCTGAGAAAGGAGTTGGAAGGACTGACTATCCAATTTAGTCAAGAGCTTGAGAACCAAAGGAAAGCTGAAGATCTGGTAAAGGACAGAGATCATGAGATCTCCAAGTTGAAACAAGAGATTAGTGCACTGATTGCTCGCCTTCATGAGAGTAGAATGGAAAAAGAAGGAGTACAAGATGAACTGAACATAGCCATCTCTTAAAATGCAAGCCTAATGGAGTCAAATACTACTATTTCCAAAGAACTCTCTGAGTCAAAGGAAATACTTGCTAAGTTCAGCAAAAGTACTGTCAAGCTAGAGCAAAAGCTTGAGTCATCTAGACCGGTAAAGAATACCAATGGACTTGGTTTCTCTAGATATGAGGAAGGAGAATCCTTAGGAACAAATGTTGAAACATCAAAGAAGCAACCGACACTCAAAGGAAAAGGTAAGCAAAAATTCAAACCTGTTTGCTTTAACTGTCTTAAAGAAGGACACACTGCCAATGTATGTAGGAGCAAAGCCTACAATAATTTTCCTTATTTTATCAACAATGTACCTAGATCCAATAAGTTCAATGGTCATTGTTATGCATGCAACAAGTTTAGGCATAGAGCATCTGAATGCAGGTCTGTCATGAACAATACCAGAAGATATCCTCAGAGGACCCAAGGAGCTGGTCCGGAATCTTTTGAGAACCGGAACCCTAACCGGTTTAATGCTTACAATTATCAGTCAGGCAACAATGGTTATCAACCGGCAACCAGATGGAGAGAAAACTATTGGATTTGTCATGGACATGGTCACATAGTTGCTACATGCAGAAGGAAAAATGGAAACATGAACAATGGACCTTGGAGAGCACCTGGATTGGTTTGCTATCACTGCAACAAACCGGGTCACATTGCAAGATTCTGCAGAAGAAGAAAGAGTATATCTGATGATATACCAGTCACTCAGAAGGGAGAAATTGATGTTGAAATAGTTCAAGCAGACATGAAAAAAACCTAGAGGAAGAAACCAACAATGTTGGAAGAGGAACCAATTTTTGCACCTAGTGTGGAAATATCGGAACTGGCAAACTAAGCTCCAAAGAGGCTTAGGGGCAGCAAACGGCGAAATGTTTGTGAATCCCCGGTTACACCGGTAAAAGACCTTAACCAGTATGTGATACCTGTCACTTGGCAGAAGATCGGAAATGGTAAAAGAGGCAAATTAGGGTTTACACCCTAATAGAGGAGCATTAATGGCAGTAGGTGAGAGACATGTATAAAAAGAATATTTCAAATCATTTCTCACTATCTGTTTTCGAGCGAAGAAAAGGTTTTCAAAGTGCAGAGTGAAGAAAAGGCAATTTGAGCTAAGATTTCAAGAAATTGACAAGTCTTGAAGGTGATTCAAATTTAGTTTGCAAGCGGTCATGGAGAACACAAAGCGGTGATTTGGCAACCGACAAAGAGTGAAGTGAAGCAAAATCAGGAAGCCCTAAATTTGCATTTTAAAGGTATTTTTCGTGTTCTTGAAATGCTTTACAATGGCTTCCACATCTCATACCAGTTCTAGTACATCCATTGAGTCGGAAAGTTTCATTCAAAGGAAGTCCAAATATAATGCCTTATCACTAGTTCCGGCTGGAGTCATAGTTGAAGAGGGAATTTCAGATTATGTTGATTGCAAAATAGAAGAACTAGGGTCTTTATCGATTCACACCCAGTTAGGTTTATTTTGCGGCAAGGACAAGAAAATCAAACCGGAGTTTAGTATCCTAGAGAAGAAGAAACTCCATAATGCAGTATACTTTCTGGAAGATTTTACGGAGGATCATATCAGGATCATTTTGAGCAGAGTCCATGGTGACAAGATGTACCTGGAGAGGTTGCATGATATCATGCCATAGGAAATTCATGTAGTCACTAGTTTCTGTAACATAGGGGAAATGCCAGCCCTAAGAACGGTAAGCAAAATGGAAATGGCCAAGCTCACCGGTTCAACAAGTGACTCATGAGGTATGACAGTTAATCCTATCAAGGATGATTTGGTGAAATATGCCTGCATGGTGATAGGCTACAAAACATTCTCAGCCAACATGATTAGTTTTGTATCTGTCGTAGCAGTAAATGCCGCTTATTGGATGATTAAAGAGGACACATCATTTGACTTATGCACCGGTATGTAGAGGCAACTCTTGTCTAATCTGAAGTTGATTAAACAAGACAATGCACTGAGATTCAAGTTTGGACAACTACTAGTTGGGTTGTTTTTCTATTTCCAAGGCTACTTTCTTAGAGTAGGAGATGTCTAGTGGTCTCCTGACCAATCAGTAACCAAGCAGATCAAGGAAAGCATACAAGTCATTGGAACCGGTTACCCTGAGGTGTTGAACAAATATTTTGATGAGTTTAAAAGGAAGATGAGTCAAAGGGTGAGGATCTTAGGTGACATCATTAAGAAATATGAAGATGACATCTGTTTCACCATTCATGTGGACAAATGCTTAATGGAGGCTGTTGAGCCTAGAATGGAAGAAGTGGAGCCAATGGGCTATGAGGTGATGTATGATATGCTGGAAGGGTATGCCTCAACCCTTTTTGCCTCACCTCTTGATTCTAAGGCTAAGAGAACCAGAACCTATTTGGAGAGGATTGCACCGGCTGAGGAACCCTCTGTTAAGAAAGGAAAAGAACTAGAAGCAAAGAAAGCCAAGGCAGTGCCTACAACATCGACACCGGCTACTACTGCAACTCCAAGAGTGACCAAGCAGTCACCTGCAAAGAAGAAACTGGAAGCGGCACCAACAAAAGTCTTCAAAAGAAAAAGAAAGACTAATTCAAATGAACCGGACTCCGAAGAGACTGAGTCTGATGAAAAGCCAAAGAAGGCCAGATAGATAAAGAAAATGAAGAAGAATGAACCGACAGCATCCGCATGGGTAAATATTGATATCTCCTCATACAAACCTTTGACACATTATCAAAGGAAAATAAAGAATATTAGGAGAAAATTACTTCATGATTTAGTAGATTATTATGATGATTTTAGTGATGAGGAGAAAGAAGAAGTATTATAGGAAATCATTATTTATTTGTGTAAAAATGACCGGTCGCCATCAAAGACAAAATCTCAGACACCGGATTGTTTATATAAAGCATTAGATAATAAATGGCGCATTGCCATTGAAAAAGAATAGGAGATTAGGGAGAAAATCTTTGCATAGTACTTTCCTGACCTCTCAAATTCAGAATTATTTGATGTTTTGGATCAGAATAAAGGACTCTTCTTCACAAGGAGAAGAAGACTCTGGTTGTTAGAGGGGAGAATTGATGATGTTTAAAAAGATACTCATTAGCATATGGATTATGCTATCAATTCTCACAAAGCACGTATGACCAACCTGCAAGCGGAAAAAGAACCGGTTGTATCTAAACCGAATAAAGTTTTCGATGAAGAAGGAAACCTAGTTGAAGAACCATTCGACACTATTGATGTCGATGCACTAGACATAGAAGATGTCACTGAGGACATACCTTCTAAGGGACCAGAACAGGGGCAGCAAGCTGAACAGGGCAGTGAGCAAGCCAAGGACACACAGGAAGAGGCTAAGGAATAGGAAGAGAAGAAGAAGAGGGATGAAGATGAGAAAAAGAGAAAAGAGGAAGAGAAGAGAAAAGAGGAAGAGGAGAAACAAAAAGATGAAGAGAAGAAGAAGCAATAAGATGATAGGAAGAAGAAAGAAGAAGAGGATAAGGAAGAAAAGAAGAAGGAAGAGGAAGAAAAGAAGAAGAAGGAAGAGGAAGAAAAGAAAGAAGAGGAGAAGAGGAAGGAAGTAGAGAAAAAGAAGAAGGAAGAAGTAGACAAGGCAGCAGAAGAAATGAAGAGCACATAGATGGAGACTCCAAAGGCAACCGGGAGTCAAGCCAAATCAGCTGATATCTCCAGTCCTATCGATGTCCAGTCTGCAAGTGAGTCGTAGCTTATGCAGAGCATCAAGGTTGCTCAAGAGCACCTTGAAATCATTTGAAGGAAAAAGGAGCAAGACATAATTCAGGTGGCTGTAGACACCCTTACCAGTTTGATCCCTGGTACCAATCTTCCTAACACTGAATCATCACTACCACAACTCAAACTACTATGTACTGTAGTGGATGATCAGGTGCAGAGCCTAGAAGAAGCAGTTGAGGTAAATGTCAAGAAAGAGCATCAAAAGGCTCTTAACATTGCTCTGGTGAAAAAGTTGAATGAGCTTTAGTCTGAACTTCTGAAAGACCAAAAGGATATAACGGATGCTTTGGATGAGGGAGACTTGCTACTAAGCAAAATCTGTCAACCCCATCTATTTTGCGATGATGTGCTAACTCAAAAGCAAAAGCTTCAAATGGACTTATAGTCCTACTTGAGCACATTTAAGCCAACCTATGATTCCTTTGCCACTTATGGGCAAACCGTTCACCGGTTCTAGATCCAGTCAACCAAAATGGAGCAAGAGATCAATACATGGTCTAGGGATTTGCAGGAGCTACAACTAGTTTTACTTCCATGTCTGCAAATTATTCAAAAGTGTTATCTGAACCTGGATGCCTTGACAGTTACACAGGAGTTGAGCATAGTTGATGCCATGGAGGAACAAGTATCCCAAATGCAAATAGAGAAAGAAGTGGCCACCTCCCTACTTGAGTCCTGGTCTCTATCCATGAAACAATTTTTGTAGGACTATAAATTAGTTTTTGACAAGTATTATTCATTGTTGTCATAAACTTTTATATATCAGCTAGAAACAAAGTTGTTCAGCAATACTTTGTCATTGTTGGCAAAGGGGGAGAAGTACTCTATCTATTTTGGAGAAGAATAGGGAGAAGTATCTAGTTTTAAAATTTTGATATATGTTTTGATATTCTCTATATGCTCTGATATCTCAATGTTTATGTTATGTATGCAAAATTGCTATACATTGTATTGATTAAGGGATAGTGTATATGCCTAGGGGGAGCAATTTCATTAAAGGCATGTTTTTGTTATAAAACACTTAGATGTCAAAATTTTATTTTCCTAAGTGTTGCCATCAATGCCAAAGGGGGAGATTGTGGCATTTTTGATGTTTATGTTGTGATTGTCATTAATGGACACACACTCGTATTGAGATCCCCTTTATATGTATGAGCTAGAGCTCAATCGGTATTTGTTCCAACCGGTATGTTGTATTCTAGCCTTTAGACTATCGGTGATTTTGCAGAATGTGTATCCCGGTCTGAAGCAACATGTAGGCCCCAAGCGGTTCGTAGATCTCAAGTGGTACAAGGAAGCAAAGCGATATAACACATTCTTACCAGTCTTCATTTTTGTCAAATGGGCAACCGGTATTTTGTATGAACTCGTAATACTCTATGATGAGTTACCAACTGGTATTTTGTGATGAGTTACCAATCTACCGATTAATTGACGGTGCCAACACACTGACGGTGCTTTTTGTGTCGTGTTACTGAGTATGTCTAGATTCATTGAACCTAGGAAATTGTAATGTAATCCTATTGGACCGACATGAAATTAGATTCCTTTAAAAGGACATCATATCTAGGGTTTTAAGTTGTTGCTGAAAGGGTTTATGTTGTGCTAGGGTTTAAGGTGATTGTTGAGTTGTTGAAAGAGTGATCTTATTTGAGAAGATCAAGTTGTAACTAAGAGAGAGATAGAAAAGACTGAAGTAATGCTAGAATGCATTAGCAGTGAGCTATACTGGATCTAACCAAGCAGTCTATGCTATTAGATAGATCAAACACTTGTTGATTACTCACATCTATGACAAGTCTGTAGCCCTTAACCAGGTAGGCCCAAAAGCCTATTGTAAAATCCTTTAACAAGGTGGTTCACTTCTATGAATCTAAAATCCTCTAACAAGGTAGTCTTTAATTGGACTTATCTCCTAACAGAGATTGAGATTCGTAATAGGATTTGTTCTGGTGAAGAACATTGTAAGACCTTAACCGGTCTGACCTTAACCAGTCTGGTTTCTATTCTATAGATAGTGACTTGTGAGTTCCATCTCACCATGGTTTTTCCCATTTGGGTTTCCACGTCAAATATCTTGTGTTATGGTTGTATTGCTTTTTTAGGTGAATGCTTTATTTGCATTTTGTTTTGCATGTGTGATAACTGATTTATCTGTTAAACTATTTTACCGGTTTATCTTCAGACTGTTTAAGTGTTTAAGTATAGATTTTTTTGGCATACTAATTCACCCCCCCCGCCCCCTCTTAGTTTTCATCAATTTGCATACACATACTATCTGTAGTAGTATCATCTGATTGTGGGTAAGGTTTCCCACCATGGTTTTTCCACATACAAATATTGGTGTTATGTGTTGTGGATGTTATTGTATTTCTATTTCATGCATTAATCTTTACCAGTACCATAATTAACTGATAAACTATCTACTGGCATAAAGTTTTATTTACCAGTATTAAGCATTAAGGTTGGTTAAGTTGTTTTTGGTTTGAATTTATTTGACAACTGATTCACCCCAGCCCCCTCTCAGTTGTCTCTGGGACCTAATAGACCTAATGGACTACTCAGGAGGAGCTTGTTACTTTTCAAAGGTGGATTTGAAATTAAGCTATCATCAAATAAGGACTAGACCTGGAGGTGAGTGGAAAATAGCCTTTAAGACCAATGAGGGGTTCTGTGAATTGTTGGTGATGCCCTTTGGGGTCACAAATGCACCTAGCACCTTCATGAGACTTGTGAATGAAGTGCTTACATAATTTATTGGTAAATTTTTGATTGTTTTTTATTAAGGAAAACCAAGTTTTAAGGGACCCGAAACCCACTTACATATCGAAAAGAAAAGAATTAGAGAAACTAGAGAGGATAGAACAAAGAGAGAAAGGCTGCAAAAGAACAACACAAAAGACAATAGCCAAAGAAAATAACAACAAAAGACCAGCGAGTGACTGGCACACCTAAAACAAAACTAGATCATTTAGGTGAAAATATTTATGATCTCCTCAGCATCCTTGACAAGCATCATCATCACATTTTTTGCCTCTTTCAGGTCTTTACTTTCCTGCACCTATTGATTACCTTTGGTCTTCAGCTCCAGCTCTTTAGCATTTTTCCTAGTTCTACGTCTAGAAGAATGTTGGACAGAGCTAGAACTTGACTCATCATCAATAATCACATTGTCTTTATTCTGCTTATCCTTCTCTAGGCAAGCAACTAGTACATTCATATTTTGGGAAGACACCTTGAACACATCCAAGCTATGCTCCATGAATTTCCTTAGAGCACTCTTGGTTTTTTGAATCCTATTGTTTATCAGTTTATTATCAGACTCACCCTTTTCTTTCAGAGTCTTCACCACATCCTCCAAGTGCTTCAAATCTCCCTTTATGAACTCACCTTTCGACCAATCAGGAATTTCTTATTCATCCTTTGCTTCACTATTATCCTTAGAATTTTCCTCTTTTCCTTTATTATTAATATCCTTAACCAAATTATTAATTTTGAGCTCCAACTCTCTCTATTTTTCCTAAATGTTGGTAATATTATCAACCACCCACTTCTGGAAATTAAACATTTCTAGAGAGTTATTTCTAGTAGCATTCAAAATAGTATCCGCATCCTCCATGTCCTGGGCAGAATCCTCAAACCTTGGGTTTCCCTCCTCCATATTATTCTAAACCTCATCCCTATTGTCCATATCATAGGGACTCTCCTTCTCCTCTGACTCATCAACATCCTCTTTACCCTGCTCATTATCCTTGTCTCATTCCTCACCCTCCAACTCCTTCTCCTTCTCATTCTTCACCTCTTTTTACACCTCCTTCTCCTTCTCCTGCTCGGAATAAGTTGTCTCTCCAGCATCTTCTTCAGCTTTCTTACTAGCCCTTGATTTCCTTTTAGGGGGAGGGTTGGTAGAATCCTCATCAGACTCAGAACTATCATAATCCTTAGATATATGGGCATTCTCCACAAATGGATCATCCTTATTAGCCTTAACTGTATCCTTAAGATACTCATAAATTAACAAAATAAGACCTTGGTGGGCAATGGGGTAGGAATTGGGTTTCTTAGCATGGTCAGCCAGACTGTCATTAAGGGAGGAAGCCAGATAGAAGGGCAGAGATATCTTAGAGCCATGGAGAAAGTGATTAAGGATAACAAAGTGATAATTATAGACTTTCAAAAACCTACCATCAACAGTAAGATACTCCATTAACACTTTCAACATTTTCTACCGAAAGAATATTATCTAGTTAGGGAGATAATAGGAAATGTTATCCTTTTTGGCAAGGTGAGCCCTTTCTTTTTCATTCTTGGAAATTTTTTTGATTGCTTCCACCGAGAACTTATGATCTCTATAAAATTCGATGTTGTCCTTCTGCAAACCAGTTACCTTAGCCACCAAATCTTCATCCACTCTCTAGGTCTCACCAAATAGAGTAACTCTATTATTTTTCCAACCCTTGGAAAAACCATGGGAAATAGACTTCTTGCTCCCATGCAATTTCCACATATAATCAGTGAAGCCATTTTTATGTAACCTTCTCCAAATTTTCCTTTCACCCTTCCAACTTTCACAACTGGTGGGCTCATTACGGTTGATATTTCCTCTCATAATTTAGTAGTTGTTTAAATCGAAACCCTTAGGGGAGCACAAACTGGCTAGATGTTGAAGAACAAAGAAGTTGGAATTGAACACCAAGGTAATTTTCTTGTTTTTCAAGTAGCCCTTTAAAACATGCACATTAACCTAGCACTTAATATGATAAGGCCCTTCAAACCTATACTCATTTGCATGATGCCGGAGATAGGTCATCACCTGACAATCTGCCTCACTCCAAATTTTATCATTGAAGTCTGAACCAAAAGGGGTAATAATGAGATTAATATGCACCATTGATTCTATCATAAAATAATTGCTCTTAGACTTTGTTCTTACATGATGACTCTCTGATATAATTAGCATCTTTCGCTAAAATGACCCCCTCATTGGCTAACAAATTGGCTACCCTATTACCTTCCCTAAAGGTATGGGTAATAACGACACTATCACAGTCATCTAACATTTTTTTTACCTTAGCAATGATATTTTGGATATTCCAAGAAGGGTAACTAATACCTTTAATAGCCTAAATTATATTAAGGGAATCCCCCTCTAGCCAAATTATTTTAAAATTGAAGCCCCAAGCAAGCGGAAGACATTTTAACATTTCTAGAGCTTCTGCAACATGGTTTTTTTGAATTCCAAAGGGAGAAGCAATTACAGCAAAACAAAAGCCATAAGAGTTTTTGATAACACCTTCCCCGCTAGCATTACCTGGATTTCCTTTAGCTGCACCATCAAAGTTCACCTTCACCCAATCATGAGGAGGGAACCTCCAAACCACATTATCTCTTCTACTCTTCAAATCAGACTTCCAAACCTTATTCATGAATTTCCATTCTGTTAGAATCCTTTTCTCATTATCATTCATATCAATATAACTACACTGCTTGTTGGTTTTGTGAATGGTGTTGATATTTTCTTTAATAGCCCTACAAATATTTTCATAAACCACCTGAGAAGAACACTTAGTCTCCTTAAAAATTATATTTTTTATCTCCTTCCAAATATGCCAACAGGTCATAGGAAGAAAAAAGGACCAAAGGGTCTTAATGATGGGAAGCTTGGTAGGGAAAATCCAATGCTAAAGGACTTCCTTAAAACTATTCTACATAACCCAATCAACTTTCCATTGCATCCACACTTTACCCCAAATTTACCATGTAAAAGAACAATGAATGAACAAATGATCTACAAACTTAACCTCTTTCTGACATAACTCACACCTATTAGGGATCATAAATCCTCTTCTGACCAGGTTATCAATAGCGAGAATCTTTTTTGTGAATTGCAAGCCAGAAAAACATATTAACTTTAGGAATGAGGAATCTATTCCAAACATTAGTCCATATAGGGTTACAAGCCTAAGTAGATATCTTTTTGTAAGTAGAAGAAACAATAAAATTACCCCTAGGATTACTCTTCCATAATAAGACAACATCTGAATCTTTGTTGACAGAAAAGGACAACAAATCATGCTAGAGCAAAGAAAATCCAGCATAAACAGCATCAAGTCTAACCCATTTATTCTCCTCCCAATAATTACAGACTATAGAACCAAACCTCCTTTTACAATCTTCAATGATATGGCTGCAATCCTGATTAAAAAGAGGCTCATCTTTGATCCAGACCTCCTCCCAAAATCTAATTTTGTTACCTTTCCCAAGGACCCAGCCAACTCCAGCTTTAGCAACTTTAATAGATTTTATCATACTACTCCATATAAAAGATCCATCAGGGATATCTTCAGAATAGAGAAGGGAATGAATGGGCTGATTATGGATGTATTTGTCAAACCACAACCTACTCCAATCTCTCTTAATACCATATGCCCTCCAAACTTGTTTGGCTAACAAATCTTTATTGAAAGGTTTAAGAGATTTGATACCTAACCCCCCACTACTTTTAGGACCATGGACTTTATCCCAAGCAACCAAAGAAATTCTTTTCTAAATTCTTTCTAATGCTTCTGCAAATTTGACCAGTATACTAAACAAACTAAGAGCATAAACAGGCAGATTCTAAAGGGTAGCTTGAAGAAGATGGAGCTTACAAGGTTGCGACAACATAGAGCCTTTCCATCCAGCCAATTTTTTGTTGAACTTATCAATCAGATAATTTTAGAAAGAGTTTGGAGGAGTCAAACCAAGAAGGAGGCCCAAATAAGTAGAGGGGACCAGCTCAAGTTTACAGCCAATTATGTTAGCAATCCTCTGCTGGCTCAACAAGAGGGTGTTGATGAAGTAAATAGCAAATTTCTCCTAGTTAACTTGCTGGCCAGTAGCAAGGGAATAAGAGCTGAGAGCACTTTTGAAGGCAAAAGCTTCACTCACATAAGATTATCCCAATAATATAGTATCATCAACAAACTATTGATGAGTGTAGAACAAATTAGCTAAAGAGGGTTGCAAACCTTTGATGATCCTATTCTCCTTCAACTTTGGAACCAATCTACTCAAACATTCAGCTAAAATAGTGAAAAGAATAGGCGAGATAGGATCTCCTTGCCTGAGACCCCTTGAAGATTTTAAAAATCTAGAAGGAGATCCATTAACAAGAATAGAAAAATTCAGCGTAGATATCAACTCTTTAGTGATTTTGATAAACTTCTCATCAAATCCAAAGGCTTCCATGATCCTAAAATGAACCTGCCATTCAACCCTGTCATAGGCTTTTGCCAAATCCAGCTTTATGAGGAATCCCTCTTTGTTTGCAACATTAAGAGAATGGATATTCTCATGCATAATAATTATAGAGTCCAAAATCTGCCTACCCAGGACAAATCCTTTTTTCTCCTTAGAGATAACAAGGGGAAGAACAACCAGCAATCTAGAAGTTAGGACTTTTGAGATTATCTTGTAAAAAGACTTAAATAGACTTATTGGCCTAAACTTACCCATAGAATCAGCTCCAGCCACCTTAGGAATTAGAGAAATGAAGGTAGAGTTGATTTCTTTAAGAATTCTTCTGGAGCGAAAGAATTCTCTGACAACAATGACCATATCAGCCCCACCAATGTGCCAATATTCCTGAAAGAAAAACATAGGGAATCCATCCGGGCCCAGTGCCTTATCCCCTTGGAAGGAGAATACAACTCTTTTAATTTCATCAACTCAGGAGATGGCAGATAAAATCCTATTCTAATTAGGTTCAATAATCTTAGGAATATTTTCAACCAAATCTTGCTTCTTAACAAGGTCAAGTTCATTAGCTATATCATCATCTTTGACAAGAGTTTTATCATTAACAATTAATCTGGAAATCTCCTTGTTGGTTTATGCTTCATTGATGTCATATGAAAGAATTTAGTATTTTTCTCACCATCCTCTAACCAAATTGCCCTGGATCTCTACCTCTAGTAAATTTCTTCTCTTGAAATAGTGTTGTGTAATTTGGCTAGAACCTTGGCTTCTTTAGCCTTGGGGACAATCTTATAACCATGTTTCTGAATAGAATTTTGAATCTATTCTAATTCCTCCTTGGGCTTCCTCTTAGATTCAAAAATATCCCAATAAACCTTTTTATTCCAAACCTTGATGTTATCTTTGATATTTCTTAACTTTTTAGCAACTTTGAACATTGTAGAACCATCCACAGTTATATTCCACCCTTTGGAAATGGAAACTTCCAAGGAAGGGTGTGAAATCCCTATTTTTTCAAACTGGAAGGGAAAGCAATGTTTGCCCTTAATAGAATCAGCAACAAAAGAAATAGGATAATGGTCTGATCCAATTCTATTAATAACAGATAGAGAACATCTATACTTAAGGACCCCGTCAAGAGTAATAAGAGATCTATCAAGCCTTACCTGAATAAGTTCTCCTCCATCCCTTCGATTGGAACAAGTGTAGGAAGCTCTAGAAAGTTCAACATCAATGAGGGCATTGGCATTGATAAAGTCCATAAGATCAATCCTGATATCTAGTTAAGCTTGGGTTCCACCAAATTTTTCAATCCCCTGCAAAGGAGTGTTGAAATATCCCATCAAAAGACAACTATCCTGGGAAAAAGTCCCTCTTTTCTTCTAGATTTTGTCCCAAAACTTACTCTGAGCAGCTTTAGAGTTGGGAGCATAAATGTTGGTAACCACCCAATCCTGTCCTTCAGTAATGCATTTGACTCTCATAGAAATGATATTACCATCTTCATCAATTAGGTCTCCATCAATAGTTTTCTTATTCCAAAATATGACAACCCCACTAGACACTCCATAAGAACTACTACCACATACACCCCCAAGTTTAAAGAATTTTAATTTTTCAACTTTTTCCTTACTCATTTTACTTTCTTGAACCAGGATAATGCCCAGCTTATGATCTCTGATAAAATTTCTAAGCACATCCTACTTATGGAGACCATTTAGGCCTCTAATGTTCCAAGAGGTTACGTTTATTTGGAAACCTGGGAGAAGGATTCCTGAATGGTTCACTGCCTTCCATCAGCTATATTTTGTTTTCTCTCCTAGTCCCTATGCCACTTCATAGTTGTGCGCCCCTGTGGAGATTTGGAAAGACAAATATCTACCTTAGACCTGATTCTAGTTTTAACCCCATTAGTACACCCTATTTTCTTGTTTTTCTTTTTTCCCACTTCTATTAACTCTTCATCTTCTTCATCTTTATATGCAGACTTCTTACTATTCCAAGGTTCTCCTTTTCATTGAGATGAGGTGGGCAAATCAGTCCCAAAGTTCTGGAATAGAGAGTTAAGGTTAACCTGGGGTGATCTAAATTGGGTCTTTTCTTCAATGATTACATCTGAAACTTTAGAGTCCTTTGAACACACTTTATTACTGTAGACGTATAAAAATGACCACTTTCTTAAGTGAATATTTAATATTCATTTTATTCTCATTCTTCTATTTAATTAAATCTAATTTAATTATAGCATTCACATTCATCTATTTGATTAAATAAGCTATTTAATTTAATTAATTAAATTCACTTAGGCCTTTCATATCATTTAATTAAAATAAATCACTTTATTTAATTAAATCCTCCTTCTACTCTTTTTAATTAATTTCACATTTAATTAAATTGTTCACTTCAAATAAATAAATCTAATTTATTTAAATCCCCCACTTGCATCTATTTTGTTGAAATAAAGCAATTTATTTTAATTAAAATTACCCCCCATCCACTTGCATTTTCCTACATCTCCTACTTGCCTCTCTAAACCCCTTTCTAGATTCTTCTAATCCCTTCTAAACTAGCCTAACCCATCTACTAAATATTGTCACGTCTCTAAGCAAAGGGAAGTCACTTCTCAAACACTCAAAGTCTTTGAAAACCATTAAAGGCTTTATGTCTCCAACAAGTTAACCTTGAAAGTCTTCCAAACCATTAATGGTTAACTCAACCTTCTTGCATGATTAGAGACTTTCTCTCTAACTCAACCCTCATCTAACCCAAGGGTCTCATCAATCATTGATGGCTTTAACCTTGGTTATCTTTTTAACCCTTGCACAAGAGTTTATCCTTTGGATAAAAGCTTTATCCAATGGATAATCTTAACCTAACCTTAACCATTACCTCTTAAAGTAACCATAAGGTCTTCTCAAGCAGTCTTATGTTGGCAATTGTCACCATTTCATTGGTGAGAATTGTAAACATGGATTGATAACTTTCAATCCTGACCCTTGATAGGATCATCCAATCTTGACCCTTCATTGCCCTATTTTCCCTATAAATAGAGTCATTCTTGTATCATTCAATGATCCAAGTTTTATGCATCTAATATATACTCATTTTTATCAAGAATTTTAGTCTCTCTTTGAATAGAAATAATCTAATAAGCATTTTAGAAGTATTTCTCTTTATCACAATAATCATATTAAGCTAGTGTATCATGTTAGGATAGTTCTTTTACTAATCCTTTCATCTTATCATCATATACATGCTAGTTTAATTCATATTTATTAATATCATGCACATTTAGGATTGCATTCATGTTAGATTGATCAAAGCATCCCTCATTCTAATGATTGTCATCCCTAAGTCAATTTTCTCAGTGATCTGAGAGCAAAGGCATTGGCTTGAGGGGTCTTGTGAGATAGAGCACAATGGAACATCCCTTGGGAAGTTGATATATTCCATATAGCTCCATAACTTGTACCAAGAGTCTCATTGGTGTGTGGACTAGTCTTGAATTCATAATATTTGTTTCATTGCACCACTTTTCCCGCATACATTTCTAGCACCCACCATGGGGTATAATCCCATTTATCAAATTGTTTTTGATGCAAGACTAACTTTGCAGGTATGCGGAAAAATTGAATTAGCACGTGGATACCATTTTATAGCACATCTCGACTATTCTTTGGCACATCTTGTTGACTGTTCAGCACGTTCATACCATACCTTAGCGCATACCAACTTAACTGTAGTGCATAGCATTTTTGTTATTTCCTGTATGTCTCAGCACTTTAAAACATCAGTGTAGCACATTAAGATAACAATGTAGCACATCTGGGCTTTTTGTTGGTGCATCAGTTCCATTTTGTAGCACATAGGGTTTGTAGATTAGCGCATGACAAACATAGAAAGAAAAATAAAATTGTAACAGAGACAGAAAAGTAAAATTCTAACTAGCTTTTGTTGTAGGTAACTAGTGTTTGTTTGCAAGATCGGGAGATTTTTCTTTTACTAAGTTTAGTCTTGTGATTAAATTTTTATTTCTAACTTAATTAAGTTGGTTATTTAAAGTTTTCTTCATTTCCTCATTAGTAAAATTGAACTCAATTTCTTTTGGAGTACTTAAAAAGAACAACAAACAAAACCTTAACTTGCTTTCATAGGAAGAGAAAAACACTTCATTTTTGGGTTTTAAAAAGAACAAGACAAAACTTTATTTATGCAAAGTCTTAAAAAGAACCTCTCCATCCTTTGTTGTCTAAAAGGATGCATTACTTTTTCTTGCATAAGTTAAAGAACCTCACTTGTTTTCGAGTTCTAGATAAAACAAAAGAGGGAAATTTTTCCCCTATCAAATTCATTTTTGTTGAGCATCTCGAAAAATTTTCTTTGTTGATGAGGATTTCATTACTTAGCTTAAAAAATCACCGATTTGGGAGTTAAAAAGAACACCATGATTTTTGGAGCAACATCTCCAAATAGAAGTTAACAAATCATTGCTTTGGAGGATAAAACATACTTTGTGTTTCTTGTCTCGAAAGTGGAAAGTATATTCTCTCCCCTTAACTGGGTGACCAAAAAGCCAAACCACTCTTAAAAGCATTCTTTACTTCAAGCATTTTAAATCCTTTAGCAAGACTGCCCTCTCAAGTTTCTCTTAGAGTGCCATTTAAATGGTCGGTGAGAGGGGAATGACCTAAGTGGGAAATGACTTTATCGTCAAGTGTTCCAACCCACTATAATCAAAAGTGGAGGGTGACAAAAGTCCCTTTCAATGGTCTCGTGCAACGATTAGCCTTCCCCCAGTATCTTTACAATACATAAAGCCTTTATTCTAAAGGTTGGGAAGCCTTCTAAGGGAGTTTATCACTGATAGCTAAACATGAAGCTTGATTACAAACCTTAGAAATAAAAACCTAAAGCCGAGTTAGTGTCCAGACATATTCAATATCATAGTGCAAGGGTGGGGAAGAATCTTCCCCCAAGATTACTCACCATATATCTCCCAAGATTATTCACACTAGGTTAATTTCTAGCAAAAGGCAAAAAATGGGTGCTCCTAGGGGGTGATGCAGTTGTTTGAGCTGACGGAGTATCGAGACTAGTGGGCTATTGTTGATAAACCTTGAATAAAGAGTCTGCCTGAATTGTATTATTTTTATCCAAACCAGTGAAAACATTGGGGATTTGAACACATTATCGTAGAACATACACTCTTTGTTTAGAATAGGCAAAAATGGTTGTCTTTTTCGTGCTTTATTTACATTTTATACTTCAGAAAATCATCCATCAAAGTTGAAAAAGTGTTAAAGTTTCCAGAAAAACCCAAAAACAAAACAAAGAAGAGCAGTTTAGTGCATAGGAGCAACATCCTAGCACATCTGAAGCAAACTTTAGCGCATCTGAAGAAAAATTTAGCGCATCAAAGCTACAATGTAGCACATTCATTCTGAAAACTAGTGCATAACCATCTGAACATTTGGAAATTTACCACTAGCGCTCTTAGGCACCATATTAGTGCATTGAAACATTAGCCTAGAGCATTGGGGGCAAATTGTGGCACTTTGAGTCTAAAATTTAACGCATACTCCAGACATATTAGCGCATAACCATTCCTAACATAGTAGAAGTCAAAACTCTAGTTTAGCACGTTGCCCAGGCAGCTTAGCGCATTGGTGGTTTTAAACAGTGTGCCTAAGTCAAACTTTAGCGCATCCAATTTCTATCTTAGTGCATAAGTAAAACTATGAAAAACAAAGAGCAAAACTGAACATTCTTGAAAAATTTTAACATCAATTTTAAACACCCTTTGGATCTTCAATCAACCTCATCAAGCAAAACTTAAGTCATGAACATCAAAAACTATTCCAAACAATCAAACAAGTCATTCTTAGAACAAAGGTTGTCAAAAATCTAAAACTAGCTAAGGATAACACTTTCTCCTATCAAAATTGGGTAACATCATCACATTGATCAAAAGGCTCACCAACTAAACGGATTCCATCATCAAAACATACCTAGTTTAAACCTAAGTTGTCAAATCGAGTTTCCATATTGGGAAGGCTCTTATTCCATATCATTTGACACACTTTTTCGTGAGGGGGCATCTAAACCTTCATTTGATAAAAGCAGGCTTAAGTTTTCAAACCAAGTATCATAATCCAACCAAATCAAAGGAAGCCATTGATCACCTATGTATGACCACTCCTCATATTTTGAGAAGAAAAAGTCTTCATCACAACACTAAGTTGAAGAAACAACAACCTAATTCTCGGAAACTTGCTAAACAGAATAGATTTCTCTACATCAATCACCTACTCTTCAAATCTCATCGCACATTTCTCCGTCATATGTGCTATATCTTCAAGACAAGTCAAATGAATTTAATGAAGAGCCATTGAGAAGTAGAGCCTTTTGCCAAAAATCAGCATTCAGCCAATGGTTAAATCGTGGAGGAAAGATCAATCCATCTTTCTTCCCGGAAGTTTGCATCACTTATAACATACCTCGATTTGAACCACCAACCCCCGAACAACATGAAGAAGAGGAATTCATCCCCTTTGTCATAGAAAGTTTCTATTAGATGCCCATTGTCACTCACTCTCAATGAAACAAGCAAAGAGAACCACAACCAAAGTCCAGTATGGGTCGAAGACTATCAAATCCTTTCGAATATCCAAATCTAGAGGACACGAAGATTACTGAGGAGGTCCTCCAAGAATGTCAAGAAAGCACCTCATTTCAAAAACTTATGGAAAGACTCATAGAAGTTGACAAAGAAAAATAAATGTTCATGCTAACAAGCAAAGGAGTTAGGATTCTAGAAGAATTCGACACTGAAATATTTAGGACAAGGTCTCGAAATTATACTTATCAAGAACAACAAAGAGAAGAGGAAATATGTGAACCTAAACAAAACATACTTGAACAACATAAGATACCAAAACACATTCATGCCCAAAATATACCAGAACCTTTCCCTCGGTAAACAAATGTGCCCATGGTTGCTCTCACACAACAAATGTAAATGCTACAAAGACAAATGCAGGACATGCAACAAGGGACAACAGTACGGTATTCCTTAAATGAAATTTGTCCTTACCCCTTTGACAGGAGATTGAACATGATATGTTTTCCCTCAAATTTTGACATACCCAAATATGACAAATATGATGGTAAGAGTGATCCTCGTGATCATGTTCAGGATTTTTGTACCATGAGCCTGGAGTTTGCTCATGATGACACCTATTTGATGAGGCTATTCCTAAGAAGCTTGGGAGGACAAACAATGGAGTTGTTATCCAAAATTTCACCTCCCGTCAGATCCTTTGATGAGTTGGTCAATAAATTTATCACTCAATACTCCTACAATATTCAACACACAATCACCATGCTAGATGTATGCAATACCAAACAGAAAAAAATGAAACATTCATGGTGTTTCTTCAATGTTGGAGATAGATGGTTTCAAGATATCCTCGAGATGTGCCTGAAAAGGAAAAGATAGAAATTTTCATCGAAAGTTTGAATAGTGAGATGAGTTACATACTCAAGCTCCAATGCATACCATCTTTTTCCAAGTTGATCAAAAATGGAATCCAAGTAGAGGAGGCATGTATTAAGAAAGGAGCATTGAAGTTCTTCAAAGAAGGAACTAATTCATCCATCTCTCATTTCAACAACCAAAACAACAACAACAACTTAGACAAATCCAGGATCTAGACCAGAAACAAGAACTCTGGTTATGAGGGAGGGACTGATACTAATGATGTAAAATCGAAACAACTAGTATTGGCTTTATCAGGTAATCCTCAGCCTCCCAAGAATCAAAAGGGTGCTCACCAAGGCACTAAAACTTATACACCAAATACCAATCTGGGAACTGCAAATGCAAACAACACCAACAATACCCAAAACAACAACACACATCAAGGACCTAATCCAAATTCAAGGGGTAACACCAACAATTTTCCAAATAAGAAGACAAAAAAATGCCCATCCAATATCACAGAGCACACAACAACTCCATGCACAATCCTTTTCAAACATCATCTTCCTTTCTGAGGAAAAAAGCACTCTCAGAAAATGAAAAAGGTTTCTTTTCTCTTCTACCAATTAAGTCACCACTCCATTGTATTTATAACATTTTCACACTTCATTTGGTGATGCTCATTCACGTGAAAAATCATCATTTTGGTGTTTTTCAACATGACTGTAGACTCTAAAAGTCATGCCTATCAAATCCACTGCATCCTTCTAAGGCTCATCTATTGTGAATGATTTTGTTCTGATTTTATTCCTCCTTGATTGGACAAATTCTGCTTCAGAATCCCTGACCACATGCAACCTGAGCTCTTATTTCTTAGAGAAATCCGTGATCTCCCATCTCTAACTCAGAAGCTATCCAATCCTTTTATGCCTCTGAAACTGTCGTCATCGCTTGTCTAATCTACCTCAACTCAGGAGAAACCTTCAAACTAGTTCCTCAAGAATGAGTCAACATCCAAGCCTTAAAATTTTAGGTTGTGAGCTAGTGACCAAATAGTTTGTGGTTAAGTTTTATGGTTATTTCCATCTCACGAGGTAAAATGTTTGAAGATGTGATCAAGCCACGAGTTGACGATAAGTTGGTTTCGGTTTACATCGCGAGGTCTCTAGCTTTTTGGGTGTTAGCATTTTATGCTACCGAGCTGGAGATTGTTAGTGAAATTGATTTGGTCATGATGGCTTGAGTTGGTCTGATGTCATACATTATAGCCGCGAGAGTTAGCAAGTAACTCATTTCATACTATTGTCACTAGCTCTCATGTTTGTTTAATGTTAGCATTTTTAGGTCACGAGCTAGCGAGTAGATAGTTTGTGGTTAGGTTTAATGGTTATTGCCAGCTCACGAAGTTAAATGTCTGAACACCTAATCAAGCCGCGAGCTTGCAAGTGAAGTGCTAGTGGTTAAGAGATAAACAATTTTATGTTGGCGAGTACGCGACAAGGGTTAAAGTTACCACTATCTCCAAGTCGCTGTGGTGACGAGGACTTAACATTTTGTGGTCGAGAATTGGTGAGTGGCAGTTCAATTTCCCTCAGTCTCTAGATCTCGAGGTTATGAAGGCTTAGCATTTTCAACTTGCGAGTTGGAGATAGAGATTCATAAGGGCTTGTCACTAGGTCGCAAGATTTTCTAATGGGTAGTCTTCCAGGTATATAGTTGACGACTGTGTGCCACGTGTTTTAATGACTTAAAGTTAATATCTTGAAATCGCCAATATTTTTTTTTATGGTTTGAAAATAGCTTGAAACCGCTAATATTTTATTTTTATGGTTTGAAAATAGGTTGAAATCGCCAATAATTTTTTTAATGGTTTGAAAATAGGTTGAAATTGCCAATGCAAATATTTTTTTGGTTTTAAAAACATTATCGCCCATGCAAATTTTTTTTGGGTTTTAAAAACATTACAATTCGCCAGGATTTTTCACAAACTTAGAGCGATCACAGCTAATTCACCAATGGAGATTATTATTTTTCTCTGTAAACCACAAAAATTCGCCAGTAAAATTAAAATTTTCCTTGGGAATTATACAGCTTTTGCCAAGTTTTTACACCTTGTCCAAGGGGGGGTTTCTTAAAGTTTTCCCTAGTAAAAGTAAATTAGATTTAGTAGGTGGGGCGTGTATTTTGCTCCTCTCACTTTTAACCCTAGCAAACATCATTATTGGGGGATGAATCAATTAAACAACGCATTCAACACAATCAAAATTTAAAAATGTGATCAACTCTAAAAACAATTATCAAATCAACCAAATTTTTCAAAATACTTGATTCATCTCCCGAGGGGACCTCATCAATATCATTCATCAAATTTGGGGCACGACATCGACACACGACATCACACCGATCAAATTTTTGGCAACATATCAATTTTCTTTGAATCAACATGTGCACACACGTCACTTCAAAGAGGGGCAAAATGTAGACGTATAAAAATGACCACTTTCCTAAGTGAATATTTAATATTCATTTTATTCTCATTCATCTATTTAATTAAATCTAATTTAATTAAAGCATTCACATTCATCTATTTGATTAAATAAGTTATTTAATTTATTTAATTAAATTCACTTAGGCCTTTCATATCATTTAATTAAAATAAATCACTTTATTTAATTAAATCCTCCTTCCACTCCTTTTAATTAAATTCACATTTAATTAAATTGCTCACTTCAAATAAATAAATCTAATTTATTTAAATCCCCCACTTGCATCTATTTTGTTGATATACATGCTAGTTTAATTCATATTTGTTAATATCATGCACATTTAGGATTGCATTCATGTTAGATTGATCAAAGCATCCCTCATTCTCATGATTGTCATTCCTAAGTCACTTTTCTTATTGATCTGAGAGCAAAGGCATTGGCTTGAGGGGTCTTGTGAGATAGAGCACAATGGAACATCCCTTGGGAAGTTGAGCTATTCCATATAGCTCCATAACTTGCACCAAGAGTCCCATTGGTGTGTGGACTAGTCTTGAATTTGTAATATTTGTTTCATCGCACCACTTTTCCAACATACAATTACATTCATGTTATGTATCTTTTGGAATCTCATATTGTGATTCATTTGTGTCTCCAATCTCACCGTCTTCAATAATTTATTCTATTATTATATTTTCATCTTTTTGAGTTTGTAAAGCTTCAAAGCCATTGCTTGTTTTAACTTCAAATACATTCTCTTCATCCTTTTTTATTTCCTTCAGAGGAATCTCCTTGGAAGGACTAGCTTTCCTTTCATCCCTTGTTATATCTTTTGTGTTACTAGGGAGTTCATTTCCTCCTTCTGATCTACCCTCCTCATTTTTGTTTAGCTTCTCTTTCTAGATCTGTTTGACATGATTATTGTTCTTCTGAGCATTCTTTGGGTTACTAGGACAAGCCTTTGCCCAATGTCCAGCTTTCTTAACTAGCTTGTTCCCACTTACCTAGCTTGGAATTTATTTCTATAGAGCTAGGAAGGTTCGTGTTCTATGAGATATTAATGTATATCCTCGCATACACCAGTCTCTTTTGCGTTGTTGTCATAGAGTCTATAGCCACAAGCTCCCCAAAGGATTTAGCAATGCCTGAGAACATGTCCTCCAACTAAATTCAAGCGGCAAACTCGAAAACCACCCCTAGACTGGGGCAGATTCAAAAAAGGAATCATTGAGCTCCATTTTTGGAGACCATTTTCTTAAAGATAAAGAAGACCTCCCAAGCATCCAGGGTCCTCCACTCAAAGCCATTTCCAAGTATTCACCACAGGAGAAGGAAAAGACAAAAAAAACCCTTGATGGGGCTAAAACATCAACCTGTCCTTTCACCCTCCATTTATCTTCATAAAAGACCTAACAACTTCAATATTAGGTCTGGGTCCAACAAATTTCCCCACCAGAGAAAATGCCATTAGAGAAATACTGTGATCTATGACCACGTATGGTACTACAATAGCTAATCTTCCTACCTTTCTATCAGAAATATCTTCCACAGAGGGAAAGGTAGATTTACCAGCAGGCTTGTTTGCAAATAAAATATTCTAGAGTTTGACCACCTTGTCTTCAATCATCTTTTCCAGCTCAACATTCAAGTTCTCGTGACCAGCTTTGAAGAATCTTTAGTATTTTTAAAGTCAAGAGGAGGGTCCCAATGTCGTGGGTCCCCATCCTTTCAAACATCCTCATCATCCCCCATGGATCTGAAAGAGACAAGTTGTCCTTAAGCTACAGAGGCAACATAACCAGAGGAACCAATCACACTATTCCCTCCATTCATAGAATTCAAATTTCCCTCCAGCCGCGCTATTCCCTCCATTCACAGAATTCAAATTTACCTCCAACCATGCCATTCCCTCCATGTAAATTTGTGATTTTTTATCTTGATGACATTATGATTTTTAGTAGGGTAACGGAGGATCATATCACACATTTGGATCAGGTCTTGAGGAAGCTACATCAAGAAAAGTTGATGATCAACTTAGACAAGTGTGAGTTCTTCAAAATTGAACTAGTATATCTTGGTTTTGTAGTTTCTAAAGGTTGGTTGAAAATGGATCCAAAAAAAGGTAGATGCAATAGTTAATTGGCCTACTCCTAAATCAATAGGAGATGTGATAATTTTTCATGGGTTAGCTTCATTCTATAGGAAGTTTATTAAAGGGTTTAGCCATGTATGTGCACCTATATTGAACACCAACAAAGGAGGAATGAAATGTCAGTTTAAGTGGACTAGTGCAGTAGATAAGGGGTTTGAGTTGTTGAAACAAAAAGTAGTAGGACTACCTTATCCTAGGCTCCCTGATTTCAATCAGCTCTTTACAGTGGAGTGTGATGCTAGCAAGTTGGCAATAGGGGCAGTTTTGAGCCAAGAAGGTCATCCGGTAGCATTTTTCTCTGAGAAGCTCAATAACGAAAAACAAAAGTATTCTACCTATGACCTAGTTTTGTATGCCATGGTATAATCCCTTAAGAAATGGTGACATTATCTACTTCCAAAGGAATTCATAGTTTATACGGAAAACCATGCACTTAGCTTCTTGAATGGACAGGAGAAGTTACATCAAAGACACATCAAATGGGTTGAGCACTTGTAGGCCTATACCTTTTCAATCAAACACAAGAAAGGAGTCACCAATAAGGTAGTAGATGCCTTAAGTAGAAGAGTTCTTACCATCCAAGAGGTGTAGCTCCAAAGTGTGGGATTAAGTGATCTCAAAGACCTATACGAAGGTGACAAGGATTTTGGTGAATCATATGATGTTTGCACCAAGTTTACTAATGTTTGTCATGTTGCATATTCTTATTTCATGTTGTAGGAAGGCCTTTTGTTTAAAGGACACTTACTTTGCATACCTCAGTGCTCTATGAGAGACAATATCATCAACAAGAAGCATCGAGGCAACTTAGGAGGACATTTTGGTCTTGACAAGACCTTAGAGGAGGTTGGATGGCTTTATCATTGGCCTAAAATTTAGTCAGATGTTAGAAGGTTTGTGGAGCAATGTCCTATATGTCAGAGAGCTAAGGGAACCTCCAACAATGCAATTTTATATCAACCATTGGCTATACCAACTAGACCTTGGGAATGTTTGAGCATGGACTTTGTACTTGGTTTGCCTAGGACTCCAAGAGGGTACGACAGTGTTTTTGTCATAGTGGAGAGATTCAGCAAGATGACACACTTTGTGCCTTGGAAATGCACAAATGATGCCTCTTACATAGCAGGGCTATTCTTCAAGGAAGTTGTGAGAATTCATGGCTCACCGCTTAGAATTGTGAGTGACAGACACTAAATTTGTAAGTCACTTTTGGTGAACCTTATGGAAGAAACTAGGCATAAAACTTTCCTTTTCATCAACATACTATCCATAATCAGATGGTCAAACTAAAGTGGTTAACAGATCATTAGGTAACTTATTGAGATGTCTCACCAAACAACATGGACAAGCTTGGGATCTAGTATTGGGTCAAGTAGAGTATGTCTGCAATGACTCAGTTAATAGAAGCATAGGCTGGAGACCCTTTGAAATTGTTTATGGATGTCATCCTAGGGGTATCTTGGAACTTAGAGACCTCAGTCCTATGGACCATAGAAGTGCACAAGGGGAAAACTTTGCAGAGAATATAAAAGAGATACATGAGCAGGTCAAGAAGACATTGCAGCAGCACAATGAGAAGTACAAGGCACTAGTAGATAAGAAAAGAAGACAAGTACACTATAAGGTTGGTGATCTAGTGTTGGCCTACTTGAGGAAGGAGAGGCAACCCAAGGGACAACCTAGCAAGTTATGCATGAAGAAGATTGGACCTCTTAAGGTGATGCATAAATTTGGCAATAATGCATATGAGTTAGAGTTACCTCCACACTTAGGCATATCCTCAATCTTCAATGTATGTGATTTGTATTCATACAAAGGGTCTCAAACAACTACAAATCAAGAAGAACCTACTGCTATAGAAGATGTAGTTTGGTTACAAGATTTTCATCCAAGCCAACTGGTCACATTGGACTGCATTTTCGATTCTAAGGTTGTGAAAAAGACTAGGAGAGGAGTCTATAAAGACTATCTAATCAAATTGGCAAGGCTACCAGAGTCAGAAGCTACATGGATGTCAGAGAGAGACATCATACAACATGATACCACTGTCCAAGCTTTATCTAGTTCTTCTTACCCCTGGAGCATGGTGCAGGAGCACTTGATCAATTTTGTTGTGTAGGTTCCAAGAGGTTGGAATCATGTGATTTTGGTTTGTAATAAGGTCAATAGGATTTTGAATAAGTGCTTAGATGATGTAAGTACCCTACAATTTTATTGGATGCCCAATGTTGGCCTATGGGCTCTTAAGGGTGCCAAGTAGAGTACTTGGTAGAATAAATTGATTTTGAGTTAGAATAGGTTGGTTTGATGTATTTTAGGATGTTTTAAGGCTATTTGAACCTTTAGAAGTGACCTGGGTTTGATTTGGGCAAAATTTGCTCAACTATGTAAAAGTTGTAAAAAGTTGCAAAAGTTGCTCGTGGCAACTTTGCAACATTTGCATTTTCCAATCACCAATGGCTAGTTGGTTGTCTTTTTCAGTTAAAGAAATTTTTAACCAAACCAACGCCGATATAAGGCTTGGGACAACCAATGAGAATGTTGGTTGAATATTTGAATAAAAAAAGCAAGTTTAGCCTTTCAAAAAGTGTGTTTTCAGTGAGTTGAGTTGAGTTTCATTGACATTGTATAGTTTGTATGGACTTTTAAGCCTAGAACAAGGCATGAATTTTTAGAGGAGAGACATACCTTTCATTTCATGGTGTTTTGAGGTTTTGAAGTGTTATAGTTTGTAAGTTTTGTCATTTTTGTTGCAAGCGGGTCCTAAAGACCTTAAAACAAGGGTTTTGAAGACTCTATGGCTCATACCTAGCATTCCATGGTGGAACTCCATATTGAAACCTTGTGAAATGCTAGGAGGCCTTGTAAAGTATGCTTTCAAATTTTTTTTAAGACAAGGGAGGCTAAACTCCAGATTTTCCACCATACCCTAGGCTTGGCACGTTGAGTTGGCAAGCAATGGGGACCATGGACATCAGGCCCTAGATGGGTAAATCCATTGGGTGGATTTGATTCTAGGTTGGATTAGACATCCTCATGGATGTATAGACCTGATAAAATCATCAGAATCCTTGGCTATTTGGACTAGTGAAGGTATTTGAGCAAAACCCTATTTTGTAGGCTTAAAAGGAGGAATTAGGCCTAAAAAGGGTTAGGATGGATAGCGACCAAACCCCTATCCAATTCTATGATATTTTGGCATTATGTGAACCAGTATGAGGACATAATGACATTGTGTGTTGTCATTGATGTCTATATGATGAAGAGAAGAGAACCAGTATAACACTGTGAACTGACATTTGTGCCAAAGTGAAGCGATATGTCTGTTCAAGGTGAATCAACATATGGTTATGCCAACTGACACATGGAAGCATTGTACGACTACTGGTTGGTAGTCTCAACTTTAGGGTTTTTGGTTGAAGTGCTTCAAGCTCATGTGGCTCAACCAGTGACTTTGTGTGATGAGTTAGCATGGTAATGAAGAATAGATTGTGTTGCCACGTAAGCCTTGTGTGCGTAAAGGATCTTGCTTGAAGGAGATTGTTCCTATCTACCTCAGGAATGTGCAAAGTCTGTAAATGGTGATAACGTGTGATGAGTTATCAGCCGCCATGAAATTGATGGAAAACAAATGATGGAGAATGTCTTGAGATTCGATCAAGACTGTTGCATTTAATGCAGTGTGCTCAATGGTTAGGATTGAACCATTTGAATTCCTTAACCTAACAGGTTTAGGGTTTAGGGTGTATGCTACCGACCTATCTATTTTCCTATAAGGTTGATGTTGTGTTTCTTTCTAAGGTTGTTGGCAAAATTTTTGTGTGTGTATCCAAGAGAAGAGATACATGATTCTTGCTAGACTAGAGGAGAGAAGTGATACCTACAGAGTGTAAGTGTAGAAGGTGAAGAGGAGCTAAAGTGGATCTGCATTGGCATTGAGTGTTGTTACCAGATCATTGTAATACCTATTGATCTCTAACCACCTCAACAGTTGGAAAATCCCTTAATAGGGTAACTTTAACCAGCTTGCTGTAAATCCTTTAACAGGGTGACTCAAAACCATTGAGTTCTTGAAATCCTCTAACAAGGTAACCTTTAACAGGGTATTCTAGCCGTCCCTTAACCAGGTGATCCCTAACAAGATCAGTTCCTAATAGAACCTATTGTATTAGTCTTTAACCGGACAAGACTCCTAACAGAATGAACTTCTAAAGAGTTCAAAAACAAGCTTGTGGGTATTCATCCCCACCGTGGTTTTTCCTAGTTGGGTTTCCACATGAAAAATATGTGTGTCATATGTGATGTCTTCTTCATGTGATGCTATGTTGTTTTCTGTCAAGCGGTGAATCATGTTGATCTAGTTGTTTATATATATATCTTTGATGGTAGATTACCTGTTCATGCACTAGGGTGAAATGGAAATGAAGTGTTAGATTGTATGAGAAGATAAGTGTCAACCCGTTTATGCTTGTCTCAGTTATTCTGGATTTTGCCAGTTTTACTCTATTTAAAGATTGATGTTACAATTTGTCTGTCAATGCACAATGTCTGCTGACAAACCAGTTTAAGGTTGTGTTTTTGTCTATATTGATTCACCCCCCCCCTCTCTCAGTACTAGTTTGGTACTATCCTTTCATCATTGAGTTATCATGATATTGTATGAATCTTCAAAAAGGGTATCTAAAAAGATAAAGATTTCATACCGGTGTTCAGGACTTCGGGCAGATAAGTGCAAAATACCTCACCGGTAGGGCTAATTGGACTAGGTCTCCCAGTAGTCATAAAAAAACAAATTGGTCCTAAAGATTGAAACTGGTAAACACCAAAGTCCATAAACAAAGGGTTAGTGTTGTACAACTAAGGAAAATCATCCCTAAGTGTGTTGGTCATGTGTAATCAAGATCCTATGGTAGAGAGGGTTGGCTCTTGGTTAAAGTGTTGAGTAGGAAGGTCTCTAATAAGGAGTGTTCGACACTCACTAAACAAGAGGAGGTCACCTTAGTCTAAGGACCTTAGGAAGGTTAGTAAGGGTGGTCCCTACAACCTTTGGAAGGTTGGGATAGTGTAGAACCATTGGATGGTTCAAGAGACTGCCTAGGGAGACATCAAGAATAAGAAAGCCCGGTAGGAGTGAGCATCCTCTCTGCATCAGTAATCCTTTCATCTTCTTCCATCTTTAGGTTCTCATACCTCACTTGGTAACCATCAAGTTTAGTAATTTTAACAGTAGGGTCACCTTCATTTAGAGTCTCCATTTTATCCCATATAGCCTTTGCAGTTGATTTATCAGTTAGTCCCATTATTTGTTGATCAAAAAGTGCACACAAAAGGGCTTCTCTAGATCTACAATCATTCTCAAGCTCCCTATATAGGCATGTCAGAGGAGCATTGCCAGATGTCAGATTAAAAGCAGTAACACAATTCTCAGTGATCTCCCAAATTTTCTTTCGAAGACATCTCAGATGATTCTCTATCTGAATCTTCCATACCCTATAATTTGTTCTATCAAGCCTAGGAATTTCTCTCTGGAAAATAGCTGCAGATGTAATTAATGAACTTGATTTGTTAGTTGCCATAGGATCTTCCTCAATTGGTTAAGCTTCTGTAGAGAGGACCAATCTCTGATACCAATTGTTAGATATCTCAAATAACTAGAGGACAATTGAGAAGGGGGGGGTTGAATCAATTGCCAATAGATTACAAAACTTTAAGCATTCAAATCCTTATTACCGAAACACATAAACTCAATATTGGAATGCATAAACCAAATACTGTAATAACTGATATAGAAATTAAACATAAACATAAATCATAGAATAATTACCATCCATCCAGAACACATGACACCAAGATTTGTACGTGGAAAACCTGGTAAAGGGAAAAACCACGGTGGGAAGTCTACCCACAGTCAGATAATACTTTTGCAGTAAGAATTTGATTACAATAATGAGGGGCCTGTACATGCAGGAAGGCCAACAACCTAGAGCACACTGCTCATCACAAAAAGAGCCTCACTCACTACAAAATAAATCCAGACTACTATCTGGAAAGAAGAATGAACTGCAAAGATAACATCTCCTATGCCTAAGTATAGTTCAGTTAAGTTCAGTACCAGAGGTCTTAAGCCTCTCTTACCAACCCAATTTGGTCACCTATGATCAACCAAAACTCTTGCATATGATTACAACATTACTCGCAGACATATAATCTTATAACCATAATCTTATATTCCCATCATCTACAAAGAGATCTTACATCATATTTATACCAACCTAGGACCTAAACAATTAGGTCGGACACCTAAAAGATAATACAATGAATTCATAACATAAACCCACAATCTAATGATCAACCAAGTCGGCTTAGCCCAAAAACAATATAAACTAATCATTAAATCCTGTTGGTAACACATCAAGAATATCCTCCAATACATTACATAAACCGGTCCATAACCTTGATAACACTAGACCTAAAATAGGCTGCCATAAACCAAGTCCAATAACACCAATCAAAAAGAATGTGAATAAGATAACCAATATCATCTCAAAAGCCATCTAGAAGCCACATCAGCACCAGTTATCATGTGCATCAAAAGATCTTCAACAAAGCACTGTGGGTAGAACCCTTGCCGATGACCAAAAGACTTACTAGAACAAATGATAGTGTCTGAGTCATCAAATCTGAAACCAATTGATCATGATACACATCTCAATAGCATGAATGACATATCTAAATAAATTCCATAAACCAAATCATATTGTAGCATACTGGATCAATATCATTATCCAACCACTCTACCAGAACCAAACGAAAAGCAGTAAACAACCAAAACAGTCAGTGTGGCCATCAATGACAAAACATCAATGCAACACATAATCAATTCCTCTAAATTGCAACATATAATCAACTCCTCCATATTTCCAACATAATTTGTTATTGATTTTTGAATAATATATTGGGTTGCTAAAAGGGTTTTCCCCACGTAAATCATTGTGTTGTGGTATGCATGTTATTATATCCATTTCTATTTTTTCTATAACTGTTGTAATGAATTGTAAAATTTTTTACATTATCCTCCTCTCAGGGTTAGTATAGGAAGTTTCTTTGCTACTCAACTTACACCAATGGGTTATACAAAGGGGTGAGAATGAATTTGTAGCCCAATCCATATCATGTTATGTCTAGTGAAGTCCTGAAGCTTAGGTGATACCAATATAGGGGTGCAAGGATGGTTTGAAGGGCTTAAATAACCTACTCAGCCCACACTTGTGATAGAGTGGTGTTCAGGATGTGCCTCACATACCCTTGTGGAATTTAAAGGACTCCCCTAACTTTCCTTTAAAAACATAGATAAAAGACTTCACCCACTACTACATTGGTACAGTGGATGTAGATCATAACCCAAAGTTACAAACAGTATACTTAATTGGATTGAGATAGAAATCTCTTGGTTGGGTTTATCTAGCCTCCTTGAGAGAGAGTGGAGGGAAATAGATATTTATAAGCCTGGATCTCTAGCTATCCACCCTTGGTGGTATTAGTTCTTGCATTGTGAGCCTAGTGTAGTAGATATTCTATCTTGTCTAGTATAGGTTGTAAGCATTTTTTGGGTGTCTTCTTGTTCATATCTAGTATGTATCTTTCATCAATCTAATCTAAGTCATCTCTTATCTTCTTGTTTTCTATCTTCATTCCTTTTTAAATCTCAATCAATCTAGTCTGTCATCTCCATCCTTCAGTGGGATCACCCTATCTTTCAATGGGTTTGCCTTTCCTAGTCAATGCATCCTTTGGTGGGATCACCTTATCTTTCAATGGAATCGTCTTTTCTAGTCATGTCCATCTTTCAATGAGACTGGCATATCTTTTGGTGAATCTATTTATCTCTTAGCAGTCTTATTTTGATAAGATCTCCCTTTATTTTCACAAGATCACCCTATCTATTGGAAGACACACCCCCATCCACAAATTTAAAGAAATAATCCTTCATCCCCAAGTAGTACTCATTCTTCTTAATCCAAAACCCCAATTAGATTTTTTTTCCTACATCTCCTCAGCTAAACGTCATTTTTATCATCCCTCATTATCTTTCCATCTTCTTCAGAGTCAATCCTCATCAAAATTTGAGCTTAAGCCACATCCTAGTCTGAGTTTAATTTCCATCCTAGTTTGAGCTTATTGTTAATACTCATTTGAGCTTTAGTATTTTATCCATCTTCATCCCTATCTAACTCATCAACTAATCATCATGTCACAATCTCATTATAATGAGTTTTTCCATCCTTCATTTTCTTCCACTTCACCCCATACCGATGATGATGAGAGTCTTGTTAATTGATACAAGTATGAAATTGAAAACTTTGGTGCAATCATCCTTAGAAAACTTTCACCAAGCATTAGATTTAAATTTCAATCATCCATCCTAGCTACCCACCATTCCTCCATGCATATCCACTCATAATCCTTATCACACCTTTGACAAGGGAAATTCATTATGTCACCCATCCATATCTCCCTCTTATATTACACCCACATATCCCCCATATATAACATTAATACCTCCATCTTTTTATTACACTGCTATCCTCTTCACCTAGTCGAACCCCACAATCTCATTGTCCCCCAATCCATAATCCTAGTCCTCCAATCCACCACCATAATATCCCCATTATTATTAATATACCATCCATCCTATCTCACTCCAACATCATCCACTCTATCATATCTCAATCCACCATATTCCACTCATTCTTATCTTAATCCATTATATATTCTATCATAATTCAATTCTCCATCCAATCGTAATCCTCCATCCTATCTCACTCAACCACAATCCAATCCTAATAATCTATCCTATCTTAATCCACCATCTACTCCTACTTTAATCCACCATCTTCCACTCCATCATAATTTAATCCTCTAGCCTATCTCACACCATCTTCTAATCCATCCTATCTTAATTTGTCATCTTCTATTTCCTCCTACATTCTCATGATGTTCATTCCACAGTCAACCCACATTTCTCAACCCACTTCCCATAGTATAACATAATCCACACCTCTTCCTCCACTCATCCATCATCCAAGTTCACAAGCCACTCCCATATCATCATATGCAACTATTTTCACCTCCCACCATCTATTCCTCTATGTGTCAATCAACTAGGTTCACAAACCACACTCACATCATCATATGTGGACTATTTTCACTTTCCACCATCTATGAATGCTAACATTCTACCTTAACTTCAAATTCACAATTCTATCACTCCAAACTTTCTCCAAGGACTAATCATATAAAACTTGTCACAAAATCCAACACCTAAAGTTGATGAGTCATGTCACCCCACTCCATCATGTGAGGCCACTATCGATGAGGTCCTTCTGCCTCCCACACCTATCATTACTCTTCCAGCTACTAAAACCATTGATACCTCCCCATATATTGGTGTCATCCAGCCACATATCCTCATCCTCCTACCATGATCCAAACCCAATGCATTGAACCTCTTAAATCCACCTTCCTTTCATCCATCCTAGTTGAATAACCTCACATCATTTCATCTGAAGAGTCTGCCCAACACTCCCCATCATGCCAAGATCTTGTTCCAAATAACGTGACACAAATCAAGATCCTACCATCTATCCTACTCCACCTCATGATACCTTATCTTCCCATCATCTAAATCGAGATCATATCATACCACCTACTACATCTCATGATATCTTATCACCCCCTCATCCATGTAAAAATCCTACCATACCATCTACTCCATTTCATGATCCTTTATCACCTCACATTCAACATATACAACCACCATCACTCTATCCCCTTGGTTTTCTTACATTCATCCATGTTGGTTCATTTGCAATAGAAGAAAACCTCATATTTGCCACCCATCCTCCATCTAAAAATTGACTCACATCTTATTACCTAAAGAATAAGTATCCTATTTTAGATAAAATAATCAAAAAAATAAACTATCAAGGTAAAGGCTTAGGCCTACATGAGTAAGGTACCTTAGATCCCATCCATGTGAAAGAACATTCATAATCTCACGGTCTTGATTACATATCCTAGGGAACATTGTCCAAACATGTTGGTACAACTAATGCAAAACCAAAGTATACATCAAACCCACCATCACATCTCCCCATTGTTCCTCCAAACCATTTATCTTCATCCTCTTCCATCATATCAATTCAAAACAACCATCTATCTTCCTCCATCCTTTAAATCCATTTTGGGTCCTTATATCCCAAAATCCACCAACATATATCCCCCACATACTAAATCCATTTTGGGCTCTTACATCCCCAAATTCCATCGACCATCTTACCATAGTCATCCCCTCATACATCAATCCCATATCTCTACCACCCATTAGAAACATCTCACTCCTTTAATTATCGATCATGATCAACAAAGGTACATACTCATGCATCCTATCCAACATCCTACCTCCATCACTCCATTCATATTCCCTCCATGCCCTCTATCTTCTCACACTCATACCTTTAGTAATAAAATAAATTCAGATGCCAAATCAAAAATATATAAAGTTAAACATCCACAACAATCTAAAGATCCCCATGTCCCCTCAATGTGACATGCTTAAACAAAGCAAAATATGATCTAAAAATGCACTATATCCCAAAGGCCACAAAGGTCCACCAAAGCAAAACAAAAACAATATGGACCTCAAAGAAAAAATTAGCAATGCCTCCAAAATAAAAATCCCTAGTGGTATCCAGATTTTCTAATCCACAAGCTAAGCAATCCTCCTCTCCATCTCCTAAATCCATTTTGGGTGCCTATGTCGTAGAATTCTCTATCCTCACTTCTCCATTATCCCCATATATTCCATCATTTTCTCCTCCACTCATCCAACACCCCCCACAATGTGTGCCAATGATGGTCCTAGAAACATCCCCCCATCACATTCAATTTACATCATTCTATCTAAACACTTTCTAGCATCACATCCCTTACACCACATATATTCCCCATTAAAACCATCTAACCCATGCCTTTTCATAATTTACTCATCCTAATAAGGTTGTACCAACATACAATGATCGCTACACATGGGCTCCTATTACCTTGATATGGAACTTGATGCTTGAGTCCTCCATCCATCCCCCTTATCACCTATCTTCCAAATCCATTTATACACATCCATCACCATCCATAAAATTCCTCCCAAAAATATTTAAAATTATATAAAAAAGAGAAATATTTGTCCAATGGTTAAAACTTGTCAAATAGGCACCTTGGACAAGTACCATGATGAAAACCTAACAAATATGCATCATGTGTAGTCCTTTTGTCCATATATTCTCCAAAATTGGGAGCAAGTTCTTCTAGCTATCCATCCATAACTTTCTCCATCCATCCTACCTACCATACCTAACATATCCTATACCTTCCACTTCCTCCATTACCCTTTAGAAAATGATAAAACTAAAGGCCACCATGTATACATGATTTGGACACCTCTTCGCATCCATTTATCTATCATAATTATCTTCCATCTAACCTCCTATCCACCAATCCTTCATCCCATCCATATAATCCTTCCACATACCTTCACATTCCTTATCAACTCATCATCCTATCTTCCATCTATCTCCCTCATCCTCTTGTCATCTTATCAATTTCATCCCAATGCCTCATCATTCATGACATATCGAAAGTGGGGGCATCTTTTCCCTTATGATATAGTCCTTGGAGACCCTTTCACACCCATCATAGATCCACTAATCCCACCTTCCATTATCCTTTCATCTCCCAATTCCTCTATCCCTTCATCCATAATCCTTCCATCTCCCAATCCTTATCTTGTAATGCTTCCATATCTAACGTCCTTTTTTTAATTATCCTTCATCCTTCCATCTCTTCTATCATATCATTCCATCACATCATAAATCCATAGTTATTGGTATCTAGCTCTAGGCTACCCTCATACAATCCAATACCATCCATCCACCCAATCTATATGCTCCTTCCAAATCCCCCATCACATACAAATCCTATCCATCTCCTCTATCTATCCAGCATCAAATACCAATCAAATTACCCAATCACATCCTTAGTCAAGTTCCTAGCACTACTACAATCCTTGATCACAAACCAACCATCATCCAGATGCATTCCCTCTAATCCTTTTGTTGTTTTGGGATCTATCATTCCCACATCAACAACACCCAATCAAACTATCGATCTGATCCTTGTGTTATTTTGGGATATATCATTCCCACACCAACAACACCCCATCAACCATCAATCCATCATATCCTTTTATCTTCATTAAGGCAACATCATGTTTGTCTTTTGGTCATCATCCATCACAATCTCAACCCCTTGTATAGATTGTACATATTGTAAATAGTTGCTTGTACACAGTGTCAGTTGTGTGTCTCCATATAGCATCATTTGTATATTTTAATCTTTTAGATCCCACCCTTAGTGTCAATTTGTCTTTATTTCATCAAGATTGTGTCCCTATCCAGCTAGTGCTTCAACAATCATCTTTTGTATCCTTGAGGTTTTGGGTGTCTCACTTGTCTCTTGTCATAGGATGTTGGCATTCTACACTCTAATGAGAATAGTTGATGTTGTCATTGATGGCAACCAACTGGAAACCAACCAGCAACAAGTTTCTACACATGCACCAACATCACGGATATTATACACCAGCATGCACCGACACCAATAGGCACTTTCACTGACATCTAGATTACACCAGAAATGAAGTATGTCGGCTCTCAGGCTGACATGCGATAAAGTTTTGTTTATGTGAATTGTTTTGTAAATGTAATTCACTATTCGTAAGCTAGCTTGGTATATTGTATAGACTCATATATGTATGAGATCTCATAGGTCATTTTGATGTAATGTAGTAATGGCAGAATGTAATTATTGTATGAGGTGATATAGTGGACAACGAAGGTTTTGGTTAAGGTATCTAACTGAGCTTAAACCGGTACTGAGCTAGGAATTTGAGATGCTATTTTGAGCAGTACATTGTATTAGATTTAATTATCCATATTGTAGTCAATGAGACTCTTTTCAGCAGTGTGCTCCAGGCAGTTGGCCTTCCTGCATGTGCAAGCCCTTGTTGTAAGTAGTATTTATTCACTGGCCAGTGAGTAAATATTGTGGGTCACAAATCCCACCAAGTTTTTTCCCACACTGGGTTTCCTTGATAAAATATCTTGTGTTATGGTGTGTTTCTATGTTGTCTCTGTTATTTTTGTTTAGTACATTAATTCTTGTTTACCCATAGATTGTTTTGGGTTGCAAAGTTATAAATAAGTTTAAATATTCAATCAACCAGTTAGACACTGATTCACCCCCCCATCTCAGTGTCTTTGGGACTGTCATTGAATCTAACAATTGCTATGAGAGCCTAGTCCTCTATTTGCAAAAGCCTAACAGCTTGAGGAAGATTCTGAAACCGATATAGATGGAGAACTTAAGAAAACACTTAGAAGGAGCTCTTGAAGATTTTGATGCAGAAAAATTGAAGAATATCAAACTTGAAGATGATCTGAGGACTACTAAGGAATTCATTAAAGGACTTCAGGAGAACCTAGTTATAGCACAAAATAAGAGAAAATAACTTCATGAGCAAATGCAAAAACATGATGATGAAAAGGAAACTCTTAGTGATATTGCAGATAAGTTGAAGCAATAGAACACTAATATGAGGAATGAAATGCAAGATATGACTATGAGGTTATGTAAGGATATTGAGGATAGGAAGAAGAATGAAGAAGACTTGACAAGGAGACTTAATGATGGAGGTAATGAAAATCTAAGACTCAGTCATGAAATTGATATGCTAAAGACAAATCTGATTCACATGCAACATGATAAAGATGAGCTTGTGAGACAAGTTGGAATTCTTGAAAATGAGTTGATCACTACAAATGAACACAAAGACAAACTCAAGATAAGTTCAGAAAGACTTGATGATATGCTGAAAAGACAAAAACCTGATGGAGATACAATTGGACTTGGATTTGAACATGGAGAAAGTTTCGGGACTACAAACAATCAAGATCACAGTAAACCGGTAAGACAACCTAATGCTTATAAATTCAATGGGAAATATTTCAATTGCAATAAATTTGGTCATAGAGCAAATTAGTGTAGATTAAGAAATAATCAAAATTCAAACTTACCCACCGGTCAATGTTCCAAATACAATAAAGTTGGTCACAATTCAGAAAATTGCATAATGAATGTGAAATGCTATGTTTGTGGTAGATTTGGGCATTTATCTAATCAATGCAGATCACAAACCGGTCAAGGATACGGAAAAGTTATTTAGAAGAATAATGTAACAAGATTGGGCATATTGCAAAATTTTGTAGAAGCAAGACTATACCGGCAAACAATAAAGCATCTAGTGTGAAGGCAAAAGAAAAGGTAAATGAAATAAAGGAAAAACTTTCAAAACAATGGATTAAGAAGGGAGATCAGAAAGTTGATGAATCTATCTCTGCACCGGTAGAACAGAGTAACCCTCCACTGGTAGGATGTTCTTCATCTAACTAAGGAATAATCCTTAGGGGGTATTGCAGCAAATTGAAAATCATGCATTTTACCCTTTGTTGATGAGAAGAAGACACATTTCTTCTTTATCGATAGATATGTTAAGCTTTCACTTAACCAACAAGCATTTAATGCAGTTTTAAAGAACCTTTTTGGCTATAAAGCATCGAAAAACCCTCATTTTGACTCACCAAGCATTCAAGCATTCAGAGAGCGCGAAAATGAGCAAGGGCATTCTAAGGTAAAGCAACGAAGTGATTTTCAGACATTCAGAGAATTTCAAGTTAAGAGGTATTTATCAAAATGGCAACTTCATCTTCTATTCCTAAGTTTATTGCAAAACCTATCATTGTTGAAAACATCAAATGCTCTAGACCTGTCTTTAAGATTATCTCCGAGATTGCAAAGTAGGATGATTCTATCAAAACTTTTTCAAAAATTTTGAAGCGTGTTGCATTTGCAGAAGACCCTAGAATCTACATCCATTGCAACATAGAAGACCTAGGGACTGAGGATTTGAAGAAAATGTTTAATGAGGTTATTATTGATGAACAAGGTGTGATTAAACCTAAACATAAGATTGTGGAAGACTTAGGTTTTGTATAAATACTAAACATTCCCAAATTTCCAAAGGAAGTTGTTCGACTTGTATTGAGCAGAGTCCATGCAGAGTTCATGTGGTTAAAGGCTGTTTGCAAGATAACCAAGGAAGCAATTAAGGCAGTTACTAGTTTACCCTCAACCGGTAGTAGACCTAATAAAACCAAGAAGATATCTAACAAGAGTGTGACAAGCTTAACCGGAGCCACATCTGATAGCAGATCACATAGAGTCAATGATGTTAAGGATATAAATATGAGATATGTTAATATGATACTTGGATATAAAGAAACACATGTTAATAGACTGAATTCGGTTTCTAGCCTTTGTATTCACAATGCTTGTGAGATGGTGAACAATAATGATAATATTGATGTTTGTGAATGGCTTAAAGATGAACTGATTGACAATTTGAAGAAGATTAAGAGAGATAAGAAACGTAATTTCCATTTTGGGAACCTACTAGTATGCTTAATGTTATACTTTACTAAAGAGATACCCGGTAGGAAAAAGGATATAGGAAGCTTTCACCGATATGGGCACTGACTGTTGGCATTGCACACTCTAATGGTAGTTAAAGGTGATTGAAGGTGTTGTCATTGATGGAAACCTTGCAATCTTATGGCACCGGCAGGCACCGGCACCAGCAGCCTCTACACCGGCAGATAGTTCACCGATAGTGACAATAATGTTTATTGGCACCCTAGCCGTCAAGATTTTGATTATTGTATTTAATTGTAATATCTTTTTATAAGCCGACATGGCATGTTATAATAAGACTCATATATAAGTATGAGATCTTGTAGATCATTTTTGAGAGATGCATGATAAAGGATAGATATGATGGATATGTAGAGCAAATATTAAGGCAAATTTTGTAGAAGGGTTTATGGTTATTGTATGAGCTTAAACCGGTATTGAACTTGGCATAGCAGATGTTGTTTTTTAGTAGTACATTATATTCGATTCCCATAATCCATTTTGTAAGTCAGTGAGACTTCCTTTTGTAATTGAGCAGTGAGCTCTAGGCAGTTGGCCTTCCTACATGTGTAGGCCCCTCTTGTAAGTAATATCCATTCATTGGCCAGTGAGTGAATATTGTGGGTCATAAATCCCACCGAGGTTTTTCCCACACCGAGTTTCCTCGTTAAACATCTTGTGTTATGGTGTGCTTTCTATGTTGTCTTTACTATTCTTATTTACTGCATTAATTCTTGTTTACCAGTACATTGTTTTGGAATGTAAATTATACTTAATAAGGTCAGAAATTTTGTACACCGGTTAGATACTGATTCACCCCCACTCTCAGTATCTTTGGGAATATCATCAATCTTAACAATTGGTATCAGATCCTGGTCCTCTATTTTCAAAAGCCTAAAAGCTTGAGGAAGATTCTAACACTAATACAGATGGAAAACTTGAGAAAGCAATTAGAAATAGCTATTGCAGACTTTGATGTAGAAAATTTGAAGAATATCAAACTTGAAGATGATCTAAGTGTGTAAGGGAAAAAGCGAGACTAGGCTAACATGTCCTAATCCTACCTTTTGACACACATTGTGGAATACGAAAGAGCCTAGAGGTATCACACAATTGGCTACTTCTTTTTGTGGAAGAGAGAGCCACAGGCTACCTATTAGGATTTCTATTCCTTTGTTGTAATTGAAAGATAAAATGATGCAAGTTCAATCCCTAACCCCAAAGTGCAAGTATGAACTAATAACAAGATTGCAGAATTGAACTTAAACTATGGAAAGTTGTAAACACAAGGACAAGACAAGAACGCAAATGCGTACCCAGAGTCAAAATTTGAGTGAAAATGTTCGAGACGGGGCCACGGGCGCCACTGTCCTGATTCTGCCCCTGAAACTGCTCCTAAAACTGCTGTCTTGCAACCTGGAAAGCTGTCCGAGCTGCCGAAAACTTGTTGTCTAACAGACGGACCAGGGCGCCCAGCGCCTTTGTCCCAAGGACTAGGGTGCCCAGCGCCCCTGTCCTGGCAGGACCAGGGCGCCCCACACCCCTATCCTGGTCTTCTGCTCTGAAACTTGGTGTATGGTTCGGTCTCCGTCTGCTTCTTTCGGATCTGCAACTTACGGCGTCGTCTGAATCCCTAAATCTGCACTTATATCTAAAAAGGTGTTTTGGGCAGCTATATAGGGTTTTGCCTTAGTCAAACCCCCGCTTTGGTGATTTCCACCTCCATGAATAGCCAAGTTGTATTGTAAAAGTAATGTGTGTGCAGACCTTGTGTGTGTACAAGATCCTAAAATGCAACAAACTAGAGCAACCTAGAAAGTAAACCCTAATTACTTGTAAATGATAATGTGAATGCTCCAAATCAAGATGCAAAGTGATCTAAAGCATGAATGCAAATGATATAATGAAGCTTATGCAAAGACATGAAAACAACATGAAATCATACCCAACCCCAAGGGAGGGGTACAAGCCAATCTTCTGTCGGTGATCCCCTATTGCTCTTCAATGTCTTCCAAGCCCTAAGTGGATGAATGAAATTGATGAATACTTGATGGATGAATGTTGAATGTTGCTGAAGTCTTCAAAGATCTACTCTTTTGCTGCATATGAGGTTCCTGAAACCAAAATTTGGATCCTTTCAAATGAAGAAAGAGAGCTCTTATGTATGAAACCCTAGGTCTTAATTCCAACTTTTGGCCGACCTAGAGATTGAATCTCCCACCAATTTCTTGGGGTTAAGCTTTATTTTATGATTGGATTGCACTCCTAAAATTTTGAGAAAAATGTCCAGGACCGTGTGCACTCCAGGCACCACGGTCCCGACAACTTTTCACCAAATTTTCAAGGCTGTCGGATATGATGATTTAAGAGCGAATCCCGAAGTTACAGATGATTTCGAGATGTTTTGACCCCCGAAATCAAGCCCCCAAGTTCAAAATAGGACCTAATTAGGGTTTTTGATTAAATGATGTATTGGAGGAATAAAATGAAAGGGGCACACTTTAATGAAAAGGGCCCGACTTTATGATGTGGAAGATGATGAAATAGAACCTTAGACCTAATTAATTTGATTAATTAAGTGCTAAAGGGGAAATGCAAAATGCACCAAGGCGGGTGCTAAACCAAGTGTGAAATTGTACTGCTTTAGAAAGTGCATACAATTTACAATGTTACATTTAGACCCCACTTTAGCGGTCATATGAGTACTACGTGCATATGCAAGATAAAGTACAGGAAAGTAAACATTATTTGAAAAAGGATATATCCATAAGTCCATCGAACGAAGCCCCCAGTGGTATCTACAGTACATAGTTAGGAACTGCACCCTACAAAACACATGTTAGATCACAAAATCACCTAATGCTTACTAAGGAAAGTGATGAAATTTGTGAGTATCTATATGCCCCCCTTGTTTCGGCTTGCTTATTAGGGAGGTGAAACAAGGTAGCATGTTTACTTACGAAAAATTGTGTGAGAGATTATTGATGATAGATGTTCACTAAAGAGGCTTCATCAGAGCACATTTTGGAACATCAAGGGAGTAAGGGAATGAAAATATGATTCCTACGCAACAAACGGTTTGAAAATCGCATCTCCCAAACTCAAGTTATGATGAAACGAGTGATAGAGGAGAATTAGGGTTTTGAAAGTAAAGGTAAAGGAATGAAAGTATATACCTCGAAAGTGACTATTGCATTTGTCACTTTGTTGATTTCTGAGTATTGTTCATTGCAGTGGAGCCCACATAGCCATCATCATGTCTTCACGATGACCGGAGCGTCCCACGAGGATAGAGATCATGCGACAGGCCGTGATCAGCAATGAGCCACTGGACGAGGTGAGTTGACTAAACTTTGACTTTGAGTTTCTACATTTCTGTTGACTCTAATTTTCTATGATCGAATGTGGGCCCTGGAATCTGACCCTGGGTCCCACCCAGGGTGCCCTGGTCCTTTCAAGGCACCATGGTCCCTGAAGGGCGCCATGGTCCTTTCAGGGCACCATGGTCCCTGTGGGGCGCCATGGTCCCAATCAGGACTTGGCAAGGGTTAGCTTTCGATGTTCGACAGTTTTCATTTTTGGCATAGATGATTGTGATGATTGAGTACTGATTACATTGATGTTTTTGTATCACAGGGTCTCCCGTACATGAGAGAGCACACTACGGGGCAGATTCTTCGCAGTCTGCAAGATCAGATTCTCCGGCTGACTTAGGCAGAGAAAGATACATTATCTATAGTAGGTCTATGGTCTGCGATTCTCATGCCGGCCATTTGATTCCATCCTACGATGCTGATGGCACTTATGGAGCGATGGGATCCTGACACATGTACATTCCAACTTCCAGTAGGGGAGATGACAGTGACACTTGAGGATGTGTACCGCATACTTCGCCTACCTATCAGAGGAGCTACCGTAACATATGCGACCAATGGGTCAGCAGAGGACCATCAGAGGGAGCAGGTATACTGCATAGGGAGAGTCATGCCAAGTGAGATGAGAGGTCGCATCATGGTCAGTTGGCTCTTACAGCCTACTGGAGAGGTGCCCCTCATGAGACGTCTTATGATTGTCATCATTGCACTAGTTGTTTGCCCTAATGGGTGAGGTACGCACGCGCATGGGGGTCTCACATGGTGCATCAGGGCTATGGAGAGACATAGGAGAGTATATGTCTAGGGTCGGAGTATGCTTGCACATCTCTATTATGACCTCGAGGAGTATGTTTTTGGACAGGGTTGTAGATTGATGATATGCACACTTCTGCAGGTGTGGATATTTGAGCACTTTACATGCACCAAGCCTGTTGGCTATCCGATGAGTGCAGCTAGCGAGTGACCTGGGGTGTTTGCTTATCCACTTACCAGGGAGTGGAGATTTGGGGATCTACTATATTGGAGAGTGACATTTGACAGATTGACAGTTGAGGTGACAGTATGGAGACCATATCTGCGGATGCACAGATGGGATAGGATGGAGAGGCAGTTAGCATGCTTACAGAGGAACCGCTTACTGAGAGGACGATACCCACATATCATAGTCCCATTCTACTTTGACCGAGTACGGAGGCAGTTTGGGCTAGAGCAGTGTGTTCCAGCCGATGTACCCATCTACACTCGACACTCACAAGTCCTTCCCAGACCCAGAGCAGTAGCGAGACCTACGATAGATGATATGGAGATCACAGATATAGAGGGGTCCGATCAGGATGTGGTCACTGATTATGCCGCAAATCTTGGAGCACAGCGCAGGTATCTGTCATGGTTTGTGAGGACATACCTGGGGCCTATCTTTCCACCAGATCACCTGATAGGCCATCTAGGTCCATGGAGACCGAGATGAGGATCAGGGATCCAGATTAGAGGAGTTAGAGGAGGGAGAGGGTCGGGAGGAGGCAGGAGGTCCTGATCCACCCATAGGAGATCAGCCTAGTGTTGAGGAGGAGGAGGAAGGAGAGGAGGATGACACGGATAGAGATGATGATGAGGAGAATGAGGATGCAGATGAGGATGAGGATGACGAGGAGGAGGAGGATGGAGATGATGAGGAGGAGTCAGATGCAGTTCCCCACCATTCAGGAGATGATACCATAGCCTTAGATCCTCCTCTCATTCCCCAAAAGGGGGAACACAAGGTGATACAGAGACCAGTACCCATCATGCACAGATCACTTGAGCGTGGGGAGCCTAGTAGTTCCTAGTCACAGATGCTACCATATCACGATCCCTACTGGCGCGAGGGAGATCCAAGTATAGTAGGTTTATATTGATTGATTAATGTTTTGATGATATAGAATGGTACTAATACAAAATTTGTTCTACTGCTACAGCTAATGTGCAGGAGTGGCGCTCCTTGATCCAGCAAGCAGTGATAGATATTTCCACGAGGGCACAGATCCCTAGTTCCTCATAGGTTTCTTATAGACCTCAAGGGAACGCGGGTCGGCATGATGACTTGTTTTCCCCATTTCGAGTACAGGTGGAAATATGGAGGGAGAGAGAGAGAGTTCTATCAGAGGACCTTCAGCGGGCACAGCATGACCTAGCAGCAGTTCAGGCCGAGGCTACCTCGTATCACACGATCCTTATGGATAGGGATCATAGGAGTTCCTCTCAGAGTCATTCACGGTCTATATCACGCTATACACCTATGGGTCCACCTTCACGGCCGGATCAGGAGGGAGCATCTAGTCGTCACTCTCCAGCCACTAGCCCTAGGGATAGGAGATGATCTTATGATGTAGGATAGGTCACATTGTATAGTGACCTACTTTTGTATCATACAAGTCACATATATATATATACACATGCTTCTCTTTGTCTCAAACATGTTATCTTTAATGCCTAAAACAATGTGTATTTTGATTAAAGTTAATACATTTGGTAGATGTACATGTATGTTCTGAATTTAATTTCCATGTGATTGATTTCTCAATGCTCCATGATTAAATTGATACATGTGTGACTTAATTAAAATATTTAATCAAGTACTACATTGATGATAGGGAAGAAATATGTGTTAAGCCTAAGAATCATATAAGTAATGTGATTTAATTTAAACACAACATGATACAATTCTACTTAACACATAAAGACATTGTATAATATGCCAGCATAATGAAAATGTAAATCTTTTGCAATTTACATAAATGAATTCAAGACAAACTAGAGAGTAAAGAAACACACTTGTCAAGAACAAAGCAATATAGATTAAACAAAATATCATTTAATTCTATTTACTCTAACAAAGATATGCTAACATATTATCCAATTTTGAAGAAGTGAAAAGGAAATAGATGAATGATAAGGAATGAGGAATTAAGCATAGTATCTACGCAAGTGCATAGCATTTATAGGTTCTTTAAGAGGCGTACCATCTACATCTGCTATTTTATAAGCACCTGATCCATAATCTTCAATAACAATATACGGTCCAAGCCAATTAGGACTAAATTTTCCCTTTTCTTCAGGTAAGGCATTCACATTGCGCTAATTCTCATAGAGAACTAAGTCACCTACTGAGAAGGAACGTTGAATAACCTTATCATTATAGCTTCGTTGTAAAGTTTTGTGATATGCTTGAATATGCTCAAGAGCATTTATACGCTATTCATCAGCATCTCAAGCTGTTGAAGTCTTTGTTCTCTATAAGAGTCATCATCTACTATACCTTTGAGAGAAACTCTAAGTGATGGAATCTCTAATTCTAAAGGCATAATAGCATCAGCACCATAAACAAGATTATAAGGGGTAGTTCCTGTAGTAATTTGTACACTCATTCGGTAAGCCCAAAGAGCATAAATTAGCTGAGTACTCCAGTCCTTACCATGCTTATTCATGGTTTTGCGAAGAATTTATTCAATTATTTTATTGGATGATTCGGCTTGACCATTTGATTGAGGATAGTATGGTGTAGAAAATCGATGTTTGATATGATATTTCTCGAGGAATTTCTTCATGTCCTTGTTCTTAAATGATGTCCTATTATCTGAGATTATAGTGGAAGGTATCCCGAATCGAGAAATAATGTTTTCTAGAAGAAATCGACAAATCACTTCAGCAGTAGTAGAGCGAAGGGGAACAACTTCTACCCACTTTGTAAAGTAATCTGTTGTGGTTATAATGAAAGTATGTCCTTGAGATGAAGGAGGAGAGATTTTACCAATGAGATCCAACCCCCATGTAGAGAAAGGCCAAGAGGCTACTTGGGAACGAAGTTCTTGGGCAGGAGCATGAATCAGATTATTGTGTTGTTGACATTGATGACATTTCTTAACAAATGAAAAAGAATCCTTCTGCATAGTTTGCCAATAATATCCCATACGAAGCAATCTTTGAACCAAGGATTTGCCTCCAAAATGCCCCCCACAGGCACCTGAATGTGCCTCTTCAAGAGCAACAAGGATTTCCAATTTGTTAAGACAACGAAGGAGATGACCATTATAACCCCTTCGGTAAAGAAAATTAGAAAGAATGATATATATAGCAGACAACTTGTGGATTCTAGCCCGAGTGTGTCTATTGGCGGAACTAGGAAAGGTACCATCGGTCAAGTATCTTACGATATGCGAATACCATTCATCTGAGTCTATAAAGTCAGAACATGTCAACAGGCTAGAATCATCTTCAATAGCTGGAGAAATAAGGTTGTGAATAACAAATTTAAGATCAACCACAGGGTCCTCTAAAGATACAAGAGAAGCCACACATGCCATTGCATCCGCATGTTGATTATCTTTTCGAGGAACAGGTTCCATGGTATAAGAATTGAATTTTTGTAACAAAGAGATAGCAAGGTCTTTATATTGTGATAGTTTGTCTTGTTTTGCTTCATACAGTCTTGTTACTTGTCTTATAATCAATTGAGAATCTCCATAAATATGTATGTGCTTTACATTCAGAGCCAAGGCTGCCTTTATTCCTGCTATAAGAGCCTCATACTCAGCAATGTTATTGGTGCATAAGAAATTGAGACGATAAGATAGGGGAATGGATTTCTTTGTAGGAGAAATCAGAACAACACCTGCCCCCGATCCCATACGACACTTAAAGCCATCAAAGTACAGCTCCCAAGTTTCATCTTTCTCTGTGCAAAGAATGAAATCATCGAGAAAAGACTCAGGGTTAGGGAAGGAGAAAGGTGAAGGGGCCTCAACTAAGTGATCGGTCAATGCCTGCCCTTTAATTGCTCTTTGTGAAACAAATTTAAGGTCAAATTTAGTTAACATCATAACCCACTTAGCTAGGTGTCCTGATAAATCGGTTTTAGAGAAAAGATGCTTCAACGGATCAAACTTTACCATGACGTGGACTTCTGAATTTAAAAGATAATGTCTCAATTTCTGAGTCGCAAACACCAAGGCCAGGCATTGTCTTTCTATCGCAGAATATCGGGTCTCATAATCGAGTAAGGTTCGACTTATATAATAAACCGGACACTCTTTGTCATCTTTATCATGTTGTGCCAATAATGCTGCGAGAGCATGAGAGGAAGCAGCTGTATAAAGAAGAAAGGGCTTAGAAGGTTCGGCGGGTTGAAGGATAGGAGGATTAGCCAAATATACTTTTAAATCTTCAAATGCTTGCTGACAATCTTCGTTCCATTGAAAAGTGATATTCTTTTTGAGAAGTTGAGTAAAAGGGAAAGTACGATCCGCAAGTTGAGATACGAACCTACGAATAGCCTAAATCTTTCCTTGTAAACTTTTGAGTTGAGATACATTTCTAGGAGATGGCATGTTGACAATAGCATCTATTTTCTTAGTGTCCACCTCAATCCCATGATGTGAAACTATGAATCCTAATAGTTTTCCACTATCCACACCAAAAACACATTTTCGGGGATTCCAGCGCATGTGATATTTACTAATTCTTTCAAAGATTTGACGAAGGATCTTAATATGATCTATACGGAGAATGGATTTGGCTAAAATATCATCAACATAATCTTCTAAAATTTTGTGCATATAATCATGAAAGATAAGGGTCATCGCTCGTTGATAAGTTGCACCTGCATTTTTAAGTCCAAAAGGCATCATCACCCAACAAAATGTACCCCAAGAAGTGGTGAAAGCAGTTTTGAATTGATCTTGAGGATTAATAAAGATTTGATTGTATCCTGAAAAACCATCCATGAAGGATAACAAAGCATGTCCTACTGTAGAATCAACTATCATGTCAATGTTTGGGAGAGGGAAATCATCTTTCAAAGAAGCCTTATTTAAATCCTGAAAGTCGGTAACATTCTAATTTTATTATTTGATTTAGCCACAGCGACAATATTTGAAATCCATGGGGAATAATCAATAGGGCGGATAAATCCAGCCTCCAATAATTTTTCCATCTCAGCCTTAACAAGCAAAGCTACCTTAAGATTCATTTTTCGAATCTTCTGTTTCACAGGCTTAGCATCGGGAACTAAGACAATATTATGAGTAACAATCTTAGGATCTATACCAGTCATGTCAGAATATGTCCAAGCAAAGATCTCAGGGAATTTTTGCAATAAATCTGCATATTGTTTTTGTTCTTCTTCATCCAAACATTTTCCAATTCTAATAGCTTTTTCTTCATTGCAAGGATCCATCTTAACATCAATGGTGTCACTTGTGAGAAGATTACTTTGTTGAGGAGTATCCTTTAACTGAGGGAATTCTTTCACAATCTCATCATTATCAATCCCTTTTCCAAAATAGGCTTCAATGTTCAAACAATAAGGAAGTCCCCTATTGTGATGATAACGAGGAAGAGTATCATATGCTCCTAAAAACTCAGCTAAAGCGTCATCAATAGGAAAGACATCCAAAGCATAGGCACATGGAGGATCCCTATCAATATACTCAGGGTGTCTCATTGGTAGAGATGTAGAAATGACATTAACACTAATACACGGTCTCTTAGAAGCTTTAGTGCGCTTGCAGGGATTATAACCAAGTCCAAAGGTCACATCATAAAGATTATTCTCTAGAGGAACCTTTATCCCTTGTTCGTGAGCGCCACAACCATTTCCATGATACCCATGCTTAGCTAGAATATGAAAACCACGACCATAACGATTAGCCATTTCAGAAAGAGAAGGTGGTTTTTCATAAGACAAAGAATCAAATCCTTCAAAATTAGAGGTGTGAGGAGAAGAAGTTTGAGAGGCGGCCACAAAATTATTGCTCATAGGTTCAAGTAAGATTGATTGATTTTTAGCCTCTTCCTTCTTTTCAACTTTAAGCTCTCTAGAAGGGACCCTATACTCACCTACAAAGGTGGGATTAAAATCAAGAGATCCCCAATCGTCTTCTCCGAGAACCTTCTCAGGATCAAAAGCCTTCTCATGTGTAGATTCAAGTCGAGAAGAATCTTCTTCAGGAACATCAGGCTCATCCAAAGAACTTTGATCATCAGAAAGTGAGGATTCATCCATAGGTATCTTGTTTAAAGAGTCATCACTAGACAAGGAAGGCTTAGAAGAACCCCCTTTGGAAGTAGATGTTTGTAAACAAGCTTGGAAATTAGTATCACCTATCAAGGTATATGTCTTATTGTTATAAATAAATTTAACTTGTCTATGCAATGTAGAGGGGACAGCTTGCATACTATGAATCCAAGGTCTCCCTAATAACAAGTTGTATGTTAGATTTCCTGACATAACATGGATAGGAGTAGGCAAAGTAACAGGCCCCACTGTGAGGGGTAAGGTGATAATACCTAATGAAGACTTAGCCACTTTGTCAAAGCCTCGAATGGGATGAGAGTCAGGCTCAATAAGGGATGTATCCACATTCATCTTATGCAATAGATTAATGCTACACACATTAAGGCCAGAGCCATTATCTACCAGTGTTCATCTTATAGCAGTGTCATTTATGATAACCACAATCATCAAGGGATCATATTGATGTTGAATTTCACTAGTAGGCAACTCGTCTTGAGTAAACACTGTATATGGTGAAAATGGATAACAATAACAACAATATTGAAAGGCTAAATGAATTCAACCACAAAACCCTAGCCTAACAATCAACAAAGATCTACCATAACATATGAAGATTACCTAAGACAATGCAAATCAAATGAAATCACAAAGATTATACCATCACATGTCCAATAGGGTTTTGATCTCCATTCTTCCTATCTTCATTGATCTTGCTTGATATATTTGCTCTCAGATTTTATGTGCACAAGAGCTCAACAAAGAATGGAATGTGGTTGCAAGTATGATTGTCTATGCCAAGTAGTCAATTGATCAAGTCATTAGGGTTTGATAATGGAGAAAGCATCTCCTTATATAGAAGACACTATATGAAATGGAGGGATAAGATTGAGAGGTGTAAAAGGAGGTCGGCTATGATTAGAGGGTAGGTAAAAGAAATAATAAAATAATGAGAGGGGTAGGTAGTGTATGAATTAAGAGATGAATGACATGTGTCATGGGTAGAAAAGGCTAATGAATTAATTAAATAAATAAAGATTTATTTAATTAATAGAAGAAGTGGGATCAATTAAATAAATAAGAATATTTATTTAATTTAGAAAAAGGATAATTTAAATAAATAAATGTATTTATTTAAATGAGAAATAAGGCTAGAAGAGGATAAATGAATTAATTAAATAAATAAAGATTTATTTAATTAATAGAAGAATTAAGCTTACATAATTAAATAAATAAAATATTTATTTAATTAGACATGACAATTTTAGGTGTCTACATTTTGCCCCTCTTTGAGACAATGCGACTTGTCGCGTTGTTTCAAAGAAGATAAGATGAACTGATACAGAGTTGCCCCAAGATGGGAATGATATGCCCCCTCGAGAGATTGGATGAAAATGTCTAAAAAGATTGCAGACAATCTCTCGATAAGAAAGAAAGGCTAGAATGGACTGACCGGATAAAGTGACAAAGTCACGGGATAACGAAGACTGACTCAGGAAATGAAGGCGAGGGCTAGGGTAGGCTATAAGATAGACCACGGGGGAAAATACATCCTCATTGTCATCCACGCATCCACAAGAGCATATTGTAGAGCAAAAATAGAGCAAGAGCAGTCAGCAGCGATGGCTTTCACTCACAAATTCGACCGTGTTCACCGATTTCAGAGGCCAGTAGAGGCAGGAGAGGTGGTAAGTACCACCAAACCTCCTCGTACTTTGATGCATATAATTGTGTCATTAATGCATGTCGAATAGGGTAATAAATGCGCTTAGACTAGGGTCCAAAAAGTGTCAAAATATGTCCAGGCGCGTCTGTGCAGAGCATAGGCACGTCTGTGTCAAGAAGGCACGTCTGTGTCAAGAAGGCACGTCTGTGTCAAGAAGGCACGTCTGTGTTTTTCAGGCGCTTCTATGCAGTCTTTGAGCGCGTTTATGTCATGTAAGCGTGTTTGCGTTTGAAAAGTATGAATTTGCATCTTCTAGGTCAAATCGGTAGTTCTGTGATGAACATATACTGTCGATTGGATAAGCTGCTGAGGGGATACACTCAAGCAGGTCCTCTAGGAAGACTAGGATAGATCAAGGCACTTTGTGATAAACAGTGAGTACCAAGATAGAGTACTTTGTGATGAACAGGGAGTACCCAAAGTATGAGCAACACTTTGTGATGAACAGGGAGTGTGAATGTGAGTAACACTTTGTGATGAACAGTGAGTGTCACACATGTAGTACTTTGTGATGAACAGGGAGTACCACTAGGATAAATAGAAACACTTTGTGATGAACAGTGAGTGTCACTAGGATAGATAGCCATATGCATTTAGATAGCGAGTAGCATTTTGTGATAAACAGTGAATGCCACTATAACTAACATGATTGAGTTGTTTTACTGCAGGAGTATTTGCCTATGTTGGAGTCATGGGAGAGATTCTCGTCGATGCAGAGGTTGCGACCTGAGTTGTCGGTCGAGGACAAAGCTGCCATCGAGGAGATGGGTTTGAGACATGTGCTGTATGTGCCTAAGTTTCAGGCAAACATGGGTTTGCTGACTGCGCTAGCGGAGAGATGGCACTCCGAGACATGTACATTTCATTTGCCGATGGGTGAGATGACAGTCACCCTGGAGGATGTATACAGGATTATGTGGATACCGATTGATGGGGAGCTGATTCCGTACGATCGAGATGGAGACAGGGATGCCCTTAGACGAGTGTTCTAGGATCCAAGACTGGAGATGAGGGTGGGACACATGGCATGGGATACCATGACATGGATAGGATTAGCACTACCAATAGTGTTGGTAGGAGTGATCAGCGAGTTCCTCTGTATCAGTTTTGTACCATTTTGTATAATGATGTAGACACTTGCAGGTGATTGTAGCCATATGATTTTGACATCATTGTATCATGACACTTTATATATATATGAGATGATTCATCTTTGCGGCAGCTATATGCATGTGTACCTATGTGATGAGATGTTTTATGATGTATGTTTATGATATGGATGCAAATATGTATGTAATGCAATATTTTTGTTCTTTTATGTTTTAAAATGTTATGCCAATGCAAATGTAAATGTATGAAATGCAGATGAATATGATAATGCAAATGTAAATTGTGCTAACAGGTGTTGTGTGCAGGATGTGATGCAGTTGTGATATCTATATGTATGTATGAAATGCTTATATGTGGTAATGCAGATGAAACTACATGAAATGCAAATGTTTTTGGTGTGTCATTATACTCAGTCATGTGATAGCAGGCTACACGGACTCAAGAAGGACGATGGAAGTCAATCGAGAAAGGGGGATGGAAGACAGAAGATATGAAAGTGAAAGAGCTTCTTGTGTGTTATCATCATTGAGCTTTATTATGGCAAAATAGGTTATGACAATCGAGGCATATGTTCGACCCAGAAAGTCATTGTACCTGTTTGCATGGAGATAAGACAGTCACAAACAAGGAATGCCCCAGTTCACACTAGACTTGCAGTGTCCTCATATCCTTGGACAAGTTATAGCATTACTAAGAAACAATCCATAGACAGCAAATACAAATAGGTGATGATACCCCATCCTCGCCTTTCTAGTCAAAGACATCCTGGAGATAGAATCTCTAGTCAAAGACATCCTGGAAAAGCTAAAAGACATGTCACCAAAAAAGATGAAATCAAAAGAAAACCAAGACTTGACACCAACATCCACTGTAATCCTCAAGTTTAGTGTCTCTTGTCACTTGTATAAGTCTTATTTGATTTTGGTCACAATGTTTACTTTCACAGAAAGGATAGATAGCACTGAACCATAATGTTGTCTGAGTCTGTTGAAAGATTTGATTTGTTGAAGCCCATTGTTGCTGCTGTCTCATCTGAAACTGACTGAATCCATGAAGCTGATACTTTATTGCGGAGAAGATGAAACTTTATTGCGGATCTGTGATGCAAATGTTGTTTTATTGCGGATTGTGCGCGAATAGACTAAAGAAAGCTGGAAGAAACTATACTCCTTGAAACATGTGATGTTCTTAGTTCCACACCCATCACTAGATGTAGGATTTTGCCTTAGCCATAGATAGGATCTGATTCATTATGGATGGAAAGAGAGGTTTATTATAAATGGCTAACCAATCTTAGGGAGATCAATAACAAGCCATGATGGGAATGGGTAAGTTTATTATGGACGAATAGGTTGTGAGTGTGTGCAAAGTGAAATGATGAAAGAGAATCCTTAAGGATGGAGGAGCAATGTCTCTACGCATGGCGCTGGTGACCCAGTTTTCACCATGGTACTTTCCCAGGGCGCCACCGAAGTGGTTTTCACCGTTGGACGAAATTATTTCTCTTTACTTTTTTTTTTTTTGTTGTTGTCACAAGGCACCTGTTTACCAGGTTTTCACCAAGTAACGATTTTTTTTGTTTTATAATTTTTTTGTATTTTTGAAATTTTTTATTTTTTTTGTATTTTTGAATTAGGATATTCCGAAGAGCTATGTGTAGAACCTGCGAAGGTGCATGTTGTTGATAGGATCCTCCAAAGGTTCACCTTTTGTAGTTGAGAGCTGATATGCCCCAGAGCCATATACTGCTATGATGATGTAAGGACCAAGCCAGTTTGGTTCAAACTTGCCCTTCTTCTCTCTGTCTTGTTGATTCTTGGGGTTTTCTCGAAGAACCAAGTCACCTACCTCAAATGTGCGAGGCTTGACTTTGTGATTGTAGCTGTGACTCATTCATTGTTGGTAAGCCTTGAGATGATTAAAAGCAGTTTGTCTCCGTTCATCTAGCAGTTCCAGTTCTTGTAAGCGAGAGACTCTGTAATCTTCATCAGTGATGATGTTTTGCAAAGAAACCCATAAAGAGGGTAACTCGACCTCAATAGGCAAGATGGCTTCAGCGCCATAGACAAGTGAATAGGGTGTAGCTCCTGTAGGTGTGCGAACACTTGTGCGATAGGCCCAAAGTGCAGGATTAAGTTGAATATGCCAATTATGGCCAGCATCGTTGATTGTCTTCTTTAGGATTTTAAGGATTGTTTTGTTAGACGCCTCAGCTTGGCCATTGCCTTGGGGGTAATATGGTGTGGAGAAACGATGGGAGATATGGAAGTGGTCACAGAGTTCGCGAGCATCCTGATTTTTGAAGGGACGCCTGTTATCAGTGATAATGGAAACTGGAATACCGTATCGGCAAATGATATAGTTAAGGATGAATGTAGCAATTTGTTTTCTAGTAACTTGTGTGAGAGGCACGGATTCAATCCATTTTGTAAAATACTCTGTGGCAGTGATAATGAATTTATGACCATTGGAAGAAGGAGGGTGAATCTTGCCTATGAGATCGAGTCCCCATTGACAAAAGGGCCAAGGAGACGCAAGTGGCTGTAGTTCTTGTGCTGGCGCATGTATGAGGTCTCCATGAATTTGACATTGCTTACATTTCTTGACAAACTGATATGAGTCTTTCTCCATATTGGGCCAGTAATATCCAGTCCTAATGAGTTTCTTGGCCAAGGTAGGACCACTAGCATGTGGACCACATATCCCTTCATGCACTTCCCGTAACACAATCTGAGCTTCGTCTCTTTCTAGACATCTAAGAAGAGTGCCATCTAGACCTCGCCGGTATAGGATATCAGCTAAAATGACATATCGAGAGGATTGGCGAATGAAAGTGCGACGTTGGTTATTTGATAGATCAGGAGGTAAAGTATTGTCACATAGGTATGTGAAAATGGAACCATATAACTGGGATTCGGGACCAACAACGCATATCATCTCAGTAGGCGTTATCTCATATGAAGGGACCAAAAGGTTATCCACCAAGAACTCATAGCGGGTCTCGTTTGGAGGTAAATCGATCAATGAAGCAATTGTAGCCATGGCATCTACGGCTTGATTTTGCTCTCTTGGTATCTGCTCGAAGTCTATCTTTGTGAAATGTTATTTCAGACCATCCACCATTTGTTTATAAGGCATTAACTTTTCATCTTTTGTCTGGTAATCATCAGTTGCTTGACGGATGACAAGTTGGGAGTCCCCAAAAACACGAAGTTCTTGGATCTTCCATTGAACTGCAATTCATAATCCTGTTGTTAATGCCTCATATTCCACTATATTGTTAGTGCAAGGAAATGATAAGCGGTATGATTTTGGTATAGAATCCCCTTGAGGAGTTATAAAGAGGATGCCAGCTCCTGCCCCATGCTGTGTGTATGAGCCATCAAAGTACAGTTTCCATGGCTTTGCATGTGACATTGTCAAAATGGATTCATCTGGAAATTCTGAACTTAGAGGAACATCATCTATCATGGGAGCATCTGCTAATTGATCTACGATGGCTTGTCCTTTTATTTCTTTTCTGTCCACATACTCGATGTCAAATTCACTCAATATCATTACCCATTTGGCCAGTCGCCCAGTAAGTGTTGCTTTATTGAGAAGGTATTTTAATGGATCAATTCTTGCAACCAACTTAGTCTTATGAGTGAGCATGTAATGTTGTAATTTCTGTGAAGCAAAGACCACAGCAAGACATGCGCGCTCAATTGGTGTGTAGTTTAGCTCGTATCCCACCAATGTGCGACTGATATAGTATACTGCTTTTTCCTTGCCTTCAGCGATTTGTTGCGCTAAGAGTGCCCCCAGTGTTGTTGGAGTAGCTGATATGTACAGTAACAGTGGTTGATCTGGAACTGGTGGCATCAGAACTGGCGGATTTAGAAGATAATCTTTGAGCGTCTGGAAAGCCTGTTGACAGTTGTCATCCCATTTGAATTTGATGTTTTTATGTGGCAAGTGCTGAAAAGGATTACACTTATCTGCCAGTTGTGCTATGAATCTTCAGATGGACTGGAGTCTGCCTTGTAAGGATCGAAGTTGACTGATATTTCTTGGTGGTTGCATTTCCAAGATAGCTTTGACTTTTACTGGATCCGCTTCAATTCCTCTTTTAGATACAATGAATCCTAGGAGCTTCCCGGAGGTTACTCCAAAGACACATTTCTTAGGGTTTAATCTTACTTTGTATTTTTCCAACTGATCAAAGGCAACTGAAAGTATGTCCAAATGTGTATTTCTGTCTATTGATTTGACCAAGAGGTCGTCAACATAATCTTCCACAGTTACATGCATGAGATCATGAAAGATAGTAGTCATGGCTCTTTGATATGTAGCACCTGCATTCTTTAGCCCGAAAGGCATGACATTCTAGCAGAAAGTTCCCCACGAACAAGTAAATGTTGTTTTATGTTGATCCTTGGGTGCAATTCTTATCTGATTATAGCCAGAGAATCCATCCATTAATGATAGCATTTCATGACCTGCTGTGAGATCAACAATCAAGTCAATGTTTGGTAATGGGAAGTCATCCTTTGGACAAGCTTTGTTGATGTCTCTAAAATCTGTGCAAATTCTGATGCTGTGATCTGGTTTACTGACAGGTACCAAGTTAGAGATCCATTCAGGATAATCAATTGGACGTATGAATCCGACATCGAGTAATTTCTCAAGTTCTGCTTTGACTAGTAATGCCACTTGTGGATGCATTTTTCTTAATTTCTGTTTTACTGGTTTTGCCCCCGGTTTGACCATCAGATGATGCATTACCAAATCCGGATCTAGTCCAGGCATATCAGCATATGACCAGGCTAAGTTGATTTGTCACTCTTTGAAGAAATTTATGAATTTTGACCTTTCAGACTCGGTCAATGATTGAGCTAGGAATATGTTGTGTGGAACCTCTTCTGTACCGATGTTTGTTTTGATGGTCTCCTCTACCAACATGGATGATTTTTCCTCATATGATGCTGGGAGAATGTCGAGCCTTCCATCTTCAGGTACCTCAGAGAGGTTTTCACCCTCAGATACGTCCTTTCTTTTTACTTTTTTGGGGTCAGATAGTGCCACAATGTGGTTTTCGCCATAAGACCCTTGATTTGTTCTTATTCTCACATTTTTGCGACTGGAAGGTCCGACACCCTCACCAAAATATGCCACGCTATTGAGTTCTATGGTGTATCCCGCTTTATGGCTTCCAGGGGGAAGATCGTTTCGTATGCCTAGATAGTCAATAAAAGCTTCATCATTTTGAAATGTATCCAACTGTGCAGGTCCTTCATGATCCCAGTCAATGAGTTGGTGGTGAACAAGGGGAAGGCCGTTAATGTCTTCGAAGTTAGCGGGGGTAAGAGTGAAGATGTGGTTATATTCGAGTATGTCAAGGTAATTATCGGGGTCATCAATGGCACTCTCCTCATCAGTCTCAATCACGAGTGAATCCAAATTATCATCACTAGTAGCGCATTTCGGAATAGGTGTTCTCATCCTATGTGATTTCAACCTAGAACCTTGAGACGAAGACTGTGTGGAATCCTCATGGGTTGTTTCTTGACCAACTCTGAATTTGTTATAAAACTCCTCCTCTTCTGTGGGTTCACCTGGCTCTCTGAATGTCTCGGTGAGTTCATAGTCACTGGAAGACTTGTCGGAACCCCATTCCCATTCGTTGGAATCTGTGGAATATCAATTCTCTTGTTGAATTTTGGCAGCTTTGATTTGTAAGGCTTCTTCTATCCTTTGGGTGTGGACTTTGGAAGTTAAGAAACCAAGTCCTTTCGAGCGTTCCTTCTTGAAAGTCAATTCAGGTTGTAAAGGTTCAATGATGCCTTCCTTTCGTAACCCCAGAGGGCTTTTTCCATCATACCCAAATTTTTGTAGAATTTTGAAGCCTTTGCCATATTTCTCACATGGTAGATTGACATGATCTTGTGTTTCCTCTTCATTATCTCTAAAAAGCTTTTGGTATAAACCTTCCTCTTCTAGTTCACCCCATCTTTGAAAGGTAGTAGGGGCCCATTTGAGCGTCATGATGGAGATTTGCTTGTTAGGATGTGGTCTTCCATATTCTTTTGGGGAACTCATGACTTGTCTTAAGTACATGGTCTGATTGAAAGTATATTCCCCCATGCCTTTGTCCTGAAACTTGCCTCTAAGCTCACCTTGTTTGGATGTCGAAGGTTTTAATGACTCAGGATCAATGTATGCCGATGAAGGAACAACCTCCTGATTACTAGGAATGATGGTCTTAGTCTTTGATTTCAGGTTATTGCAATATATGAATGGATTAGGATCGCCATTAACTGTTACTTCCACTCCATTATGAGGAAACTTCATGCATTGGTGATATGTGGATGGGACTGCCCTCATTTCATGGATCCAAGGACGTCCTAATAATATGTTATAAGTGAGATTTAAATCCAGGACTTGACATACCACATCCTTTGTAACTGGTCCCACTCTGAGAGGTAATATGACTGTACCCTTGGATGAACGCTCTTCATCATCATATGCCTTAATGGTGATCTTGTTTGTAGAATTCACAGCTTTATCAGAATATCCTAATTGTGTGATAGTGCTTAATGTGCAAATGTTTAGACCTGCTCCTCCATCTATCAGGACTCGTTCTATTTGATGTTTGTGTATGAAGGCTTCAATGTGTAAGGGTGCATTATGCGGCTGACTTACAAAGGCGTCATCAGCTTCTGTGAATGTAAGGGAGTGTGGAATGGAAAGGTATCCCACCATGGCTTGAAATTGGTCCATGTTTAGATCAGTAGGAACAACAGTATCTCTCAAGATTTTATCAAGAATGGCTTTATGTGCGGGAGATATGCGTAATAGTTCAAGGATTGAAATGAGCGTGGGTGTCTTCCCTAACTGTTCTACAGGGTCATACTCAGGTTTGGTTGATGAAGAGGTAGTGTTTTTAGCTAGAGCACCTTGCAAAGTGATCTTACCTCGACGGGTTGTAACATGACACTCAGAGGTAGGTTCAGAAGAAGATCCAATGCCTTTTAGGATAATCTTGGGTCTCTGAGTAGAACTCTCAGATGCTTTGTCCTTGATGATAATAGTAGAGACATAATTGTCCATCGAGATGTTATTGATAGTTGAATCATAGTTGTAAGGTGCTCTAGTATAGTTGGCTTGGTCATCTATGGCTTTAACTTTTCCCTTGTCATGTTTTGGGAATGGTTCCTTAAACATCTCATGTTCTTGATTAGACGAATGTCCCTCAATCTCAATGTCACCTCTATCAATGAGATCTTGTATGATGTTCTTCAGTCTATGACAATTTCTTGTCTTATGACCCTTTCTCTTATGAAATTCACAATATTCATCATCATTCCACCAATTTGGTTTAACCTTTGGTTCATATGGGGGAAAATCTGGAACTGTGATCACCTTGTTTGCCACTAGCTTCTTGAAAACTGACTCAAGTGGTTCTCCCAATGGGGTGTACTTCCTTCGTGATCTGGAAGTTGTTTGAGTATTCACTTGATTGTTTGTAGAGCTTGATCTAGAAAAAATGAATTTGGGTCACACTGTGTTGGCATCAACAACACCATCATTGACTATGTTCTTGTTTTTATTCCAAAATCTTGGCTTGTCTTTTCCTTTAAAGTCATCTTTGTTTTCCTTGAATATTTTAATGACTCCTTGTTCAATTAGGACCTTTTCTATCACTAAGCCTTTTTCGATAACGTCCTTGAAGGTAGACAAACAAGCTTTCCTTAGATCATAGCCAATGTCTTTGTTAACATTCTGGGTGAACATCTCTACCATTTGTTTTTGTGGAATTTCACAAGAGCATCTGCTAGCTAGATTTCTCCATCTTTGTAAGAACGATGCAAAAGATTCTCCCTCTTTTTGCTTAGTATTGCACAAAGTAGTGACTGATATGTCTGTCTCTATATTGTAGGAGAAATGTTGAATAAATGCCTCTGCTAAGTCACCCCATGACTTAATACCAGGTGGAAGTTGGGAGAACCATTCCATAGCTTGATCACCTAAGCTTTGTGGGAATAATCTCATCAAATATGTCTCTTCTGCTGCTACCTCAATGCAAGCTATGAAAAATTGTCTTATGTGTGCCTTAGGATCCCCTTTTCCTCTATACTTATCAAATTTAGGCGTCACAAAGTGTGTAGGAAAAGGAGGCATTGGAATGCTCTTGTCAAATGGATAAGGACATATGTCTCTCATTGTGTATGTTGGCTTCGGTGTATTTATGTCCTCCATTTTCTTTTGTAAGTCCCTGATTTGTTGTTCCAAATTGCTCTTAGGTGGAGATCAACTTCTTGGACCATACCCCATACTTGAGGCACCCATTGGAGGAGGAGCATGTTGCATATATGGATGATATTGGTCATACACATGTTCATATGGAGGAGGTCTATAATGATACTGTGTATATGGACCACTTGGTCTAGATTCATGTTGAGGAACCCCATATCTATTTTGTGCATGTATACCATATTCTACAGGCATGTCATGTTCCATTGTGTTGCCCCCAAATTTGACATGAGGTTTCCTTGTGTCCAAATTTTGAGCATGCCTTGGAATATCCCATTGCTTTGGTGGTTGATCCTTAGCATTGATATGTGATTGAGCATATTTTTCTCCATAAGACTTCCATAATGGTCTGCGAAGGTGAGTATCATATGTTTGACCATGTGTATGTGGGACCTCTGGTTTTTGAAGCAAAGCTGATGGTGATTCAGGTACCATGTGTGGTCCTCTATTTCCTCCACTATTAGGTCTCCTTTGATCCATGTTGGAGTGAGGTTGTTGCAAGGGTCTATGTTCCATTATTTGAGACATGTAAAAATCATGAGGTATCTTGGCTCCACTTTGTGCCATCATGTGTAAGAAGTATTGTCTATCTCTCTTCATTATTTCCTCAACCAATCGATTGAAATGGGGATTCATAATGGATTCTTCCACATCTGCTGAATGTACTAAAAAGTTGTCCACATTGTCATTGTGTGTAGCATTGTTGTTTATAGTGTCCATGTTCTCAACATTTGGAATGTTTCTATAGACATCCATGTCAGGTAATGTAGTATGATCAGAATTGAAAAAGATCTCATTGTCATACTCATAAGAACTCATGTTTGCGGACTCTTGAGCCTCTTTAGTTTCTCTCCTAGATTTTTGAAGACGGGTTTCAACCATGAACTAGGTATTGACCAAGATGTGTGAGACTAGATGAAAAGTGGAAAGAGTATAGAAGACCAAGAGTTGGATGGAATGTAAATGAGTCTGAAGTGTACTTGCAATGTCCAAAGTGTAAGACCAAGTATGTATGTAGTAGAGTAGGTGTGACTTCCAAAGAGAGGATAGTTTCTCTTGATGAGGTAAGCTGACCTTGACCCTAAGTAAGACCAAATGAGACCCAAAGGTAAGAAACCTTGATGAGGGACCACCTAGCAAAGTGTTGTTGTATGTAGTGTGTTGACAAAGTATGATGAGGACAAGCAAGTGACCTTTTGACTCAAGTTTAGACAAATGTGAATGTAATGAGAGATGTAAAGTAATGATGGACTTTGTGAGACCCAAGGACAGGTTGAATGCTAAATGAAACCTTAGAGAGATGACCTATGAAGCTCAAGATTTCCGAAATTGATTGTATTTGCTTGCTGGACTATAACAGTTTTTCAATTCTGGACACAGACGCTACTCTGTTTAACACAGACGTGCTTCTGAGATTTTCTTGTCTATGTTTGCTGGACTGTAACAGTTTTTGTTTTTTTTCAATTTTGGACACAAACGCATCTGTATACTTCACAGACACAGTTACCCGACACAGACGTGTTTATATTCAACACAGATGTTGTTATAAACACAGATGCTATTCTGCCCTTCACAGACGCATCTAGACAACATAGACGCGGTTAAAACAGACACAGACGCGTTTCTGTAAAATTTGTGCAATTTTTTCCAACCTGTGAAGTCATTTTATTGTGACCAAATCTGACTGTTTGACTATTTTTCATGACAAGAGGACACAGTGTTGATGAAGACCCAATGTTTGCAAGTGTCTAGACTCAAAATGACTCCAAGAAAAGTGTGTTGTTTGATGTAAAATTGTTTTGCATACACTTGAAGACACAAAAGACACAATCTTTTGCTGTTTGGTCCTGAATGTTTGAATGTTTAAAATAAGTCAAGCACAATTCTTATGGCTAGCCAAGACAATAGTTGCTGATCCCACATAGGGTTTTACCCCCGAGGCTACGCTATTCAGAGTGGATACTTAGATGCTTGACCTCACTGGCTCCACCCTCGGCACTCACTTCTCAGGTCAACCAAGCATCAGTCCCCATGAAAACTCCCCGTGGCAAACTTTGTATCTCTACTAAGAACCGTATGTGTGTGGGCCGCTACCAGAGGTCCGACCTCCTACCCCAACAACTAGAAGGATTTGGGCTTCTAAAACAAAAAGGTGCTAGTAAGGGCATCTGCTCGTGTGGCCATACATGTGGCACTTTCAGCTCTGTAAATACAGAAGGCTCCCAGCCAGTAGGGGTTATGCCCTACAAATGATCAAATAAATTTGATCAAATGGGTTTATGGGGAGACATAGTGTCGGTATGAACTAATCAGCACACGTTATTCATAGTTTTCACCATGAATACATTTGATTATAGTGGTTTGGATGAGGTGGGTTTTCCTTGCTACCACTTGGGTCGTCCTCTTCTCACTAGTAGTCCTAATGACCACATGGGAAGACAAGCCCTCTAAAGATTAAACAAAAAGAGCCTATTGCTCAAGACACAAAAGACAATGATTCAATTTTAGTGCACCAATTGAAGTGTTTGCTAGTCTATGAAAACAAGGCACACAATAAAAATCCAAAAACCCTTGCCAAGGACCTGCAACAAAGATTTATTAGTAGTTTGGATTGTTTCAAATGATCACCCCTTCCTGCAAGCACACAAGTTAGGTAAATTTTAAAACCCAAAAGACTTTGTGAAAATAGGGGCCTTCAGCAAAACGATTTTGCTTCCAAGACAAGCTGCACCAATTTTGTTAGCTAGATCTGAAAATGTTAGCTCAAAATAAACCAGATCTGAAACCCTACATGCAAAATAAGAAAACTAAATCAATAAAGTTTTAAAATTTTGAAACAGGCCACACATAGACACGATTACCCCCGACGCAAACGTGGCTCTGATACGCAAACGCGGTTTTGTGAGACACAGACGTGAGTAAAAATCACAGACGCTCTTTCCAAACACAGACGTGGGTAGAAATGACACAGACGCGCTTCTGTAACACAGATGCGCCTCCTTGGAACCTGCAAAATGAAATATTGACAAAACACATACGCGGATCCAGTTGTCTCAGACGTGCCTAAAAATAAAAAACGCGATCTGAGAGTGCGCAAACGCAAAAATACCGAAAATGCTGCCGAAAATGTCCGATCTGCAACTTCAAAAACACAAGATCTGCAACAAGGAGGTTAAATGCAAAGGGACAAGAGTCCCACCGGGCATGCCAAAATGTATATGGTGAAAATGGATAACAATAACAACAATATTGAAAGGCTAAATGAATTCAACCACAAAACCCTAGCCTAACAATCAACAAAGATCCACCATAACATATGAAGATTACCTAAGACAATGCAAATCAAATGAAATCACAAAGATTATACCATCACATGTCCAATAGGGTTTTGATCTCCATTCTTCCTATCTTCATTGATCTTGCTTGATATATTTGCTCTCAGATTTTATGTGCACAAGAGCTCAATAAAGAACGGAATGTGGTTGCAAGTATGATTGTCTATGCCAAGTAGTCAATTGATCAAGTCATTAGGGTTTGATAATGGAGAAAGCATCTCCTTATATAGAAGACACTATATGAAATGGAGGGATAAGATTGAGAGGTGTAAAAGGGGGTCGGCTATGATTAGAGGGTAGGTAAAAGAAATAATAAAATAATGAGAGGGGTAGGTAGTGTATGAATTAAGAGATGAATGACATGTGTCATGGGTAGAAAAGGCTAATGAATTAATTAAATAAATAAAGATTTATTTAATTAATAGAAGAAGTGGAATCAATTAAATAAATAAGAATATTTATTTAATTTAGGAAAAGGATAATTTAAATAAATAAATGTATTTATTTAAATGAGAAATAAGGCTAGAAGAGGATAAATGAATTAATTAAATAAATAAAGATTTATTTAATTAATAGAAGAATTAAGCTTAGATAATTAAATAAATAAAATATTTATTTAATTAGACATGACAATTTTAGGTGTCTACAAACACAATTTGAGCTTTAGGATTCATCATAGAGTTAACCAAAGACACTATATTAGTAGATGTATTTGGTGGAGGAACATTCAAATCTTTCAAGGCATCTTGTAACATTCCGTGATGAGCGGAAGAAGTTTGAATCAAATCCCAAAGGGATATCTTAGCAGGGGTAGCCTTAAGTTGTTCTATGAGATCATATTCCTTACCAAGAACTTGTGAAATACGTGGAGCTTGTGGAAGAATTGGTTGAGGATTAGGAAGAGAAACTGGAGTAACAGGAGGAGGATTAGGCTGCCTATTATTTCTAGTATGATAAGTATGGGCAACCGCATGATAACTCTCTTTGGTTAATTGCTTGGCATAACTATAAGGACTCATAGGTTTTCTTCCTTGCATAGTGATGATAGGTTTATTCGGAGTAAAAAGGAATCATGACCATACCCTCCTTGGACAGTAAGGGGAGGTGATTTAGGAACTTGAAAAGTGGGAGAAGGATAAGCACCTTGCACTTCAAAGAGAGGCTTATTATGTTCTTTAAGGTTTATCATGTTAACTAATTTAGAAGTTTTGTTCTTGTTTAAAGATTTCGACAAAGCCACAAAGTCATCAAGAGCATCATCCAACAAAGCATGATCATATCGATTAAAAGGTTTATCTTTTGATTCAAAAGGAGACATCTCTTCATAGAGGGGATCATTGAAAACAACCATGTTACTAGATTTAGTGGAAGAGTTGATAGGAATGTACCCTTGAGAGGAACCATTCGACTTATCTTTCTCATCACAACGAAATGGCATAGTAACAAGGTTTATGAGTTTTTGGTAAAATGAAGGTTTGGCATCTTTAGGATTCAAAAACTCATCTAAAGCTTCATCTAATTCATCTTGGCTATACTCATAATCAACATAATTGCATACATCATCATAAATATGAACATCTTGCAAATAAAAATTTGACATTTTGAAATAAAAATTGCATAAAACTTAAACACACAATGCAAAGAAACAAAGAAACACACTCTTTCTTTTCCCTCTCTTTTTTTTTTCTTTTTTTTTTTTCTTGAAAATGAAACTTAAATGAAACACACTAAATCTAGATCTAGATCTAACAAATTCAATGCAAGAGAAAGCAATAATAAGATTTCACGTCGGGTTCACCAAAATGTGTAGGGGAAAAAGCGAGACTAGGCTAACATGTCCTAATCCTACGTTTTGACACACATTGTGGAATACGAAAGAGCCTAGAGGTATCACACAATTGGCTACTTCTTTTTGTGGAAGAGAGAGCCACAGGCTACCTATTAGGATTTCTATTCCTTTGTTGTAATTGAAAGATAAAATGATGCAAGTTCAATCCCTAACCCCAAAGTGCAAGTATGAACTAATAACAAGATTGCAGAATTGAACTTAAACTATGGAAAGCTATAAACACAAGGACAAGACAAGAATGCAAATGCGTACCCGGAGTCAAAATCTGAGTGAAAATGTTCAGGACAGGGGCACGGGCGCCACTATCCTGATTCTGCCCCTGAAACTGCTCCTGAAACTGCTGTCTTGCAACTTGGAAAGCTGTCCGAACTGCCGAAAACTTGCTATCTAACAGAGGGACCAGGGCGCCCAGTGCCCCTGTCTTAGCAGGACCAGGGCGCCCCACACCCCTGTCCTAGTCTTCTACTCTGAAACTTGGTGTATGGTTCGGTCTCCGTTTGCTTCTTCCAGATCTGCAACTTGCAGCGTCGTCTGAATCCCGAAATCTGCACTTATATCTGAAAAGGTGTTTTGGGCGGCTATATAGGGTTTTTACCTTAGTCAAACCCCCGCTTTGGTGATTTCCACCTCCACGAATAGCCAAGTTTTATTGTAAAAGTAATGTGTGTGCAGACCTTGTGTGTGTACAAGATCCTAAAATGCAAGTAAGCAAACTAGAGCAACCTAGAAAGTAAACCCTAATTGCTTGTAAATGATAATGTGAATGCTCCAAATCAGGATGCAAAGTGATCTAAAGCATGAATGCAAATGATATAATGAAGCTTATGCAAAGACATGAAAACAACATGAAATCATACCCAACCCCAAGGGAGGGGTACAAGCCAATCTTCCATCGGTGATCCCCTATTGCTCTTCAATGTCTTCCAAGCCCTAAGTGGATGAATGAAATTGATGAATACTTGATGGATGAATGTTGAATGTTGCTGAAGTCTTCAAAGATCTGCTCTTTTGCTGCATATGAGGTTCCTGAAACCAAAATTCGGATCCTTTCAAATGAAGAAAGAGAGCTCTTATGTATGAAACCCTAGGTCTTAATTCCAACTTTTGGCCGACCTAGAGATTGAATCTCCCGCCAATTTCTTGGGGTTAAGCTTTATTTTATGATTGGATTGCGCTCCTAAAATTTCAGGAAAAATGTCCGGGACCATGTGCACTCCAGGCGCCACGGTCCCGACAACTTTTCACCAAATTTTCAGGGCCGTCGGATATGATGATTTTAGAGCGAATCCCAAAGTTACAGGTGATTTCGAGATGTTTTGACCCTCGAAATAAAGCCCCCAAGTTCAAAATAGGACCTAATTAGGGTTTTTGATTAAATGATTTATTGGAGGAATAAAATGAAAGGGGCACACTTTAATGAAAAGGGCCTAACTTTATGATGTGGAAGATGATGAAATAGAACCTTAGACCTAATTAATTTGATTAATTAAGTGCTAAAGGGGAAATGCAATGCAAAATGCAAAATGTGCCAAGGCGGGTGCTAAACCAAGTGTGAAATTGTACTGCTTTAGCAAGTGCGTACAATTTACGACGTTACACTAAGGACTGCATAGGAATTCATTCAAGGAATTAAGGAGAATCTCACTATTGCTAGAAACAAAAGAAGAGAACTTCATGAGAAGATACAAAATGATGATAATGATGAAAAAAAGGAAACTCTTAATGAGCTTGTAAGAAAAACGAGGCAAGAAAACACGATCTTAATGAATGAAATGCAAGACATGACTATGAGATTTTGTAAAGACATTGAACATAGAAAGAAGAATGAAGGTGACTTGACTAGGAGACTCAATGATGCTAGAAATGAAAATCTAAGACTCAGTCATGAAAATGATATTTTGAAGACAGATCTAATTCACATGGAACATGATAAAATTGAACTTATGAGACAAAAAGAATTTTTGGAAAATGAGTTGGCTACTGCAAATCATCATAAAGAGAAATTCAAGAAAAGTTCAGAAGAACTCGATGATATGCTGAAAAGTCAAAAACCAAATGGAGACACTAATGGACTTGGATTTGAAGTTGGTGAAAGCTTTGGTACTGCAAACAATCATGATCACAGTAAAACGGTAAGACAATCCAATACCTACAAATTTAAAGGGAAATTCTTTAACTGTAACAAGTATGGTCATAGAGCAAATCAATGTAGATATAGAAACTATTAGAACACTAATGCACCCACCGGTCAATGTTCCAAATGCAACAAAATTGGTCATAATTCAAAAAATTGCAGAATGAATATAAGATGTTATGTTTGTGGAAGATTTGGACACTTATCTAATTAATGCAGAACACAAACCGGCATAGGATATGGAAAGGCTATTCAGAAAAACAATGTGATTTGTTATAATTTTAATAGGATTAGACATATTGCAAAATTTTGTAGAAGAAATACTTCACCGATAAATAATAAAGGACTGAGTTTGAAAGGCAAAGAGAAGGTAGATGAGGTAAAGCAAGAATTTTCAAGAAAATGGATTAGAAAGAGAGATCAGAATGTTGATGAGACTTTTCCTTCACCGGTAGAACAGAATATTACTCCATCGGCAGGAGATTCTTCATCCAATTGAAAAGAAACCTTTTGGGGGTATTACAACAAATTAAAAATCATGTAAGTTCACCCTCAGTTGATGGTGAGAAGATGAACTTCTTCTTTACCGGCAGATGTGTTAAGTTTCACTTAACCGGCAGGCATTTACTGTGGTTGTTGAAAGAAAAGACATTATAAATCAATATTTTTTCCCTCTTTTTCATTCACTAAGCATTCAAACTTTTAGAGAGCACGAAAGACCCGAGTGAAGGCATCCAAAGCGAGAAGTGAAGCAAGTTCTTTGAAGCATCCAAACCTATCAGGCAGATTAAGGAATTTATCAATGGCTTCCTCCTCTGCTCCAAAATTCATTGCAAACCCTACTGTTATAGAAGTAATTAAATGCCCTAGGCCCATTTTCAAGATTTTCCCTGAAGTAGCGAAATAGGATGATAGCCTAGGTGCTTTTTCAAAAATCCCTAAAGGAGTTGCATATGCAAAAGACCCTAGAATTTACATACATTGCCACATTGAGGAATTAGGTTCTAATGAAATCATGAAAATGTACAAAAATGTTATCTGTGATGAAAATGGAACTATGAAACCCAAACATAAGGTTATTGAGACCCTAGGTTTTGTGGAAATCCTTGACATCCCAAAATTTCCTAAGGAAGTTGTAAGGATTGTGCTTAGCAGAGTTCATGTTGAATTCTTTTGGCTAGACACTATTCATAAATTCACTAGAGAAGCAGTTAGGGCAGTGACTGGTTTACCATCCACTGATAGTAGGCTAGATAAAACTAAGAAGGTTCCTAATAACATAGTGATGACTTTAACAGGTGCAACCTATGATAGTAGATACCTGAGAGTTAATGATGTAAAGGATGAGAATGTTAGATTCATTAGCATGATATTAGGATACAAAACCACACATGCTAACTGACTGAACTCAATTTCAAGTCTATGTATTAAAAGTGCATATGACATGGTCAATAGTGATGCTTAGATATATATATGTGAATGGTCGAAAGATGAGTTGATTGACAATTTGAAGAAAATAAAAGGAGATAAGAAAGGTACTTTCCATTTTGGCAATCTTCTTGTATGCTTAATGTTGTATCTTACAAAAGAGGTTCCTGGTATAGGCAAGAAAGACTTTGTTTATGAAATACTGGTAGGAAAACAACTATTAGATATATTCACTGGTATGGGGATAGATAAGGACAAAAATATCACAGAGTATTTCCAAGCATTTAAAGAAAAAATGAAAACAAGAGAAAGGTTACCACAAAGCATTGCAGACAAGTATCAAAAATAAATTTTCTTTATAATTAAGAAGGATGAGATCTGGATGGAGGCAGTTCTTCCTAGAAATGTTTGGGTGATAGAAATGGGATATGAGGCTGATGTGAACATAATTGAAACATATGCCAAAGCCCTACTTGAAGCCCCTAGAGAACTGGAAGAAAAGGTTTTTGGTAGTGTAGAAACAATAGAGTGGTGTGAAGACATTTAAACAAAGGAAGAGAAGAGAAAAATACATAAGGAGTGCATCTAAGAAGGTTAAAAAAAATAAAGGAAAACATAATGAATACCACTGGTATCAAGGAAAGTGATCTGGAAGGATTACAACCAGAGGCTCATCTCTCACCAGTTGGTACATCCTCTGACAGTGAAATTCCTGCTAAGTTTAGAAGAGTTGATAGGAAGAGAAAACCCTCACCTGTACCCTCTCCTCCTCCCAAGAAAACAAGGACAACAAGGTAGAAGCAACAAGCAGTAAGGCCATCAGCTAAGAAGATGACAACTAGAAAGAGAAAGGAAAAATAGGTCATTCCTCCACTTGACAACCTACTAAATGAGATAACAGATGATGGAAACTTATCTAATGTTAGTAGATTATATGATACATTTACCAATGAGGAGAAGGAAAGTGTTGAAAATAGCATCATCTTAGACCTTGATATTTATAAGAAAGTTTTAATAGAGGTTTTAGATGATTTGCCTAGTGATCTATATAGATGGTTATATGCTTAAAGGTTAGCTATTATGGAACTTGACAAGAAAATAAAGATTGAGAAACTGCTAGCTGTACATCCTACAAAATCAGTTGAGGAAATTGATGAATTGATTAGTGAAGCTAACAGAACAGTGTTTTCAAGTGGACACCAACATGTAAGTCTAATGGCCGCTAGGGTAAATGAAATCTCAGAAGAGACAGCTGACAAATGGAATATTTTCTTTGTTGAAAAAGAGAAACAAGAAGAACTAAATAGACCTAAAACATTCAAGGTATACCAAAAGAATTGAGACAAGGGAAAAGGAAAGGTAGGTGGACTACCTAATATAAAAGTGACAGATAATCTATGACCACCTTTAGTTACTCCACCGGTACTAACTGACAATACACCAGCTACTGAGAATGTAGAAACACCACATGAGGATACAAATGCTGAGTCTGAAATCTTGTATACTATGAACATAGATACTCAGGAGGTAAATATTGTAGTTGTAAAAGAAAGCACTGAGGAAAATAAAAATGATGTTGCTACTGAGCAACCGGTGGATAATGTTGAGATTGGATCACAGGGAGAACACATTGAGATTGGGGTTAGTGAAATGGTTACTACCAATACTATCAATGCAAACATTGAAAAACCAATAGAGATAGAGTTACCAACTGCTGAGAATACAGAGAAACCAATTGAGATACTGGTAGTGGACAATGCAGCGGTACTGACAGAGAAACCAGCAATGGATACCACTGAAAAACCATCAGAAAAATTGGCTAACAACACTATGAAATAGGTAGAGAAACAAGCAGAGAAATAGGTTGAGAAACAAGTACACATAGAGATAGTGCCACTGGCATCTACTGAGAAGCCTAAACCTTTGCTAGTAGAAATATAGACACGGACTGACCCTCCAGAGGTCGAGACAAGAAAAGTGATTGCTCCCACCGGAATCATTGAAATTGTTAAGGTAATTGGACAGTCATCCAGTACTTCTGTGACAGAATTCAGACCAACAAATGTGACTTAAGTACTCTTAGATTCTATTAAGAAAACTATAGATTGCAATCCATTGGCTTATAAGGCTATAGATGACACAATACCCATTCTTAAATTGATTTCACCCAAGTGTAATTTAGATAATAAGGATTCTTTGAGTCGGTTAGGCACACTGTCTAAATACATAACTGGCAATATACTGACTGTGGACCAAATAAATGAAGAGACATTTAAGGACAAAATGGACAAGGAAAAAGAGAAATTATTTGGTGAAACAATAAAGAAGTGCACGGAACATATTGATACCCTCTTACCGGCACTAAACAAAACAATTACGGAGTTCAAGGAACTGTACAGAGACACCTGTAAGACAAATCTTTTGACAGTGGATATTGATAAGGAAATCAGCAAAGTGCAAAAGGAAATTGATGGCATAGCTGATTATATCATTGGCTCATCTAAATGAATATCAGTTATTAAGCAAGAAATTGCTGGATTTGAGGAGAAACTGGAGAATTTAGTGAAGGAAAAGGAAAGGTTAAAAGGCAAAGAAAAAGAGCTTAAATGTAGACTCTGTCCAAAATTGGATAACCTCATCTCTCTATGGAAAGAGATCTCTGAGGCACTTATTCAAGGGCAGAAGACACCGGAAGAAAATGCATCATCTCACTGGTACTATTCAGAGAATAGAAGCAGCATTGAAGGATAGCAACAGGTTTACTCAGAGTTTGAACTTGGTGTTAGCAGACTTATTCTAGATTGTAACCAACTAGTTACAAGGTTCTAGCTGAAAACTGCACTCATTTGACAGATTTTTAACAACCTTTGTCATTGATGTCAAAGGGGGAGTAGTAGAACTGAGAAAAATGACTTGCAGAAGAGATCATCTGCTCACGGGAGCACACAGTTTTGGTAAGATTTTTGGACTTCATTTTTTGGACACTTTTTGGATTTTTCTCATGAGTGTTGCCATCAATGCCAAAGGGGGAGATTGCTGGCATTGCACACTCTAATGGTAGTTAAAAGTGATTGAAGGTGTTTTCATTAATGGAAACCTTGCAATCTTATGGCACCAGTAGGCACCGACACCAATAGACTCTACACCGGCAGATAGTTCACCGGCAGCGACAATAATGTTTACTAGCACCCTAGCCAACATGATTTTGATTATTGTATTTTGTATTTAATTGTAATATCTTTTTGTAATCCGACATGGCATGTTGTAATAAGACTCATATATAAGTATAAGATCTTGTAGATTATTTTTGAGAGATACATGATAGAGGATAGATATGATGGATATGTAGAGCGAATATTAAGGCAGATTTTGTAGAAGGGTTTATGGTTATTGTATGAGCTTAAACCGGTACTGAACCTGGCATAGCAGATGCTATTTTGTAGGAGTACATTATATTGGATTCTCATAATTCATTTTGTAAGTCAGTGAGACTTCCTTTTGTAATTGAGCAGTGATCTCTAGGCAGTTGACCTTCCTGCATGTGCAGGCCCCTCTTGTAAGTAATATCCATTCATTGGCCAATGAGTGAATATTGTGGGTCACAAATCCCACTGAGTTTTTTCCCACACTGGGTTTCCTCATTAAACATCTTGTGTTATGGTGTGCTTTCTATGTTGTCTTTACTTTTCTTATTTACTGCATTAATTCTTGTTTACTAGTACATTGTTTTGGAATGCAAAATACTTAATAAGGTCAAAAATTATGTAAACTGGTTAGATACCGATTCACCCCCCCCCCCTTCTCAGTATCTTTGGGACTATCATCAATCCTAACACTAACTATGATAAGAACATTGTAGATTACTTAAAATATTTTCAAACTAAGATGAGAGTAAGAGAGAGGTTACCACAGAGCATAGTTGATAAATATGACAAGCAAATATGTTTTGTTATTAAAAGAGATGAGACTTGGATGGAAGTAGTAAACCCTAGAACTATTTGGGTTACTGAGATGGGTTATGAGGTAGACCTACCTGTTCTGGAAACATATGCAAAATCCCTACTTGATGCACCTAGGGAGCCATCTGAAGGAATATTTGGTAATGCTGAAACTATTGGGAGTAATGTATCTATGCAGAAAGAAAGGAATAAAAGAGACAAGTTTATCAGAGATGCCTCTAAGAAGGCTAGTGAAATTAAGGAAAATGTCATGATAATCAGTGGTATATCAGCTAGTGAGCTTAAAGGACTGCAACCACAAGCACATGTTTCACCAGTTGTGACATCTTATGATACTAACAGTGGCAAGGCTGTTGAGTTTAAGAGAGTGGAAAGGAAAAGGAAAACTCCACCGGTACCTTCTCCTCCTCCTAAGAAAACTAGCACATAGAGAAAGAAACAACAGGCAGTTAGGGAACCGTAGAAGACGCTTACACCAAAGAAGAAATAGACACCAGTTACCCCTACACTAGATGATCTACTGAATGAAATAACACAAGAAGGAAATCTGGTAAATGTAAATAAATGGTATCATTATTTTAAGGATTCTGACAAAGCAACTATTGAAGAAAGCAATATTTTACATTTGGATATTTACAAGAAAGTTTTGATAGAAGTAATTGATGTTTTACCTAATGATCTCTATTTGAGACTTTAGGCTAAAAGGCTATCTATGATGGAACTGGATAAGAAATTGAAAGTTGAAGAACTTTTGGTTGTACATCCAATAAACTCTAAGGAAGAGATAGATGAGCTTATATCTAAAGCTAACCGGTCAGTATTTGTCAGTGGGCACTAGCAAGTAAGCCTAATGGCTGGAAGGGTTAAGGAAATTAGAGATGAGACTGTAGACAACTGGGACATATTTTTTGTTGAGAAGGAAAAGAAAGAGGAAAGAGGAATAGACTGAAAATGAACAAGACATTTAAGGTATATCAGAAAGATAAGGGAAAAGGTAAAATTGGTGGTGTTCCTATTATAAAGATTACAGATATTCTTCCACCGCCACCTCAGGATACCCCTCCGGTACACATAGCTAATCCACCAGATATGGCTACTAAAGGTATAACTCATGATGATACTAACTCAGAGTCTGCAATACTTTTCACAATTAATGTAGATACACAAGATATAAACATTGTTGTAGATAAGGAACAAGAAGTTGGTTTTGAAAATATAAAGATCTCTGAGGAACCGACGCACACTATAGACTCTCAGGAAACTAAGAAACCGGCACAAATTGTTGATTCTCATAACACTTAGATACCAACTCAAGTAAAGCAACCAAAGATTGAGAAACCTATAGAGGATAAGACAACTAACATAGAGCAACATGATTTAGGGAAACCAACAGTTAAAGAGGTACTTGTACAGACAGAGAAACCATCAAAGGTAGAGGTACATACATAGACAGATCCACCAGAAGAAAATGTAAGTAAAGAGCAACAAATTTTTGGTAATAAGGAACAAATAATAAAGGTAGTTGGAGAATCTAGCATATCAGCAAGAGAATCCAGACTGACTAACATCACAGATGTTCTTTTGGATTCTATCAAGAGGATAACAAATTGCAATGCCTTAGCATTTAAGGCTATTGATAACACATTACCTATCATGAAGATGATTGCACCTACTTGTAAGATAGAACACATTAATGATTCTTTAGGTAAATTGAACACATTGTCCAAATTTATTTTTGAAAATGTTCTAACTCTAGAAAAGGTGAATGAGGATACCATTAAGGAGAGAGTTGACAAAAGAAAAATACATTCTTTGAGAACACTATAAAGAAATGTACCGATCACTTGGACACACTTTTATTAGTACTTAATTTTACAATTTTGAAGTATAAGGAGCTATATAGAGAAGCATGTAAACCTCACTGTTTGACAGAGGAAATTGATGAGGAGATTAAAAAGACACAAAAAGAGATTGATGACATAGTGGACAACATGGTAGGTTCATCTGAACTTATCTCAGTTTTTGAGCAGGAAATGGCAGCTTTTTAGGAGAAGTTGGAGAAACTTGAGAAAGAGAAGGCAAGGATAAGGCTGAAGGCCTGGGAACTAAAGAATAAACTTAGTCCAAGGTTAGATAGTTTGATTACTCTAAGAGTTGAACTGACTGAGGCAACAATTCCTGGAGAATGATCACTGGAGTAGCAAATGCACTATCTCACCTATATGATCCAGCAAACTGAGGCAACTCTAACTGACAGTAACAAGTTTATGTAGAGTTTGAACCTAGTCTTGGCGGACATTTTTGAGATTGTAACCAACCGGTTATAGGCAATGAGGTAGCATTTTTGTATTCTTTGATTCTTTTTGACATCCTTTGTCATTGATGTCAAAGGGGGAGTAGTAGTATAGAGAAAAATAAGGAGTAGTATGGAGAAAATACATGCACAGAGGAGATCACTTGCTTAGGGGGAGCACATCTTTTTGGATTTCAGTTTTGGATAGAAATTTTGGATTTTTCTCATGAGTGTTCCCATCAATGCCAAAGGGGGAGATTGTTGGAATTCTACACTCTAATGAGAATAGTTGATGTTGTCATTGATGGCAACCAACTGGAAACCAACCGGCAATAGGTTTCTACACATGCATCGACATCATAGATATCATACACTGGCATGCACCGGCACTAGCAGGCACTTTCACTGGCATCTAGAGTACACTAGAAATGAAGTATACCAGCACTCAGGATGACATGGGATAAAGTTTTGTTTATGTGAATTGTTTTGTAAATGTAATTAACTACTTGTAAGCTGACTTAGTATATTGTATAGACTCATATATGTTTGAGATCGCATAGGTCATTTTGATGTAATGTAGTAATGGCAGAATGTAATTATTGTATGAGGTGATATAGTGGACAGCAAAGGTTTTGGTTAAGGTATCTAACTGAGCTTAAACCAATACTAAACCAGGCATTTGAGATGCTATTTTGAGGAGTACATTGTATTGCATTTAATTATCCATATTATAGTTAGTGAGACTCTTTTGAGCAGTGCACTCCAGGCAGTTGGCCTTCCTACATGTGTAGACCCTTATTGTAAGTAGTATTTTTTCATTAGCCAGTGAGTAAATATTGTGGGTCACAAATACCACCGAGGTTTCTCCCACACTTGGTTTCCTCATTAAAATATCTTTTGTTATGTTGAGTTTCTATGTTGTCTCTGTTATTTGTGTTGACTGCAATAATTCTTGTTTACCGGTACACTATTTTGGGTTGCAAAGTTATAAATAAGTTTAAGTATTCAATCAACCTGTTAGACACTTAGTCACCCCCCCCCCTCTTAGTGTCTTTGGGACTATCATTGAATCTAACATAGGAAGCCTAATTCAGTATCCATCATCAATCTTTTGTGGATGTATCTTTCCTCATTTTAGACCACATTAACCCCATCCATCATCCTCCCTATAGAAAAAGGTACTTGAGATACTTGCTATTTATTTGGTTCTTTTGTATCTTTGTTTATCTTTTTATTGAGCTTCCTATTTTTACCTCTTTATGGTCACCATGATCCTTTATATCATATGGTATTTTATAATTGGTGAAAATATGGGTATAATCTTTCTTTTTTTGCTTGCGTTTGTTTTCTTGATGTGTCCCATGTTTTTCCCTTGTGAGATCTCAGTTGTCTCATGTTACCTTGGGGTGCATATTTTTCTTGTGGTTTTTCTAGCATTTTTTCCCTTAAGGTTCCTTACAACTTTGTGAGATGATAGACTAACCATTTATGTTTGTTGAGTTAGTCCCATGCATTGGCTATGAAATCACCTTGGTTCCTTATACCCTGGTGCCTCATAGATAATTCTAAATCAAAAAAAGTGCTCACTTCATGGCAATTACCATACTAATCTGAATCTTCCCCATACATTTACTCCACATCTTTCTAATCCATCCATCCTATCTTTCTATCCCCCATCTTTTGCATTATCTCTCAATCAACTTTTCATTTCATCTTCCCTTACATTTAGTTTCATCTTGAATAATATATATTTGTTAGTTTATCCATTAATCATCTTCATCCTTTCATCATTAATCAAACATCATCATCAATATCATAACCCCAATCCATTGCATCCATAATGTATTTTTCCTCACCATCCATACATCATGCATGCATCATCTCATACATTTAGAGAGAACACTCATGTTCTCTTGACCTTGATGTCCTTTGGAGGGGGCATCCTCATCCTTTTCTCCCATCATTTTCCCTCCTAGTCACCCCTTTGAACAATTGAGGCATCTTCCCTAATCTAACCATTTTCATCCAAGCTCTATGTCTTAATTTTCTTTTAAATGATGTAATTTCATAACACTATCCCAAAGAGGGGCAAAAAGAAGACACCTAAAATTGTTCACTTGTGTTTGATAAATTTATCACCATTATTCATCTACTAAAGTTATTTCTATTAATTAAATAATTCATTATTAGTTAATTAATTATATTTATTCCCCCATTTTCTATCCTATTTCCCAAGGTAATTAATTTACCAATTCAAAACTACCTCTAAGACCTTCATCTATTTAACTAAATAAATACCCTTGTTTATTTAGTTAAATCTCCATTTCCCCTTTCCCCAATTTTGAATTAAAATTAATCCAAAAATCTTATTTAACCTCATCCACTTGCATCCTCCTACCTAACCCACCTTTCCCTCCTAACCGCAATTCTAATCTCCACCTAACCCATTCCACTAAGCATGTGCACACACTTAATTCTTGATTAAATGGATTCAACTCTTCCTATTACATTAAGCACATGAGATTGTCCCCTCAAGTACCCTAAAATAAATTTTTAATTCATTTTATTCCTCTCCTTCATCCTCAATCCTAGATCTTTATCAATCAATCTTGATCATTCATTCATTTCATCCAAAAAATCATAACTATCAAACCCTTATCCATTTATATATATATCTCTCTCTCACAAAGTCTCTCACTCCTTTTCCATTTGAGTATCATTATGATGCCAAAATATTGAATGATCACACATCTAATTCTACATCAAAGGATAAATCATTGCATCAAGAAGACCATATTGTGCTGCTTTGGTTTGTATTTTATGTTTGTTTTGGTTTTCTTTTGCCCAATCATGATGTTTCTTTGATTTTTTATTTTGAGTAATAGTTACTTGCTCTCCTTTGAATTCACATTTCCTTGCACAAAATGTGTTATATATGTTCTTACATACTTATCTTCATGTTCATCCAGTGCTATAAATTCTTTGGTTGTTTCCTCGACACGATGATGACTTCTACATGTATGCACAAATAAGACATAAATATTAGTTCATAAAATTCTAGGATTTTCATAACTTCATTAGGACTATCTTGGATGCATTTTTAGTAGAGTCATAGGCTTGTTAGGATTGTATGCTACATTCTTAGGATAGTGATAGGTTCAATAGGATAGTCATAAATTTGTTAAGATAGTCATAGGCTATTTAGGATAGTGATATATTTGTTAGGATTCTCATAGTTTCATTATGACTATCATAACCTTGTTAAAATTGCCTTTAGCTTCATTAAGACTTTCATAATTGTCTTAAGACAGTCATAGATTCATTGGGACTATCATAAGTTCACTAGGGCAGTCCTAATGAATGTAGGACAATCATAACCTCATTGGAACGGTCATAACTTCATTAAGAAAGTAATAAAGAATGTAAGACAGAAAAAGACTCATTACAAATGATAAAAATAGTATTCAAATGATGCAAAAATATTATGTACTCTTTCTATAATATGACCCTAGAGAATGGAAGAAGATTAGTTAAGAAAAGTGGGTTGTCATTTTTGCTCAGATGGAATATATCTTTTGTGATTACCATAGAAACTTTAAGAAGGTGGTAGCTTGAGAAAGATATTCTTTGGAGTAAATGATTTGTACTTTAGTTCATAGATTCACTTGATTTACCTTTCTTCATGTATGGTGATGAGCATAATGATAACCATTCTTATCTTGAGCACTTAGATAGTGAATGGTGTGATAGAGACTTTCCATTATAATCACATTGATCAATACCACATGACATGTCATGTACTTGATGCACCTTGACATTCGATGACCATTGAGATTAATAGACCAATCATCACTTTTGAGCAAATTAAATCTTTCACACCCTTCTCATTTCCTAGTTGTTCCAATTTTCTAGATAGTTAAGCAAGATCCTATGTTGTACCTAATTTTCATTTATGAGACATACTATTCATTACATGTTTTTCATTCTTTTGTAGGTTTTCATGTAGAGTGCAAGGCAAAACAAAAACTTATATGATTGCATCATCTAGGGTCCACTTACTCTAGCCTCTACACTTCTCTATGAAAAACTTATATGAGTGCAAGTACAAGCTTGTGTAGTGCAAATGATAAAATTTTATGAGTGCAAGTTATATCTTCTATAAGAGGCCCATTCCTTATCCTCTACACATCTCTATACACACATATTATGATACATTCATCTTATTCAATGCTCATTTCTCAATGCTCTCTCAATATTTGAAATCAATAACATAAATATTCTCCACAAAGGATTTACCACCTATGAAATGTGAAAATATAAATCATTCTCCTATAGGATTACATAGCTTTTAGACAAATATTTTACCTGTAGGTTCAGACAACATGTTCATATATACCACCGACTCCAAGATAAAACATATCAAAGTTTGACAATTTTATACATTTAGGACACTTAAAAGAATGTGTTAATATAGTGTAGCTTAGAATTTTTGGGAGAGATGGGGTGCAAAAAGGAAATGGAAATACTTGTGGAAGCCAACATTTGATCCAACTCCCTACAACATTAGTATGGCAGATGGGACTGGAATGAAAACATTGGACACTTGGAAAAATGTAAAAGTTAATGTCAAAGGAGTAAAACAGGTTATTGGCTTTGAGGAAGTGATAGTTAAAGATGCATTTGATTCATTTGGTGTACTTCTAGAATTAAGGTGGTTTTTTTATTCACGAGAAGTGATAAATGCCTGGAAAGAAGAAATATCCTTTATAAATAAGATAAGGATAGTACACATCCCCTTGTCAAGGATTAGAGATGAATAATATGTATAGGAAGTTAATACAAAGGAATATGAGGATGATGATAAAAACATAAGCATTATCACTAAGCTATCTACAACCAAAATCTGGAAAGAACCCAATTCAAAAGGAGAAATAGAAGTGAATGAAATAGATGGGAGCACAAATAGTGAGACTATACTAGAAACATAAATGAATGATGAATAAAAAGTCTACACCTACAGGATATTTGGCTCAAGAAGAGTATTCATGATAAGGAAGTTACCAAAAGAACACTCCACCATGGAGAAGGTGTCGCAAGATGTTTTCTCCAATGCAGAGGACCATAAAGGAAACACTAATGAAGAATCTTGCTAGGTCAATCACATATAGCGGGACATATTACACATCAAACTACCTAGATACTTTAGAGTTAGAGTTTTGAGATCATACATTGGGAAAATAGAAGAAATATTTTGAAATAATGACAACAAACTTGAGATCCTTAGGCATACACTCACCTATAGTGTCGCATGTTGGTTTAGCACCCACAAGTACACTATTACCAGATGGGAAGATTTCAATATATTGGTTAAAGAAAGATACTTACTAGATAAAGGAGAGTATTGTTGGCAATTGACACTTATCCGGTGAATTTTGGTGCATGGATAATAGTTTAAGGTTGTCATTGATGGCAACTCTCCTTATGAATCCTATCTAGTAACTATAGTTCTTGGAGAAATGGTGTGGTAACTAGTAATCTGGCTCTAGTAATCTAGGTTGAGTAGAGCAGTTTTGGTCCGAAATATTTCTGGTGATTGGTGTTACGAATCATGCATGGGATGATAGGGCTAACATAGAGACATCATTTTATCATCCTTTTGGTGATCCTCTTTTGTTTTTGCTAATCCAGTCAAGCTAACTCATGATTACATGTTACATATAGGTTAACTTGATAATTGTTTATTTTGTGCTTGTGGATATATAAGACCGATGCAGAAGATATTTTGGGGGTGTGGTATGAAGTAATATGAGAAAGTAGTTATCGAGAATCCCTTTTGGCATAGTTTCATGTGCACATTCTTGATCCGATAGCTGACTAAGATAGAAAACAAAGCAGAGTTGTAGATAAGATACAATCAGAGTTTTGGCACTAAACCAGAACTCATCCAGGAATTGTTAGATGCTATTTTGGAGTTCAATCATTGTAATTCGTCACTATAATTGATCTGTAATGTAGTGAGCCTTCTGATTTTGTATCTCTTAGTGTAGTTGAGTTCTAAGCTCTAGACAGTGTGCCTGAATGCTTGTGCATTCCCCTTCATGTAATATTGTTATGCTACTAGCCATAGTAGAATAATATTGTGGGTTCAAATCCCGTTGTGGTTTTCCCCATTTGGGTTTCCACATAAAAATCCTGGTGTTATGATTTTATGGTTGGTTCTTTTGTGTTTTTGTATTTCAGTTTCATGCTTATGCTTCTGATGGTTTAAGGTTAATAAGACAGAAAGGTTAATAAAATTTAGAACACTAATCCAGCCCCCCTCTCAGTGTTCCTTGATTCCAACAATTGGTATCAGAGCCTAGTTCCTCTGAAGAATCCTAACCGCTTGAGGAAGGTTCGAGAGATTGAATTAATGGATTCCGGTTTTCAGAGATAGCTTAGTGTGGCACTTGAGGATCTTGATGCAACAAGAGATGAGATAAGCACCTTAAAGAGAAACCTAAATGTAGCAAAAGACTTCATTAATGATTTGAAAGATTGGGTCAACACTTCAATAGACAAGAGGAAAGAGTTGATGGACAAGATGAAGGAGAAAGAAGATCAAAGCATGGAGAATTAGGACAAAGCTGATGAATGTGATAAGCTTGTGAGAGAGAATGTTGTATTGAAGAATGAGATGCAATCCATTATGATGATTCTAACTAAGGAGATTGAAGACCAGAAGAAGAATGAAGAGAATTTGACTCAATCATTGAAGGACAAAGTAGATGAATTCTTCAAGATTACCTATGAGAATGATCAGTTGAAGCTTGAGTTGACACAATCGAGGAATAATGGTCAAGAACTTGAGAGACTGATTGTTGCCCTAAGAGATGAACTTGGTACTGCAAATGAATACAAAGACAAACTCAATGCTAGCTCAGTAAGGCTTGATGAGATGTTGGAAATTCAGAGACATGGGAAAGATATTAGAGGAATTGGATTTGAGAAAGGACAATCCTTCGGATCTAGACAAAGAAATGCAAAACCTAATCAGAAGAAGAGCAAGAATCCTCTGATAGGACAACCTAATACCTATTCAATGGTAGATGTTTTACTCACAATAAATTTGGTCATATGGTGAATCAATGCAAAAGTGGGATGAATAATGGAATGAATAATATGAACAATGATCTTACCTTTACTGATCAGTGTTTCATATTCAATAATTTTGGTCACAAGTCAAATATGTGCAAAGCAGTAATGAATAATTTTCAAAACAAGAGATGCTATGCTTGTGGGATGTTTAGACATATCTCTAGCCAGTGCAAGATGAGACCAAATCAAATGAACTTTAGACCTATGCAAAGAAATTTTGTTTGTTGTGCATGCAAAAAATTTGATCACATTGCAAAATATTGCAGAAGCAAAAATGTGAATAATAGTACTTCGATAAACATGAAAAAAATTAATGATAAAGGCAAGGCAAAGGTAGAGGAGATCAGAGACAAGAATGAGAAGATGTAGGTCATAAGAGATGAATCTAAGGCAGATAATAGATCTACACCTAAATCTGGTATAGGATCTTCATCCGGTAACTAAGGCATATGGCCTTAGGGGGTGGCATCTTCATGCAAAATATTGTAGAAACCCCTTGGAGAAATTTGTGATCGATCATGGTAGACTGCAGATGCTCGGAAATGATTATCTAGATCTCTAGATCATCTAGTGAGTTGATTAATGCTAGACAGGGCATCCGATTGAACCTTATTAGTGCATTTATGTCAACTTGAAATTAGGGTTTGCGAGGTTAGAAAAGGAAAATGTGGGAGTGAAGAGTTGAAGCAGCAAAGCTAGGTGAACCATTTTCCAAGGAGATAAAAATATTTGAGGTGATCTGATAGAAGCTATTGTGCATTCTTCAGGAACAAGAGGTATTTATAGAAGAACAACCCATTATATAGAGATACAGTTCAAACTTCCCATCCAGAAGGTGTCTCCGATGATCAGAAGGATGAAACTTAGACAAAAGGACATGTAGAAGATCAAGGTCATGTAACCCTTGATGTTGAGATCAGTGTGAATCCTCTGATTAAAGAAGTCCTTGAGATTCCAAAGGATGACACTACACCAAGTGGTAACATCGGTGCACAAGATAAAGGGAATGATGTTGAGGATAAGGAACCTGAGAAGACACAGGTGCAAGGTGCAGAGGTAGATAAAGGGAAGAGAGTTGTTGAAGATTCGACAAATGACACTCCTCCAATCAAAGGGACAAGGACCCTACCTTAAATATCAATCAATCTTGATGGCCCCTTGATATTGGAGAAATGTCACAAGCTGAGAAGCTAATGCTTGCAACACCAGTATAAGCTCAGGCTAGTCAAGATCTGGTCAAATCAAAAAATGAAGACAAAAAGATTATTCAGATGTTTCTTAATGTTTTGTAGAAAATAGTGTCAAATACAACACTAGATCCTAACTCTAACCCCTTCGGAAAACTATTTTAGTTGATAAGTAATATAAACACCAATTTTGAATCCTTGGAGAAGACCACCACCAAGCGGGTACTGGATAGATTTAAAGAGGTTCATATGCAAACACTCTGGAAAATGATAGAGGGTGATAGAGTAAGATTGAATAAAGGTTTGTAGACAACCTCTAAAGCACTAACAAAAGGTGGTAATATATACAAGTCTTGTCTAATTTTGCCAAAGTTCACAACTGACATAGACAAGCAAATAAATATTTGCCAGCGTAAGCTAGCTAGTATTTCATAGTTTTGATTCTAATTTATCCCTAACTCGCAGTATAGAAGGGCAAGTAATGGATCTCAATGATCAGATCATGAGCCTAAATGCAAAGAAGGATAGAATTTTGAGGAGAGTTGGTGAACTCCAGAATCTAATTGCCCCTAGGAAGGACACCATATTGAGCAATAAGGTTGATTGTCTAAAGGCTATGACACAACCTGTTTCGATTGAATTGAAGGAAGTGGAGATTCATGCCTATGTTTTCAGTGCATTCATTATAGTTTTGGACAACTTGAAGATAGAGTGGGATAACCACTTAGGAGTTTTGAAGACCATTTTTGTTGATATCATCAAGTATATGTAAAGTCTCCGGTAGATATCCTAGTATATAAGATTTTGGAAAGCACCCCTACTTTGGCATTGTTGTCAAAGGGGGAGAGTAAAGGTGAAAAATATACAATGAATAAGGGGATATATGAGTGCAATGTATAGAGAATGATACAGTTTTCAAAGTTATTTGTCTAAGGGGGAGCCTTAGAAATTTTGATAGCAATTTTGATATGGTATCCTGGTTGTTTCAACACTTAGTCATTTTTCATGAGTGTTGACATCAATGCCAAAGGTGGATATTGTTGGCAATCAAAACTCATTATGAATCCTATCTGATAGCTATAGTTCTTGGAGAAATGGTCTGGTAACCAGTAATTTGGCTCCGGTAATCCAAGTTGAGCAAAGCAGCTTTGGTCTGGAAGCTTTCTGATGATTGTGGTGTTATGAAACATGCATGGGATGATAGGGCCAATGTAGAGACATCACTTTATTATCCTTTTGGTGATCCGCTTTTGTTTTTGGTGATCCAGTCAAGCCGGCTCATGATTATATGTTACACTACAATCCACCTTGATAACTATTTATTTTGTGATTGTGGATATATAAGACCGGTGCAGAAGATCTTTTTGGGGTGTGGTATGCAGTAATATGAGTGAGTAGTGATTGAGAATCCCATTTGGCGCAGTCTCACATACATATTCTTGATCTGGTAGCTGAGTGGGATAGAAAATAGAGCAGAGTTGCAGAGAAAATACAGTCAGAGTTTTGGCACTTAACCGGAACTCATCCAGACATTGTTAGATGCTAGTTTGGAGTTCAATCATTATAATTCATCATTGTAATTGATCTATAAGGCAGTGAGCCTTCTGGGGTTGTATCCCTTATTGTAATTGAGTTGTAAGCTCTAGGAAGTATGCTTGAATGCTTGTGCATTCCCCTTCATGTAATATTGTTTTTCTACTACCCATAGTAGAATAATATTGTGTGTTCAAATCCCACCGTGGTTTTTCCCATTTGGGTTTCCACATAAAAATCCTAGTGAAATGATTTTGTGGTTGGTTGTTTTGTGTTTTTGCATTTCAGTTTCATGCTTATGCTTCTGGTGGTTTAAGGTTAAGTCCAAAAATTTAATAACTGATAGAACACTGATTCCCCCCCCCCCTCTCTAAATTTTCCTTTATTCCAACAAGTACCCAAAAATACCAAAATATAAAGGAGATATCTTGAAGGAGTAACATTCAGCTGATAACTCAATGATGAACGGATAGTACCTAACCGGTACTGAGAGGGGGGAGTGAATCAATACAAACAAAAGATTCAAACTTTAAATCGGTTTGTCAGCAGACACTATGCATTGACAGACAAATAGTAACATCGGTCTTTAAACAGAGTACAACTAGCAAAACCCAGAATAACTGAGACAAGCATAAACCGGTTGACACTTATCTTCTCACACAATCTAACACTTCATTTCCATTTCACCCTAGTGCTTGAACAAGTAATCTACCATCAAAGATATACATATAATAGCTAGATCAACATGATTCACCGCTTGACAGAAAACAACATAGCATCACATGAAGAAGACATCATATATGACACACATATTTTTCACGTGGAAACCCAACTGGGAAAGACCATGATGGAGATGAATACCCACAAGCTTGTTTTTGAACTCTTTAGAAGTCCACTCTGTTAGGAGCCTTGTCCAGTTAAAGACTGATACAATAGGTTTTGTTAGGAACCAATCATGTTAGGGATCACCCGGTTAAGGGATGGCTAGAATACCTGGTTAAGGGTTAAACCCTATTAAAGGTTACCTTGTTAGAGGATTTCAAGAACTCAATGGTTTTGAGTCACCCTATTAAAGGATTTATAGCAAGCCGATTAAAGCTACCCTGTTAAGGGATTTCCCAACTATTGAGGTGGTTAGAGATCAACAGGTATTACAATGATCTGGTAATAGCACTCAATGCCAATGCAGATCTACTTGAGCTCCTCTTCACCTTCTGCACTTACACTCTGCAGGTATCACTTTTCTCCTCTGGTCTGGCAAGAATCACATATCTCTTCTCTTGGATACACACACAACTTTTGCCAACAACCTCAGAAAGAAACACAGCATCGACCTTATAGGGAAAATAGATAGGTCAGTAGCATAAACCCTAAACCTGTTAGGTTAAGGAATTCAAATGGTTCAATCCTAACCATTGAGCACACTGCATTAAATGCAATAGTCTTGATCCAATCTCAAGACATTCTCCATAGTTCATTTTCAACTGATTTCATGGTGGCTGATAACCCATCACACGTTATCACCGTTTACAAACTTCACACATTCCCAAGGTAGATAGGGACAATCTCCTTCATGCAAGATCCTTCACGTGCACAAGGTTGACATGGCAACATGATCTGTTCTTCATTACAATGCTAGCTCATCACATAAAGTCATTGATTGAGTCACACAGGCTTGAGGCACTTCAACCAGAAACCCTGAAGTTGAGACTACCAACCGATAGTCATACAAAGCTTCCATGTGCCAGTTCCCATAGCCACATGTCTATTCCTTGAACAAACACATCGCTTCACTTGGACACATATATAGGTTCACAATGTTATACCGGTTCTCTTCTCTTCATCATATTGACATCAATGACAACACACAATGTCATTATGTCCTCATGTCGGTTCACATAATGCCAACAATCTCCCACTTTGGCATTGATGGCAATATACAAAGATATCTCTCCACTTCACATCTTCTCCCCCAATTTCTACAAATATCTTCTCCACTTCACATCTTCTCCCACTTTGACAACAATGCCAAAGTGGAGGCACAAGCTTCCCTGTTCCAGTATGTTGCTCCCCCTGAGGAGTAGCATCCTTCAACACATCAAATCAGAAAAAAAATTGACTATGAAATACCTGACTGATGTGGAGCATATTCCTTTAGTTTACCTCCTGAAGGGGCAAAACCCCTAATTCACCTCTTACATACATAAATGTAGCCTTTGGGAGAGGCTTGGTGAATATGTCTGCTAAATGCTCCTTACTGGAAACATGTTCGAGTGCAATCTCTTTGTTCTAAAACTTTTCCCTAGAGAAATGATACTTAATCTCAAAGTGCTTGGTTCTAGAATGTAAAACCGGATTCTTGGAGATGTTAATTGCACTAGTATTGTCACAAAATATACTTACTGGTTCAGAAATAGGAACTTTGAAGCCATTTAATACATGCTTCATCCAAATTGTCTGAGTGCAGTTCATGAAAGCTACAACATACTCTGCTTCCACTGTATACTAAGAGATACAACTCTGCTTCTTACTCATCCATGAGACCAGTCTACCACCGAGAAAGAATGTACCACCGGTTGTGCTTTTCTGGTCATCTACATTACTTGCCCAATCAGCATCTGTGTATACTTTCAAGTTGAAATCCTTGCTATATGGATACCACAATCCATAATCAACAGTTCCCTTTAGATACCTAAGAATCCACTTGACTGCAACCAAGTGGAATTCTCTTGGGCTTTTCTGGAACCTTGCAGTAATGCCAACTGCATGTGCAATATCTGGTCTGCTATGCATTACATAATGCAACTTACCAATCATTGATCAGTATTCCTTCTTATCAACCAATGCTGAGTCATCTTCTTTGGATAGTTTACAACTGGCTACCATCGGTGTACCAACCAGTTTGCTATCTTCCATGCCAAAGGTCTTTAACACCTCTTTGACATACTTAGACTAAGTGATAAAGATTCCATCTTTCATCTGCTGGATCTATAGTCCAATGAAGAACTTTATCTCCCCTATGAGTGACATCTCAAACTCTTTCTTCATCTCATCTGCAAACTCATGACTCATCTTGTCATCTCCACCAAAGATAATGTCATCAACAAATACCTCACAGATCAGGATCTGATCTCCTTCAGACTTCAAGTAGATATTACTATCTTCACTTGTTCTCTCAAATCCAATCTTCACAAGATGGGAATGCAAGCATTCATACCATGCTCTAGGTACCTGCTTTAGACCATATAAGGCTTTATGTAGCCTACACACCATGTCACTATCTTCAAATAGGGCAAACCCCATCTGGTTCCTCTATATACACCTCCTCTTCAAGTACACCATTTAGAAATGCAGATTTTACATCCATTTGATATACTTTGAATCCTTTAAAAGCTGCATATACAAGAAGCATATGAACTCCTTCCAATCTGGCTACCGAAGAAAAGTTTTCTCCATAGTCTTCTCCTTCTTCTTAGGCATATCCTTTGCACACCAGTCTAGCTTTGTTCCTAATCACTGTACCATCCTCATTTAGCTTATTTCTAAAAACCCATTTGGTACCAATGACATTTTTATGCTCCGGTCTGGGTACCAAAGACCATGTACCATTTTTCTCTATCTGGTCAAGTTCCTCTTCCATTACGTTGATCCAGTCTTCATCTTTATGTGCCTCTTTGAATGATTTAGGCTCAAATTCAGAGATCATACATGAGTTTTCTCTGACCTTTCTTCTTGTAAGGATTCCTGCATCCTTATCTCCTATGATCTGCTTAGGATCATGATTCAGCTTGACATACCAAGGAATGGTCTTGATAGATTCCTCTTGCTTTTCTTCTTCATCCTCATCTCCATTAGTATCAGCATCTACATCTATCGGTGTAGGAACACTATTACTGGTACTCGGTTGACTGACAACCAGTTCCCAGAAGGTTACAACCGGTTCATTTACCACTTTCTTATTGTCGGTTTCCTCAGTTTTAGAGGTTTCATCAACTCTTACATTGATGCTTTCCATAATTGTCTGAGTCCTATTATTGAAACACTTGAGAGCTTTGCTCTTGGTGGAATACCCTAGGAATAATCCCTCATCACATTTCGCATCAAATTTGCTCTGGTGTTCACTCCTCTTGATGTAACATTTGCTACCAAACACTCTAAAGTAGCTAACCACAGGTGTCTTACCAATCCAATACTCATAAGGAGTTTTATCCTTACCTTTCTTGATGAATACCCAGTTCATTGTATAGACTGCAGTACTCACCGCTTCTCTCCAAACAGTTACCTCTTGATGCCATGTTCTTCACAGTACTTGTTGAATTCACCGGAAGTGAATTCCCCTCCTTGATCAGTTCTCAGGCACTTGATCCTTTTACCGCTTTCCTTCTCCACTAATGCTCTGAAAGCTTTGAACTTTACAAAAGCTTCAGACTTATCTTTCAAGAATGTGACCCACATCATTCTTGAGCAGTCATTAGTGAGAATCATGAAGTAACTATCACCTTCCACACTCCTAGTTTTCATAGGACCACACAAATTAGTACGCACAAGATCAAGCAAATTGTCAGCAGTTAAAGATTTACATTTAAAGGTTGAGGAAGACATTTTCCCCAATTGACACTCTGCACAAGGTGTTATCCGGTTTTCTTAGCACTGGCAACCCTCTAACTACCTTGATCTCACTAGCCTTCACAATGTTTTCAAAGTTTACATGGCAGAGTCTCCTATGCCATATCCAGCTATCATCTAATTTAGCCATAAGACATGTACTTATATTTGCATTCAACTGAAATAGGTTACCTTTGGTACAAACACAATATCTTTATTTTCTTCATCTTCTAATTCTTCATTTGTGACACCTTCATCAACTGCCACAAAATAGTTTCTTTGGTTTCCTCCTTTGAATTTCTTGAACCTTTCTGGTTTGTCCTTGTTGTCGTTATTAGGACAGTTTACAACAATATGTCTTATCTAGCTACAAGAAAAGCATTTCAAAGGAAGCCTACCTCTATATTTGTCAGTTCCCTTAGGAATTTTCCTGGCAAGAAGAGCTTCAAATACCATTAGAATCTCCTCATCATCCGTTTCTCTGCTCTGTCTTGGTTCACCACTAGTGCTAGCTTCTTTTCCTTTTCTGGATGGTGCAACAGAAGCTTTAAAAGTTGATTTAGTCTTTTGAACACTGCCATCAAAATTGTTTAGCTAATAGGCTGTCAACTTTGCAATGATGGAGTCTAGGGATACCTTAGTCTTCTCTATTGATCTTAGCTCCTGAATAACATCAACCCTTATTGTATAGACCGGTAATAAGGATCTCAGGACTTTGCTTACCATAGTGGAATCTTCCATTTTACCACCTGCACTCTTGATATCACCAACAATGGTTTTGATTCTTATTCCATACTGTTGAATGGTCTCACCTTCAACCATTCGCATTTCTTCAAACTTCCCTCTAAGGCTTTCTTCCTTAGCTTTTTTTACATTCTCATCACTGCCATAGATATTTTCAAGAGTATCCCATACCTCTTTAGGATTTACCTTAACTTGGACATCAATAAACTCAATGTCAGATAAACTACTAATTAGGGCTTCCATGACTTGCCCATTCTCGTGCATTTCTCTCTTTTGGTCATCAGTGAGAGTACCGGTAGGAGAAACATAGGCATTCTCAACATAGCTCTAGTGTTGAGCACCCATGCTTCTGATGTATATCTTCATTATGTCTTTCCATATAATGAAGTTTTCTCTGTTAAACTTTGGACCTTCCCTCTTCATCATTAGACTGGGATCTTTACCTTAAGTGGTTAAGCTTATAACACAAAGGACCTAGAGGATGCTCTGATACCAATTGATAACTCAATGATGAATGGATAGTACCTATCCAGTACTGAGAGGGGGGGTGAATTAGTACAAACAAAATCTTCAAACTTTAGGCCGGTTCATCAGCAGATAATATGCATTGACAAACAAATAGTAACACCGGTCTTTAAATAGAGTACAATCAGCAAAACCTAGAATAACTGAGACAAGCATAAACCGGTTGACACTTATCTTCTCACACAATCTAACACTTCATTTCCATTTCACCCTAGTGCATGAACAGGTAATCTACCATCAAAGATATACATATAATAGCTAGTCAACATGATTCACCGCTTGACAGAAAACAACATGGCATCACATGAAGAAGATATCACATATGACACACATATTTTTCATGTGGAAACTCAACTGGGAAAAACCATGGTGGGGATGAATACCCACAAGCTTGTTTTTGAACTCTTTAGAAGTCCACTCTGTTAGGAGCCTTGTCCGGTTAAAGATTGATACAATAGGTTCTGTTAGGAACCGATCGTGTTAGGGATCACCCGGTTAAGGGTTAAACCCTGTTAAAGGTTACCTTGTTAGAGGATTTCAAGAACTCAATGGTTTTGAGTCACCCTATTAAAGGATTTACAGCAAGCTAGTTAAAGCTACCCTGTTAAGGGATTTCCCAACTATTGAGGTGGTTAGAGATCAATAGGTATTACAATGATCTGGTAACAGCACTCAATGCCAATGCAGATCCACTTTAGCTTCTCTTCACCTTCTGCACTTACACTCTATAGGTATCACTTCTCTCCTCTAGTATGGCAAGAATCACGTATCTCTTCTCTTGGATACACACACACAACTTTTGCCAACAACCTCAGAAAGAAACACAACATCAACCTTATAGGAAAACAGATAGGTCGGTAGCATAAACCCTAAACCCTAAACCTGTTAGGTTAAGGAATTCAAATGGTTCAATCCTGACCGTTGAGCACATTGCATTAGATGCAACAGTCTTGATCCAATCTAAAGACATTCTCCATCATTTGTTTTCCACTGATTTCATGGTGGTTGATAACCCATCACACGTTATCACTGTTTACAAACTTCACACATTCTTGAGGTAGATAGGAACAATCTCCTTCATGCAAGATCCTTCATGCACACAAGGCTTGCGTGGCACCATGATTTGTTCTTCGTTACCATGCTAACTCATCACACAAAGTCACTAGTTGAGCCACACATGCTTGAAGCACTTCAACCAAAAACCCTAAGGTTGAGACTACCAACTGGTAGTCATACAAAGCTTCCATGTGCCAGTTCACATGACCATATGTCAGTTCACCTTGAACAAACACACTACTTCACTTTGGCACAAATGTCAATTCACAGTGTTATACCGGTTCTCTTCTCTTCATCATATTGACATCAATGACAACACACAATGTCATTATGTCCTCATACCGGTTCACATAATGCCAACATCAGTTACATGCATACATCAATGGGAGGAGTGGTTTGAGAATGATAGTGGAATATACATTCAATTATTTTATTAGACACTATCACTAGTAGCATGGACTTGGTACATCAACTAGGAGAGAAGAGAAGAAAATAATGTTGTATTTTCATAATACTGACAGGGGAGGGGTGAATCAGTATTCCCTTGAACTTATAAAAACTTCTAACTAACCAATCACATAACATAATTTAAATGTATTAAATAAAATTAACACAAATCACATAACACCAGATTTGTATGTGGAAAACCCAATATGGGTGTGTAGGGGAAAAAGTGAGACTAAGTATGGAAACCCTAATCCCACTCTCATACACACTCATGGAGTATGAAAGAGCCTAGGGAGGTAACACATGTTGACTACTTCTTATGATAAAAAAGAGAGTTGTGGATTACCTCTTTAGGTTTTCTATTCCTTTGTTGTAAACAAGAGAGAGGAATGATGCAAAATACAATATAACCTAGAAAGAGAGTAAGCAAGCAAACCATAATTTGAGAATGCAGATCAAAGAACAACTGATACGCTACTACCAAGTATAGATCAGAAGGCAAAATCAGAGGTGGACCTATGCCTGAAATCTGAGCAGAAATGTCCAAGACCAGGTTGCCACGACATTGTCCTGATTTTGCAATTTTGGGGCTGAAACTGACATGAAGGATTCTGGAGTCTGCAAAGTGCTGCTCTGCCAAGTCCTACTAAAAAAGGGCAGGACCATGGCACCATGCCACTGTCCTAGGTAGGACCAATTTACAATGCCCCTATCCTTGGGGATGTTACCAAGATATGCAACCCAAAACTATCCCTGTGTACTCTTCCAGTCCCAAAACTTCCAGCAACAATTGCATCTGAACCTATACCTGAAGATGAAAAACAGGGTTTGGGGTGGCTATATAGGGTTTTGCCTTAGTCAAACCCTCATTTTGGTGATTTCTACCTCCATGAATACTCAATAATGTACTGAAAATGTGTGTGCAACAACCTTGTGTGTGTGCAAGATCCTAAGAATGAAAGTAAACAACCTAGAGCAACCCTAAAGACTAAACCCTAATTGCTTATAATTGAAAAAGTAAATGCTCTAAATCCATAATGCAAAGTGATCTAAAACATGAATATGAATCAAAATGAAACTTATGCAAAGATATGAAGACAACATGAAACCATACCCAACCCCAAGGGAGAGGTACAAGCCAATCATTAGTCGGTGATCTCCTATTGTTCTTCTACATCTTGAAAAGCCCCCAATTGATAAAATGATGCTTGATGAATGTTTGATGGATTAATGTTGAATGTTTTTGAAAACTTCAAACATCTACTCTTTCACTACAAAGAAGGCTCTTATGCTCTAAAAACCTTCTCTTAGATTCTTAGAAGAAGGCCCCTTCAAATGAAGAAAGAGAGCTCTTAAGTATGAAACCCTAGATCTTAATTTCATGTTTAGGCCGACCTAGGATTTGAAATTCCCACTAATATTTTTGAGTTAAGCATAATTATATCATAGGATTGTGCTCCCAAAATTTTGTGGAAAAAATAATGGACCATGTGTATTCCCGCCACCATTCGACCAACTTTTCACCAAATTTTTGGGGTCGTTAGATATGATGATATTAGAGTGCATCCCAAAGTTACAGCTGATTTTGAGGGCCTAAACGATCAAAATAAGACATAATTAGGGTTTATGATTAAATGATTTGTTGGAGGAATAAGATGAAAAGGGGCACACTTAGGGTCAAGGTCCCGACTTTATAATATGTAAAGTGATGAGACATGACCTTAGATTTAATTAAACTAATTAATTAAATGCTTAAGGGGGAATGAGAAATACAAGATGCAAGACACAGTAAGGAGGGTGCTAACCTAAGTGTGAATTGTACCACCCTAGAAAGGGTGCACAATTTATGACACTACATTTATCCCCCACTTTAGCGGCCATATGACACTACATGTATATGCAAGCTAAAGTACAAAAAAGTAAACATCATTTGAAAAAATGATATATCAATAAGTTGTTGAACGAAGCTCCCATCGGTATCTACAGTACACAGTTAGGAACCACACCCTATAAAACCACATGTAAGATCACAAAATTAGATAATTATTACTAAGGAAGGTGATCAAAATTGCGGGTAGCCATATGCCCCCCTGTTTCAACTTGCTTATTAGTGAGGTGAAACAAGGTATCATGTTTTCCACAATGAATTATGATAAGGATTGTGATGAAGCAAGTTCACCACAAGGCTTGATTACTCATCCAAATACATTATGGAACTAATGCATAGTGAGAGGGTGAACTCATGATTCCAACACCACTCATAGCTAGAGAATCAGAGCTACCTAGCTCAAGATATGATAGATTAAAAAAAAAGTCCAAAAATTAGGGTTTTAACAAAAACATAAAGTCAAAAAAGTGCATAAATATGAAAGTGACACCTTCATTTGTCACTTTCTAACTTTTTGGCACTATTCACTACAGAGGAGCCCACATACAAGCCATCATTCCTTGACACTAACCTGAGAGACCTACAAGGATGGAGATCCTGCGTTAGTCCGCACTCGCCGGTTGACCACTCAATGAGGTGAGTTGACCTTCTGTTAACTCCATTTGACTTTTTCATGTTTTCATAGTTTTTAGGAATGATGATGTCATCACCTAGTCCGGGCCCAGGCCCCCTCTTCGGATACCTAGAGGTCCTAGGCTACCCTGGTCCTCCTAGGGTGCCATGGTCCCAATAAGGCGCCATGGTCCCATTAGGGCTCCCTAGTCCACTCAGGGCACCCTAGACCTTGTTCAGGGTGACCAATGGTGAGACAAGATCAGGTGATGAATGTTAGAATTAATAGAATGATTGCATTGATTAGATGATGATCGATTATTGATGATAGATTGCTTTACGTTTTGCAGACACAACCATACATCCATGAGCATACCGCGGGTCTCACCTTTTGGAGCCTTTGGGAGCAGAACCCAAGGCTGACAGTGGGAGAGAGGGATTTGCTACATTCAATGGGCTTGTGGGATGCGATGACCATGTCGACCATCCGATTCCATTCTCTAATGTTGATGGCACTGATGTAGAAGTGGGATGCAGACACCTTGACATTCTCACTACCTATGGGGGAGATGATGGTCACCCTTGAGGATGTACACTATATTTTGTGCCTTCCCATTAGAGGAGAGACCGTGAGATACCTATCTGACAGGATAGAGGAGGATTACAGGAGACAGTAAGTATATGCTATGGGGAGAGTGATACGCAGCGAGACAAGGGGTTTCATCATGGTGAGATGGCTCCTACACCCTACTAGTGAGGTTCCATTAGTGAGGTGGCTCATGATTGTGACCCTTGCATTAGTCATGTTCCCTAATGGGCACAGCACACATATGCATGGAGGACTCATCTACGCCATATGATTGATGGAGAGACATAGGAGAGTATACTCTTGGGGTCAGAGCATGCTTGCGCATCTCTATCATGACCTTGGGTGTATGTGTTTGGATAGGGATGCATCCTAATGACATGCACACTACTATAGGTGTGGATGTTTGAGCATATTACCTACACTAGGCCTCATGGAGCCCCCATAGAGCTAGTCCCAGAGTAGCCTAGGGTATATGCTTATCCTCTTACCTGTGAGTGGCGATTTGGCAATCTCCTATATTGGAGGTTGAGATTAGATAGATTGATAGCAGGTGGAGTCATATGGAGACCCTACCTCAGGATATACATGTGGGTAGGGATACACATGCAGATGTTCAGCATGTAGAGGAACCATCTACTAGTGGGGTGGTACAACCACATAGTCGTTCCCTTCTACTTTGATTGAGTTCAGTGGCAGTCCGAGTTAGAGAAGTGTGTTCCTATTGATGTTCCTGTATAAATCTAACACTCACATGTGATGTCGAGGCTAGGATCCATTCCTAGGCCTACCAGTGATGAGATCGACATCACAGATTTGGATAAGTCAGATCAAGACATAGCGATAGACTATAGAGATTATTCAAGCATGCACCGGCGATACATCTCATGGTGGGGGAGGACATACATTGGAGCCATTTTCCTCGTAGACTTCCCTAAAGGGAACCCTGTACCATGGAGATAGTCAGGCAATAGAGAGGGATTTGATACATCTAAGGAGCGCTAAGATGATCACGCTGATCACACTAGAGAGTAAGAGATAGACAGAGACGAAGACGATCCTGATACGAGAGAGGGAGATTAGGATGGAGATGATGAGGAGAATGAAGAGGAGGAGGAGGAGGAGGAGGAGGATGATGAGGAGGAGGAGGAGGATAACAAGGATGAGGATGAGTCAGATGTAGTTCCTCATCACTCAAAGGAGGATACCATAGCCCTCGATCCAATGAGTCTCCCACTGCAGGCAGAGAAGGACCCTATAAGGGGTCTTGATCCTAGTCCCCATTAGCCCACACCTACTGTACAGAGGCACTATGAGCATGGAGAGCCTAGTGGGTCCCAATCTCAATAGTCATTGTCCATGATCCCTACTAGAGAGAGGGAGATCTAGGTAAGGTGTCCTATTATTGATTAATTTATGTATCTTGCTTTAAATTTGATGATATAGAATATTATTGATGAAAAATTTCTCTCTATCTTGTAGCTACTATCGAGGAGTGGTGTTCTTTGATTCAGAATGCAGTGACAGACCTTATTGTGACTGTGCATGTTCCTAGTTCCTCACAGATATCACACAGATCCCAAAGGAGTGGAGGATGAAATGAGGACCTTTTCTCCCCTCTTCAGACAAAGGTGGAGGTCCTACGAGAGAGATTATGACTGGCAGAGCGTGACCTAGTAGCGTCACAGACAGAGGCATACACATAGCAAGGGATCATGATGGAGAGGTATCATAGGAGCTCCTCGCGGAGTCACTCATGATCCATATCACAATACACCCCCATGGGACCACCCCCATAGCCAATTCAAGAGGGGGAATCTAGCCACCATCCTCCAGCTACTAGTCCTAAGAATAGGAGATGATTTTTATGTATTGATGTATATATTATGACACTCATGGATATGTTATTTTAATGCTTAAACAATATATGCATTTCTTAGATTAGAAATAACATATTGACTAATGAACATGCATATCTGATTTTAATTTCCATGTGATTGATTTCTCAATGCTTCATGATTAATTCAATACATGTGTGATTTAATTAAATAACTAAGTATTTAATCGAATGCTACTTTGATGATGTAAAAGAAGAATGTATTAAGCCTAATAACTATATGACAAATGTGATTTAATTAACTCTAATTAAACACCACATGATATAATTCTACTCAACACATGACAAATTGTATAACATGCTAGCACATATGAAAATGTAAATCTATTCAATTTACATAAAAGAATCCAAGACAAACAATAAAGTAATGAAACGTGCTTGTCAAGAATTAATTATTGTAGATCAAACAATATAACATTATTTATGGGTTCCTTGAGAGGCATACCTTCCACATCTGCTATCTTGTAAGCACCTGATCCATAGATCTTGACAACAATGTATGGTCCAAGCCAATTAGGGCTGAACTTTCCTTTCTCCTTAGGTAAGGCATTCACGTTGCACTAATTCTCATAAGGACAAAATCCCCTACTGAGAATGAGTGTTGAATAACCTTATCATTGTAGCTTCGTTGCAAAATTTTATGATATGCTTGAATATGCTCGAGGGCATTTATATGTCGTTCATCAAGTATCTCAAGTTGTTGAAGTCTTTGCTCTCTATAGGAATCATCATCCATTATGCCCCTAAGAGAGACTCTCGAAGAAGGAATCTCTAACTCTAAAGGCATAATTGCATTAACACCATAAACAAGATTATAAGAAGTACAACTTGTAGTAACACGTACACTCATGCAATAAGCCCACAAAGAATAGGTTAATTGAGTATGCAAATCCTTACCATGCTTGTTTAAAATCTTTTGAAGAATTTGTTCAATTATTCTATTAGAAGACTCATCTTGACCATTTGATTGGGGATAATAAGGTGTAGAAAATCTATGTTGAATATGATATTTCTTGAGAAACCTCTTCACATCCTCATTTTTGAATTATGTTCCATTATCTGAGACTAAGGTGGAAGGTATCCCAAATCAAGAAATAAGGTTTTCCAAAATGAATTGACAAATTACTTCAGTGGAAGTCGATTGAAGAGGAACAACTTCCACCCATTTTGTAAAGTAATCAGTGGAAGTTATGATGAAAGTATGTCCTTGAGATGAATGAGGACATATTTTACCAACAAGATCCAAACCCCATGTAGAAAAGGGCCAAGACGCTACTTGTTGCCGAAGTTCTTGGGCCGGGGCATGGATCAAATTGCTATGTTGCTAACATTGATGATATCTTTTAACAAATACAAACTAATCCTTCTCCATGGTTTGCCAATAATATCCCATTCGGAGCAATCTCTGAACCAAAGACCTACCCCAAAAATGCCCCCACAAGCACCTGAATGTGCTTCTTCAAGAGCAATAGGGACTTCAGCCTTGTTTAAGCATTGAAGGAGAAGACCATTATTGTTAGGTCCCAGAGGCAACTGAGAGGGGGGGTGAATCAGTTGTCTAATAAATTTGAACCTAAAACAACTTAACCAACTTAATGCTTAATACCGGTAAACTATACTTTTATACCAATAGGCAGTTTATCAGTTAATTGCAGTACTGGTGAAGATTAATACATGAAATAGAAAGATAATAACATCCACAACACATAACACAAATATTTGTACATGGAAACCCTGTAAGGGGAAAAACCTTGGTGGGAAACCTTACCCACAATCAGATGATACTACTGCAGATAGTATGTGTATACAAATGGGGTCTGCACATGTAGAAAGGCCAAGCGCCTAGAGCTCACTACTCAAACACAAAATAGGAGTCACACTGACTACAATTGGATGGTTAAATCCAATAATGATTTACTGCTCAAAATAGAATCTTCATATGCTGGATTCAATACCGGTGTAGTTCTGATTGTCTTCACAAAAACCCTCCTTTAACCTTCAAATGATGTCTGCATGTATAGCTCTACTTATTCTTGCATATACCTTCACACAATCCTTTTTCAAATTCCACATCTGATCTTACAAATAAGATCTTACATTTATATCATAACCTAGGACCAATTTTAGTAGGTCGGCTCTAAAGGATATTAAAATAAAATCAATTTACAAATAAATTAATGCCCGATGAAATAACCAATTCAACATGTCGGCTTAATGCATTTACAACAATAATAAATCATCTCTATAGCGTCCCATGCTGATCTGAAAAAGATAAACCTGTCGGTGTATAACCTAGACCTATTTGCTGGTAACAACAAATATGCTAATACGAATATGCCAATAAACAAATCTTAAAGACAAAGTGTCAAAATGATGTCTTTGACATAACCAAGTGTTTTCCATGCCATTCCAAGTGCCAGTGATCATTATATCCTGCCGATGTGCCGGATATTGGTGACTATGCATGACTCATTTGCTTGCTGGTGAATGTTGTTGATTCTCCAAAGTGCCAGAGTTGATAAGGTTTAGTAGGTGTTGACATCAATGACAAAACCATACCAAAATACCAACAATCTCCCCCTTTGGCATTGATGGCAACACAAGATGGAAAAACCATCAAAGTGCCAAAATAGAAATGCCAAATACCAAAAGCCAACAAAAGCCAACAATCTCCCAAAAGAGATCATAACCAGAAATCAAAATACAGATACAGAGAGTAGCAATCTCTCCCCCAATGAATAATCTCTCCCCAAAAGATGATGTGTTTTTCCATATCAATCTCTCCCCCTTTGACATCAAATACCAAGGTAAAAATAAAAACCATTTTACAGATACAAAATACCAACCAATTTAGTATACCAACTACTTCCCCTGAGAAGTAGCTTCCTCATCAAAGTCGGAGTAAAAGATTTACCTGTTAATTTTGTCGGTTGATGACAAACATCAACTTCCTAAGTCTCTATCGATGGGGGTATGACCCCAAGATGACCTCTGAGATATTCAAAAGTCTCCTTAGGTAGAGGTTTAGTGAAAATATCTTCAATCTGCTCTTTAGTATTCACATAAACCATTTTAACCTCTTTTGCTTCAATATTTTCCTTTAGAAAACTCAGTTGGATAGAAACATGTTTGGTTTTAGAATGTAATACCAAATTCTTAGATATATCAATTGTTGTAGTGTTATCACAATAGATAGTAATAGGTTCCTTGCATTTTACCTTTATATCCTTCAACATTTGCTTAAGCCATAACACTTGTGTACAGTTACTTGCTGCTGCAACATATTCTGATTTTGTTGTTGATAAAGATGTACAACTTTGTTTCTTACTCAACCAAGAAATTAATCTGCTTCCAAGAAAAAATGCTCCATTGGTGGTGCTTTTTCTATCATCCACATCTCCTACCCAATTTGCATCTGTGTATGCACATAATTCAAAGTTTTCATCTCTAGGATACCATAATCCAAGATTTGTAGTGCCTTGCAAGTACAGGAAAGTCCTTTTTACTGTTGATTCATGATTTTCTCTAGCATTACTCTGAAATCTTGAAACAGTACATACTGCATTCATGATATCAGGTCTTGTTTGTGTCAAATATAGTAAACCTCCTATCATAGATTTGTATCTAGTCGGATTAATAGGTGTAGATTCATCCCTTAGTGATAATTTGTCATTTGTAGTCATAGGTGTGCTTACCGGTTTAGAGTTATCCATCCCAAATTTCTTTAATAACTCCTTTAAGTACTTGGATTGACTCAAGAATATACCTTTATGAGTCTGTAAAATCTGGAATCCTAAAAAGAATTTTATTTCTCCAATCATAGACATTTCAAATCCTTGCTACATTTCAATAGAAAATTCTTTACATAATCCATCTTCTCCTCTAAAGGTTATATCATCAACAAAAACATCTATAACCAAGATGTCATCATTTGTCACTTTATAATATAAGTTGTTGTCAGCATTACCTTTAGAAAAACCAATCTTCAAAAGATACTTATCCAATCTTGCATACCAAGCCCTTGGAGCTTGCTTCAACCCATACAAAGCTTTCCTTAACCTGCAAACCATATCTTTGTTATTTGTCAAAGAAAATCCATCAGGTTGTTCAATGTAAACTTCTTCTTCAAGATATCCATTCAGAAATGCACATTTAATATCCATTTGATATACTTTGTAGTTCTTGTGTGCTACAAAAGCAAAAAATAATCTGACTGCCTCAATTCTAGCTACTGGTGCAAAGGTTTCATTATAATCAATTCCTTCTTTCTAAGAATATCTCTTACACACTAGTCTTGCTTTATTTCTAATAACCTTACCATCTTCATTAATTTTTTTTCTGAATGCCCACTTTGTTCCAATCACATTTTTGTCTTTAGGCCGGGGAACTAATGTCCAAGTGTTCTTCTTCTCAATTTGTTCTAACTCTGCTTCCATAGCTTTAATCTAGTGTTTATCTTCACATGCATCATTAATTGATGATGGTTCAAATTGAGAAATAAGACATACCTCTTCATTTGCCAATCTTCCTCTTGTCATAACTCCTTTATACTTGTTTCCAATTATCTGATCTTCAGAGTGATTTAGTCTTACATACTAGGGTGTCTTCGTTTGTTGTTGTTCCTCAGTTACTGTGGAATTTTCAGATGATACTAGTGTAACTGGATCTTCATTCTGTACTGGTGGGTTCAATGTAGGTTCATTTGTTATAATCTTTGTTGCCAGTTCAGAGTCTATGTACCTTGAAGTTCCTCTAAATTGTTCATCAATCTTCACATTTGTACTCTCAACAATTTTCTGCAATCTTTTGTTAAAACATCTATATGCCTTGCTCTTAGACGAATAACCAAGAAATATTCCTTCATCACTTCTCGGATCAAATTTGCCAATATACTCATCCCTTCTAATAAAGCATTTACTTCCAAATATTCTGAAATATTTAAGAGTAGGAGTAATACCAAACCATAGTTCATGAGGGGTCTTACCAGTTTCACCTTTGATGTGAAATTTGTTGAATGTATAGACCGTTGTACTTACTGCCTCTCTCCAATACACATGTGGTAGATTTTATTTTGATAACTATCTTATGATTCCATTCACTTCACAGAATGTATTAAATTCCTTAGATGTAAATTCTCCTCCTTGATCTGATCGCAGAAATTTGATTTTCTTATTGGTTTCATTCTCTACCATTGCTTTGAACAGTTTGAACTTTTTAAGTGCTTCTGATTTTTCTCTAAGAAAAGTAACCCAACACATTCTAGAGTAGTCATCAATGATTAGCATGAAATATCTATCACCTTGCAAACTTTTAGTTCTAGCTGGACCACATAAATCAGTATGGATTAAGTCAAGAGCATTATTTGATTTTTCTAGAATACTTTTAAAAGTAGCACTAACTTGTTTTCCAAATTGGCATTCCTTACATACTGTATTGTGAGGTTTGACAATTTTAGGTAAATCCCTAACTGCCTTAGTAGTACTAATTTTTACCATGCAATCAAAATTTACATGACTAAGTCTCTTATGCCATAGCCAACTTTCATCAATATGTGCAATCAAGCATGTCTTTTCACTGTTATTCAAATGAAAGATATTACCTCTAGTTTGATTACCAGTTGCAATTTTCAAACTAGTTCTATTCATGATTTTGCATTTTCCATTTTTGAATTGTAACTGAAATCCTTTTTCAACTAATTGACCAACACTCAAAATGTTATGCTTTAAACCTTCAACATAGTAAACATTGTTAGTACTATGCTTACCATCAAGAGATATTGTACCTTTACCTTTGATCAAATAAGCTTTATCATCTCCAAATATCACTAAGCCTCCATTATATTCTTGGAAGTTCAAGAGTTTACTTTTATCTCTAGTCATATGATGTGAGCATCCTGAATCAATGATCCATTCATCCTTTACTTCAACTTTAGTTGCCAGGGCTTGCACTACCGGTTGAATAGTAGGTGCCAGTTGATCTTCTATTATAGCAACAAAAACCCATCCATCATCTGTCGGATCCTCATCAGAGTCATCAGTCACTCCTTCATTAGCAAGATAACAAGATTTGTCTTTATTCTTCTTAAATCTGTATCTCTGATATTCAGAGTTAGGCTTGTATGTTCTTCTAGCTTCTTCTGTTAGTCTAGCATGTCTATCAGGGCATCTAGAAGCCATATGACCAATCCTATTACTGTTAAAACATTTAAAGGGTGCTTTACCTTCATACTTACTTCCTACTGGGCCTTTAAGCATTTTTCTTGCAAATAGTGCTTCAAGTTATTTAGGGCCTTTAGGCATTTTCTCTCCTTGCTTTCCTCAAGTTCTCTTGCATAAAAGGCTTTCCAATCAGATTTGTCAAATGATGGTGTAGATGATGTTGATGCCTTAAAAGCTAAATCTATCTTTATAGTAGCAACAGGACAAATTCTTCAATTTCAAAAACTGAGAGTTTTCCAATCAATGTATCCCTATTTACTGATGTATTAGGCATTGTTCTTAACTCATTTATAGCAGTAACCTTCATTTTATATGCTGGTGGCAATCGTCTTAAAACTTTTGAAACAATTTTATCTTCAGTTAAGGTTCCTCCATAGCATTTAATACCCAAAATGATTTCATTAACTCTTTCCATAAAAGTAGAAATCCTTTCATCTTCTTCCATTTTCAGATTTTCATACCTGACCCAGAAGCTTTCAAGTTTTGCAATTTTGACCATGGAATCTCCTTCATTCAGTGTTTCCAAATGATCCCAAATAGCTTTAGCAATTGATCTATCTGATAGTCCCATGATTTGCTGATCTGTTAATGCGCTCAAAAGTGCTTCTCTTTCTTTGCAATCATTTTCTTCATATTTTCCTAAGGTAGGTGGATTAGGCTGACCGGGAGTAGGAGCAGTATAGCCATTCTTTGTAACTTCCCATATGTCCTTTCCAGTGCAATTTAAATGTGTTTCCATTCTGATCTTCCATATTCTATACTTGGTTCCATCAAGTTTAGGATTGTCCTTCCTGAAATAGTTAGTAGACATTGGATCTCCTCAAGTTTTTAAACTTCTGCAAAAAGAGGATTAGGCTCTGATACCAATTGTTAGGTCCCGGAGGCAACTGAGAGGGGGGGGTGGATCAATTTTCTAATAAATTCAAACTAGAAACAACTTAACCAGCTTAATGCTTAATACCAGTAAACTAGTCTTTTATACTGGTAAATAGTTTATCAGTTAATTGCAGTACCAGTGAAGATTAATACATGAAATAGAAAGATAATAACATCCACAACACATAACACCAATATTTGTATGTGGAAACCCTGTAAGGGGAAAAACCACAGTGGGAAACCTTACCCACAATCAGATGATACTAATGCAGATAGTATGTGTATACAAATGGGGTTTGCACATGCAAAAAGGCCAACTGCCTAGAGCTCACTTCTCAAACACAAAATAGGAGTCACACTAACTACAATTGGATGGTTAAATCCAATAATGATGTACTATTCAAAATAACATCTTCATATGCTAGATTTAGTACCGGTGTAGTTCTGATTGTCTTCACAAAAACCCTCCTTTAACCTTCAAATGATATCTTCATGTATAGCGCTGCTTATTCTCGCATATACCTTCACACAATCCTTTTTCGGATTCCACATCTGATCTTACAAATAAGATCTTACATTTATATCATAACCTAGGACCAATTTTAGTAAGTCATCTCTAAAGGATATTACAATAAAATCAATTTACAAATAAATTAATGCCCGATGAAATAACTGATTCAACATGTCGGCTTAATGCATTTACAACAATAATAAATCATCTCTATAGTGTGCCATGCTGATCTAGAAAAGATAAATCTGTCAGTGTATAACCTAGACCTATTTGTTAGTAACAGCAAATATGCTTATACGAATATGCCAATAAACAAATCTTAAATACAAAGTTTCCAAACAATGTCTTCGACATAACCAAGTGTTTTCCATGCCATTCCAAGTGTTGGTGATCATTATATCCTGCCGGTGTGCCAGATACTGGTGACTGTGCATGAGTCATTTGCTTGCCAGTGAATGTTGCTTATTCTCCAAAGTGCCAGAGTTGATAAGGTTTAGTAGGTGTTGACATCAATAAAAAAACCATACCAATAATTATAACCCCTCCAATAAATAAATTTAGAAAGGATAATGTATCTAGCAGTCAATTTGTGAATCCTAGCCCTAGTATTCTTATTCGCAGAGACAGGAAAGGTACCATCACTCAATTATCTCACGATATGCGAGTACCATTCATCAGAATCTAGAATGCAACAATATGCCACATCACTAGGCTTATCAACAATAGCCAGGCTAGTGAGGTTGTGAATGGTGAATTTAAGATCTACTAAGGGGTCCTCTAGAGACACCAGAGATGCAACACATGCCATCGCATCAACATGTCAATTATCTGTTCAAGGAACGGGCTCCATGGTATAAGAATCAAATTTTTGCAACAAGGATAAAGCTAGATCAGTATATTTTGATAATTTGTCCTTCTTAGCTTGATAAACTCATGTCACTTGTTTTATGACTAATTGATAATGTTCATATATATATATAGATGTTTCACATTCAATGCCAAGGCTTCTTTAATTCTAGCTATAAGAGATTCATATTCAGCAATGTTGTTGGTACATAAGAAATTGAGTAGATATGATAAAGGAATAGGATTCTTTTTAGGAGATATTAAGACCACCCCTGCCCCCGATCATGTATGACACTTAGAGCCATAAAACTACAGTTCCCAAGTCTCATTAACCTCAATGGAAGGAATGTATTCATCAGGAAAAGACTATGGATTAGGTAGGGAGAAGGGTGAAGGAGCATTAACTAAGTGATTAGTCAACACTTGACCTTTAATTGTCTTTTGTGAGACAAAGTTAAGTTCAAACTCGGTCAACATCATAACCCACTTAGCTAAGCATCCGGAAAGGTCAGTTTTGGAGAAAATATGTTTAAGAGGATTGAATTTAATGATAACATGGATCTTAGCATTCAAGAGATAATGCCTCAACTTTTGGGTTCTAAAGACTAAATCAATGCATTGTCTTTCTATCATAGAATATCTCACTTTGTAATCGAGTAGAGTGTGGCTTGTGTAATACACTGGGCATTCTCTACCATCCTTATCACATTGTGCCAATAAGGCTGCAAGAGATTGAGGGGAAGCAGTGGTGTATAGAAGAAAAGGCTTAGTAGGATTAGTAGGTTGAAGAATAGGAGGATTGGCCAAATAGGTATTTAGGTCTTAAAATGCTTGACAACAATCCTCATTCCATTGGAAAGTGATATTCTTTTTAAGCAATTTTGTGAAGGGAAAGGTATGATCAGCAAGTTGAGAGATGAACCTACGAATAGCTTGGATCTTTCCTTGCAAACTTTTTAGTTGGGAAACATTCTTAGGAGGTGGCATGTTAACAATAGCATCTATCTTCTTTGTATCCACCTCAATGCCACAATGTGAAACTAGGAATCCTAATAGTTTTCCACTGTCACACCAAAAACACATTTTCGGGTATTCTAACGCATGTTATACTTACGAATTCTCTCAAAGATTTAACAAGGGATCTTAACATGATCTGTATGAAAAATGGATTTGGCTAAGATGTCCTCAATGTAATCTTCTAAAGCCTTATGCATATAGTCATGGAAGATGAGAGTCATAGCACACTGATAGGTTGCGCCTGTGTTTTTCAATCCAAAAGGCATCACAATCCAACAAAACATACCCCAAGAAGTGGTGAAAGCATTTTTAATATATTGATCTTGAGGATTAATGAAGATTTAATTATATCCTGAGAAACCATCCATAAAGGATAATAAAGCATTCCCTGTTACCAAATCCACTATCATATCGATATGCAGGAGAGGAAAGTCATCCTTTAAAGAGGCCTTGTTTAAATCTTGAAAATTCGTACACATCCTAATCTTATTTTCAACTTTAGCCACAACCACAATGTTTGAAATCCATGGGGAATAATCAATGGCATGATTGAATCCAACATCCAACAGTTTTTCAATCTCATCTTTAACAAGTAATGCCACTTTAGGGTGAATCTTTTGAATCTTTTGCTTCACAGGTTTAGCATCAGGAATTAGGACAACGTTATGAGTGACAATCTTAGGATCTATGGCAGGCATGTCAAAATATATCCAAACAAAGACTCAGGGAATTCATGTAACAACTCAACATATTGTTTTTGCTCTTCTTTATCAAGACATTTCCCTATCTTGATGATTTTATCTTCAACACAAGGATCCATCTTGATATCAATGTTGTCATTTATTAGGAGATTGCTTTGTTGAGGAGCATCTTTTAATTGAGGAAATTCTTTAACTATCTCATCGTTATTTATTTCTTTCCCAATGTAAGCTTCCGCAATTAGACAATAGGGAAAACTAAGATTATGGTGATAATGAGGAAGGTTGTCATAACCTCCCAATAATTCAGCTAAGGAATCATCGGTAGAAAAAACATCCAAAGCAAAGACACAAGAAGGGTCACAGTCAATATATTCTAGATATTCTAGTGAGAGAGAAGCACAAATAACATTAACACTAATAGATGGTCTCTTAGAGGCTTTAGTACACTTGAAAGGATCATAACCAAGCCCAAATCTCATATCACGAAAAAAAATTTCCAACGGAACCTCGAACCCTTGTTCTTGAGAACCATATCCATTTCCATTATATCCACACCTAGCTAGGATGTGAAAACTAGGACCATAAAGGTTAGTCATTTTTGAAGAAGAACAAGGATTTTCAAAAAGTTAAGGATCAAAATCCTCTAGACCAGAAACTAAGGGAGACGAAGTTTGAGAAGCTACCACAAAATTATTACTCAATGGACCAAATAAAGTAGATTGCTTTTTAGGTTCTTGTTCTTGTTCTTCTTTCTTCTTTTCGACCTTAGGTTCTCTAGGGGGGATTTTGTATTCCCCTACAAAGGTAGGATTGAAATCAAGGGATCCCCAATCATCTTCTATAAGAATATTTTCAAGAGAGAAAGGGTTCTTAATGGTAGAGTCGAGCTGAGAAGACTCTTCCTCAAGAACCTTAGGTCCACTTGAGCAAGTATTGGGAATCAATCTAGATATAGGAGACAAGTTTGATGAACTGGTCACACTATTCAGAGTAGAATCTTTAGAGTAATTGTCTAAGATAGTTGGGGACGATTTGATTGAAGAAGATTTAGAACTTGATGTTTGTAAGAAAGCCTGGAATCTTGTGTCATCTGACAAGGTGTATGTTGTATTGTTGTAAATGAACATGATTTTCCTATAAATTGTAGAGGGAACAAATTGCATGCTATGAATCTAAGGTCTCCCTAGAAACAAGTTGTATGTCAATTCTCCAGACATGACATGGATAGGAGTAGGTAAAGTAGCAGGTCCTACCTTAATAGGCAAGGTGATGATACCTGGTGAAGATTTAGCAACATTATCAAAGCCATGAATAGTAAGAGAAGTGAGCTTAATAAGAGATGTCTCAACATTGATCTTATGCAACAAGTTAATGCTAAAAACATTAAGGCCAGAACCATTGTCCACTAGTGTTCATCTTATCGCACTATCATTTATGATAACCACAATCATTACGGACCATATTATTGTTGAACTTCACTAGAGGGAAGCTCATCTTGTGTAAACACAATCTGAGACTTAGGTGTTGTAATAGAGTGAATCAAAGAAGCCATATTATTGGATGTCACTGCGGGTGGGAGATTCAATGTTTTCAAGGAATCTTGTAGCATTCCTTGATGAGTCGAGCAACTTTGAATAAAATACCAAAGCGATATCTTGGCAGGAGTATCTTTATGTTGTTCAACAAGATCATATTCCTTACCAAGGGTTTGTGAAATACGAGGTGCTTGAGGAAGAATGAGTCGAGGATCTGGTAGAGGAGTCAAGACAACCAGAGGAGGGTTAGGTTGCCTATTGTTTCTTATGCTATAGGTATGGAAAACTGCATTATAAATCTCTGTAGTTAGTTGTCTACTATAGCCATAAGGACTCTTAGTGGGATTCCATCCTTGAACCATAATGATAGGTTTGTTTGGATTGCTAAAGGAATCATCGCCATATCCACCTTGAACTATGAAAAGAGGTTGATTAGGAAGAGGTGAAGTTGGAGAAGGACAAGAAACTTGGACAACAAAAAGTGGTTTTCTATGTTCATTCACATTTATCATATTGATTAACATTTTAGATGCATTATTCTCATTTGAAAGTTTAGGCAAAGACATAAATTCATCAAGGGCATCATCCAATATAGCACAATCATAATGATTGAAAGCCTTATATTTGGCCTCAAAAGGAGACATAACATCATAGAGGTAATCATGGGAGTCAAGCATGTTTCTACATCTAGTGGAGGAGGTGATAGGAATGTACCCATGAGAGGAATTATTCAACTTATCTTTCTCATCACCACGAAATGGCATAGTAACAAGGTTGATTAATTTTTGACAAAATGAGGGAATAGAAGGCTTAGGGTTCAAAGACTCATCTAGAGCTTCATCTAATTCATTCTTACTAAACTCATAATCAACAAAATTGCATACATCATCAAAAGCATGAACTTCTTGCAAATAGAAATCTGACATTTTGAAATGAAAATTGCACGAAACTTAAACACACAATGCAAGAAAAATGAAAGAAACCTATCTCTTTTTTTTTTTTTCTCTTTTTTTCTATGTTTTGAAAGAAAATGAAATAAACTAGATCTAGATCTAACAATTCAATGCAATGAAAATGAAATTGGATTCACGTCGGGTTCACCAAAGATGTGTAGGGGAAAAAGTGAGACTAAGTATGGAAACCCTAATCCCACTCTCATACACACTAATGGAATATGAAAGAGCTTAGGGAGGTAACGAATGTCAGCTACTTCTTATGAGAAAGAGAGAGTCATGGATTACCTCTTTATTTTTTCTATTCCTTTATTGTAAATGAGAGAGAGGAATGATGCAAAATGCAATCTAACCTAGAAAGCAAGTAAGCAAGCAAACCCTAATTTGAGAATGCAGATCAAAGAATGACTAATACACTACTACAAATTATAGATCATAGGGTAAAATAAGAGGTGTACGTATGCCTAAAATCTCAGAAGAAATGTTTGGGACTAGGGTGCCACACCACTATCCTAATTCTGCAATTTTGGAGTATGCAAAGTGCTTCTCTGCCATGTCCTACTAACAAAGGGCAAGACCATGGCATCACGCCACTATTCTAGGTAGGACTAGGGCACCACACCCCTATCCTTGGGGATTTTTTCAAGATCTACAACCCAAAACTATCCCTGTGTGCTCTTCCGGTCCTAAAACTTCCAGCGATGCTCAGATCTGAACTTGTACCTGAAGTTGAAAAAGAGGGTTTTGGGGTGGTTATATAGAATTTTGCCTTATTCAAACCTCCATGTTGGTGATTTACACCTCCATGAATAGCCGATAATATACTGAAAATATGTTTGCAAGAACCTTGTGTGTGTTCAAGATCCTAAGAATGAAAGTAAATAACCTAGAACAACCCTAAAGAGTAAAACCTAATTACTTATAATTGACAAAGTAAATGCTCTAAATCCACAATGCAAAGTGATCTAAAGAATAAATATGAATCAAAATGAATCTTATGAAAAGATATGAAAACAACATGAAACCATACCCAACCCCAAGGGATAGGTACAAGCCAATCATTAGTCGGTGATCTCCTATTGTTCTTCTACATCTTGAAAAGCCCCCAATTGATAAAATGATGCTTGATGAATGTTTGATGGATGAATATTGAATGTTTTTTAAGACTTCAAAGATCTACTCTTTCACTGCAAAGAAGGCTCTTATGCTCCAAAAACCTTCTCTTAGATTCTTAGAAGAAGGCCCCTTCAAATGAAGAAAGAGAGCTCTTAAGTATGAAACCCTAGATCTTAATTTCATGTTTAGGCCGACCTAGGATTTGAATTTCTTGCTGATATTTTGGGGTTAAGCATTATTATATCATAGGATTGTTCTCCCAAAATTTTGGGAAAAAAGTCACGAACCATGTGCATTCTTGCCACGGTTTGACCAACTTTTCACCAATTTTTTTGGGTCATTAGATATGATGATATTAGAGCACATCCCAAAGTTACACTTGATTTTGAGATGTTTTGATATGTGAAATCGGACCTAAATGGTCAAAATAAGACATAATTAGGGTTTGTGATTAAATGCTTAAGAGGGAATGAGAAATACAAGATGCAAGACACACTAAGGTAGGTGCTAACCTGAGTGTGAAATTGTACCACCCTAGCAAGGGTGTACAATTTATGACACTACAAATAGAAGAAACACTAAGAGAGCATTCTTTGAAGAATGATGCAATATGTAACTGGTTACGTAGTACAAGGGGTGGCTCATTGTCAATTAATGGAGTATACAATATTTGAATTGTTAGAGTTGGATCTCACATATGCATAGGTTGCAGTTCCTTTGAATTAAAAAAACTATCTTATACATTTAGTGTACTTAATCCCGCACCGCAATATTTACATCCACTGAATTTTTGCATATACATATAATATGCAAATAGTTGTTTTTCAACAACCATGCTTCTAACATGCAACACTGATGGCAATATATATCCGCATCAATTTGACTAAAAAGTCGACCCAATTGGAAGGGCTGAGATTGAACTATCCACATGCTATAGAAACCAAATTATCTCCATGTGATATCATCTTTCAACTTGAATCATTAAACGACTTGAAGAGAATGCTTCTAGCATATCAGAATAGGACCAGATCTAAAAGCATCTTGAAGAATCTTTTGTCATCACTTCTAAATGGGACTGGACCCAAAACATCTTTTGATAAGACTAAATGTCGGACCCAAAGAAGCATGCAATGCGTATAGCATGAAAAAGGATACATCATATAAAGAAGAAAATTTTTGGACTGAATCACATACATACATGTCGAACCAAAAACTGCATTCATGACATCAATGGCAATAATGATAATAGGCCAACAATCTCCCCCTTTGTCATTGACAACAATATAAAGTCATACATTATAAGTTTGCTAAAATAATAACCAAAGTATTAGTTGTCTGAGAGTTTGCTTGAAATAACATAAAGATTAACAAAACCTAACACTACTCCCCCTTTGACAACAATGGCAAAGGGTCAAAAAAGGAAAGGTTAGAAACTGTGCATAAATAAAACTGAAACTCCCCCTAAAGGGGACAACCACTGTCATTCAAATGACTTCTTAAGATTTTGAGCATGTGTGGTCCATGTGTCATTGTGCTTATCCTAGTGAGATATAGCTTCTAATAGGAACTCAATGTGTACCAACAGGGATGCGTGTTAGACAATTCAAATAACCAGAAGTAAACTAAGAGGGAGGGGGGTAAATCAGTTGTCACAGATTATAGGAACATTCAACAATTAAACTTTAATACTAGAACCCAAAAAAATAATACCGGAATACCAATTAATCCAATTAAGCATAAACAATAATCACAGAATACAAGCCATCCACACAGCACCAAGATTTGTACATGGAAAACCTGGTAAAGGGAGAAACTATGGTGGGAAGCCTACCCACAGCCAGATAATACTTATGCAATAAGTATGTGAATTACAATGAAGATTCTTGCAAGAAGGCCAATAGCATAGAGCACATTGCTCATCACAAAAGGAGCCTCACTGACTACATATAAATCTAGACAAAAATATAGAGAAGTGTTGAACTGCAAAAGATAGCATCTCCTATGCCTGAGTACAGTTCTAGTTAAGCTCAATACCAGAGGACTAAATCCTCTTACATAAACCCAATTTGATATCCAATGATCAACCAACTCCTCTACCTGAATGATATTACATTATTCGCACATTACATTACTTGACCATGATATTTTTCATTAACCATGATGGTCTACAATGAGATCTTACATTTATATATACAAACCCTCAAGCATAAACAATTAGGTCAGCCACCAGACAATAAACTAATTACATGATTACAAACCATGTCAGCCTTAGACCAAACAAGTAATATCAACACATAAGACATCCCAGAAATACATCAATAGGTCTTATCCATACGTTACATTAAATCTGGTGCATAACCTAGATCAATTGGGACCAAGTATAGGTCCACACGCTTCAACAATGATCTCCAACCACCAATTCTCAAACATGATCACCAACAGCATCCTGAAACTCCATCAGAAGCTGTACGAACACCACTTATGTAATTCATCAAAGATCTCTATCAAAATATCTGTCGGTGACACCCTCGTCAGAGCCAGAAACCAAGCTTCTAAGCAAGTAGGATAGCATCCAATCACCAGACCAAAACCAACTAACCAGATATGAGTATTAGTATCATGAATAAGCCAATTCTATCACCAGACTATACTGGAGCCTACTGGATCATGTCAAATCTAAGTTAACTAAAAACCACTCATCTTACCAGCACCAGAAGGGTGTTGGTAAGGCATCCAAACAACTAGTGTTGACATCAATGACAAAACATCAATGCAACACATAATCAATTCCACCAAATGGCCAACAATCTCTCCCTTTGGCATTGATGGCAACACTAGATGTGAAAAACATCTAAGTACCAAGAAATGCCAAACAAGTCTCCCCCTATGGAAGATAGCCAACAATCACCTACATATAGTTCTGAATACCAATTTCTCTCCCCCTTTGACTTTTACTTTTTCCCATCAATATCACTCCCCCTTTGACATCAATGACAGAAATATGACAGAAATATCAAAGCAAAAACATAAGCCTCTGAATCTCAAATTTGATTACTCCCCCTAAGCAGTATCATCCCACATCAGTGCCGAAATGAATAGTATCTCAGATAATGCATGTCGGACTGATGCCAAACCGCATCAATCAAGTCTCTACCAGAGGGGAAAAATCTCCCAATCTGTCTCTTAGGTACTCAAATAATTCCTTGGATAAAGATTTAGTGAAAATATCTACAATCTATTCTTTAGTGTTCACATAAACTAGTCTAACTTCATTTGCTTCCACCTTCTCCTTCAAAAAGTTATACTTGATAGATATGTGTTTTGTCTTAGAATGAAATACTGGATTCTTTGATATATCAATAGAAGAAAAGTTATCATAGTGAATAACTACCGGTGCATCACAATCCACCTTTATATCCTTCAACATTTGCTTCATCCATAAAAATTTTGTACAGTTAGTAGCAGCAGCAACATATTCAGCTTCAGCAGTAATAGAGAAGGACATGACTGTTTCTTGCTGATCCATGAAACCAACTTCTTTCCAAGAAAGAAAGCTTTGCCAGAAGTACTTTTCTGGACATCAACATCTCCATCCCAATTAGCATCTATATATGCACATAAAGTGAAGCTATCATCCTTAGGGTACCACAAGCCATATTATGATGTACCTTGCAAGTATCTAAAAATCCTTTTCACTACCATCTCATAATTTTCTCTAGGATCACTCTGAAATCTTGAAACAATACAAATAACATTCATAATGTCAGGCCTAGTCTGATTCAAATAAAGCAGACCTCCAGTCATAGATTTGTGTCTTGTAGGATTTACCGGTGTAGAAACATCTTTTCTTGTCAATTTCTCACTTGTAACCATAGGTGTACTTACCGATTTAGAATCTCCCATACCAAATTTCTTCAATAATTCCTTAGCATATTTAGTTTGACAGATAAAAATGCCTTTGTTAGTCTAAGTAATCTGCAAACCTAAGAAAAATTTCATCTCACCAATCTTAGACATCTCAAATTCTTTTTCCACACTCTTAGAAAATTCTATGCACAATTTATCTTAACCTCCCAAAATAATGTCATCAACAAATACTTCAACAATCAGTTTATCATCATCAGTGATTTTATAATATAAATTATTGTCAACACTGGCCTTAGTAAAACCAAGCTTCAAAAGATATTTATCCAACCTTGCATACCAAGATCTACGTGGTTTTTTCAATCCATATAAATCTTTGCTTAACCTAAAGACCATATATGTATCATCTGATAGTGAAAAACCATCAGGTTGTTCAATATAAACTTCCTCATCAAGATCCCCATTCAAAAATGCACATTTAACATCCATCTGATAAACCTTGTAGCTTTTATAAGAAGCATAGGCAAGAAATAATCTTGCAGCTTCAATCCTAGCTACCGGTGCAAAAGTCTCTCCATAATCAATTCCTTCCTTATGAGAATATCATTTACAAACCAATCTATCATTATTCCTTATAAATTGACCATCCTCATTTAATTTATTCCTAAAAACCCATTTAGTTCCAATAACATTTTTATTTTTAGGTCGGGGAACCAAAGTCCATGTGTTATTTTTCTCAGTCTGATCTAATTCTTCTTCCATAGCTTTTAACCAATGTTCATCTTTACATGCCTCAATTATTGATACCGGTTCAACTTGTGAAATTAAACATACCTCGTTATTTGCTAGTCTTCTTCTTGTCATCACTCCATTGTTCTTATCCCCAATGATTTGGTCTTTGGAATGATTCAATCTCACATACCTAGGAGTCTTCTGACTCTATGTTCCTCTTCCCTGCTCTTCAGTTACTGTAGAATTCTCTGATGTTGTCGAAGTAACTAGTTCAACTCTTTGTTCCGATAAATGTGCTACCGGTTTAGATATAATCATTTCCATTATCGGTTCCGTCTCATAAACTCTAATTTGACTTTTGTTCAACTCATCTACTTTGACATTAGCACTCTCCACAATTCTCTGCAATCTCTTGTTATAACATCTATATGCTTTGCTTTCATTAGAATAACCAAGAAATATGCCTTCATCACATCTAGGATCAAATTTCCCAATAGTATCATCTCTCCTGATATAATATTTACTACCATAAATTCAGAAATACTTAACTGTAGGTGTATTGCAAAACCATAATTCATAAGGTGTCTTACCGGTTTCTCCTTTCATGTGTACTTTGTTGAATGTATAAACCACTATACTCACTACTTCTCTCCAGTAGATATGAGGTAAATTAGCTTCCATCATCATTGTTCTAGCAACATCCAAGATAGTCCTATTTTTCCTTTCCACAACTCCATTCTGCTGAGGTGTTCATGGAGCAAAAAATTGTCTTCTTATACCATGCTTGTCACAAAAGTTATTAAACTCACCGGATGTGAATTCTCCACCATGATCTGACCTCAAGCATTTAATTTTCAATCCTGCCTTAGTTTCCACCTTAGCCTTAAACATTTTAAACTTTTCAAATGCTTCATATTTTTCTCTCAAAAAACTAACCCACATCATTCTAGAATAATCATCAATGATTATCATAAAATATCTATCACCATGAAAACTTTTAACTCTAGCAGGGCCACCCAAATCAGTATGAATGAGATCAAGAACAACATTTGATTTATCTTGTATACTCCTAAAAGAGGTTTTGACCTGTTTACCCATTTGACATTCTTTACATACTGGATTATAGGGCTTCATAATCTTCAGTATATCCCTAACTTCCTTAGTTGAACTGATCTTCACAATGCAATCAAAATTCACATGACATAGTCTTTTATGCCATAGCCAACTCTCATCAATCTATGTAATTAAACATGTCTTCTCACTAGAGTTCAAATGAAATATATTACCTTTTGTCTGTGTATCGGTTGCAATCTCCAATCTAGATCTGTTAATGATTTTGCATTTTTCATCCTTGAACTATAGTTGAAATCCCTTATCTACCAATTGTCCTACGCTCAAAAGATTATGCTTCAAACCTTCAACATAATAAACATTGTCAGTATTGTGCTTGCCATCCAATGATATAGCTCCTTTCCCTTGATCATACATGCCTTGTCATCTCCAAATCTAACTAGTCCACCATCAAATTCTTGCAAAGACAGAAACTTCCCTTTATCTCTAGTCATATGATGTGAACAACTACTGTCAGTTACCCATTCATCTTTGTCTTCAAGTTTAGCAGCAAGTACCTTCTCCTCAGGTACATTCTCTTCCAGTGCTGGATCATCTTCCTTCATAGCCAAGAATACCCATTCCTTCCCATTATCAGATCCACTAGCAGAGTCTTATGTCAGTTCATCATCTGAATCAGTAATGCCTTCCTCATCCTCTATGTAGCATGATTTGTCTCATTTTTTCTTGTATTTATACTTGTTCTGATATCTAGGGTCTTAAATGATCTTTTGACTCTTTCTTCAAATCTTGAATATCTTTTAGGACATCTAGATGCAAAATGACCAATATTATTGTATGAAAAACATTTAAAAGGTGCTTTTCCTTCATACTTACTTCCTACCAGTCCTTTTGGTACTCTTCTAGAAAATAGTGCTTCAAATTTCTCAAACTCATCATCTTCTCTCTTCATATCTTATAATTTTTTTGTATATAAAGCTTTCCAATATTGCTTACCAGTTGCAAATGTAGATGCATGAAAAGCAGGTTTAGTCTTCATAGCTCCAGAAGATCTAAATTCCTCAAGTTCAAAAGAAAATAGTTTCCCAACCAAGGTATCTATGTTGACAAATGTATTAGCCATTGTTCTCAACTCATTAATAGCAGTAGCCTTCATTTTGTAAGTCGGTGGTAGAGATCTCGAGACTTTAGAAACAATTTCATCTTTGCTCAAAGTTCCACCACAACATTGAATTCCCATAATAATCTCATTCACCCTTTCCATGAATGCAATAATCCTTTCATCTTCTTCCATCTTCAGGTTTTCATATCTCACCTGGTAACTATCAAGTTTAAAAATCTTCACTGTAGGGTCACCTTCATTAAGAGTCTCCAATTTATCCCATATAGCCTTTCCAAATGATTTCTCTATTAATCCCATTATTTGCTTATCAGAAAGTGCACACAAGAGGGCTTCTCTTTCTCTATAATCATTATCAAGCTCCTTGTCCAAGTTTGTCAGACGAGAATCGCTAGATCCTAGATTATAGGGTTTGACACCATTTTGTGTGATCTCCCAAATCTCATTGCCAAGACATCTCAGATGAGTCTCCATCCTAATCTTCCATACTACGTAATTTGTTCCATCAATCCTCAGAATATCCCTTCAAAAGATAGCTCAAAAAGAACTAGATGAATTTCAATTGTTAGTCGCCATAGGATCTTCCTCAAGCAGTTAATCTTTATATAGAGAGGACCAAAGCTCTAATACTAATTTTTAGAAAGTGCAAATAACCGGAAGACAACTGAGAGGGAGGGGGGTGAATTAGTTGTCACAGATTACAAGAATGTTCAACAATTAAACTTTAATACCGAAACCCAAAACAATAATATCAGAATAGAAGTTAATCCAATTAAGCATAAACAATAATCACAGAATAAAAGCCATCCACACAACACCAAGATCTATACCTGGAAAACCCAATAAAGGGAAAAACCATGGTGGGAAGCCTACCCACAGCTAGATAATACTTTTGCAGTAAGTATGTGAACTACAATGAAGGTGCTTCCACTTGCAGGAAGGCCAACATCCTAGAGCACACTGCTCATTATAAAAGGAGCCTCATTGACTACATATAAATCTAGACAACAATCCGGAGAATTGTTGAACTCCAAAAGATAGCATCTCCTATGCCTGAGTATAGTTCCAGTTAAGTTCAACACCGGAGGACTAAATCCTCTTACATAAACCCAACTCGATCTCCAATTATCAACCAACTCCTCTACCTAAATGATATTACATTATTCACACATTACATTCCTTGACCATGACCTTTTTCATTAACCATGATGATCTACAATGAGATCTTACATCTATATATAAAAACCCTCGACCATAAACAATCAGGTCAACCTTCAGACAATAAACTAATTACATAATTACAAACCATGTCGTCCTTAGACCAAATAAGTAATATCAACACATAAGACATCCCAGAAATACATCAATAGGTCCTATCCATATGTTACATTAAATCTGGTGCATAACCTAGATCAACTGGGACCAAGTATAGGTCCACATGCTTCAATAATGATCTCCAACCACCAATTCTCGAACATGATCACCAATAGCATCTTGAAACTCCATCAGAAGCTACACCAACACCACTTATGTAATTCATCAAAGATCTCTATCAAAATCTCTATCAGTGACACCCTCGTCGGAACTAGAAACCAAGCTTCTAAGCAAGCAGGATAGCATCCAATCACCAAACCGAGACCAACTGACCAGATATGAGTATTAGTATCATGAACAAGCCAATTCCATCACCAAACTATACCAGAGCATGCTAGATCATGTTGGATCCAAGTTAACCAGAAACCACTCATCCTACTGGGACCAGAAGGGTGTCGGTAAAGCATCCAAATAGCTAGTGTTGACATCAATAACAAAACATCAATGAAACACATAATAAATTCCACCAAATGGCCAACAATGCGTACAACTACTCCTCCTCTTCAATGGAACCGAGAATAGAGTATGTGAATTGAGTGGCTTAGGAGAGGGCTTTGCTCATGATAGAAATGCTTTTTTTCTCAAATCTCTTAATTTTCGTAGGGGAAGAATAATGGTATCCCTTTGTTGTTGCAATTCATAATACTTCTCTTGGAGTTCCTCAATCTTGAATCTTCTAGAGCCAAATAAGTCCTTAGATAGTTTATAATTTTCATGTACTTGTCAGATCTTATCTTCAATAATATTCATTTCATTTTTTATGCTTTTGGTGGCATCCAGCTACTAAAGATTGAAGGTGAAGAGTATGTCACCAATTTCCAAATAAGACTGACCTTGAGAAATAAGTTGTGCAAGTTGGTGATGTGCAAATTCACACTTAGCTTGGAATTCATCTAAGAGAACTTCTCTGTCTTCTACTCTATCCTTTTCATACTTCTCTTTCAACTTCTCAGTGTGTCTGCTTAATAAGGTAATAGGTGGAATAGTTCAAGGAGCAGAAAATAGTTTCTTCCAAGTATCTTTAATAGTATTGGAACTAGTACAGACCACTATCATTGACCTAGATACTTGCACACTAGATTCCTTTTCTAGATCATCTACCTTATCAACTTATGGAGCCATGAGCTCAGGTTCATTCTTTTTGGGTTCATAAAACATTTGATCATTTTGACTTATCAATAGAACCCTCAATTTCTTTGCCTTTATCATACTCAGAATTAATCTTGAAGGAACCTCAGAGGTTCCAGGAATATCCATAACATTATCCATAGCAAATGAATCATCAATTGTGTTATCATCAAGATTATTAATAGGGGTGTTACTAGAATTAACTAACACATTCTTAGGCATACCAATAGATGTACCATAATCAATAGGAGGGAATAAAATAAGGTTCTTAGCAACTGCCAATATATTTTCCATAATCTTGTTCTTAAGTTTTTCTTTGGAAATGGCTTCTCCTAGCATGAGACTACCTAGAGTCCTTTTGGTTCTTAATTCAGTTTTGAATGCTTCAATAAGAGTACCTTGTTATCATGAGAGAGACTGGAACCAACTAACTCAAATAATTTATCCTTAATGGACTATTCATCTTCCCTAGAAATTTTCCTAATCCTAATCAATTCATCATACAATTATTTTGGAATATTATTTCTAAACTGATCAGTCATAGAATCATACTTGATACAATAAAGCAGAAAAGATTTAATAACACTATTTTGATCCTCAACACTAGCCTCGGAATAAAGACTGCCTACCACTTCTGGTCTTGTACCTTGTACAAGGGATTTGCATAGACTTTCTACATCAAGTGGCTTCTTGACTTTCTTACCTTTAGATTTTCAAACATGTATCCCATATTGTTCTGCATCCTCCTCTTCTTCAAATTCAATGATTATGATCTTTCCTTTAGCTTCTATTTTCTTCTTTGAGGAACTTGATGAGGGAAGCTCCTTCTGAGAAACTTTAGATGCTCCAGATGCACCTACAAGCCTTCCGGAATGTCTAATTTCAGAGATATCCTCTTTAGTCAAATTGGCCCATGGATTCCTAAATCACTTTCTTCACATTCTTTTCATGATCCTTCTCTGAGTGCTCCATGTGGACCTGTAAATACTTTTCATCTGTAGTCCCAAAATATTCTTGAGACTCATCAACCAAACTCTCCAATTGGACTTTATCTGCACCTTCAAGCATCTCAGGGGTAGCATCTTAGCCGAATAGACAGACCCAAACTTTGCTTGGCACAATCTCCTCCATATAGAATTTGTTAGTTGTGAGTACAAATATAATATCGTTCTTATACTTAACATCAATCTCCTTCGGGATCCTATTTCTGCTCTGCATATTAATCTAAAAATGGTGAAAAAGGCTGCAAATGCTCTATCTCTTGTCTTGTCATTGATGTGTTGGCATTTGCATGAAGATTGAATTAATGATATGTTAAGTTGTCATTGATGTCAATTAACCAGTAATGATATTGTTATAATGTTGTTTTGTAACCAGTAGGATGAGCTAGTGAAGGGAATTGTAACTTGTAGGTAAGTTTGTGGAGTGAACTGGCATTGCTAAGTATCAAAAAGTTGAACCGGTAAACCCTACCTGTTGATTTGATAAACCCTAACCGATTAATTTTGGTGAATTGGTTATATTGGTTTATGATCCGATGATGAGCGGTAATGATTATGACACTATTCATATTGTATGAAGAGAGTTTCAAAGTGATTTTGGCACGTTGAGATAATGGTTTTTGTCTAGGGAATGACCAAGTATATTGCATGTAATGTAAAGCGTGTGATGAGTTACTCAGTTCGATGAAGTGGTGATCAAGGAGCGGTCGATGCTTTCTTGAATGATGTGCAGAGATTGTTATGTAATCCAACGGTCATACTTGAACTGACTTGTTTGTAATCTCTATGAGAGAATTAGGTTTTTGTTGTGTTACCGACCTATTGATTTGTTTATAAGGTCGATGAGTTTTTTTGTTTCAGAGTTGGCAAAGTTTTAGTTAAGTGTGTGGTTGCCGAACTAGATGATGCATCTGCAATTTGTGTAAAGGCAGATTGGAGCATGAAAAGGATCTAAACAAGCAAGTGTAGTGCTTCAAATAGATCAGCAAACCCCTATTGTTTTCTAACAATTACATTAGTTGAAATCCCCTAATCGGGTAAGCTCTAACAAGCTTAATGTTATTCAAATCCTCTAACCAGGTGGTCCATTAGCTTGAATTTCAAATCCTCTACTGGGGTTACTCCTCATAGGGTATTGCTTCTAACAAGGCATTATAGTCAATCCCTTAACCAAGTGGTCCATAACAAGATCTATTCTTAACAGGACTTTTTGTAAAAGCTTTAACAGGCTTGGCTACTAATAGGGCTTACTTCAAAAGAGTTTAGATAATTATCTTATGAGTCTCATCTCAATGTGGTTTTTCCCATTTGGGTTTCCACGTCAAAATATTGTGTCAAGTGCTGAATATTTTTGTGGTTATATTTTCTATGGTTGATTTGCTTAACTACTTAATCCACTTTGATATATAATATAAGAAGATGAATTAAACTTTGATCCATTATGAAAACAATAAGCATGTAGAAAAATTGTGTATGAAAAAAAAATAACACAAATACGCCTCTATTGTTATTATTTGTTGAAATGACTCCCAAACAAATACAATGATTGAAAAAAAAATTGTATTGAATCATACAATGGTTAACACTATGATTAATATATTTTGCACTATAATTGTTTGATTTATATAGTTTTATAGGACTCCTAAGTGATGAGAATATTGAAACTATGGCTCAATTATACTATGAGAAGAAATAAAGAACACTAGTGTAGAGCATGTGGAAAAATATGAAAGACCCAAAAAGAAGTTTTGTTGCATAAATTATGGTCCTTTAAAAGTCTCCAAATTAGAGCTTTATAACAAATGCTATAAGAAAACTTAAATTTTATAAAATTGAAATATAAAATTGAAAAAATTACACTACCATGAAGACTTTTAAAAGAAGTTTTGTTGCATAAATTATGGTCCTTTAAAAGTCTCCAAATTAGAGCTTTATAACAAATGCTATGAGAAAACTTAAATTTTATAAAATTGAAATATAAAATTGAAAAAATTACACTACCATGAAGACTACAAAATTTTACCCTAAAAAATCCCTTAAAAAAATCCTCTACATAGTTGAAAAAAAGGTCATTTGAAGATGGCATACAAGATAGAAAAGTGCATTAGAGATAGATGCTTAATTGACTATAGAGTATTCCTACTAGCATTATTAATTAATGAGTGGTGTTGTAGTAGCCAATGAGTGGAAATAAGGAGGAGAAATCCTTGATGGCACATGGATGATGTCAAGGTAGCCTAATGATGATGGTGGAGAAGCCACAAGGGTGGCAAAGCGTATGGGCAGCTACCAACAATCACTAAGTGCTACTGATTGTGCTAGTAACCATTGTTGAATATTGTTGCTACTACGATATATTATTATCATTGATGTCAACATATTCCTGTGTCTCAGTGTTGTTGAGAGTTGTTTGGTATCCTGGTGATTTCATTAAACTGATATGGTTGGTTTATCTATTTGGGATGATGGAATACTACATTCCTTATTGGTTTTAGTGATCCGAAAGATTGCTTGATCATATTATTTGAACCAATTTATAGTTCAGTATTTATGTTCAGTGGTTGGCCAAGTTTGGTATTTGATCTAGTGAGCTCTGGTATGATTATATCTTTGGTTGTTGTTTTGGGAGAATATTTTGGATGTTCATGTGTATCTTTAGTTTAGATGGTTCATGATTTGGTGCTCCGCAAACTATCTTTCTAGTCCGAATTGCTTCTATTCAATGTTCTTGTGAGTTAGCATGTTGATTGATGAAGATTTGAATAAGTTATGTTGGTGCAGCTAATGAGGATGGTTCTAAAGTGCTTTTTGGTGTTTCCTTATCATGTCCTATTTGTCTTGATGATCTACATTGATCCTTCTGCGTGTTCTTGGTGATTTTTTGATCCGGTGATATTATTTGTGTTATGCGGTATTCTTGGCAGTGTAGCATGTTGTGGTTGATCTTGGCAAGATTTCCAATGGTGATGCATGTTTGGATATTTGGTTTCGATCCATGCTATGTCATATATATCATTGTATTGGTCTGGTGGTCAACCTTGAGTTAAGGTTGATGATTTGTATAATTGAGGGTTGAGGGTTTGGTCGACCTTGTAGTCAAGGTTGATGATTTATATAAATAGGTGGTTTAGTTATATAATTTTGGTGTCAATATTGTGTCTACATTATTAGATAATAGTGTATATGAGAATAAGTGAATTTATCTTTCGATGTGGTGAATTGAGCAGAGATTGTTGCAGGGTAAACAAATGTGCTTAATTGGAACTATCATCAGGAATAAGGAGAAGCTATATTTGCAATTCATGTAATTCATATTGTACTTTGAATCTTATTGTAAGGTAGTGAGCCTTCCCTGAGGGTTGGAGCCTTCTAGGTCATCTTATTTTGAGAAGTGAGCTCTAAGTAGTGTGCCTAAATGTATGTGCATTCCCCATTGTAATATTTACACATACTACTGCAACGTATCATCTTATTGTGGGTAGGTTCCCACCATGGTTTTTCCCTTAACCGAGTTTTCCACATCAAAATCTTGGTGTTATGTGTGTTGGTTCTATTGTATTTATCTTTATTCTTGTTGCAGTTGTTTAGATCTGAAATTGTGCTTAATTTAGTCAATCTGATGAAAACTGATTCACCCCCCCTCTTAGTTTTCCTTCTTGGTTGCTGCTAACAATTGGTATCAGAGCTAGATCCTCTAGAAGAAGCTTGACTGCTTGACAAGATCCGGGATGGAAACTTATGTGTTCAAGAAGGAGAGTCCTAGATTTTATGGAAGCAATTATACTATTTGGAAGGACCGGATGGAAGTTCATTTCAAATGTCTTGGAGATGAATATTGGAAGATTACAATTAATGTTTACAATGTTCCTCATAATGGACCAATTATTGCTGCTAAGATCAAGGATGCTAAACATAGCATAAGAGATAAGGAAGCATTGTTGAGTGCCTTGATTGATTCAGAGATGACTAATGTGATGGGTTTGCAAACTGCACATGAGATCTAAAAGAAGCTAGAGATCTTGTATGAAGGAGATGTGCAAGTTAAAGTTTCTAGCCTGCAGAGTTTGAAAGGGACGTATGAAGCATTGAAGATGGGAGAAGATGAAAATATATCAACCTTTATGGCTAAGGGAATGAGCTTGTCATGAATATCAAATGTGTCAGTGGAACTCTTGAAGAAGATGAGATTTTTGCTAAGGTGTTGAGATCATTGCCTCCTGCTTACAAACATAACGTAGCTACTATTGATTAGATCTAAAGTGTGACTATTGTAACTAGAGACATGTTGGCTGGAAAGCCTACTGCATTTGAGTTGAGAGAATTTTGAGAATCACATGGTAAATCAAAGACTGCATTCAAAGCCTGTGTATTCGAGAAGAAGTATGATCTAGGAGAAAGTTCTTGCTAGGTATCTGAATTTGAAAGAGAAAAGAGAGAGATAGAAGAGAAGGAATGATAATTGTATGAGCTTGAAGAACTTATTGATCAGAGATTGCCTAAAGGAGTTGGTAAGTATGATGAAAAGTTACCTCTGAAATGTTTCTCTTGTAAAAAGATAGGACATTTTTCTTCTAGGTAGCTTGAGAGAATGTCTAGATATGATAAGCATGATAAATTTGAAAGGCATGATAGATCTGACAAGTATGATAAATAGGAGAACCATGATAAGAATGATAAGCCCTATAAGCCCTACCAGAAGTACAGAAACTAGAAGAGATGCTATTATGTTGTTCATGAAGGTGTGACAGATGAGGAATCAGAGAATGGGAATTCAAAAGAAGAATTTGTATTTATTGCTATCAAGGAAGATGATTCGGTATCAGTGAATCCTACAAGATGGGTTGTTGAGGAGAAAGCTTTAGCTGCTAAGATTGAAGAGAAAGAGGAATGGGTGATTAATAACAATTGTTCACATCATATGATAGGTGATAAAAGAAAATTTGTGATTATGGAATGGTATGATGATGGAATAGTGAGATTTGAAGATGATAAAGCTTGTGTGATTCATGGTAGAGGTTCTATATATTTCAATGGTAATCATAATACTTATGATGTCTTATATTTTGAATGATTGAAGGATAATCTTTTGAGTGTTGGATAGATAGCTGACAAAGGATATGATTTGCAATTCAATAATGGTAAGTGTAAGATCGTAAATGCCTCTGGTATAGAGATTGCATCAGGTACTAAGACTAAAGGTAATATATTTAACTTGAATGATGGTGAGAGAAGTTGTTTGATTGCTCAGATTGATGAAAGTTGGTTGTGGCATAGGAGAATGTGTCATGTTAATTTTGACTGCATGATAAGGATAAGTTCTACTCAAGATGTTAGAGATATGCATTGTTAGTAGCAGCCAATAGGGAAGACTGAGAGGGGCGATGAATCAGTCATCACCGGAATATAAAACTTAATCACAAAACACACATTCGATAAAAAGCAGTAATAAGACAGATAAGAAAATTGAAAGTACAACACACAACACCAGGATTTTGATGTGGAAAACCCGGTTAAGGGAAAAAACATGGTGGGAACCTACCCACAATAAGATGATACTCTGTAGTAGTATGTGAAAATATTACAATGGAGAATGCACATGCATTCATGAACACTACCTAGAGTTCACTGCTCAAAAGATGATGGTCTAGAAGGCTACAACACACAGGGAAGTCTCACTGACTTACAATAAGATTCAAACTACAATCTAGAAGAAATGAACTGAAAGAATAGCATCTCCAAATGCCTGATTACAGTTTCGGTTAAGCACAGATGTCTACCCTGCAACATCAATCTCTCCTCAAACTCAACACCAAAGGATACATCACTTGTTCGCACATAAACCTCTCTTTAATAATGCATACATAACATTGACGTCTAAGTTACATGACAATATCACCTATATATACAAATCATCAACCTTGATAACAAGGTCGGCTAAACCCTCAACCCTCAATTACAAAATTACATCACACGATACAAAGATCGACCACAAAAATAGTATAATGGTTTACATAGCTCAACATGGTCCTCATTCAAATTCTCAAATGTGCAACACCACTAGAAATCATGCCAAGATCAACCACAACATGCTACACCACTGTCATGCCCAAAATTTAGTGCAAAAACGGAATGATTTTTTTTCTTAAACAACTAGTTAATTAACAAAGTTCGCTATCACGACATGTGTTAACATGTTGGCCATAACAATAATCGAACTAACTCTGATACTAACTAAGTATCGAAACTTAATTAAAATTATTTTGCGGAAAACTAAATGTTTTAAATTTTATTTTCTCGTCAAATATAGTCATTAGTTTAATTTATTAAACTCATTTAAATGGTAGACGTAGATAAAAATTGATCTCCAATAAAGCCATATTGTCTAAATTTCATTTTAAATCATTAATTAATTTAATGGATTAAAGTGTCAAATTAATTTCTTAATGACATTATTTGATGAGGGTAATTATCTCCCCAAAGACAAATTTAGTTTTCAAGGAATTAATTTTCCCTTTCTATTTAATTCAAGGCTTCACAAATAGTTAATTAAAAAAAATATTTAATTTGAATTAAAAACTCCTCCGTCTATTTAAGTTGAATCCCTAACTAAATTTAAATATATAAATTTCCACAACTTTATAAATAATTTTCAAGTAATCCCTAATTAGGGTTTTTTTTTTTATTATAAAAAAAAAGAGTTAAACAATTTATTTTATTTTATTACCCTAGCCCTACTCGGGCTAGGGTTTGATATATTTTTTTTTGTTCAATCCCTGCGTTGCAGGGCTGAACTAAGAGAGGGTTAGCGGTGTAGAGGCGAATTCAAGGAGAGGCAGGGGTTTCCATGGAGGCGGTTCAGCCATGGCCACCCACTATGCACTGCACAATGTTCGGCCTTGCCGCCCACTGTGCAACGCACAATGTGCGGCCCCGCCATCCACTGTGCACTGCACAGTGTGCGGCACCACTGTCCACTGTGCATTGCACAGTGCGCGGCTTCGTCGGCCACTGTGCATTGCACAGTGCTCGACAATTTCCTTTTTTTTTGTTTTTTTTTTTAAATTTATATATATTATAAATATATATATATATTTCCCAATATTAATTTTACATGCAAAAAAAAAAAAAAAACATAACAAAGGTAACTCATTATGCTAAATTAATATATATATATATATGGTAAATAAACTTAGGCTCACATTTTCATTTGTTTTGCAGGGTATTTATATGGCATGTTTTATATAAAAATATATATAAATATACCCATGATTTCTACATGTATATAGATATATATATTTATTTATGACTAATAGTTTTAATTCTTTTTCTTAAACTAACATCGTAATCATGAAAGATTTTGATATACCATTGTGGGAAAGGAAATATGGATTAAGTCTGTTTTAATGGATATATATATTTCTAGAACTATATTGTAATCTATGGATATACAGGAAACAGAATTCTAAAAAAAAAAAATTTTTTTTTGAACTTAGGAAATACTATTTTAGGAATGCATTATACTTTTCTGCAATAAATACATTCATTGAGTTCACAACTAATACAGCAACTAACTAAACATTCTCTTTTTTTTTATTCATTTATTTAAAAGCTAACAGCAAATACAAATCATATCTTTTTTCTGCAATTAGAATGGACATAGATTCTCAGCTAAAAAGAAGCACTCAGATTTAAACAAAACTATTTTTTTTTTGTTCATATTACAAGACTATTGCATGCAAATCAAAAAGTAACTCTTTTTCAAAAACAGAGAATAGAAATATATCTAGCTTCTACAACACTAAAGATATTCTGCAACATTTACAAGATGTTTCCCTTTTTTTTAAAAAAAAAAAAACTACAGTAACAAATCTCATGTCTATATTTCAATTTTACAACTTGCCTCTCATTTCAACAAATGAGGGTGTATTTCTTCTATCAAAACTAATAACTGCAAATGAACTTAGATTTCTTCAACAATATTCTTCTGCAACTTTTCACTTGTCCTATCCTTTCCTCTTGACTTTCCTACATAATAAATCACAAATATGACCATGGAGTGCTCACCTCCCAGCCTAGGCTAACTGGTAGCCACCCCCGAGCTTGAAGAACCAAGCCCTAGACGGGTAACAAACATGCAAAGACATAGAAGACAAAAATACACACACAAATATTCAGACACACTCCCAACTTGGCTACACAGCACCACACTTTGGTGATGACCTTTTTAAGGGTGGTAGTGGACCAATACCCTGAGGAGAACTGCAAGTATGGAAAACCAGTAGCCACCTCATGGCACAATAAATACATCAAAATTTCAACCCCTTATTCCTTATGCCTCCCAAAGGCATTCTAGCCTTATATCCCTCCTTATGACCCCCATTGCACAAACAGGCCATGCAGCAAGGGTCACACAAAAATCCCTTGTGATCGCTCTCAAACGAGAGTCTCTCACTCAAGGGTTGTCACTGCTACCACCCACAAGATCCTCCTCTCTCCCAAGAGTAAGAGGTCTTGAGAAAACTCCCAAAACACAACAAAGCATAATGCAAAAATTTCAAATGAAATTCTAAAACAAGACATTCAAGAACACAGATTTCTTACACCAATCATACTTTCAAACACATACAAGAAAATAGACATTTTAAAGAATAATGAAACCAACCTTAATCTGCCCAATGGTAGTATAATATTTGAGGAAGAGCTGCCCAATCCATGGATCTTCTTCTTCTACCCTTAGTCAAATTTTCTATTCCAAACTATTCTTTTTTTTCAAAAAATCTCTTGTCTCCAAAAATGGAGAGTCGGTGATTACCCTCAATTTTTCCAATTCTTGCTTGAGAAGCTCATTCTCTGAGTTCTCACAAGTTTCTAAAAACCAAAAAGGAAAGTAAAGCAGAATGGAAAAAAGACTCCCATTCGAATAGGAAAAATCTCAATTAGATTTAAACTTATAATTTTCAATTTTCGTACAACTCAAAAAAGCCAATTTTTAAAGGGTCAAAAAGGTCACTTAAAAGTAGAAACTTGCCTAAAATTACCCCTAACCCCTAGGTATACCTTATGGGCTTTAGGAAACCCTATTAAACTACCCCTAGGTGTTCATTTAACCCATTTTAAACCCCCCTAAAGTTTATTTTCGGGTCAAACATATGTTGACCTCTCCAAAGATTCCTTTCCCAAGGTATTTATGACAACACGTTAAATTATTTGAAAAAGCTATAGTTGAACACTTTCCCACCAAGAGACAAAAATAAAACATTTAAATTTAAATCCACACATGTGTCAAGTGACACAAATAAAACACTTTTACAAATTAAAACATGAAATCGTCTCTTGTGGGTTTTACACATTAAATTTAAATGACACTTAACACCCATGTAGCATACACTATCACGAATAAAATACAACACAAATGGGGTGTTGTCTCTCCAAATAGACAACCCCTGGCTTATGAACATACATAAGTCTAGGTTTGGTTCTCTGTAAATTTTCCATGGTCACATGGTTAATTTCCTGCGCATCTCAATTTACACATTAGTACTCTCAAATATCCGCATATAATATAATTCAAAGCAATAACAATACACATCATCACTTGCATACAATTTTTATTTGCATAGATTAAATACATCTTTTATCAAGCAATTTTACATAAGCAAATTTCATCCCGGTTCACATAAACTTAACCATACATCATAGTTCTATTATCATAGTAAAGTTCTGCAAATTCAATAACGACATCTATCATTGCAATATCATCTTATCTAACAATCATGTAGTGTTCTATCTCATAAAGCATATAAGTAAATCATCAAAACATAGCAATGTTATCCAAATCCTAAAATCATATAAGTTCTAAGTTTCAAAATGCATCAAAATAAAGTATCCATAATAGTCTAAATATTAAATCTACTGAAATGTCAGACTGAGTCGAGGTGAGGCCTCACACCCTCCCCCTCTAGGCATGAACATCCTCCTAGAGTTCATCATAGAGGTGGGGGTACTCTGATCTCATACGTGTTGTGTCCTCCCATGAAGCCATAACCTCATCATAACAATCCCACTGGACCCTAACCTGGTCCAGCTCTCGACCTCGAAGGGCCAACGTCCGGCGTGCCAAAATGCGAATGGGCTCCAAAGCTAGCTGCCCGTCCGAATCCACCTGCAAGGCATCCCAATCTAAAATGTGAGACTCATCATAGATATATTTCCTCAAAACTAATACATGAAACACATCGTGGATGTGCGACAGGCTAGGTGGCAATGCTAAATGGTAGGCAACTGGGCCTATCCTCTCAAGAATCTCAAAAGGTCCTACAAAGTGAGGTGCAAGCTTAGAACCCTTTCCATAACGGATTGGACTCTTATGCGGTCGCACTCTCAAGAAGACTCTATCTCCAGCCAAGTAGCTACGATCTATCCTCTTTGCATCAGCATATTTCTTCTATCTATCCTAAGCCTCTCTGAGACGCTGCCTAATCAAATCCACCTGATATTCCATATCCTGAACTATCTCAAGACCAATAGAAACTCTATCCTCTATGCGATCCCAACTCAAGGGCGTCCTGCAAGGCCTGCCGTATAATGCTTGATAGGGTGGCATCCCCAAAGAAGTGTGATGCCCATTATTATAGGCAAACTCCACTAAGGGAAGATACTCCTCCCATTGGGTTTGATGATCCATGACGTACATGCGAAGCATATCCTCTAACACCTGATTGACCCTCTCTGTCTGACCATCTGTCTCCAGGTGATAGGCTGTACTAAAATTGAGCTTAGTGCCCATAGCTGCTTGTAATGACTTCCAAAAGGAAGAAGTGAAAAGAGAATCCCTGTCAGAAATAATCTTGTTGGGCACGCCATGAAGTCTAACAATGTCCCGCAAGAACACCTATGCTACTGCTGGAGCTGTGAATGTAGTACGGACTGGTGAAAAGTGAGCTACTTTGGTCAACTTGTCAACTGTCACCAAGATAGCATCATGGCAACGAGAAGACATAGGAAGACCAATGATGAAATCCATGGATATAGTATCCCACTTCCACTCTGGTATAGCATGAGACTGGAGCAACCCACCTGGATGGTGGTGCTTCGCCTTTACTCTCTGACACTCGAGGCATCGAGCTACTATCTCAGCAATGAGCTGCCGCATTCCCGGCCAATGATACAACTGCCTCAAGTCAGCATGCAACTTTTTAACCCCAAGATGTGCTGCATAAGGAGCTCTATGAGCCTCCGTGACAATGAACTCTAGCAATCCTCCGGAGGAAGGTACATAAATGCGCCCTCTATGGCGTAACAGTCCATCGGACTCCAAAGAATAATCCACATATTTCCCTTCTAGAGTGACCTGAGATCGTATTACCTGACCAACCTCTGCATACCATCCATCCTCTGGCAAGTGTTGTAGTATACGGTCTCTCAAATCTGTGCCCATGGATATGGTGTAAACCTCGTGACGTCTCCTACTCAAGGCATCTGCAACTACATTTTCCTTTCCTTTGATGTAGTGAACGTCAAAATCATATTCGCACAAGAACTCCATCCATCTCCTCTGACATGCATTAAGGTTCGGCTGAGTGAAGATGTACTGAAGACTCTGATGGTCTGAATGTAGCTCAAAGTGATGACCTAAAAGGAAGTGTCTCCACCTCACAAGTGCATGCACTACAGCTACGAGCTCAAGGTCGTGAGTGGGATAATTAAGTTCATGAGTCTTAAGTTTCCTAGACTCGAAGGCTATGGCCCTACCATCCTACATAAGAATTGCCCCTAAACCCTCTAGAAAAGCATCTGTACAAACCATGAAGTCAGCTATAGGATCTGGTACAACAAGGATAGGAGCGCTAGTAAGTGCCTTCTTGAGTTCCTAAAAGGCCTTCTCGCACTTCTCTGTCCACTCAAATTTCTTCCCTTTACGCTGAAGAGAAGTAATAGGGTGTGCGACTCTGGAGAATCCCTCGATAAAAAGTTGGTAATACCCTGCTAAGCCCATGAAACTCCTGACCTCTGTCACACTGGTAGGCGTTGGCCAATCAATAATAGCCCTAATCTTTGATGGGTCAACTGAGATCCCATCACCGGAAATAACGTGCCCAAGGTTCTTGACCTCAAACCGAAAGAAAGCACACTTCGATAGGCTGCAAAACAACTGGTTATCCCGCAAACACTGCAATACCTGTTTCAGGTGCTCCTCATGCTCCTTCTCATTTCGAGAATATATCAGTATATCATCAAGAAACACAATAACAAAATAGTCCAGAAAGGTACGGAACACCCCATTCATGAGGCTCATAAAAACTGTTGGGGCATTCGTAAGTCCGAATGGGACTACGGTAAACTCATAGTGACCATATCTAGTGCAAAATGCGGTCTTGTGGATATCACTTTCCACTATTCTCAACTGATGGTATCCTAACTTCAGATCTATTTTGGAAAAGACTTTGGCACCCTGAAGTTGGTCGAATAAATCATCAATTCTGGGCAAAGGATATCAGTTCTTGATGGTTACTTTATTTAGCTGCCGATAATCCATACACAATCGGAGAGATCCATCCTTCTTCTTAACGAAGATGACTGGTGCACCCCAAGGGGATACGCTAGGATGAATATGACCCTTCTCAAGGAGTTCCTCAAGCTGTATTTTGAGTTCATTTAGCTCATTTGTGGTCATCCTATAAGGTGCTCTGGAAACTGGCTTGGCTCCTGGTACTAGGTCTATATGAAAATCAATCTCTCTACGGGGAGGCATTCCTGGTAACTCTGAAGGAAATACATCTGAATATCCCTTAAGGATAGGATGGTCATCGAGCGATGTTTCTTTTTCCTCCTCTTCTCCTTTGTCACTGATAGTGATAGCAAAAAGCTGACATCCCTTCTGCATGCTCCACTTAAGCTGCATTGCGGAGATCATGCGAAGAGACACGGGCCTCTGAATCCCAGTGATAACTATGGGTAATCCATGATCATCCTCACACTCGATATTTTTCAGGCGGCAATCCATCTTGGCTCTGTGGGCATAAAGCCAGTCCATGCCAAGTACGATTCTGTAAGATCCAAGTGGAGTCACTCTAAGGTCTACTAAAGTGGTGGTCTTGACAATCTGTAGCTGACATGCCCTAACCTCTGATTCCACTGACACTCTAGCTCCTGAAGCTAATTCCACTTCCCAACTGACACCCTGTCTAGTTGCCACTAGCCCGCAACGCTCCACAACCAATGGAGATATAAAGGAGTCAGTAGCTCCTGAATCAAATAAAATAGATACATTGTTACCTTTGATTATACCTGTAGATTCGATAACTGTGGCCTGATGCTCAGCCTGACGGTTGTCAACCGCTGCGAATACTCTATGGGACCTACCCATATCACCAATTGTTGGCTTTGAAGCGGCCATCTACTGACTCCCTGCCACCTGTCCCTGAGGGCAATCCCTCGCCATATGCCCCATGACTCCACACATAAAGCAAGCACCCCATGCCTGAAACTGGGCACCCTGAGGCTTAGAGAATGCCTGACCTCCTGTCCTACTGGATCCGCTGTACCCACCCCTGGAGGACTGTTGAGTCCTCACTGGCTATGTGTACTGCCCCTATGCTCTCTGATCATGTCTCTGTCCCTGAGTCTACCATTGTTTGGGCTTGGAGCCCTGGTGATACTATGGAGGCTTCTGCCTCTAGTTTTGTGGTGTTTGTTGCGGAGGAGGGGGTTTGGAGAACCCCTGAGAATTTCGGTTGTTTCCTTTCCAATGTGGTTTCTGGAATCCATAAGTCTGAGGTGCGGGATTTCGGTTCTGAAACCGATCCCTATTGTCCTGTGGTCTGACCTGAATTTCTTCGGCAATCAGTGCCTTCTCTACAGCAACCCGAAGGCTCTCTGGAGCGGACATCCTAACAGGCCCGGCTATACCGACATTTAACCCTCTGATGAAGCGGTTTACAAGAAGTTTCTCATCCTTAAGATAATCTACATAAGGCAATAGCTCAAAAAATTTAGTCTCATACTAGGTTACTGACAAGCTTTTTTGTTGGAGATCGTGAAATTCGTCTATACGATGCTGCCTAAAGTGTTCTGATAGGTACCTCTCACGGAACCTCTCTGTGAATATCTCCCAAGTGAGAGTATCAGGAACTAATCCGCATTTGTACTCTACCTGTCTCCACCAAGTGGAGGTTGTCCCTCTCAGTAGATGAACTGTGACACATGCTTTCAAGTTGCTCTCATAAGAATGCAACGCAAAGCACCTCTCAAGACTCAGAAGCCATGCCTCAGCCTCTACTCCATCGGTAGAACCTCCGAAGGATGGTGGCTAGAGGCGCATGACCTCCCTGATGAGATCCCCTGGATCTCGACGAGCTCTCTCAAAATAAACTGGTTCCATCGCTGGAGGTGGTCCTGGCATATGCACAGACTTTGGCTCATTACCACCTTGACTCTCTACAGGAATAGGAGCTGGGCTCCTGCTTCGTTCTCTATCAACAGATCTATGACTCCCCGAGTCATGACTTCTAACCTGAGGGTTCTCTGCTGGAATCCTTTCTTGAACTATGCCAATAAGATTCTGGATTGCTGCTAAGAGGTCTCGGTTAGGTTCATTTGGCTATTTGGGAGGTGCTCCTGGGTTCTCCTCTAGAACTGATGCCTCCCTCACTACCTCTTCACGTGCTATGCGCACACATCTAGGACCCCATCCGCGCTTGCAAGCTTGTCGCGTTGTCGGAGGCATCCTAAGAGGAAATAAGGCTAAGTAATCAATTAATTTCCTTTAGAAAATATTAATTCAATTAAATTCAAAAGTCTGATAAAATCAATTTAACAAAATAATTTAAATAATCTAAGGCGAAACGTAAGTGGAGTAAGGTTCCTAGTGTGGAAACCTTGCTCTGATACCAAAATGTCATGCCCAAAATTTAGGGCAAAAACGGAATGATTTTTTTTTTAAAACAACTTGTTAATTAACAAAGTTCGCTATCACGACATGTGTTAACATGTTGGCCATAACAATAATCGAACTAACTCTGATACTAACTAAGTATCGAAACTTAATTAAAATTATTTTGCGGAAAACTAAATGTTTTAAATTTTATTTTCTCGTCAAATATAGTCGTTAGTTTAATTTATTAAACTCATTTAAATGGTAGACGTAGATAAAAATTGATCTCCAATAAAGCCATATTGTCTAAATTTCATTTTAAATCATTAATTAATTTAATGGATTAAAGTGTCAAATTAATTTCTTAATGACATTATTCGATGAGGGTAATTATCTCCCCAAAGACAAATTTAGTTTTCAAGGAATTAATTTTCCCTTTCTATTTAATTCAAGGCTTCACAAATAGTTAATTAAAAAAAATATTTAATTTGAATTAAAAACTCCTTCGTCTATTTAAGTTGAATCCCAAACTAATTTTAAATATATAAATTTCCACAACTTTATAAATAATTTTCATGTAATCCCTAATTAGGGTTTTTTTTTATTATTATAAAAAAAAGAGTTAAACAATTTATTTTATTTTATTACCCTAGCCCTACCCAGGCTAGGGTTTGATATTTTTTTTTTTTTCAATCCCCGCGTTGCAGGGCCGAACTAAGAGAGGGTTAGCGGCGTAGCGGCGAATTCAAGGAGAGGCGGAGGTTTCCATGGACACGGCTCGGCCATGGCCGCCCACTGTGCACTACACAGTGTTCGACCTTGCCGCCCATTGTGCACTACACAGTGTTCGGCCTTGCCGCCCACTGTGCAGCGCACAGTGTTCGGCCTTGCCGCCCACTGTGCAGGGCACAGTGTGCGGCCTCATTGTCCACTATGCACTACACAGTGTGTGGCACCACCGCCCACTGTGCATTGCATAGTGCACGGCTTCCCGCCGTTCACTGTGCAATGCACAATGCTCGGCCCTTTCCATTTTTTATTTTTTTTTTTAAATTTATATATATTATAAATATATATATATATATATATATTTCCCAATATTAATTTTACATGCAAATTTTAAAAAATAAATAAATAAATAACAAAGGTAACTCATTATGCTAAATTAATATATATATATGGTAAATAAACTTAGGCTCACATTTTCATTTGTTTGGCAGGGTATTTATATGGCATGTTTTATATAAAAATATATATAAATATACCCATGATTTCTACATGTATATAGATATATATTTATTTATTTATGACTAATAGTTTTAATTCTTTTTCTTAAACTAACATCGTAATCATGAAAGATTTTGATATACCATTGTAGGAAAGGAAATATGGCTTAAGTCTGTTTTAATGGATATATATATTTCCAGAACTATATTGTAATCTATGGATATACAGGAAACAGAATTCTAAAAAAAAATATTTTTTTTTTTGAACTTAGGAAATACTATTTTAGGAATGCATTATACTTTTCTGCAATAAATACATTCATTGAGTTCACAACTAATACAGCAACTAACTAAAAATTCTCTTTTTTTTTATTCATTTATTTAAAAGCGAACAGCAAATACAAATCATATCTTTTTTCTGCAATTAGAATGGACATAGATTCTCAGCTAAAAAGAAGCACTCAGATTTAAACAAAACTGTTTTTTTTTTGTTCACATTACAAGACTATTGCATGCAAATCAAAAAGTAACTCTTTTTCAAAAACAGAAAATAGAAATATATCTAGCTTCTACAACACTAAAGATATTCTGCAACATTTACAGGATGTTTCCCTTTTTTTTTTAAAAAAAAAAACTACAGTAACAAATCTCATGTCTATATTTCAATTTTACAACTTGCCTCTCATTTCAACAAATGAGGGTTGTATTTCTTCTATCAAAACTAATAACTGCAAATGAACTTAGATTTCTTCAACAATATTCTTCTGCAACTTTTCACTTGTCCTATCCTTTCCTCTTGACTTTTCTGCATAATAAATCACAAATATGACCATGGAGTGCTCACCTCCCAGCCTAGGCTAACTGGTAGCCACCCCCGAGCTCAGAGAACCAAGCCCTAGACGGGTAACAAACATGCAAACACATAGAAGACAAAAATACACACACAGATATTCAGACACACTCCCAACTTGACTACACAGCACCACACTTTAGTGATGACCTTTTTAAGGGTGGTAGTGGACCAATACCCTGAGAAGAACTGCAAGTATGGAAAACCAGTAGCCACCTCATGGCACAATAAATACATCAAAATTTCAACCCCTTATTCCTTATGCCCCCCAAAGGCATTCTAGCCTTATATCCCTCCTTATGACCCCCATTGCACAAACAGGCCATGCAGCAAGGGTCACACAAAAATCCCTTGTGATCGCTCTCAAAAGAGAGTCTCTCACTCGAGGGTTGTCACTGCTACCACCCACAAGATCCTCCTCTCTCTTAAAAGTAAGAGGTCTTGAGAAAACTCCCAAAACACAACAAAGCATAATGCAAAAATTCCAAATGAAATTCTAAAACAAGACATTCAACAACATAGATTTCTTACACCAATCATACTCTCAAACACATACAAGAAAATAGACATTTTAAAGAATAATGAAACCAAACTTAATCTGCCCAATGGTAGTATAATATTTGAGGAAGAGCTGCCCAATCCACGGATCTTCTTCTTCTACCCTTAGTCAAATTTTCTATTCCAAACTATTCTTTTCTTTTCAAAAATTCTCTTGTGTCCAAAAATGGAGAGTGGGTGATTACCCTCAATTTTTTCAATTCTTGCTTGAGAAGCTCATTCTCTGAGTTCTCACAAGTTTCTAAAAACCAAAAAGGAAAGTAAAGCAGAATGGAAAAAAGACTCCCATTCGAATAGGAAAAATATCAATTAGATTTAAACTTCTAATTTTCAATTTTCGCACAACTCAAAAAAGCCAATATTTAAAGTGTCAAAAAGGTCACTTAAAAGTAGAAACTTGCCTAAAATTACCCCTAACCCCTAGGTATACCTTATGGGCTTTAGGAAACCCTATTAAACTACCCCTAGGTGTTCATTTAACCCATTTTAAACCCCCCTAAAGTTTATTTTCGGGTCAAACATATGTTGACCTCTCCAAAGATTCCTTTCCCAAGGTATTTATGACAACATGTTAAATTATTTGAAAAAGCTATAGTTGAACACTTTCCCACCAAGAGACAAAAATAAAACATTTAAATTTAAATCCACACATGTGTCAAGTGACACAAATAAAACACTTTTACAAATTAAAACATGAAATCGTCTCTTGTGGATTTTACACATTAAATTTAAATGACACTTAACACCCATGCAGCATACACTGTCACGAATAAAATACAACACAAATGGGGTGTTGTCTCTCCAAATAGACAACCCCTGGCTTACGAACATACATAAGTCTAGGTTTGGTTCTCTGTAAATTTTCCATGGTCACATGGTTAATTTCCTGTGCATCTCAATTTACACATTAGTACTCTCAAATATCCGCATATAATATAATTCAAAGGAATAACAATACACATCATCACTTGCATACAAATTTCATCTGCACAGATTAAATACATCTTTTATCAAGCAATTTTACATAAGCAAATTTCATCCCAGTTCACATAAACTTAACCATACATCATAGTTCTATTATCATAGTAAAGTTCTGCAAATTCAATAACGACATCTATCATTGCAACATCATCTTATCTAACAATCATGTAGTGTTCTATATCATAAAACATATAAGTAAATCATCAAAACATAGCAATGTTATCCAAATTCTGAAATCATATAAGTTCTAAGTTTCAAAATACATCAAAATAAAGTATCCATAATAGTCTAAATATAAAATCCACTGAAATGTCAGACTGAGTCGAGGTGAGGCCTCACAACCACTAAGAAAATTGCATAACACAAAAATCATCACCGGTTGAAATAAACCACCAAAAACTCGCACAACAATCAATGTGGATCATCAAAAAAAAAGGACACAACTAGGAAACACCAGAAAGCATATTAGAATCATCAAGAATAGCTACACAAACACCACTTATCAAATCTTCATCGGTCAACGTTTGAAACTCAAGAACATAACCAATCAACAAGTGTCATTAAGAACGATAACTTGTGGAGTACCAAATCACTATCCATTTGAATTGAAGATACACAAGACCATCCCAAGTAATTTAGCAAAATATTAGCACAAGATCTGATCACATCAGAATATATCAGAGGATATACCGAATTCTGCAAAATAGTGATCAACAAAATCAAACTACAAACCAGATCAGAAGATCTTCCCAATCTGCAATCACCAAAGCAATACACATAAATATGTTGACATCAATGAAAACAACATATCCTAGTAGCAACAATAACCAATAATATGCAACAATCTCCCCCTTTGGCATTGATGACAACGTATGAATGTGAAAAATAATCAATGCAAAGCAAGAAGATATCTCCAGCAAACTCCCCCTAAGATAAGGACATATAAAGTAGTTTTTCACATGATCTCTCTCCCCCTTTGACAACAATGCCAAAGATATAAAAATAGAAAACCAAACTTACTTTCCCTCTAATAATATGAAACATGAATCTCTCTCCCCAAAACACAGACTACTCTAATAGAGGAGCATCACCAACACACCAATCCAGATAAAAAGATAAGACTGTGAAGTTAACCGGATCGATGTAACTCAATGCATCTAGTTCTCATCAGGAGGGGTGGATACCCCTAACTTGTCTCTCAAATAGACAAATGTATCTGCATGCAAAGGTGTCATGCCCAAACTTTTGGGCAAAAATGGAATAATTTTTTCTTTTTTTAAAACAACATAAATACATTAAATAATCTACATTTAAAAATGAAAAAATAAGTTTTGTCTTAACTAAGGGTTAACTCAGAGTTAAATAGAATGGTTTCCTATGTTGATTTAATTCAAATTTGTCATTAATGCGTCAATAATTAGAGTAGACTAACTATTCCTTAAAAAGAGTCGTTGCAACCTAATTAATTTTTTCCTAATTAAAATTCTCCCAAAAGGATAAAGAGATATTAACTATCTCAATCATATTTAAAATACTCAAGACTAAATGAAATAATGTTATCTCATATTAAAAATAATTAATTGAACATACTTGAATACGCTTTTAAATTTAACTAATAAAGTTAACCACATCAATTATAATATTTCCCAAGTAAAAAGATCATTTTATATTAAAGTCGAATTTAAATCCCCTTAGATATTTAAATTCCAACTATTATGTAATTGACCAACAATGACCTCATAGGTTAAAAGTTTACATTAATACTTTTAATAAATTCCATTAATAAAATTTTCCAAAAGATTTTTATCCCAAATAACATAACTAATAAATATATGAACCAGCATATATATATATATATATAGGTGTATACTACACACATTTCCCTACTAAAGTCTATATTAAGAACCAATTTTACCCTAGTCAATATTAGGGGGTTAATTAATCCTACATATTGACTATAGATAAATGGGGGTAATTCTTTTCAAATTTCAAAAGGAATTTCTCCCTTGTTTCATTTATATTAATATTTTAATCTGAACCCTAACTAGGGTTGATTTATTCTTTTATACTAATTATTTCCTCTCTTTTTATCTTTTATTCTTATCAAGCTAACCCTAACCCAAAATTGGGTTAGGGTTGCGTGTTCTACATTCTTCTCTTTCTTTTTTTTTGGTGTGTGTTGAACAGGGCGGCGGCATGAGTGAAGGGAGGTCGAAGAAGGTGGCCATGGTGGAGGACGGGAGGGGGAAATAAGCATGGCAAGGGGCGAAGGGGTACCCAAGAACTACTACGATTACCCACAGTGGCGGCCATGAGCCGCTCACTATGGATATCCACAGTGGCGGCTCTGTGCTACCCACTATGGTTGCAGCGGCCCACGGTGGCTGGCTAGGTCATCATTTTTTTTGTTTTTATTTTATTTTATATATATATATCCATGGGTTTTAACAACAAGCATTATAATCTATATTTTAGGGTACATATACACACATGAGTAATTTATTTTTTGCAAACTGTTCTCGGGATTTTAATATGGAAAAAAAAATCAAAATACTTTGAATAAATTAACATTTCCTTTATTTTCAGATTTCTCATAGTTTATTAAATCTATATATTTCAACTTTGATGCAGAATATGTATTATTCATTTTATTTTAGAATAGATACAACAGTTAGATGCAGTTTTCTTTTAAAACATTAGGCATAGACTTTGCTCTATATATGTGTGTGTGTGTGTGTGTGTGTGTGTGTGTGTGTGTGTGTGTTTCTTCCAAAGCATTTTAGCAGGGTATGTTAAATAACAGAATAGAATAAATTTGTTTTTTTCTTTTTTTTTATCAATAACATATAGTTAAAATTTTGATTTAAATAACTCTATATCTAGATTTATTTTCTTTTCACTAACATGTTTTTACAGAATGTAAAAAATGACAGAATTTTATCCATTTACAGCTGCAACTAACTTTTTCTAAAAATCATTTAATCCATAAACAACAAGATGTGCAATAACAATATACACTCTAAAATATCTATCTTCCTTTGAGTTTGAGCTATAGATGTAAACAAATATTTCATTTCTGTTTAAAAATGACTTTTCTATTGACATTTAACTTTTTACAATACTCTTTTTTTAATAACAATTAGAAACAGAATATAATATCTTTCTTAAATTTTTTCAAGGAACTATATCAATACAGAAATAATCAACAAATGTACTCTTCTTTTTGCAAAAATATAAATACTTCAAATTTAAAATATATCTTTAAAAACTATTCCAATAGTTACATTTTCTTTTCTGCAACTAAATACAATAAGAAATTCTTTTTTTTCTTTTCTGCAACTAAATACAATAAGAAATTTTCTTTTTTGCAACTAAAATACAATAAACAATAGGACCATTTCAACTTCCCTTCCAATTTCTTCCCAAGCAAACCTACAATTAAAATTTGTAGGTTGTGACCATGGAGGCTCACCTCCCAACCTAGCCTTACAAGAAGCCACACCCGAGCTAGTGTTGGGAAAAATGGTGTCTCAACCTTGCATTTATGCGAGGTTACTATTTATAGTAAGTTTTTTATTTTAGCACGAAATGGTGCGAAACTCTCCCTGAAGCTTCTGGTTGGCTAGATAAGCATTCCGGTAAAGTTGCGTCGCAAGGTCACCGCTAGTTTTGAAGATATTAAAGTTTTCGTCTTGGAGGGGTGCAATAAAATGTTTAAACTTAATTTTGGGCACTTTAGAGGCTCCGAAATGCCCTGAAAAGTTGCCGTTACCGGCGAAGCCGGTTACGAGGTGATAGAGCACTTCACGAGCTTTCCAGCGCTTCAAACGGTTCGTCAATCGGACACCCGGTTCTCAAGTTATGGCCTTCGGAAGTTTGTACTCCTGAAATAGGAAAAATAATTTGTATCGAATACATAAATGAGCTGTAAAAGGGAGCGACACGTGTTGATGTGTGCTTTAACATGTCATAGAAGGGAGATAAGGTCAGCTACACCTTATTGGGTGGTTTTAGCCCATGGTTTTGTAATACCGTTTGACGGTTTCTTGTATTGTATCTCCTATTTATGAGGTGTGTGAGATAGAGGTTGTGTGTAAGAGTCTTATGGCTATTGAGTTGCCTCTGAATCTCTGATTAGTGCTACTCCTGCGAAGAGCTTGCTCTGCAAGTATTTTGTAATCTGTTTTTGATTGCTGAATAAAATATTGAGCTGCTTTTGGAGGGTGGGGTTTTTCTCCCGAAAGGGTTTTCCCCACGTAAATCGCTGTGTTGTGGTATGAATGCTATTGTATCTATTTCTATTTTCTGTAACTGTTGTAACAATCTGAAAAAGTTTTGCATTACCCTCCTCTCAAGGTTAGTGTAGGAAGTTGTTTCCGCTACTTAACTTCCTTACAAGTGGTATCAGAGCCTGATCATCTTTGGTTTCAATTGTGGGCAGTTGGGTTTTTTGAACTAATCCAGATTTGAGTGGGAGCTTGTGCAGAAGACACTTTTTGATCTTGTTGCAGGAATATTCAGATGGCGAGTTCGTCAGGGAGAATAGAGGTGGAGAAATTTAATGGAAGTAATTTTGAGATGTGGAAGCTGAAGATGGAAGATCTGCTAATAGATCGAGATCTTTGGGATGCTGTTGATGCGAATGTCCAAAGACCCTCAGATCTTACTGCAGCAGCTCAGTATGATGTTATGGACCAAAAAGCCAAGGGTCTAATCAGACTGTGCCTGGCAGACTCTGTTCTAATCAATGTCCATGAAGAAAACTCTGCAAAGAAGCTGTGGACTAAGCTTGGTGAGATGTATCAAGTGAAATCTTTATTAAATCAAATTTTCTTAAGAAAGAAATTGTATTCCTTGAAGATGGAAGAGGGTGGACGAATTGCAGACCACCTAGAAGCATTCAATATGATTGTGGCTCAATTAGTATCCGTCGGTGTTAAGATGGACGAGGAGGAGAAATGTCAGATCTTGCTTTGTTCTTTGCCTGATTCGTGGGATTCTCTTGTTATGGCTATCGGTAGTACTTCTGTTGTTTTGAAATCTGAAGACGTGGTGGGTGCCCTACTCGGTGAAGAGATGCGAAGGAAGGTATCCATCAGTTCAAAGGAAGCCCTAACCGTTCGTGGAAGACCTAAGGAGAAAGGCAAGAAGAATGAGAAGCGCGGCAAGTCCAAATCCAAAGGGAGATCGAAATCTCCTGGAAAGTCCAAAGTCATTTGCTGGAATTGCGGTAAACCGGGTCACATCCGTAAGGACTGCAAAGAAGAAAAGAAGAAGAAAAAGAAAAAGTTCGATTCTGATTCTGAGTCCGACAAGGAAGATGGCGATGCCTTTATTGCGGCTTTGGCGACTCATGCAGGTAATGATGCCTGGCTAATTGACTCAGGTGCATCTTTTCATATGACTTCCAATAGAGATTGGTTTTCTGAATATGAAGGATTTAATGGAGGTAAGGTGTACTTGGGTGATGATTCACATCTAGACATTGTTGGTCGAGGTAAAGTTAGAATCAGGTTTTCTGATGGTAGAATAAAAAGGATTAATGGTGTGCTGCATATCCCTGGATTAAAACGAAACCTGTTATCTGTGAGCAAACTGATAGATGCAGGTGTGCAGGTAGTCTTTTCTGAAGCGGGATGTAAGATGATTAAGGGTGCTATGGTAGTTGCTAGAGGTGTCAGGTTTGGCACTTTGTATAAGCTTGAAGCATACACTGTTGAGTGTAATAGCACTTCTGTAAAAAGTAAATCTGTGGATACCTCACTGGAAGATTTGAAGGTTTCACCTTCAGCAGATGGAAATGGTTTTTGGGTACCTAAGGGTGCACTTTCGTCTGAAGCAAAGTTACCTGCAGAGAAGACTATGTTATGGCACCAGAGACTTGGCCACATTGGAGAAAAGGGTCTAAGGACCTTGAAAAATAAAAACCTTGTTGAAGGTTTGAATGACTGTAACCTTGACTTTGATTTCTGTGAGCATTGCATTTATGGAAAACAAAACCGCGTTCAGTTTTACTCGAGTTCTCATAAAACTTGTGGTGTTTTGGATCTTATCCATTCTGATGTGTTTGGTCCAGTAGATGTCTCTTCGATTGGAAAATCCACATATTATGTTTCATTTATTGATGATTTTAGTAGGACATGGGTTTATTTTCTAAAGAGTAAATCTGAAGTTTTTAGTCGTTTTAAAGAATTTAAAGCAATGGTTGAGTTGCAGACTGGAAAGAAAATAAAATGTTTGAGAACTGATAATGGCGGTGAGTTTTGCTCTAATGATTTTGATAGATTCTGTAAAGACTGTGGAATTAATAGGCAGAAGACAACTCCGTATTCTCCACAGCAGAATGGAGTTGCAGAAAGAATGAACAGGACACTGATGGAAAAGGCTAGGAGTATGTTGAGTGGTGCTGGTCTTGAAAAAAAGTTTTGGGCTGAAGCTGTTGCCACTGCTTGCTACCTGATTAACAGGTCTCCTACATCAGCTCTTGTTGATAAAACGCCTATGGAAGCATGGTCAGGTCACAAGCCTTCATTGAGACATCTTAGAGTTTTTGGTTGCGAGGCATATGCACATGTGCCAAAGGAGAAGCGAACAAAGTTGGAGAACAAGGCTGTGAAATGTATCTTCATCGGGTATAGTTATGGTGTGAAAGGATACAAGCTTTGGGACCCTGTTGCACAAAAGGTAATTCACAGTAGAAGTGTTATTTTTAGAGAAATTAAGTCTCCTTCTGTTACATTGCAGCCAGAACAGACTAAAAAAGAAGATGTGATTCAACTTCCTTCTACACCTGAAAGAGTTGAATCGAGACCCCTAGATAGGCAAGAATTTGAGGAGAGCTCGTCTAGCTCTGAATCTTCAGAAGAGGAGGAAGAACCTCCAACTCAGCTTGTTCGAAGGTCTACAAGACATAGACAACCACCTGAAAGGTATTCACCTGATGATTGGAGATGTATTTTTGCTCTGAATACTAGTGTGGATGAACCGAAATCTGTAGAAGAGGCATTAGGTATGAATGATGCAGAATCCTGGAAGATTGCTATGGAGGAAGAAATGGCAGCTTTGAAAAAGAATGATACATGGGATCTTGTACCATTGCCTGAAGGACGAAAACCTGTTGGTTGTAAATGGGTGTTCAAGAAAAAGATTGGTTCAGATGGAAGCATTGAGAAGTATAAAGCAAGGTTGGTTGCAAAAGGCTACTCTCAGGTTGAGGGTGTTGATTACGGTGAGATATTTTCTCCTGTTGCAAAAATGACGTCCATTAGATTTTTGCTTTCTATTGCTACTGCTTATGATTTAGAGGTTGAGCAAATGGATGTGAAAACTGCTTTCCTTCATGGTGATTTGGAGGAAGATATTTATATGACACAGCCAGAGCACTATGTGGTGAAAGGCAAAAGTAATTTGGTCTGTAAATTGAAGAAATCTTTGTATGGCCTCAAACAAAGTCCTAGGATGTGGTACCAGAAATTTGATACATATGTGTTGAGTTTGGGATTTGAACGTTCTAAATCAGATCACTGTGTTTATTATAAATCTTATGGTGATCATTTCTTATTCATTGCATTGTATGTTGATGATATGTTATTCATTGGTAAAGGGAAAAGTATGATTTCAGAACTGAAGTCTCAGCTCACTGCTAAATTTGAAATGAAAGATCTTGGTGCAGCAAAGCACATTCTTGGGATGGAAATTAGAAGAGATAGGGCGAACAGAAAGCTATGGCTAGGCCAGAGTAAGTATGTGAATTCAGTGTTACAGAGGTTCAACATGCAGAATTGTAGACCATTGAGTGTTCCTTTTACAGTTGGAACGAAACTATCTGTTTCAGATTGTCCTACATCCCCATTGGAGATGGAAGACATGAGCAGAGTGCCTTACCAGAGTGCAGTTGGAAGCTTGATGTATGCTATGGTCTGTACTAGACCAGATATTGCCCAAGCAGTGGGAGTACTTTCTAGATATATGTCTAATCCTGGTAGAGTTCATTGGGATGCAGTCAAAAGAGTCTTCAGATATTTAAAGGGTACTTCAGAGTATTCTTTGTGTTATCATGGTAATTCAGTTGGAGACATGACTTCCCTTGATATCCATGGTTATGTGGATTCAGATTGGGCAGGTGATATTGATAGCAGAAGATCCACCAGTGCTTATGTGTTTACTTTGTTTGGTGGTGCAATTAGTTGGATGAGTAAGCGACAGGCTGTGGTTGCTTTATCCACTACTGAAGCAGAGTATATGGCAGCTACTCATGCTTGTAAAGAGGCCATTTGGCTTAAGAGACTGTGTTCGGATATTGGAATAAAACAAGGTACAGTGACAGTTTACTGTGACAGTCAGAGTGCAATTAGCCTAGCTAAGAACCCGACATTTCATGCCCGGACCAAACATATTGATGTTCAGTATCATTTTGTTAGAGATATGGTCGAAGATGGTAGGGTGAAGCTGGTTAAGGTGGACACTTTGATGAATGTTGCAGATGCTTTAACTAAGGCTGTGAGCACAGAGAAGTTCAGATGGTGTTCAGAGTCTATGGGCCTTATGGCCCCTAGCAATTGATTCATTGTGTTGACACTCCCTTCCGCTCATGCAAGGTGTTCGACAAGTGGGAGATTTGTTGGGAAAAATGGTGTCTCAACCTTGCATTTATGCGAGGTTACTATTTATAGTAAGTTTTTTATTTTAGCACGAAATGGTGCGAAACTCTCCCTGAAGCTTCTGGTTGGCTAGATAAGCATTCCGGTAAAGTTGCGTCGCAAGGTCACCGCTAGTTTTGAAGATATTAAAGTTTTCGTCTTGGAGGGGTGCAATAAAATGTTTAAACTTAATTTTGGGCACTTTAGAGGCTCCGAAACGCCCTGAAAAGTTGCCGTAACCGGCAAAGCGGGTTACGAGGTGATAGAACACTTCACGAGCTTTCCGGCGCTTCAAACGGTTCGTCAATCGGACACCCGGTTCTCAAGTTATGGCCTCCGGAAGTTTGTACTCCTGAAATAGGAAAAATAATTTGTATCGAATACATAAATGAGCTGTAAAAGGGAGCGACACGTGTTGATGTGTGCTTTAACATGTCATAGAAGGGAGATAAGGTCGGCTACACCTTATTGGGTGGTTTTAGCCCATGGTTTTGTAATACCGTTTGACGGTTTCTTGTATTGTATCTCCTATTTATGAGGTGTGTGAGATAGAGGTTGTGTGTAAGAGTCTTATGGCTATTGAGTTGCCTCTGAATCTCTGATTAGTGCTACTCCTGCGAAGAGCTTGCTCTGCAAGTATTTTGTAATCTGTTTTTGATTGCTGAATAAAATATTGAGCTGCTTTTGGAGGGTGGGGTTTTTCTCCCGAAAGGGTTTTCCCCACGTAAATCGCTGTATTGTGGTATGAATGCTATTGTATCTATTTCTATTTTCTGTAACTGTTGTAACAATCTGAAAAAGTTTTGCATTACCCTCCTCTCAAGGTTAGTGTAGGAAGTTGTTTCCGCTACTTAACTTCCTTACAGCTAGGAGAACCGAGGCTAGATGAGATACACACATACAAGCAAGAAAACTCACAACAACATTAACACTCCCAACCCAAGGATAAACAATGTCACTTAGGTGACTTTTCAAGTGGGGTGAAGGTGGACCATATACCTAGAGAATAATTCTGCAAGTAAGAGACCATAATGCCATTGCAAGGCTACAAAATAAACACATGCACAAGTTCCAAACTTGTCCCAACAATTCCTTATGTCCCCCAAAGAATACAAGCCAACAAACTCCCCTTATGACCCCTATTGCATAAACAAAACACTATGTAGCAAGGGTCCCATAGCCCCTTTTAAATCACTATCTTCCAAAGAGAGCCTCTACACTCATAGGCTGTCAAACAGCCCTTCACCCCAAGGCCACTCTACCCTCCCAAGGGTGAGTTTGGCCTTGAAAACTCCCAAAACAAAACTCAAAAAGAATCACAATAACAAAAGAAAAGAATCATATAGAGAAGAACTCAACAATCTTCCTAACACATTAAGATATCAACAATGAAAACAACTATAACAAGCAATCTTTTCAAAAATACAACACACATGAGCTAGAAAAACAACCAACCTTAAATCTACCAAAAGGGTGATGAATCTTGTAGAACAGCTGCCCAAATCCACTATCTTTTCCCCTCAAGACTTAGCCAAAAATCTTCCAAAAACTAACAAAAACTACTCAAGAATCTAAGTCTCCAAAATGGAGAGTGGGTGATCAAACTTCTCCCTACCAAACTATTCCCTAGGAAGACACTCCTCACTCTTTTCAACCCACTTGAGAAGGGTGAAGGATGTTCATAGGTTGGTCTTCCCAACAACTTAAAAAATCTCTAGCTAAGGCACCTCAAAAAAGTAAAAGGAATAGGGAAGAGCAATGTCACTCATGAGGAGGGTTGTCTAACCTAGGTAGGCTCCTCAAAAGTTGAAATTCGGCCAACTTGAAAAACTCAACTTTTCAGGTGACTAAACAGTCCCTAGGGAGTGGACACATGGCTAAATTTGGCCTTCATCCATAGGTACATCATATGGCCCACTAAAAATGCCCCTAACTTGACCCTAGGAGTTAGTTTAACCTCCTAGAAACTCACCCAAAGTTTACCTATGGGTCAACCCTGAGTTAACCTTTCTAATGGCTCCCTATCCAAGACTTTCTTGGGACCATAATAGGATAATTGAAAAATATGCATTGGTAAAACAAATCTCCTCCAAAGGGACATGTCATTGCCAACTCATCTTACAACACGTGTCACACGACACCACAAAAAAAATTGCACATCACTAAAATACACATGGCAAATGTCCCTTTTTTTGGAATTTATAAATTAAACAATTTCCAAATTAAACACACATCCAAGCATAACATTTATAAATTAAAACACATTTACAAATGAGGTGTTGTCTCTCCAAATAGACAACCATTGGCTTCACAAACGCACAAAGGTCTAGGCTTGATTCTCTGAATAGTTTCTATGGTCACATGGAATAATTTTCCTTCACATCTCACTTTGCACATTAGTAATTCCAAAAATCACATAATATTATCATATGGAAAGAATACAATTCAGACATCGCATACAATTTCATTTATAATAATCAAGTTTCCAATTATCTAATAACATCCATATAAAATAATCTACTAAATGGCATCATCATAATCATCATGGAATTAAATCATTTATAGAGCATGCATCCATATATTTCTAGCATCAAAACAAAGTACTACAAATCAAAGTAATGACATAATCATATCAATGTTATCCAAACACTAGATCATATAAAATCTATGTCCATAATGCATCAAAATGTAGTATCAATAGTAGGTCCAACATGAAAATAATTGAAATGCTATGACGGCTCGGGGTAGGGCCTCACAAGAGGCTTAGTGAAAATATTAGCTATTTGTTCCTTTGTAGACAAATACTCCAGCTTCACCTTCTCTTCATTGAATTTCTCTCTCAAGTAATGATATTTGATTGACACATGCTTAGTCTTTGAATGTTGCACCGAATTATTTGACATGATTGTTGGCAATATGCTAGATTTGGTTAAGTGTTGTGATTGTTGGCATTTGCATGAAGATTACATTAATGATATGTTATGTTGTCATTGATGTCAATTAAACCATAATGATATTGTTGTAATGTTGTTTTTTAACTGGTAGGAAGAGCTAGTGAACGGGAACTGTAACCTATAGGTAAGTTTGTGGAGTGAACTGATAAACCCTAACCAATTAAGTTTGGTGAATTGGTTATATTGGTTTATGATTTGATGATGAGTGGTAATGATTATGACACGTATGCATATTGTATTAAAAGAGTTTCAAAGTGTTTTTGTTGTGTTGAGATAATGGTTTTTGTCTAGGGAATGAGAAATTATATTGCATGTAATGCAAAGCGTGTGATGAGTTACTAAGTTTGATGAAGCCGTGATCAAGGAGCGGTCGAGGCTTTCTTGAATGATGTGTAGAGATTGTTATGTAATCCAATAGTCATAATTGAACCAACTTGTTTGTAATCTCTATGAGAGAATTAGGTTTTTGTTCTGTTACCAGCCTATTGATTTGTTTATAAGGTCGATGAGTTTTTTAGTTTTAGAGTTGGCAAAGTTTTAGTTGAGTGTGTGGTTGCCGAACCGGATGATGTATCTGTAGTTTATGTAAAGGCGGATAGGAGCATGAAAAGGATCTGAACAAGCAAGTGTAGTGCTATTCAAACAGATCAGCAAACCCCTATTGTTTGCTAACAATTATAGCAGATTGAAATCCCCTAACCGGGTAAGCTCTAACAAGATTAGTGTTATTCAAATCCTCTAACTAGGTGGTCCATTAGCTTGGACTGCAAATCCTCTATAGAGGTTTCTCCTCATAGGGTATTTTTGATACAAGTACTGAGAGGGGGTGTGAATCAGTACACACAAAAAAAACTGCTTCAACACTTTATCATATTAAAACGCAACTAATCGGTTGTCTTCACCATTGTACTTAACCATAGAAATACCAGTTAAACAGAAATATTTCAGACACCTAAACTGTTTAAACAAAAATACTTTAGACGACATTCAACAAATCTCAAATCTTGATGACTACTTCACTTATATATTCATGCATGAGTTGTATCAATAATACCACAACCATTTAATACTGTATGCATATCTAAATTAATCAGAATCACACAATCATCACATGAAAAACTCACAACCCATAACACACAGATTTTTCACATGGAAACCCAAATGGGAAAAACCATGGTGGGGATGAATACCCACAAGCTTGTTTGTGAACTCTTTTGAAGTCCTCTCTGTTAGGAGCCTAGTCCGGTTAAAGACTTTACAATAAAGGTTATGTTAGGAACCGACCCTGTTAGGGATCACCTGGTTAAGGGATGGCTATATACCCTGTTAAAGGTTGAAACCCTGTTAAGAGTTACCTCGATAGAGGATTTAATTAACTCTATGAACTTGAGCCACCTTCTTAGAGAATTTACAACAAATCCTGTTAAAGCTACCCGGTCAAGGGATTTACCTTCGATTGAAATGGTTAGAAGACAATAGGTAAAACACTCTGATCTGATAACAACACTTCTTGCTAAGGCAAATCCTATTCAGTTCCTCTCTTCTGCAATCACACTCTACAGATTCCTCACTCTAGTTTGGCAAGTATCAAATCTCCAACATGCTGACACAAACACAAATTTTGCCAACCACTACAATAACAAAACTCATCGACCTTATAGACAACAATTAGGTCGGTAGCATAAACCCTAAACCCTAAATATTTTAGGTTTACAATTACAAGCGGTCCAATCCTAACCATCAAAACACATTGCATAGAATGAAATGATCTAAGATAGATCTCAAGACATTTTGCATCGTCGAATCTTAATCGCATCTAGAAATCAATAACCCATCACACACTCTTCACACACCGCTAAGAAAAATGCTCATTCCCAAGGTAGTCATTTAATGCATTCAATCTTCACGTGCAAGAAACACAAAGAAATCCTTCATGTGCACACAGCTAGCATGGCATCTTGATCCTTATCCTTATTCCTCAACTAACTGGTCACAAAACATCATCAATTACACCACACAAGCCACACCGGAAACCCTAGAGCTGAACAGAGACTACCAACCGGTAGTCACACTTAGTGAACCCCAACACCAGTCCACTCCATCTCGGTTGACCATAACCGCTTCCAATCTTCATACTGGTGCATATCGATTCACCTTCTTGAGAACTTATTGACATCATTGACAACATACATTGTCACCGCTTCATCATATGCCAGCAATCTCCCCATTTGGCCTTGATGGCAATACTCAGTATATCATTACTCAGTATCTACACCATGCTCAATAACATATACAAGTTGACATATACCAGTTCAACTTAAAACGATCACCACCACCACCTAGGTTGGTCAATGTGCGCTTTGCACAATCACTTCTCACACTTGCATATTGTCCTTCAAACATATATCTTCTCCCCCATATATCTTCATCATCAAATATCTTCTCCCCCTTTGATAGCAATGCCAAAGTGGAGGCATAAGCTTCTGGTCTACACTATGTTGCTCCCCCTATGGAGTAGCATCTTTCAACACATCAATCCTATAAGATCTGACATGGTAGAACCTGACTAATGTGGAGCACACAACTTTAATTTACTTTATGAAGGGGCAGAACCCCTAATTCACCTCTCAAATAGGTAAATGTAGTCTTCGGTAAGGGCTTAGTGAATATGTCTCCTAGCTGCTCCTTACTGGAAACATGTTCTAATACAACCTCTTTATTCTGAACCTTTTCTCTCAAGAAATGATAATTGAGCTCAATATGCTTGGTCATAGCATGCAATACTGGATTTTTGGAAATATTTATTGTACTAGTATTATCACAGAAAATACTCACCGGTTCAGATATAGTCACTTTGAATCCATTCAGTACATGCTTCATCCAGATTGCTTGAGTGTAGTTCATAAATGCTACCACATACTCCACTTCAAGTGTAGACTAGGAAATACAGCTTTGTTTCTTGCTCGTCCGTGAGACTAGTCTTCCACCAAGGAAGAACGCTCCACCGGTTGTGCTCTTTCGGTCATCCATGTTACCTACCTAGTCTACATCGGTAAACACTTTGAGATTACATTCATCATTGTATGGATACCACAATCCATAATCAATTGTCCCTTTCAGGTATCTAAGAATCCTCTTTACCATAACCAAGTGGGATTCTCTTCGACTCTTTTGAAAATGGGCCACTATGCCCACTACATGAGCAATATCTGGTTTGTTTTGCACCACATAGTGAAACTTACTGATCATTGACTACTACTCCTCATCCACTAACGTTGTATCATCCTTCTTTGTTAGTTTACAGCTAGTCACCATCGTCGTTCCAACTAGTTTGCTCTCCTCCATGCCAAAGGTCTTCAATACCTCTTTCATATACTTGGACTAGGTAATGAAGATACCCTCTTTCATCTACTGGATCTGTAGACCAACGAAAAAAATTATCTCTCCAATCTGAGACATCTCAAACTCTTTTTTCATCTCATCTGCAAATGCATGACTCATATCATCATCTCCATCGAAGATTATATCATCTACAAATACTTCACATATTAGAATTTGATCACCTTCATATTTTAGGTAGATGTTGTTGTCCTAACTTGTTCTCTGAAATCCTATCTTCACAAGATGAGAGTGTAATCATTCATACCATGCCCTCGATGCCTGTTTCAATCCATACAGGGCCTTGTGTAATCTGCACACCATGTCACTATCTTTTGACAAAGCAAACCCATCTAGTTGCTCAATATACACTTCTTCCTCCAGGATTCCATTCAAGAAGGCAGACTTCACATCCATTTGGTATACCTTAAATCCCTTGAATGTTGCAAATGCAAGTAGAATTTGGACACCTTCCAATCTAGCCACTGGGGAAAAGGTTTCTCAATAGTCTTCTCCTTATTCCTGAGCATATCCCTTGCATAAAAGTTTTACCTTGTTCCTTACCATTGTGCCTTCTTCATTCAATTTATTCCTGAAGACCCATTTGGTACATATGACATTCTTGTGTTCCATCCTAGGTACCAAGGACCATGTTGCATTCTTCTCTATCTGGTCCAACTCCTCTTCCATTGCCTTTATCCAGTCTTCATCGGTGAGTGCCTCGCTAGCAGTCTTAGGCTCAATGTCTGAAATCATGCAAGAATTTTCTTTCACCTTTCTCCTTGTAATTATTCCTGCATCTTTGTCTCCTATGATCTGCTTCGGATCATGATGCAGTCTTACATACCTAGGAATGACCGTAGCAGGTTCCACTTGCTTTTCCTCTTCTTTTTCTGCTTCATCTTCTTCTTCACCCACTGAAGCTTCTACCGGTACAAAAACACTGAGGTCTTTGCAGTGTTTGTCACTTGTTTCTTTCTTAACCAGTTCCCAGAAGGCTAAACTTGGTTCATCTTCCATTTGCTTGTTGTCAGTTTCCTCAGCCTTCTCAGGGGATTCATCAAACCTGACATTGATACTCTCAACAATTTTTTGAGTCCTTTTGTTGTAGCACTTGAGAGATTTTCTTTTAGTGGAATATCCCAGGAATATTCCTTCATCACACTTAGCATCAAACTTACTCAAGTGCTTACCTCTCCTAATATGGCATTTACTCCCAAACACTTTGAAATAACTCCCATTAGGAGTTCTCCCATTCCAGTACTCGTAGGGGGTTTTGTCTTTACCTTTCTTAATGAGTACCCGGATCATGGTATAGACTGTAGTGCTCACCGCTTCTCTCCAAAATGTGTGAGCGACATTTCCTTGGATCAACATAGTTCTGGCCACTTCAACCACAGTCTTATTGTTTCTCTCTATTATTTTATTCTGATGTGGTGTCCTTGGGGGAGATAATTGCCTCTTAATTTTTCTCTCCTCGCAGTACTTATTGAATTCATGAAAAGTGAATTCACCTCCCTAATTAGTCCTTAGGCATTTTATCCTTCTACAGCTCTCCTTCTCCACCAATGCCCTAAAGGCTTTGAACTTTCCAAATGCCTCAGATTTGTCTTTCAAGAATGTGACCCACATCATTCTTGAGCAATCATCGATAAGAATCATAAAGTATCGATCTCCCTAAATGCTTCTAGTTTTCATCAGACCACACAGATCGGTGTGCACTAGATCAAGTAAGTTCTCTATTGAGAAAGACTTACCTTTGAATGTTGAGGAAGACATCTTCCCAAGTTGAAATTCTCTGCACAAGGCATTCTCTGGTTTGTTCGGCAAAGGCAATCATCTTACTGCCTTGATCTTACTAGCCTTTATATGACAAAGTCTCCTGTGCCATATCCAACAGTCATCAAATTTTGCCATCAGGCACTAACTAATCTTGGCATTCAGCTAAAACAGGTTTCCTCTGGTCTTCTTACCGGTGGTAATAAGTTCACCACTCTTTCCAATTATTCTATAGACTCCACCTTTGAATTCTAGTATGAGTCCTTTGTCGTTCAGTTGAGCAACACTCAAAAGATTATGCTTAATGCCTTCCACCCACCCAGTAGACATCATCTACACTTCTCTTTCCATTTAGTGAGATGGATCCTTTTCCTTTCACCATGCAAGGTGCATCGTTGCCAAACCGAACAACACCACCATCATATTCTTCAAGAGACAAAAATTTTCTCCGGTCACCAGTCATGTGGTGAGAACACCTGCTATCAATGATCCACTCATTAGAGTTTTCAATATGTGAGATAAGGGCTTTTTGGTTAGACAACTCTTCCTTGACAGCCACAAACACTATGTCCTTTTTCTCTTCATCCTTTGATTCCTCATCGGTAACACCTTCATCCACTGCAACAAGACAATTTCTCCTACCTACTCCTTTATACTTCCTAAACCTCTCTGGTTTATCCTTATTGTCATTGTTAGGACAGTTAACAGCTATATGTCCTATCTTATTGCAGGAAAAACACTTCAAAGGAAGCTTTCCTTTGTATTTTCTGGTGCCTTTTGGAAGTCTCTTGGCAAGAAGAGCTTCAAACTCCATCAGAATCTCCTCATCATCCATATCTCTACTTGGCCTGGATTCATAACTAGTACTGACCTCTTTTACTTTCCTAGTCGATGTAGAAGAAGCAGACACTCTAAAGGCTAACTTGATCTTCTGAACACTACCATCATAGCCAATCAATTCATATGTAGTCAACTTTGCAATAATAGAGTCTAAAGATACCTTGGTTTTTTTGATAGACCTTAGCTCCTGAATAGCGGCAACCCTGATTGCATAGATTGGTAAAAGTGCTTAGAACTTTATTGACAATAGTGGCATCATCAATTGTTCCACCAATGCTCTTGATCTCTCCAACCATCATCTTGATTCTTATGCCATACTGCTAAATGGTCTCTCCATCAACCATCCTCATATCTTCAAACTTTCCTCTAAGGCTTTCTTCCTTAGCCTACTTGACATGTTCATCATCACCATAAATGGATTCTAATTTGTCCCATACTTCTTTTAGATTGTCCTTATCTTGTACATCAATGAACTCTACATCTGACAAGCTGCTAATAAGGGCTTCCATGACTTGCCTATTTTCTTGTATCTCTATTTTCTGATCATCGGTTAGAATGCCAGAGGGGATTACATAGTCATTCTCAACATAGTTCCATTTTTGAGCACCCAAACTCTTGATATATATATCTTCATCCTGTCCTTCCATATTTTAAATTTGTCCCTGTTGAACTTAGAACCTTCCCTCTTCATTATTACAACAGGATCTTTTGCCTCAAGTGGTTAAGCTTATATCACCGAGGACCTAGATGTTCTCTGATACCAATTGATGAATAATGATGAACTACTAAGGTCCTAACTGGTACTGAGGGGGGGGGTGAATCAGTACACACAAAAAAAACTACTTTGACACTTTATCATATTAAAACGCAGCTAACCGGTTGTCTTCACCATTGTACTTAACCATAGCAATACCGGTTAAACATAAATACTTCAAACAGCTAAACCGGTTAAACAAAAATACTTCAGACAACATTCAACAGATCTCAAATCTTGATGACTACTTCATTGATATAATCATGCATGAGTTGTATCAATAATACAACAACCATTTAATATTGTATGCATATCTAACTTAATCAGAATCACACAATCATCATAAGAAAAACTCACAACCCATAACACACAGATTTTTCACGTGGAAACCCAAATAGAAAAAACCACGGTGTAGATGAATACCCACAAGCTTGTTTGTGAACTCTTTTGAAGTCCGCTCTATTGGGAGCCTAGTCCGGTTAAAGACTTTATAATAAAGGTTATGTTAGGAACCGATCCTGTTAGGGATCACCCGGTTAAGGGATGGCTATATACCCTGTTAAGAGTTACCTCACTAGAGGATTTAAATAACTCAATGAACTTGAGCCACCTAGTTAGAGGATTACAACAAAGCCTGTTAAAGCTACCTGGTCAAGGGATTTACCTTCTGTTGAAATGGTTTGAAGACAACAGGTAAAACACTCTGATCTGATAACAACACTTCTTGCTAAGGCAAATCCTTTTCAGTTCCTCTCTTCTGCAATCACACTCTGCAAATTCCTCACTCTAGTTTGGCAAGTATCAAATCTCCAACACGCGGACACAAACACAACTTTTGCCAACCACTACAATAACAAAACTCATCGACCTTATAGACAACAATTAGGTCGGTAGCATAAACCCTAAACCCTAAATATTTTAGGTTTACATTTACAAGCGGTCCAATCATAACCGTCAAAACACATTGCATAGAATGAAACGATCTAAGATAGATCTCAAGACATTCTGCATCATCCAATCTTCATTGCATCTGGAAATCAATAACCCATCACGCGCTCTTCACACACCGCTAAGAAAAATGCTCACTCTCAAGGTAGGCGTTTAATGCATTCAATCTTCAGGCACAAGAACCACAAATAAATCCTTCACATGCACACAGCTGGCGTGGCATCTTGATCCTTATCCTTATTCCTCAACTAACTAGTCACAAAACATCATTGGTTGCACCACACAAGCCACAATGAAAACTCTAGAGCTGAACAGAGACTACCGACGGATAGTCACACTTAGTGAGCCCCGACACCGGTCCACTCCATCCCAATTGACCATAACCACTTCCAATCTTCATATCGGTGCATACCGGTTCACTTGCTTGAGCACTTATTAACATCAATGACAACATACATTGTCATTGTTTCATCATATGCCAACAATTTCTTCTAACAAGGCATTATAATCAATCCCTTAAGTAGTTGCTCCCTAACAGGATAAGATCTTAACAGGACTTTTTGTAAAGCTTTAACAGGCTTGGCTCCTAATAGGATGAACTTTAGAAGAGTTTAGATAGTTATCTTGTGAGTCTCATCTCACCGTGGTTTTTCCCATTTGGGTTTCCATGTCAAAATATTGTGTCAACTGGTGAATGTTTTTGTGGTTATGTTTTATATGGTTGATTTACTTAACTACCTAATCAACTTTGATAAGTCATGATAACCAGCAGCAATATGAAATGAAGTTTTACTTATGTCACTAAAATTATTTGGATGTTTGTGAGTTTCAAGTTGTTTACTATTAAGCTATTGTAATAGACAATAGTTTAACTTGACAGTTTATCTTGACAATGATATTGCATTGATAGTTATAAGTTTTGTTTGAGAAGTTGATTCTAAGATTGGTGAAGTTAATATCAGTTTTTCTTTCTACTAATTCAACCCCCCCCCCTCTCAGTAGTTGACCGGATCCTTATTCTTTCATCATACTATCAATTGGTATCAGAGCATCTTAGGTCCTCTAAGATCTAATCCTAACAGCTTGAGGTAAAGATCTTGCAAAACATGATGAAGGAAGGTCTAAAGTTTAATAGAGAGAACTATTGAATATGGAGTGATAGAATGAAAATTTATATCAAGAGTCTTGGAAATCAATGTTGGAAACATGTTGGTACTCAATATGGTTGCACCTAGTGGGATTATGACTAATGATCATAAGAAAGAGCAACAAGAAAATGATCAAGCACTGGAGGCTATTATCATTTCTTTGTCCAATGTAGAATATGTTGATGTCCATGGTCTAGAGACTACATATGAGGTATGGAAGAAACTTGAAGAGATTTATAGTGGTGATGAACATGTGAAGATTGCCAAGGAATAGAGTCTAAGAGGAAAGTTTCATGACATGCGGATGGTTGAAGGTGAGAATATCCAATAGTATGGTCAGAGGATAAAAGAGATAGTTGGTGAGATCAAGAGTGTTGGTGGTAAAGTGGAAGATGCCAGAGTGGTTAGTAAGGTGTTGAGAACCCTGCTATTGGTCTAAGCTATCTGAGTTGCAGTCATTCAGGAGCTAAAATCTATTGACAAAACTAAGGTAACCCTTGACTCCATCATTGGTAAGCTTACTTCTTGTGAATTAAATTGTTATGATGGTAGTGTTCAGAAATCTAAGTTTTCATTTAGAGCTTCAATTTCTAACCCATCTATGAGTAAAAGTAGAGATGTCAGTCACATTTATGAATCTAGATCAAGCAGAGAAGTTGATGATGAAGATATTTTGGTTGAGCTTGAAGCATTGTTGGCCAAGAGGTTGCCCAAAGGAACCGGTAAATATAGAGGTAAATTACCTTTGAAATATTTTTTATGCAACAAGATTGGACACATTGCAGCTAACTATCTTATTGGTGATAATGAGCACAAGCGAGAGAAATTCAAGAAGTACAAAGGAAAAGGCAAAAGAGATTATCTTACTACAATTGATGGTGGTATCATTGATGAGGAATCTGATGGTGGTGCTAATGAATACATTATGTTTGTAGCCATTAAAGAGGAAACATCTTATCCTAAAGTCAACAACTATTTAATTGCTAAAGTAGACGATAGTTGGCTTTGGCATAGGATATTTTGTCATATAAATTTTAATAACATTGTTAAAGTGAGTAAGTCCAAGATAGTGAGAGGTTTTCCTTAGTTGGAAAAACCAGTTAATGCTCTATGTAAAGAATGTGAGTTGGGAAAGATGACATCCTCAACTTTCAAGAGCAAATATTTTTCAGTGGAACATCTGTTAGATTTGGTTCATACAGACCTCTGTGGACCAATAAGGACTAAAAGTATTCAAGGTGATAGATATTTCATGATCTTTACTGACGATTGCTCAAGAATGATGTGGGGCACATTCTTGAAGGATAAAAAAGAAGCATTTAGTAAGTTCAAGGCATTTAGGGCCTTAGCTAAAAAGGAGAGTGGTAAGAAGATAAAGTGGTTGAGGACTGATCAAAGCGGTGAATTTACTTCTGAGGATTTCACTAGATATTGTGAAGAAAATGGTATCAAATGGAAGCTTTCTGCACCAAGCACACCACAGCAGAATGGTATTGCAGAGAGGAACAATTGGTTAGTTGTTGAAGCAACTAGAACTATGTTGATACAAGGAGGTGTAGCAAAAAATTTCTGGATAGAAGCTGTCAGCATAGCTGTCTACACTATGAACCGGATTTTGGTAAAAAAGGGTAAGGAAAAGACTCCTTATAAATATTGGTATGGCAGATCACCTAATGTTATTTATTTCAAGATATTTGGCAGAAAATGTTTTATTAAGAGAGGTGACTATGTTAGCAAATTTGAGGCTAAAATTGATGAAGGTATATTTCTTGGTTATTCCACCGAGTAAGGCCTACAAATGTTATAACAACTGAACATAGAGAATCATTGAGAGTGTTGATGTTCAAGTGGATGATTATCCTGAAGTCTCTGGGGAAACCAGTGTTGAGAAAAAGGATGAAGATCCTTGCATTTTATTTTTGGAACCAGAACCTATGAAACCTGAAACCGGGAAAGAGAATGTTGTTGTACCAATTCAACCAGAACAAGTAGATTCAAAAGAAGATGATGATAATGTAGAAGAAGAACCTAAAGATAATGATCATGTTATTCTGAGGTATGTGAGACTCAATCACAATCCTGAATAGATTATTGGAGATAAGGATGTTGGAGTGTTAACCAGAAGAAGAATTAGAGAGAATTCTTGCATGATCTTCACTATTGAGCCTAGAACTGCTAAGGAAGTATTTGGAGATGATCATTGGGTCAAAGCTATGGAGAAGGAGCTTGATCAAATTGAGAAGAACAATGCATTGACCCTAGTACACCAACTGATAAATAAAAATGTCAGAGGTACTAAGTGGGTATTCAGGAACAAGTTGAATGAAGATGGTGTTGTAGTCCGCAACAAAGCAAGATTGGTTTGCAAAGGTTATGCACAAGAAGAAGGAGAAGATTATGGTGAGACTTTTGCACTAGTGGCTAGATTGGAAGGTTGTAGAACTTTACTTGAATTTGCAGTACATAAGGGATTCAAAGTATATCAGATGGATGTGAAGTCAGCATTTTTGAATGGAATACAAGAAGAAGAAGTATACATTGAGCAGCCAGATGGTTATGCTCTGACTGATGAGAAAGACATGGTATTTAAGTTGCACAAGACACTATATGGATTAAAGAAAGCATCGAGAGCATGGTATGAAAGGCTTCATTCACACCCGATGAAGATAGGTTTTCAGAGAACTAGTGAAAATAAAAACATATATCTCAAATCTGAAGGAGATAAAATACTGGTTAGTGAAGTGTTTGTAGATGCTATCATATTTGGAGGTAATGATGACATGAGTAATGAATTTGCAAATGAAATGAAAAGTGAGTTTGAAATGTCTCTAGTTGGAGAGATAAAAAAATTCATAGGTATGCAAATACAACAAATGAAGAGTGATATTTTCATCACACAGTCTAAGTATGTGAAGGAGGTATTAAAGACATTTGGTATGAGTGACTGTAAACTAGTTGGGACACCAATGGTTACAGGTTGTAAGTTGTCTAAGGAAGATGAGGTTACATTTGTTGATGAGAAGAAGTACAAGTCAATGATTGGAAAATGGCACTATGTTGTTCATAGCAGACCCGATATATCTCATGCAATTGGTCTAGTTGCTAGATTTCAGAAGAATCCGAAGGAAACACATTTGATAGCAACCAAGAGGATATTCAAATATTTGAAAGAAACTATTGACTATGGATTATGGCATCCATATAAAGGAAACTTTGACTTGAAGGTGTACAACCGGTTTAACTTGACAGTGATATTGCATTGATAGTTCTAAGTTTACATTGAGAGGTTGATTCTGAGATTGGTGAAGTTAATATCAATTTTTCTTTCTACTGATTCACCCCCCCCCTCTCAGTACTTGACCGGATCCTTATTCTTTCATCATACCATCAGTCATTGATGTCAACACTATATCTCGGTTGGAGACTGTCTTGGTGATCTTTTTGGTTCTGGTTGTGATTCCAATCTCTAGAATCAGTTTTGGATTCTTATTCTAATGGTTATATGTTTGCTATATTCTCATGGTTTCATGATTTTTGTTTATTGCTTTTGGTATTTCCAGTTACCAATTGGTTTGTACCTTTATCGACTAGCTTTTGGCTTTACCGGCTTCTATCGTTTCCGGTTAGCTTTATCGATATGTTGTTTTGGTGACTTGGTTAGTGGATTTTTGGTTTGGATTATCGAATCGCTTTCTTTCATGATGTTGGTGCTTCTTGATCATATCCCGAGCATTTGGTGATTTTTCATTGGATGGTGTGCTATTATGGTGGTCCTATTTGGATCTGGTTAAACTTTCACTGAGGGTTTCTACCTTTAGTGTCATAAAATTGTGATCCTATAAATTTCTCACGCATGTGAGTTCAAATCCTCTAGCCTGATTGGAGACCAGAGATTGCTCAGCTTGCAGAAACAGCTTCTTCCTTAGCCTTTGCATCACCCTGTTCGCACTCTGCCCTAGAGAAAGGGGTAGGACAGGGGTGTGGAACCACTTTACCCCCTTGGATAGGGGCATGGCACCCTTGTCCTCCTAGGATAGGGGCATGGCACCTCTATCCCTGCTCTATTTTGGGGCACGACCCTTCCTAGGGTTGCATTGTTGGTTGTACCTCGGGCGGGAAACTCCCCCGATTTCGGCCCGTGATGAAATAAAATCCACTAACATGTATTTAAGGGGCATTCATCCTCTCATTTGCATAATTTGAAGTTGGATAGGTTGAAGTTGGAGAGATTCAAATTGCACAAGTGATCAAGCATTCTTTTCTAGCATTGAGCATTCTCAAGTCTTCCTTCAAGGCTAGGTGTTACATTCAAGTCAAGGATTCAACCATTGAAGAGGAGATTGATTTCAACATTCAATTCCACACAATAATTTCTATCTATTAGGATAATCGGTGAACAACTGAGAGGGGGGTGAATCATTTGTTAACAGATTATAATAATCCACTTAATAACCCTTAAACAGATTAAGTATTGGTAGAGCAGAAACAGATATCGGTAAACAATACAACTTAATAGTTAAATAGATAATCAATGGAAAGCAACCATACCACATAAAAAATTGATTTGTACATGGAAAACTCAGAAAGGGAAAAACCACGGTGGGAAGCCTACCCACAGTTAGATGATACTTCTGCAGAAAGTATGTGATACAGTGAGGGGCTTGCACATGCAGGAAGGCACACTACCTAGAGCGTACGGCTCATTAAAAAAGAGTATCAGTGACTACAAAGAGGCTACAACCATCTCAGGATAAATGGACAACAATCCAATAGAGTGAACTGACAGAAATAGCATCTACCATGCCTGATTACAGTCCCGGTTAAGCTCAATACCGGAGGCCTTTAACCTCTTCCTTAATCCCAATTTGATCACCTATGATCTACCAAGTCTCCTTCACATATGATATTGCATTTCAAAACCACAAACTCTTATTCCATTCTCATACCACGATCTACAATAAGAGCTTACATCATTTTATACAAACCCTAAGGCGTAAATCAATTAGGTCGACCACCTAAAAGATACTACAATATGATCATTACATTAATCCATATTACAATGATATGCCATGTCGGCTTAAAACCAAAACAACAATAATAAATCCATAAATCATCCTGAAACATCCTGGTAATGTGTAGAGTACACATTAACATGATACTGGTCCATAACCTAGATAGGTACTAGACCTATTCTAGGTCCATCACGCTAAAGCAATGTCTTCAAGAAGTTGAAGCACAATCAAAGAACATCTTCAGCATCCTGAAATCCATGTAGAAGCTACCCCAACACCAATTATGCATCTTCTCAAGATTCCTCAGTGAGAACTCTGTTGGTAAAGCCTTAAACTAGTGTCGGTAAGGGTTTACCAGAGTGTGTGATAGTATCCTATTACCAAGTCAATATGATCTGACCAAGACATGCTCCAGAAGAACATACCACATGTAACCAATCACATTCCATAGATCAAAACATGTCAAAACTGTCCAACAGATAGTCTCTTCTACCGGTAATGTTGGATCTTCTATTGGTAACCAAAACCTGTTTGTCGATAACCAACCATAACAACTAGTGTTGAAATCAATGACAAAACATCAATGCAACACATAATCAATTCATTCATAATGCCAACACTATCAACATTGCTACTACAACCTCCCTTGAAGTGATTTACAATTCGGTCTTTCATTACTTGGTTAATTCCAAAACTGGGGTTTATCTAAAGGAAAACCCCCAATCCCAACCCATTCCCTCTCTTTTTTGTGTGTAGGTTGCAGGTGCGCAGCTGTACTTTCAGATTTGGGCATCATTTGCAAAGGTGGAAAAAACCCTTTGACTTCACAGATTTTTCGGAGGACCGTGTACATTCCCGCCATGGTCTAGGCAACTTTTCCTCAAATTCACAAGGCGACTTCATCTCAACATTTTACTACCATATCAAGGTGCACAGTTTCATCCCATATTCTAATCTCAAGTTATAATCAATTCTTTGTCACTTTTGCACTACATAATTCAAACAATTCCTTTCCATTTCCAACAAGGAAGAGGGGATCAACTTAACATTCCCAGTTTATTTAGAATTCAATCTACCATCTTCATGTGGAGAGATTGAATCTAGTGAATTATCCTCTCCTCTTTCTAATATAATATGGTGAAAAGTGCTTGAATGGTAATCAATAGTGAAATTATCATCTCTTTGAGGGAAAGGGTATTTTCCTTCTTGATCTATCATTCACCATTTTTCCACCATTACATTTTGGTGAACCCAACATCTTGCATGCTTTCCTACATTGCATATTTTTCATTTACAAGTTTCAACTTTCTGCAAACTTAGTGGTTAAATCACTCAAAACCCTAGTTTTTAAATTTAAAATTGAACTTGTGATTTGTAAAAATTGCTTGTGGTTATCTCAGATCTGAAATTTTTTGTTTGTCAAATTCAATTTTCTCTTTGTCTTGTTCAATTTACAAATCAAATTTACAAAATTAAGTGGTTACTTGTTAAAACCCTAATTTTCCACAATCATCTTGAACTTGTGCAAAAAAAAAATTGGATTTCAATTTAATTTTCAGATTTCTGATTGTTCTCAGATTTGTCTTCAATCCAACAATTCAAATTTTAAAATTAAGTCGTTAGGTCATCAAACCCTAATTTTTAAAATTAATTGGATTTTGTGTGAATTTTAAATCAATTTCAATTACATTTAGATTTCTAAACATTTTCCAAGGTGTCCCTATCCATTAGGTTTGACCCTTTTCAAAATTGCAATTCAATTCCTCTTTTTTCTTCAAAACCCTAATAGGTTCCTATTGTCACATTTGTGCCTTCATTTCACCCATCTAGAGATTGTAAAATTTGCCAATTTTTTAGGGTTAGCTTTAAAATCATCGTAATATCCATCCCTGAAAATTTTTAAAAACTTTGGTTGGACCGTGTGCGTTCCCACCATGGTCCTCGATTTTTTCCCAAAAATTTGGGAGTGTTATGACTATATTTAATAGCCTAAATCCGGAAGATTGGCTGATTTTATTGATTTTTTATCCCTCTAGAATCGGAAATACCTTCAAAATTCAACATTTCAAATTTCAAGAAAATTTTAAAATTAAGAGGTTAATTATAGTTTGCCCTGATTTTAAAAATTATGATTTTAAAATTAAGTGGTATTCCCTTGGCCCTAATTTTAAAATTTCAATTTCTTTTCATTTTTGGAAATTGTGTCATCCTCTTCTTCCAACAAAGTTCAAATTGTGTAATCATTATTTTCTTTAATTTTGCATTACTCAATTTTGTAAGCTTTGTTCTACAATTCAAAATTCAAGTTTTCCCTCTAGTGCATGAGTTTTACCACTATTAGTCCTACTTATCCTATCCCAGTTAGATGAAGCATTAGAATTAAGGCTTCCCAAGGTTTAATTACCTTATTTGGGTAACTTATTTAATAAGGATCATTCTAATCCTTCCCATCTTAATCATGTGCCTATTCACCCCATTGATGGATCCCATGATGAAGAAGAAGCTTTAACTAGGGTTTCTTTAGATCAACTTTCTACACTGGACAATCAATTTGATAGCTTCCAACAATGGATGTCCCAAGAATACCCTAATAATTAATCTCTTCAATTAATTGAGGGTCTTAAATGAATGTGATGTAGAAGAAGGGTGTGATAAATGAGCCTTTAATATTTATAAGGGAAATACAAGGTTCAAACCCTTAGGCCTACTAGCACACAAATGGCTTAGATAGGTCAAATGCAAACCAAGACTTCCCAAGAATACCCTAATAATTAATCTCTTCAATTAATTGAGGGTCTTAAATTAATGTGATGTAGAAGAAGGGTGTGATAAATGAGCCTTTAATATTTATAAGGGAAATACAAGGATCAAACCCTTAGGCCTACTAGCACCCAAATGGCTTAGATAGGTCAAATGCAAACCAACACTTCTCCAAATGATTCCAATGGTATGGAATGTTTATACAACTCCAAAATAAGATGTTTCAACTATTTTTGTGGTTCTAAGAACTTGTCTTTAGGCAAAACCCTATTTTTAGTCTTCTACGCCTAGTTGCCCAATTAGCCCTCTAGCGAAGAAGATCAATTGTTTCCACTCAAATTTTCCAAACAACTAAACAAAAAAATTACATATTATGACACCCTTTTTTCTCTAATTTTACATACCAAAATTTTACATGAGGTTATATTGGAAAGTATATGATGTCCTGCAACTGTGCATTGTTTTGAGACTCCAAAAATGGTAAATTTACAAAGGAGGTCTATGATGTCTTAACTCCCTAACTCCCAAAAATTCAAAAATTATCCAATATGGTTCAAAACTAAGGAATATTCAATTGGTTTCAAGGATTAACCACCCTAAGTGCAATATCCCAAATTTAGCCTTCCTCAAACCCTTAAAAGTAGGGTTTCTCACCTACCCCTCTTCCAAAATCTATACCACCCAACTGATGATGGATTCACCTTCAATAGGAAATTTCTTGACACAATAAATCATAAAATATACCCCTCCTTAAGGCATATTTTCTACTGTTGCTCCTTAGCAAGCATTTTCTCCACTTTTACATTTACTGTTTTGGTGATCACCTCAGTTCTCCACCCAATCTATTAGTACTGTATTGTACATGTTATAGGAGTTCCATCCCATAAATATTAGGCCTTTTATATTCATGGAATGGCCATTCTCATTGCAAATCAACCAAATCAAAGGCCAAATTACACAAATTGGTTAGGACACTCAATGCAACCGGTCTAAAGTCTAAGACAAATGGATTATCAGTGCATCTTCCCTAAAAATAAGACGTTCAAGCTTTCTTAAATGCATTATTAATTTGAATACATACTTAAGACAAAGTTACCATAAGCCAAAACACCAAAAAGTTGCAAGAAAACAAGAATTTGTTGTTATTGCTTGTCCCAATCCGTACACCAGCATGATCTATCGTACATGGCATTGCATAAACTATTTATAACTTCCCCCTAACTATACCAACCAATTTTGATTAGTTACATCTTTTGACTAAAGCATTTAACTCTCTAAAAACTAATTTCCCACCAAAAACCTACTTAGTTGTTGCCTTTCAAATATTCAAATTTGTCAAGTATGTAAAATGACATTATTTGATCAAAAACTCCTAGCCACTAACACTCAAGGTCATGAAATGTCTTATTAAACTTGTCTAAACCTTTCTAGACTCTCTAAACCATAAATTCCTAATACATCTTTTTGTTGGTCCTAAGGTCCTTACCAGGCCCTTTAGGACAAATTACAAACTTATTACATTTTTCATCATTAAAGTCCATAATGGGCCTCAATACATCATAGTTGATTGGTTCTTCACTCCCATGACCTTCAAAAGACTTTAATGGCTTCATTGAGTTCTTTGGTCTTCTAGGTGCTCCTACACCATGCTCCCCAAAAATGAAAAAAACTCTTCTCCCAAGAGTTTGGCTTGAGTTTTCTTCCTTCACCTGGCCAATGCCTCCTCATTGCTTGGTCTCCCAATGTGATCTTTTTCCTTCCATCACCTGCAGTCACTTTGCCAAAAATATTATAATGAAAACAAAATTTATTAGGTCCGTGTTTAGGATCAGACTGTTGCCTCACTATCCCATCTGACTTTGCCATTCTTTAGTGGTTTGTTGTTTGTTGCACCACCTGAATCTGTTCTCCCTTCATCTTACCTTCTAATGGATATTTAATAGTGCTTATTTGAACATATTTCAAGTCCCAATCGGTTGCTCTTTTAGGAATGATATGTTGCTCTGTCATAACCAGATTTTTGTTGCCTTGGGTTTGTTGCCCCCAACTAGTGTCATACTCATCTCTACCCTACACATTCAATGGAATGTTGCTTCCAAAACACATCACTATCTTGTCATTACTCCTATGATCTGGAGGTTTTAACTTATATCTTTGTCCACCCTTATGCACAATGTATGCATTGGAGTAACCATCATGAAGAGTTCTTCTTGACCATTTCCATGGTCGACACAAAATAATATGTCCACAACTCATATGTATGATATCACACATTACCTGATCATGATAGGGACCAATTGAAAAATTAACAAGATCTCTCTGTCTAACCTCCACATTCAACACTTGATCAACCCAAGTGGCCTTATAAGGGTTAGGATGATCTACTATTGTCAATCCTAGCTTAGTCGCCGCATCAACTGAAACCAAATTGTTATGTGAACCAGAATCTATAATCAGTTGATATAATTTACCCTTTCTCAAGCAATATGTTATGAAAATGTTCACCTTTGGTTCTTGTATTTGCTCACGTTGTCTCACCATAAGGAATTCTCCCTCTGTCTCTGGATATGCTAGTACTGGTCCACCGCCTTCCTTCTTCTCTTCTTCTTGTGTCAAACCCACTCTTCTCTCTTTCCTTTATCTGATTCAATCCACTTAGGACACCTAAAGGATTGATGACCTACCTCATTACAATTAAAACACTTGCCTTGAAAGGTTCCACTTCCTCTTCCTACTCCAAATATTCCACCTCTAGGTTGTATCCTCCTCTTGGTTTTGAAGCAGTCCCCTTGTCTTTATCCTTTTCTTCCCAAGTCTGATTTGTTCTTTCTCCTCTTCCTCTAATGAATCCACCTCCTCTATTGTTTCCTTGTCTTTCATTTTTCCTCTTCAACTTCTCTTCTGCTCTCACTGCTAACTGAAAACATTCTCCAAGGGTTCTTGGCATATTCAACCCTATCTCATCCTGAATATTGTACTTGAGGCCATTTATGTATCTAGCCACCTTCTCATCTTCATCTTCTACTCCTCCCCTAATGCTCGGGGTGTGAAATTGTTCAGTATAGGATATTGCATCTAAGTCCTTGTGTCTCAAGTTGTTCTTCCTCATCTTTATCTGGATTACCATGTCTGACGGCAAAAATTGACTCCTCACCATAGTCTTCACCCTCTCCCAATCTGAGATTTTATTCAATCCCCTGTCCTCTCTCTCATTTTCAATACTTGTCCACCATGTAAGGGTTGTTCCCCTTAGCCTTGCTTTTGCTATTTTCACCTTCTTGCCTCCATCTATCCAACCAAGCACTTCTTCACTCTCCATCTTGCCTTGGTAGAATGGAATATCAACTCATGTCCTTGTACCAGTACCTTGTACTTCCTTAATCAATCTTATAAATCTTCTCTCCTCGGCATCTTCTTCATCCCTATGTCTCCAATGTGCTTGCTCTTCTCCTTCATTGTTTTCTTCATGATCCTCTTCTCTTCCATGGTCTCTTCTTTCTTTATCTAAGTCTTCTATCCTTCCTAACAATTGAAGTCTCTCCCTTCTCATTTTTCTTTCTTCCCTTTCCTTGGTTGCCTCTAATTCTCTATTCTCTCTTTCCTTCTATTCTAAGGCTGCTTTCAACTCTTCAATATCTCTCGTCATTTGGTTTTTAGGTGCCATGTTCTAGTTTGTTGGTTTTCCTCCTTAAAGATCTACTAATTTAAGCTCTAATACCACCTAATGTATAGGAAGGGTGTGATAAATGAGCCTTTAATATCTATAAGGGAAATACAAGGTTCAAACCCCTAGGCCTACTAGCACCCAAATGGCTTAGATAGGTCAAATGAAAACCAACACTTCTCCAAATGATTCCAAGGGTATGGAATTCTTATAAAACTCCCAAATAAGAAGTTTCAACTGGTTTTGTGGTTCTAAGAACTTTTCTTTAGGCGAAACCCTATTTTTAGTCTTCTAGGCCTAGTTGCCCAATTAGCCCTCCAGTGAAGAAGATCAATTGTTTCCACTCCACTTTTCCAAAAAAATAAAAAAAATTACATATTCTCACACCCTTTTTTCTCTACTTTGACATACTAAAATCTTACATGAGGTTACTTTGGAAAGTATATGTTGTCCTACAACTGTGCACTGTTTTGAGACTCCAAAAATGGTAAATTTACAAAGGAGGTCTATGACGTCTTAACTCCCTGACTCCCAAACTTTCAAAATTCATCCAATATGGTTCAAAACTAAAAAATATATTGGTTCAAAACTAAGGAATATGCAATTTTTTTCAAGGTTTAACCTCCCTAAGTACAAGATCTCAAATTTAGCCTTCCTCAAACCCTTAAAAGTAGGGTTTCTCACCTACCCCTCTTCCAAACCCTATACCACCCAACTGATGATGGATTCACCTTCAATAGGACATGTATTCATAGTTTCAATCATAAAATATACCCCTCCTTAAGGCAGATTTGCTACTAGTTCTCCTTAGCAAGCATTTTCTCCACTTTTACATTCACTATTTTGGTGATCACCCCGGTTCTCCACCCAATCTACACATCAATATGTTAGTATTGTATTGTAAATGTTAGAGGAGTTTCATCCCATGAATATTAGACCTTTTAAATTCATGGAATGACCATTCTCACTGCAAATCAACCAAATCAAAGCCCAAATTACACAAATTTGTTAGGACAGTCAATGCAACCGGTCTAAAGTCTGAGACAAATGGATTATTAGTGCATCTTCCCTAAAAATAATATTTTAAAGGTCACTTCAATGCATTATGAATTCGAATACACACTTAAGACAAAGATACCATAAGCCAAAACACCAAAAGGTTGCAAGAAAACAAGAATTTGTTGGTATTACTTGTCCCAGTCCGTACACCAGCATGATCTACCGTACATGGAATTGCATAAACTATATATAACTTCCCCCTAACTATACCAACCACTTTTGATTGGTTACATCTTTTTATTAAAGCATTTAACTCTCTAAAAACTAATTTCCCACCAAAAACCTACTTAGTCATTGCCTTTCAAATATTCAAAACTGTGAAATATGTAAAATGACATTATTTGATCAAAAACTCCTAGCTACTAACACTCAAGGTCATGAAATGTCTTATTAAACTTGTCTAAACCTTTCTAGACTCTCTAAATCATAAATTCCTATTACATCTTTTTGTTGGTCCTAAGGTCCTTACCAGGCCCTTTAGGACAAATTACAAACTTATTACATTTTTCATCATTAAAAGCCATAATGGGCCTCAATATATCATACTTGATTGGTTATTCACTCCCATGACCTTCAAAAGTCTTTAATGGCTTCATTGATTTCTTTGGTCTTCTAGGTTCTCCAGCACCATGCTCCCCAAAAATGAAAAAAACTCTTGTCCCAAGAGTTTGGCTTGATTTTGCCTCCATCAACTGGCCAATGCCTCCTCATTGCTTAGTCTCCCAATGTGATCTTTTTCCTTCCATCATCTGCATTCACTTTGCCAAAAATATTAGAATGAAAGCAAAATTTATTAGGTCCCGGTTTAGGATCAGACTGTTGCCTTGCTATCCCATCTGAATTTGCCATTCTATAGTGGTTTGTTGTTTTCTGCACCACCTGAACCTATTCTCCCTTCATCTGACCTTCTAATGGACAAATAATAGTGCCTATTTGAACATATTTGAAGTCCCAATTGGCTTCTCTTTTAGGACTGATCTTCTACTCTATCATAAAAAGATTTTTGTTGCCCCCAACTAGTGTCATACTCATCCCTACCCTGCACATTCAATGGAATGTTGCTTCCAAAACACATCACTATCTTGTCATTACTCCTATGATCTGGAAGTTTTAACCTATATCTTTGTCCACCCTTATGCACAATGTAGGCATTTGAGTAACCATCATGAAGAGTTCTTCTTGCCCATTGCCATGGTCTACCCAAAATTATATGTCCACAACTCATAGGTATGATATCACACATTACCTGATCATGATAGGGACCAATTGAAAAATTAACAAGACCTCTTTGTCTAACCTCCACATTCAACAATTGATCAACCCAAGTGGCCTTATAAGGGTTAGGATGATCTACTATTGTCAATCCTAGCATAGTCACCCTATAAACTAAAACCAAATTGTTATGTGAACCAGAATCTATAATCAATTGACATAATTTACCCTTGCTCAAACAATATGTTCTAAAAATGTTCACCTTTGGTTCTTGTATTTTCTCACCTTGTCTCACCATAAGGAATTCTCCCTCTATTTCTGGATATGCTAGTACTCGTCCATCACCTTCCTTCTTCTCTTCTTGTGTCAAACCCACTCTTCTCTCTTTTCCTTTATTTGATTCAATCCACTTAGGACACCTAAAGGATTGATGACCTACCTCATTACAATTAAAACACTTTCCTTGAAAGGTTCCACTTCCTCTTCCTACTCCAAATCTTCCACCTCTATGGTTGTATCCTCCTCTTGGTTCTAAAGTAGTCCCCTTATCTTTATCCTTTTCTTCACAAGTCTGATTTGTTCTTCCTCCTCTTCCTCTCATGAATCCACCTCCTCTATTGTTTCCTTGTCTTTCATTCTTCCTCTTCAACTTCTCTTCTACTCTCAAAGCTAACTCAAAACATTCTCCAAGAATTCATGGCATATTCAACCCTATCTCATCCTAAATATTGTACTTGAGGCCATTGATGTATCTATCCACCTTCTCATCTTCATCTTCTTCTCCTCCCCTAATGCTCAGGGTGTGAAATTGTTCAGTATAGGACAATACATCTAAGTCCTTTTGTCTCAAGTTGTTCCTCCTCATCTTTATTTGGATTGCCAAGTCTGACGGAAAAAATTGACTCCTCACCATAGTCTTAATCCTCTCCCAATCTAAGATTTTATTCAATCCCCTGTCCTCTCTCTCATTTTCAATACTTGTCCACCATGTAAGGGTTGTTCCCCTTAGCCTTTCTTTTGCTATTGTCACCTTCTTGTCTCCATCTATATCCTCTAGATCAAAATAGTTCTCAAGTGCCTCTATCCAACCAAGCACTTCTTCACTCTCCATCTTTCCTTGGTAGATTGGAAAATCAACTTGTGCCCTTGTACCAGTACCTTGTACTTCCTTAATAAATCTTATGAATCTTCTCTCCTCGGGGTCTTCTTCATCCCTATGTCTCCCATGTGCTTGCTCTTCTCCTTCATTGTTTTCTTCATGATTCTCTTCTCTTTCATGGTCTCTTCTTTATTTCTCTAAGGCTTCTATCCTTCCTAACAATTGAAGTCTCTCCCTTCTCATTTTTCTTTCTTCCCTTTCCTTGGTTACCTCTAACTCTCTATTATCTCTTTCCTTCTGTTCTAGGGCTGCTTTCAACTCTTCAATCTCTCTTGCCATTTGGTTTTTAGGTGCCATGTTCTAGTTTGTTGGTTTTCCTCCTTAAATATCTACTAACTAAATCTCTAATACCACCTGATGTAGAGGAAGGGTGTGATAAATGAGCCTTTAATATTTATAGGGGAAATACAAGGTTCAAACCCCTAGGCCTACTAGCACCCAAATGGCTTAGACAGGTCAAATGCAAACCAGCACTTCTCCAAATGATTCCAAGGGTATGGAATGTTTATAAAACTCACAAATAAGATGTTTCAACTATTTTTGTGGTTCTAAGAACTTGTCTTTAGGGAAAACCCTCTTTTTAGTCTTCTAGGCCCAGTTGCCCAATTAGCCCTCCAGCGAAGAAGGTCAATTGTTTCCACTCAACTTTTCAAAACAACTAAACAAAAAAATAACATATTCTCACACCCTTTTGGCTCTACTTTTACATACCAAAATATTATATGAGGTTACTTTGGAAAGTATATGTTGTCCTGCAACTATGCACTATTTTGAGACTCCAAAAATAGTAAATTTACAAAGGAGGTCTATGATGTCTTAACTCCCCGACTCCCAAAATTTCAACAGTAATCAAATATGGTTCAAAACTAATGAATATTCAATTTGTTTCATGTTTTAACCTCCCTAAGTTCAAGATCCCAAATTTAGCCTTCCTCAAACCCTTAAAAGTAGGGTTTCTCACCTACCCCTCTTCCAAACTCTATACCACCCAACTGATGATGGATTCACTTTCAATAGGAAATTTCTTGACATTGTCAATCATAAAATATACCCCTCTTAAGGCAAATTTGCTACTGTTGCTCCTTAGCAAGCATTTTCTCTACTTTTACATTCACTATTTTGGTGATCACCCCAGTTCTCCACTCAATTTGCACATCAATCTATTAGTATTGTGTTGTACATGTTAGATGAGTTCCATCCCATGAATATTAGGCCTTTTAAATTCATGGAATGACCATTCTCATTGCAAATCAACCAAATCAAAGGCCAAATTACACAAATATGTTAGGATAGTCAATGCAACCGGTCTAAAGTCTCAGACAAATGTATTATTAGTGCATCTTCCCTACAAATAATATATTCAAGGTCTCTTCAATGCATTAGGAATTCTAATACACACTTAAGACAAATTTACCATAAGCCAAAACACCAAAAAGTTGCAAGAAAACAAGAATTTGTTGTTACTGCTTGTCCCAGTCCGTACACCAGCATGATCTGCCATACAAGGCATTGCATAAACTATTTATAACTTCCCCCTAACTATATCAACCACTTTTTATTGGTTACATATTTTGATTAAAGCATTTAACTCTCTAAAAACTAATTTCCCACCAAAAACCTACTTAGTCATTTCCTTTCAAATATTCAAATTTTCAAGTATGTAAAATGACATTATTTGATCAAAAACTCCTAGCTACTGACACTCAAGGTCATGAAATGTCTTATTAAACTTGTCTAAACATTTCTGGACTCTCTAAACCATAAATTCCTATTACATCTTTTTGTTGGTCCTAAGGTCCTTACCAAGCCCTTTAGGATAAATTACAAACTTATTACATTTTTCATCATTAAAGGCCATAATGGGCCTCAATACATCATAGTTGATTGGTTCTTCACTCCCATGACCTTCAGAAGTCTTTAATGGCTTCATTCAGTTCTTTGGTGTTGTAGGTGTTCTTGCACCAGCATGCTTGAAAGTGATAAGAATGGAATTGATATATTGCATGGCATTGCACATATTTTTTATTCTAATGTCATGCCTATCAAGAGTTGTGCTAACACCCTAGGTTACTCACAACCTTCAACACAAGTCAATTCTTCTATTCCTTTGACTAATCCTATGACTATTATTCCTACTTTCACATCCAAAATCATGGCTACTTCAACTCAAAATGTCATTCCTACAACCATAGGTCATGGGAGAAATCCCTCTTCTCCATTTAATCCTCCATCATTACCTATGTCTTCCATGAGTGTTCCTATTATTCCTCAACCAATCAGTGTGACACAAGGAGGCAACTCCTTCAACAACTTTATTCGTCCTTTAAGTGTCCCTTTTCCTACCCAATCATCACCAATGTCTACTTATCATAATGTCCCACCACCTTATTCTCAATCCACGCCTTCTTTCAATAACATCACACCACCTTCCCAATCACCTATGTCTGACATTAATTCTTTTACCGAAGTGACAATTAATAATCTTGCTCAAATCGTGTCTTCCTTACAACAACAAATTGCTTCTATGAGTCAATCCAAGTTTAGTGTGCCCACCTTTGATGTTGTGAGCCCACTTTCTCTTGATATTGTTAAATTCGTGCCACCTAAATATGTTAATATCCCTCAATTAGAACTCTATAATGGAAAAGGTGATCCTCTTACGCATGTCAAAACATTTCAAACCTTGTGTACTGATTTTTCTTATGATCAAGGATTTCTTGCAAAATTGTTTACAAGAACACTAAGAGATAAGGCCTTACAATGGTATTGCTCTCTTCTTTGTCATTCTATCACTTCCTTTCAACAACTAGCAAATGCTTTCATCCAACAATTTCAAAACAACATTGGTCCTAAAATCACTTTGACTGATTTAATGCATTGTAAACAAGGTGTTAAAGAAAAAGTGACTGATTTCATTGGTAGATATAAGCATTTATGTGCTCAAATTTCTTTACATGTACTTGATAATGATATTCAAATAATTTTCATTTCTAATTTACAAAAAGATATCAAGGAAAAGATTCTTTTGTCAAAGTTTACTTCCTTTCCGTAGTTGTGTGCAACACTCCACAATTATCTACTGGCTATGAGTCAAATGGAGCAATCCAATCCTCTAGCTCTGAGTGATAAGGGGGAGGGTGTTAAACAATTGTTTGTGCAGTTCAAACAAACAAAAAGCTTCATCAAGTTCAATGATCCAATCAACAAAAACCATGTGAATGCTACCATAGGTGTGCCTTCTATTTCAAAATTCTTCCAAGGAGAAAGACAATTTACTTCCTTGAATGAATCTTTACATAGTATTATGTCTCAGTTGTTGCACAGAAATGTTATCAAACTTCCTCCTATAAAACAAATTGATCCTTCCAAACTTGCATCACCTTATTTTGATAACAATTCTTTTTTTCCAATTTCATCATCAACCTGGTCATGATACTGAAAAATGTTTTGCATTGAAGAATAAGATTCAAGATTTGATTGATAATAATACTATATCTGTGGCAAGTGTGAATTATAAAGGGAATAAATCAGTAGCTCCTCCTAATCAAAATCTTAAGATTTTCACTGATCCCTTGCCATCTCATACCTCTAACGTTATTGAGATTGTGCCTAATTCTCTCTCTTCTGAAGAATTCGCCTCTATGGCTCCAAACTTGGTTAATATGGTAGAAACACAGGCTATGCCTAAGGATCCTCATATTACATTTGACCCTAGTGAAACCATTAGAGCACCTGATGGCCCTTTATACATAGTTGAAAAGGTTAAGGATATCCCTTTTCGTGGTGCCCTGATTGATCCCTCTTGCATGGTTAATATCATAACTGAAGAGTATCTTTTCACTTTACAATTGCATAAACCAATATATGATACTTATTATGTGGTTGTGAAGTTATTTGAAGGCTTCTCTTGTCCTACCATTGGTTCTATCACCCTTCTTGTTTAAGTTCATGCTAAATCCAAGGATGTTGAATTTGTTATCATACCTTCTTCTGAGCAATTCCATGTGAAGTTGGGATATCCTTGTCTATCTTTCATGAAGGCTATTGCTTCTCCAATCCATAAGTGTCTTAAATTTCCTCACAATGGAGAAATTATAACCGTGAACCATAGCTTATTTCTTCCATCTGAAAGAAGCCTCGGTGTTCCTATTGATCTCTTTTGGCCTAAACAATTCCAATCTCTTCCATCAAGGAGCGATGCTCTTTTTCAATCTTATAAAAAATGGAAGAACGATATGATATTATCCTTAAGTCAACCTAGATCATCAACACTTGACATTTCTATTATTCTTCACGATGACATTCTTCCCCTCACAGATAGAACTAATCTCCCTCCTAAGGAAGATCGTCCACTTATTCCTATGGATATGACTTTACCTTCTCTTAAGGAGAACAACAATATCCCTCCTAAGGTTAGACATATACCCCCCCATCATGATGGACCTAGTCTCCTTCCTACACCTAATATTCTTCCATTCTATGGCGCAGTTCCACCTACTTCCTCTTATCGAAAGAAGAGGCTTGCTTCTCCTATTGTTCAACCAAAAGGATCTAAACCTAAACCTTCAACTATCAAAGAGAGAAATATTCCTACTTTTTCAAGTGGTCCTCCTCCTTCTCATCCTTCCACTAAAACTCAATGGAATTGTTATGCGAGAGAACGTCAATGAAGATGTCATGTTCGAGATCGTGAATCTATCCTTTAAAATATTCAATCTTCTTAGACTCCAATAGTTGACATGATTCCCTTTTCTGCTAAGAAAGATGTTCAACCAACATCTCCAAATCATAAGTTGCATAAAACATGTGATGGTTTTAATCCTATTCATTATCTTGCTCCTCTTTCTCTAAAATTTGATGAAGAAATGGGTGAAAATGTTATTCATAATGGCAATACAACTCCTAATGCTTCTAATAGTGAGTATGAGTATGTTGATGTGGACAAGCATTTATCAGATGATTTTTCACAAACCCTAATCCTAGCTCCTAGAATCAAACAAAGTGACTTACAACATGAGCATAGTCCTTGTTTGGATCTTGTGATGGCTCCATTTGTTGTGCTTGATATCACTCCTCTGGCATGTTGCTCACCTTCTCGAAATAGTGATCAGCAAGATCGAGAGGCAAATGTCATGCTAGATTAGCAATATTAGCACTGCAGATCTTTCTCCCTCTCCTTTCTTTCTCTTTTGTGACCATTCTTCTATGTGTATCCCTTTTCTTCTATTGTTCCCTTAATGTCTACTTGGGGATGATGCAAAGAATTGAGATCTTTTCTTGGTCTCTTTCATGTTGACTCAAAAGACATCCTCTCTTCCCTTTCTTCTAAGGTAGTGTCCTTCTTTAGGGAATGACGATTATTATATGCATATACATAAATGATATACATGAGTTATCTTACATCATACTGACCCCGAGGAAAGAGACACTACCTCATGTTTCATGTTCATTATCCTTGGGTTTATTCCTCAATTGGGAGCTAAATCCTTATGATAACGTGTTCCCTCTCTTTTCTCTCTCTTTGGTGTATCCTACCTTAAATCAATCACTCTTGATAAGGTGCGCACAATCACTTTAACATGGGGGCATACACTCCACTCATACTTTCCTTCTTGTGATACTTAGAATCACTTAGTGAACTTTGTTTTGCTTTGTAATCTTTTGTATCCTTTCTTTCATGACTCATAGTGAAGGGAACTTTGCTACTTGCAGTCATGGTTCTCCCCTTTTCGATCTTCCCTTTTACTTTGTCAATCAAACTCATAAGATCCAAAGTCCACTGGGGACTTGGGGCATCTTGCTTCCTTGACGTGGTAAAAGTATTTCAATCTTATTTCCGTGTACTTTACCAACAGTATTGGCATACGCTTATAGTCCCGCTAAAGTGGGGGCTAAATGTAGTGTCATAACATTGCAACCCTATCAATTTTCAACTGCATTAGGGTCCTCACGCATGCAAGTTCAAAACCTCTAGCCTAATCGGAGATAGAAGATTACTCAGCTTGTGGAAATGGCTTCTTCCTTGGCCTCTGCACCACCCCGTCCACACTCTACCCTGGAGAAAGGGGTGGGATAGGGGCGTGGTGCCACTGTCCCCCCTTAGACAGGGATGTGGTGCCCTTGTCCTCCCAGGACATGGGCATGTCACCCCTATCCCTGCCCTATTTTGGGGTAGGACCCTTCCTAGGGTTGCATTGTTGGTTGTGCCTTGGGCGGGAAACTCCCCCGATGTCGTCCCATGATGAAATTAGATCCACTATCATGTATTTAAGGGGCATTCATCCTCTCATTTGCATAAGTTGAAGTTGGATAGGTCAAAGTTGGAGAGATTCAAGTTGCACAAGCGATCAAGCATTCAAGCATTCTTTTCCAGCATTGAGCATTCTCAAGTCTTCCTTCAAGGCTAGATGTTGCATTCAAGTCAAGGATTCAAGCATTGAAGAGGAGATTGATTTCAACATTCAATTCCACACAAAAATTTCTATCAACATTGCTACTACAACCTCCCTTGAGGTGATTTACAATTCAGTCTTTCATTTACAGCTACTTGCAAGTACTTTCTTTCATTACTTGGTTAATTCCAAAATGTTGGCATTATGGATGAATTGATTATGTGTTACATTGATGTTCTGTCATTGATGTCAACACTAGTTGTTATGGTTGGTTACCGGCAGACAGGTTTTGGTTACCGGTAGAAGATCTAGTGTTACCGACAGAAGGGACTATCTGTTGGACAATTCTGGCATGTTTGAATCAATGGAGTATGTTTGATTTTATGTGTTACATGCTTCTAGAGCATATTTTGGTCATTTGGTATTGACTTGGTAATCAATGCTATCATACACTTTTGTAAACCCTTACCGGCATGGGTTTAAGGTTTAACCAATAGAGCTTTCACTGAGAAATCTTGACAGGATGCATAAGTGTTGTTGGTGCGGCTTCTAGATGGATTTCAAGATGCTGAAGATGTTGTTTGATCATACCTCAATTGATTGAAGACATTGCTTTGGCATGGTGGACCCAGATTGGGTTTGGTGCCTATCTAGGTTATGGACCGGTATCATGTTAATGTGTTCTCTACATGTTACCGGGATGATTTATGGATTGGCTATTGTAATATCTTTTAGGTGGTTGGCCTAATTGGTTTAGGCCTTAGGGTTGGTATAAATTGAGGTAAGATCTCATTGTAGATCATGGAATGTGAATGGAAATGTAATATCATATGCGAAGGAGATTTGGTCAATCATAGGTGATCGAATTAGGAATAAGGAAGAGGTCAAAGGCCTCTAGTATTGAGCTTAACCAGCACTGCAATTAGGCATGGTTGATGCTATCTCTAGCAGTTCATTATTCTGGATTGTTATCCATTTATCTTGAGGTGGTTATAACCTCTTTGTAGTCAGTGAGACTCTTTTGTAATGAGCAGTACACTCTAGACAGTGTGCCTTCCAGCTTGTGCACGCCCCTCATTGTATTACATACTTTCTACAGAAGTATCATCTAACTGTGGGTAGGCTTCCCACCGTGGTTTTTCCCTTTCTAGGTTTTCCACATACAAATCATGGTGTTATGTGGTATGGTTGCATTATGTTGATTATCTATTTTATTGTTAAGTTTTATTGCTTACCGGTATCTGTATCTTTTATTTTGCTACTTAATGTTTATGTGATTCGGTTAAATGTTATTAAGTGGTTTGGTTGATATAATCTGGTAACAAATGATCCCATATTCCTATCTCAAGTTATAATCAATTCTTTGTCAATTTTGTACTACATAATTCAATCAATTCCTTTCCATTTCCAACAAGGAAGAGGGGATCAACTTAACATTCCCAATTCATTCAAAATTCAATCTACCATCTTCATGTGGAGAGATTTAATCTAGTGAATTATCCTCTCCTCTTTCTAATGTAACATGGTGAAAAGTGCTTGAATGGTAATCAATAGAGAAATTATCATCTCTTTGAGCGAAAGGGTAGTTTCCTTCTTGATCTATCATTCACCATTTTTCCACCATTACACTACCAACAAGTGAAGCGTGTTGGATTTTGGTCTTAGTAGAATCCTTGGTGGATATAATTGTTTGGTTACTTCATTTAAGTCCATGCTATGTAATGTAAATCATAATATTGGTTCAATGGTATTATATGATGTAATTTTTATAGTTATGGGTTTATGGGATTAGGGTTTAGCCAACCTTGATGGTAAAGTTGATGATCTGTATTTATAGGTGACTTATTCATATAATTTGGTATGTGATGGTTATGGTTGGTTAAGTCTACATTATCAAAGAAATAATTAAGTGTGAATAAAGTCATATCATTCAGGTGAAGGTTCGAAAGGTTTTGTATTGCAGACTAGACATTAGTGCTTAACTGGAATTGTATCAAGCATTAGTAGATGCTACTTTCATAGTTCATTCTTTTCTGGATTGTAATCCGATGTTTTTAAAAGTCAGTGAGACTTCCCTTTGTGATAAGCAGTGCACTTTAGGTTGTTAGCCTTTTTGCATGTGCAGACCCCTTTGTAATTATTCACAATACTACTATAGAGTATTCATCTAATTGTGGGTAGGGTTTCCCACCGTAGTTTTTCCCTTTCCTAGTTTTCCACATCAAAATATTGGTGTTATGTGTGTTATGCTTTCATGTTATATTCTTCATTGGGTTATGCTTCGATTTAAGGTTTATAATTGAATTAATTGTTGTTATTGTTAGTAAACCGATTCAACCCCCCCCCCTCTCAGTTTACTATCGGTATCAGTGCATTCCAATAGTTAATAGCACTGGAATTATCATAGTAAATAACAATAGGCTCATCATAATTAACTCTAATATCCTTCAACATTTGCTTCATCCAAACTACCTAAGTGCAATTAGTAGCAGTAGTAATGTACTCAGCTTCAGAAGTAGATAAGGACATTGAATCTTATTTCTTACTAGCCCATGAAACTAACTTCTTACCCAAAAAGAATGCTCCACCAGTAGTACTCTTTTGTTCATCAATATCACCACCCCAATCTGCATCAGTGTAGGCATGTAGCATGAAATCATCATTCCTTAGATACCAAAAAACCATAATTCATAGTTCCTTTCAAGTATCTGAATATCCTCTTCACTGCAATGACATGAAACTCTTTCAGATCAGCTTGATATCTAGCAACCATGCACACAACATGCATAATGTTTGGTCTAGTCTGAGTAAGATATAGCAGTCCACCAACCATAGATCTGTACAAACTCTGATTAGCTTTCAGAGATTCATCATTCTTAGACAATTTACAACCAGTCACCATAGGAGTTCCAACCATTTTGAAGTCATCTAACCCAAACTTCTTCAGCAATTCCTTTACATACTTAGTTAGAGATATGAATATACCTTTTTCAGTCTGTGAAATCTACAAACCTAAGACGAATTTCATTTTTCCTATCATAGACATCTCAAATTCTTTCTACATATCACAGACAAACTTCATGTTCAAGTCATCATCACCTCCAAAGATAATATCATCAACAAAGACTTCAACAATCAGGATGTTATCATTTTCTATCTTAAAGTATAGATTACTGTCAGCAACACAGGTTTAATAAATCCCAACTTCAAAAAATATTTATCCAATCTAACATACCAGGCTCTAGGGGCTTGCTTTAATCCATAAAGAGCTTTCTATAGTCTACATACCATGTCTCCATCATCTGACAATGAAAATCCATTAGGTTTCTCAATGTAGACTTCTTCCTCAAGATCACCATTCAAAAAGGTAGATTTGACATCCATCTGATATACCTTGAAATCTTTATAAGAAGCATAAGCAAGCAATAGTCTAACAGCATCAAGTTTGGCCACCGGAGCAAAAGTATCCTCATAATCAATTAATTCTTTATGAGAATATCCTTTGCAAAGAAGTCTAGCTTTATTTTTGGCAACTTCACCGGCTTCATTCAATTCATTTCAGAACACCCATTTAGTACCAATAACATTCGTATCCCTAGGTCAAGGCACAAGTTCTCAAGTATTGTTCTTTTCAATCTGATCTAGTTCTTCTTCCATAGCTCTCATCCAATTTTCAAATTTGCAAGCTTCATAAACATCTTTAGGTTCAACTTTAGAAATCAAGCATACTTCTTTAGCAGCTTACCTTCTTCTAGTCATTACACCTTTACTCTTATCACCAATAATCTGATTTTTAGAATGATTAAGTCTTACATACCTCAAAGTCTTCTGATTATTCTGATTATCAAGTTCATGCACTTCTTCAGCAACATCTAGATTAACTGTCTCTGTCGGATCATTCGGCTTAGGCTCTTCAGTCTGAATAGGAGCTAAAATAATATGTTGTCCATCATCATACCCAGTATATTTCTCAGTCTCTTGTTGTAGCACCAGTAGGCTTTTCTGTTTGTATAATTTCCCAAGAAAATTCCTTCATCACTTCTAGCATCAAACTTTCCTATATCCTTATCTCTCTTGATATTAAATTTGCTACCAAATACTCTAAAATATCTCACAGTACGAACATGACCAAACCATAGCTCATAAGGGGTCTTACCGGTACCACCTTTGATGTGAAATATATTGAATGTGTAAACAATAGTGCTAATAGCTTCTTTCCAGTAGATCTTTGGAACATTGCCTTCAATCAACATAGTCCTTGCAACATCCAAGACAGATCTATTCTTCCTTTCAACAACTCCATTTTTTTGAGGAGTTATAGGAGTAGATAATTGTCTTCTAATCCCATGCTTCTCATAGAATGAATTGAACCCACCAAAACAAAAATATCCACCTCTATCAGATTTCAGACACATCACCTTCAATTCAAACTCAGTCTCAACCTTAGCTTTGAATATCTTGAATTTTTCCAATGCTTTTGATTTCTCCTTCAAAAAGACAACCCACATCATCCTAGAATAATCATCAATTAGTAGCATAAAATATCTATCACCCTACACACTTCTAACATTTGTAGGTCCACATAGGTCAGTATGCACAAGATCTAGCAGTCCATCAAATGTATATTGTTTTCTCTTGAAATAAATTCTTGTTTGCTTACCCAATTGACATTCCTTACATATCGGATTACCACGCTTAACAATCTTAGGCAAATCTCTAACAGCATGTGTAGAACTAATCTTGATCATTGAATAAAAATTCACATGACACATTCTCCTATGCCACAACCAACTCTCATCAATCTGAGCAATCAAACAACTTTTCTCACCAGCATTCAAATGAAAAATATTACCTTCAATCTTAGTCCCAAATGCAATCTCTATACCAAGGGCATTAAAGATCTTGCATTTTCCATCCTTGAATTGTAAATCATAACCTTTTCCAACCTTCTATCCAACACTCAAAAGATTATGTTTCAAACCTTCAACATACAAGAAATCATCAGTGTTATGCTTACCATCAAAAGAAATAAAACCTCTCCCACGGATCACATAGGCTTTGTCATCTCCAAATCTAACTATTCCACCATCATATATTTCCATGCTCACAAATTTTCTTTTATCACCAATCATATAATGTGAACAACCACTGTCAATTACCCATTCATCTTCCTCTTCAACTTTAGTAGCTAAATCTTTCTCCTCAATAGTACAACTAGTGGAATCAATCTTCCTTAATGGCAAGGAATACAACTTCATCTCCTTCTGATTCTTTATCTATAATACCTTCATCAATAGCATAATAACAGTTCTTTTGATTTGTAGATCATAACCTTTAAACTCATCTAATTTGTTGATAATAATAGTTCTTCTGATTTGTTGATCATAACCTTCATCAACAGCATAATAACAGTTCTTCTGATTTGTAATACCTTGTAGATCATAACTTACTTATTTTTAATTTAATGGAGAGGAGCGGAGTAGAGCGAAGTGGAGGGGACAAGGGGAATGGTCAGGCCCAAAATTCAAATGTTTTGAGCGAGAGACCTGGAGCAGCATTAGGACAGCAAGTAGCAGGAAGACTCTCTAGCCCTTTGGAAAGGGAGGGGTCAGATGGTTTGGAACCCGACGCCCCTTTGGATTCGGGGGACCTAGGTGGAGGTCCCAAATCACGTGGACCCAAGCTTGAGAAGATCAGTAAATGGTCTTCTCTGTTTGGAATCAAACCTAAAGGTAAGTTGACTTTCCCTCCTGTTGAAAATATCTTGAATATTTCTCAGGGAAAGTACGCCATATCTATTCCTGATCAAATTATATACCATAATATTGCTCAAATGGAAAGCACCCTGATAGGCAAATTCTTTGGGTTGAGACCTAACATTGAGGTTGTTCGTGGATTCGTGAAGAGAAAATGGAATCTAAAAGGCTAGGTGGATGTGGTAGCTATGAATAAAGGATGTATCTCCTTTTCCTTCTCATGTGAGGAAGACCACAGATAAATCCTATGCAATGGAACCTGGATGATAGGTAAATATATAATGTATATCCAGAAATGGTACCCCAACTTGGGTCAGGATGATGAGTTTGTGGTCCAAGTGCCTATTTGGATAAAGCTTCCAAGTCTTCCAATGGAATATTGGGAGGAAGATGTGTTTTCTGGGATATCTAATGCTTTCGGGGAGCTTCTCTCCATTGACCCGATGATGACATCCAGAAGAAGACTCATTTATGCCAGAATCTGTGTAGGGGTAGGGCCTGATACGGATATACCAAAGGAGATAGAGATAGATTCAAAACTTGGTAAATGGATGCAAAAATAGTTTATGAATCTATTCCCTTTGCCTATTTTCACTTTAAGAGAGTTGGGCATTGGGATAAAAAATGCCCAAATAAAGTTTCCAAACCTCAAACCCAAACCAGGGTTTGGAAAAAGGTGGAAATGAACCCAAATAATAATACAGAAAAACCTTTGAAGGCTCTTCCTTCGGAAGGTTTGGATCAGGAGAAACAGTCCCAGATTGGAAGAAATGAGGAGGAATTAGCCAAGGAATCAAGAAATGAAATGGTGGATGGAGTGGAAGATAAGATTTCCTAGTAGGAAAACAAGTAGGAGAAAAGTGGAAAGGATTCTAATGATGGAGAGAAGAACTCACAACGCAACTACCTAAATGACCAAAAGGACACAACACATTAGAATATAGCTGAGAGTGAAAAGAGGGAAAGTAGTCAGATGGATAAGGGAGACAATCAAACCAAGGACAATAAGGAGAAGGGAGATGTTCCTAACTCAGAAGAAATTTCTTCTAGGCCAGAAAATGGAGTAAGTTGGTTTCAAGATGCTCAACACGATAATATCCTAGAGCAAGGGCTCTCTGAGATATCTCTGGTTTCTCCAGCCCAAGTCAAGTAGACTTTTTCGGAGGAAAATGCTCTAATATGGGGAAATGAAGAAGACATAAAAAAAGGCTCTGAGAATGAGTGGGACAAAATAGAAGGAGGTAGAAATATTGGAGGATAATAGAAAGGGCAAGAATAAAAAAATAAAAAATAACAACAACCATCTGACTACTAGAAACACCAAAAGTAGACTAGGGGACGTGGGGGCTCTGCTCACATCACCTGGAAGATATTCAAATGCAAAGAAGAGGACCATGGAAAATATCAAGAATCTAGTAGATGGTAATCAAAGAACCATCTTTGAAGCAGGTATTTCCAAAAAATCATGAAGATTATATCCTGGAATATACGAGGATTGAATAATCCTCATAAACAAGATTTAATAAAAAGTATGAGTAGAGACAAAAACCTGGATGTTATTATGATTCAAGAAACTAAAATGTCAAGGGAGAAGGTCGAATGTATGAAAAAATTTAGTAATGAGGGAGTTAGTGGTGGTAGTTTTGAAGGGGCATCTGGGGGTATAGCTACTTTTTGGAATAATAATAATGTTAAGGGAGAGGTGTTGATTCAAAATAACAATATGGCTTGTATTAGATTTAAGCTTTTGAAAGATGGTACTTCTTGGGTCTTAACTAATGTGTATGCCCCTAACACCAAAGCTGGTAGAAGTGTTTTCTGGAGAAACCTATCCTTGATTAGAAGTAAGTTTGCTAAAGATAGCTGGATTATCATGGGGGATTTTAATACCCCTCTGAGAGAATATGAGAAGAAGGGAGGGAGCTTGATGGAGTTCATTATTAACCATGCTCTCCATGATCTGGACTTGCAAGGGGTAAAATACACTTGGACCAATAGAAGGAGTGGTGAAGACTTAATTCAGGTTAGGCTTGATAGAGCTTTAATCTCTCATGACTGGTTTAATTCTTACTTTTGTTCTTTATCTGCTCATATCAAGGTCAGGTCGGTTTATTATCCTATATCTTTTAATGCTGATCCCAAGCAGGGAAGGAGATATTTCTCTTATAGATTTGAAAGAATGTGGACCAAACACCCAGACCTTGAGAGAAAAATCAAGGACTGGTGGTAGGTTATAGTTGAAGGAAATGCTATGTGTAAGGTGGTCAAAAAGCTGAAGTTTGTGAAAGACAATGTTAAAAGATGGAATAAGGACTCCTTTGGGAAAATTTTTGTCTCCAAAGCAGCCATTCTCTTAGATCTAAAACATATCCAAGATGAGATTTAGAATAATGGCTACAACAATGTCTTTAGAGAGGCTGAAGATGAGATTCTTATGAAATATCATAATATCATAGCCAAAGAAGAAACTTTTTGGAGACAAAGATCAAGAAATATATGGCTGAAGGAGGGAGATAGAAACACCAAATAATTTCATATGTCCACTTTGAAACACAAGGCTATCAACAGGATTTCTCAGCTTAAAGTCAATGGCATAATTATTGATGATGAAGATTCTATGAGGAAAGCTTCTTTGGAGTTCTTTTCCAATCTTTTGACTAAGGATCAGAACTTGGACCTTCAAGCTCAAAGAGATATTTTGGACTACATCCCTTCGATCTTGGATGCTGACCAGAACTCATATATTACTACTATCCCAACTAATGATGAGATTTTGAAAGCTATCAATTCTTTTGAAGGTAATAAGGCCCCAGGCCCAGATGGCTTCCCTATGTTCTTTTTCCAAATGTATTCGCATATTGTTGGAAGGGATGTTTCCAGTGCTGTGAAAGAATTCTTTGGTGCTAGGAGAATTTTGAAAGAATTGAATGGTACTTTCATTTCTCTTATTCCCAAGAAGATGGGAGCTGACTCCATGGATATTTTTAGACCTATCAGCCTTTGCAATTCTTTGTACAAGATTATCTCTAAAGTCTTGATCTCTAGAATTCTGACTTTGCTTCCCTCGATCATATCTCCCCAGCAAAGTGGGTTTGTCCCTGAGAGGCAAATTTTGGACTCGATAATCATGGTCCATGAGAACATTCATTCTCTTTCTAGGGCTAAAAAATAAGGTTTCCTTCTTAAGCTTGACATATCTAAAGCCTATGATAGAGTTGACTGGGGCTTTATGCAGACTGTTCTTTCTACCTTTGGATTTTGTTCAAGAAGTATCAGTCTTATCATGCAACTGGTTTCCTCTGCTTCTTTTTTTGTGCTGGTCAATGGGTCTACCTCCCCCTTTTTCAAGTCCTCTAGGGGTCTAAGACAGGGGGATCCTCTCTCCCTTGTTCTTTTCATAATCATGGTGGAATGTTTGGGTAGATTTATTGGAAAACTTGTTGAGAAGGGAGAGTTTGGAGGGCTTAAACCTTCATCAACTAACCAAGTGTGTTCTCATCAACAATTTGTGGATGATTCAGTTATTATGGGGAATTCTTCCATGAAAGATTCTAGAAGCTTAAAGAAAGCTTTGGATAGATATGGGAGTGCTAATGGTCAACTGATTAACTGGTCTAAAAGTTTTGTTTATTTCATAAACACTCTGGAGAGAATATAGACAAAGATCAGTAATATTTTGGGTAGCCAAATTGGGAATCTCCCTGCTTCCTATCTTGGGCTCCCTTTATGTCAGGTGCCTCCTAATACCTTCTGGGGTGATCTAGTGGATAAAGTTCATAAAAAGTTAGTTGGATGGAAAGGCTCTTTTCTCAGTCAAGCGGAAAAGGTCCAGCTTCTTAAATCTACTGTCTAGAGTATCCCTCTATATGTCATCAGTCTTTTTAGAATCCCTATTAAGTTTGCGGAGGCTATTGAAAAAATTCAAAGAACCTTTCTTTGGACTGGGGTTGAGGAAAAGAAGAGAATATATTTGATTGCATGGGACAAGGTGTGCAAACCTATAAGAAAATGAGGACATGGTCTTAGAAGAATTAGAGATATGAATGAGTTTCTCATGGCTAAGCAGATATGGAGAGGTTATAAAACTAAGGGAGAATGGAAATTGATATGGGATAATAAGTATAAAAGATAGCTCCTTACCCTTCATAGTTTCCTCAAGGCTGAAGATATTCTGATTGGTTCCAACATCTGGAAAAATGTCACTAGAACTAGAGACATAATAGTCAAAGGAGTGAAATGGAAGGTGGTGAGGGGTAATTTCATTAAATTCTGGGAAGACACTTAGTTGCTAGACTCTCCCATTAGTGACAATCCTGATTGGGGCAAGTTTCAAGATCAATGTAAGGAAAAATATGGTACTACTGTGGATGACTACTGGAATTTAGGTCAGTGGAAGGACCTATCCTTTGTTGATCCTTCCCTTAAGCATCTGAATTAAATTATGAATTCTATGGTGGTGATTGATGACGAGGACTAGCTTATCTAGAAACTTACTGCTGATGGTAAATTTTATGTCTCCTCTCTTTATTTTCAGCAATATTGTAGTCAGGAGACTCATTGTTGGGCTAAGGCTTGGGTGAAAGGACTTATTCCCAAAATTAATATTTTTTTCTGGATTGTTCTTCAAAATAAGATTTTGACGACTGACAATCTCAAAACTAGAGGTTTTTGTTTTCCTAGTATTTGTCATCTTTGTATGCAAAATGAGGAAACCATTAATCACATGTTTATCCATTGTCCTTTCTCTGCGAATATTTGGGCTAGATGATTGGACAACTTCAATGTTAGATAGGTCTTCCTTGAAGTTGTCCAAGATGTTTTCAATTCCTGGTTCCACCCTTCAAAGAACAATTCAGTTAATCTGCTATGGAAATTTTCTTTACCCCATATTTGTTGGGGAATCTGGAAAGAGAGAAATGATAGAGTGTTCAAAGATAAGGCGTCAAAATATCAAATTATTTTTGAGAAAATCAAAAGACATATGGTTGATAACCTCTACATCACTGGTGGAATAATGAACCCCAAACATCAAGGTGATAACTTCATTTTCAAGAATTGGAGAATAAAGGGGAGTGACATCATATATGCTAATCCTAGAGAAGAGGCGAGATGGGAATGCCCCCCTCATGGATGGATGAAAATCAATTTTGATGGTGCTTCCAAGGGTAATCCTGGCAATGCAGGGTGTGGTGTGGTGTTAAGAGATGAAGGGGAAATATGCAAAGCTATCAAATGTATTCCTATAGGTCACCAAACCAATCATGTTGCCGAGGCCATTGCTACTTATCATGGGTTGGTTCTTGCTAAAGATTCAAATTGCACTAAAGTTTGGGTTGAAGGCGATTCTTTGAACATTATTAATTGCTTGAATAATGTTTTCCCTCTCTCTTGGTCTATACACAATGCCATCGAAATTGCAAAGGAAATTAGTAAAACCTTTGAAATGTGTATTTCACACATGCATATAGAGAAGCCAATATGTGTGCTAATTGGGCTGCCAACCTGGCTTGTCGATCTGACAAAATCATTGCCCTTTATGGTGAGAGTAATCTCAAGTGTGAGGCGAAATCTTTGATTGAACTGGATCGTATCCAAATGAAGCAACATGTCTTTTCTAATCACAATTTCTAATGCCTTTTCCTCATTTTTCTATGATTGATCACTATGGTGGTGAGGTTTGTGTTGTTATTTGTCATATCATATTTACTTGGCACGGATTCTGGGTGGCTCTTCATAACAACAATAAAATTGTTAGGTTTCTTCACAGAGATTGCAGAGAAAATAATAAGTTGTGATAAGGAAGAATTGGGAATTTAAGGATAAAGTGGGGGGTAATAAAAAGAGGTTTGAACCAACTTCTTGCTCGAACTGAAAGAAAAACAATGAAGTCTAGGAGATTCTTCAAGAAAAAGGTTTGAATGTTTTTATGAAAGGCTCTGCGGCAAAGACCCTACTGTCACTAAGCATTTCATAAAAAACTGGAAGAATGGTAAGGTTCTTGTTGGCACCTAGATGATGCAAGTGGACGAGAATGTCATTGCTAAAGCTACAGGTATGGTTAAAGAAGGTATGAAATTTTACAGAGACCGAAGTGTGTCTGACAAGGCCATGGATAGGTTTCCTATCACTGATGGAGAAAAAAGAAAATTGATGAAGGTGGATAATCCCTACTATTCCCCTAAGCATATTTGCAGGCTGTGGAGGTTTGTGATGTTTGCCACCATCAGCTACATTTCTCTGGATGGGAGATTCACAAGGGCTTATGGGCATCACTTTGTGTTGCTCAACCACTTTCGCCATGGTGACAAGGTTAGTCTGCCTTACTATCTTGCCTACTCTATGGATCATACTATTCGTGAAGTGCAAAAATATTCTCAAAGAGATCACGCCCTCCATCAGGGTTTAATGGTTTTAGTTTATAAGATGTTGAAGGGGAAAATTATTGAGAAACCCATTAGTAAAGGCAAACAAATTAGGGATGATGATACTGAAAGTGAGAACAGTGGGTTCAATCTCTATTTTGAAACTAAGGGTGAGTTTGAGGATTTTAGCAACAAGGGGAAGACCAAGGGAAAGAGAAAGGGGACTACTGTGGATTCTGACCTTTCGAACTCTGAGGATGAGACTTTTGATGATAAATTCATAAAAAGAAAGAAGAGAAAGGGAATGGGTAAGCAAACCCAAAGGACTAAGAAGACCAGTAAGGGGATAAACAAGGTGAAAAGGAATATTATTATTTCTTCTGATGAGGATTCAAAGGTTGAAAAAACTGACAATAATAAGGGTAAGGAGGAAGATGAAATGCTGGATGGTGATCATGGGGAGAACCTGAACACACACAGAATGTAGAATGAGGGTCAGGAGAACAACATGGGCAATCAAAATGTCTATCATGGTGCCATTGGTAATGACAACATCAAGGGTTTTTGTAAGGTCATTAGCAAAATGGCAAAAGAGATTGGTGACTTGAAGATTGACCTCAATATGATAAAAAAGGCTACTATGGGTGAGAAGCCTCTCTCTGAGAATGTTAAAGAATTAATGGTTGCTATTAACAAGGCTGAAGCAATTGAGGCAATGGTCATTAAAATTCTAGAAACAGAAAAGAAGGTGAAGGAGCTGGAAGGGATCAGAGATGATAAGGGTCTGGAAACTAACCTAAGCAATCTGGTCAATAGAGTGGATAGGATGGAGCTTACTATGAAGAGGGTTGCTGAGAAAAACTTCCAGATCCTTAAGGCCACTATTGACCATGTCAACGTACTGATTAATAAATTTGAAAAGATTAAAGGCAAGGAGGATGATAAGGATCAAACTGAGAAGAAGGGTCATGAATAAAGAACAAGGGACAACACTCAAAAACAAGTTGATATCAAGGAAAAAGAGTTGGATGATATGAAAAAATTTGTGGTCAATATGAAGCAGATGGTGGTTCATGCAGAAGAACTCATAAGAAACATTTAGTTGTCCTTGTCCTTGTGTTGTCTTGGTGATGTCTTTGTGTTGTCCTTTGGTTGTCTAGTGTTGTTCTCTTTGTCTTGTTCTCCCTTTTTGTTTTAATTGGGATCTACTCTTTATATGGGTGACCAGGCACTATTTTTTCATGCCTCTTTAATTCTTTATCTTTCTCCTGCTATGTAACAAGGTTCTAGGTTCCTTTCAAAAACCTGTTTTTAATTAATCAAAACAGTTCTTCTGATTTGTATACTTCCAGTTAGGCTTATAAGGCTTGTCACACTTTCATGCTTTTCATATCTATCATTCCTATCATGCTTGTCAAAGTTATCATGTCTGTCATACTTAGCCATTATCTCTAGGCATCTAGAAGAAAAATGTCTTATCTTATTACAAGAGAAACATTTTAAAGGTAACTCTCCATCATACTTACAGGCTCCTTTAGGAAATCTCTGGGTAATCATTGATTCAAGCTCATCCATCTCTCTCTCTTTCTCTTCCATCTCTCTTCTCTCTCTTTCATATCTAGATATTCTTCACTCATCAAGATCATATTTCTACTTACCAAATACAAATGCAGATGCTCTAAATGTAGTCTCAAACTTTCCATGTGATTCTCCAAACTCACTTAGCTCAAATGCAGCAAGATTTCCAACCAACATATCTCTTGTCACTGTATTCACACTTTGGATCTCATCAATAGCACCAACCTTATGTTTATAAGCAAGAGGCAAAGATCTCAACACCTTAGCAACAATTTCATCTTCCTCAATGGTTCCACCAACACATTTGATACCTAGGACAAGATCATTCACCTTAGCCATGAAAGAGTGTATGTTCTCATCATCTCCCATCTTCAGCATCTCATATTTTCCTTTCAAACTCTACAACTTAGCAACCTTCACCTGTTTATCACGTTCATACAGAATCACAAGCTTCACCCAGACCTCATGTGCGATCTGAAGTCTCATTATATTTGTCATCTCAAAATCAGTTAGGGCACTAAGAAATGCTTCCTTTGCTCTATTATTATGTTTAACTTCCTTGATCTCATCAGGTGTAGACAGTCCATTCGAAGGAACAGTATAAGCATTCTTTATAATCTTCCAATAATCTTCACCAAGACATTTCAAGTTCACTTCCATCCAGTCCTTCCATATAGCATAGTTACTCCCATAAAATCTTGGACTGTCCTTAAAGATAACACCTTGAGTTGTCATCTCGGATCTCCTCAAGCGATTAGGCTTCTACCGGAGGATCCAGCTCTGATACCAATTGTTAACAGTAGCCAAGAGGGAAGACTAAGAGAGGGGGTGAATCAATCTTCACTTGAATATTAAACTTAATCACAAAACATAGATATGATAAACTACAGTAATAAGACAAATAAGCAAATTGAAAGAACAACACACAACACTAGGAATTTGACATGGAAAACCTGATTAAGGGAAAAACCATGGTGGGAACCTACCCATAGTAAGATGATACTCTGTAGTAGTATGTGAAAATATTACAATGGGAAATGCACATGAATTCAAGCACACTGCTTAGAGCTCACTGCTCAAAAGATGATGGCCCAAAAGGCTACAACCCTCAAGGAAGTCTCGCTAACTTACAATAAGATTCAGACTACAATCCAAAAGAAATGAACTAAAAGAATAGCATCTCCAAATGCTTGATTATAGTTTTGGTTAAGCAAAGATGTCTGCCCTCCAACACTAATCTCTCCTCAAACTCAAAATTGAATGATAAATCACTTGTTCACACATAAAACTCTCTCTAATAATGCAGACATAACATCGACATCTAAGTTACATGGAAATATCACCTATATATACAAATCATCAACCTTGATAACAAGGTTGGCTAAACCGTCAACCCTCAATTACAAAATTACATCACACGATATAAAGATCGACCACCGGACCAATATAATGGTTTACATAGCATAACATGGTCCTAATTCAAATTCTCAAATGCGCAACACCACCAGAAATCACGCCATGATCAACCACAACACGCTACACCACCAGGAAAACCACATAACATGAAAATCATCACCGGTTGAAAGAAACCACCAAAACTCACACAACAATCAATGCAGATTATCAAAACAAATAGGACACAACTAGGAAACACCAGCAAGAACGTAAGAGTCATCAAGGACAACTGCACCTGTAGCGTCCTAAAATTGTGACACTTGCAATTTCGATTGCATTTCGGTCTTCACGATGGCGACGCAACACGCAACCTAAATGGAGACCCCGAAACCTGATTACGACACTGAAAACTGCATTTTCTAGCACCCTGGCCTGAACCTCCTTGCACCCTGCTGTCCCAGGAGGTGGGACCAGAGCGCCTAGCGCCCTGGTCCCTGGGTCCTATTTTGGGCCCGGTCTCCTAAGGGGTCTCGGGTCTTTTTGTTTGCAAATTGGAAATTAAACTTTCCTGGTCAGCCTAAGGTCGGGAAAATCAGTCTATCAGCCCTAAATGACAAGTATATAAACTACATTTTTCTCTCTCATTTGGCATGAGAAGAGGATATGTATACAAGCGTGGAAACTATACTCAAACATTCAAGTATTCAAACATTCAAGCATTCAAGCATTCCTTCTAAGTCTCCATTCAAGGCTAAGTGTTGCATTCAAGACAAGGATTCAACCATTGAAGAGGAGATCACATACAACATACTACAACAACATACAACATCTATACCTTCGTACATAAGGATACAAACATCCTTAGAACAAGGTATTAGTACTTGTTTTACAGTCATTTACATTTACAGCACTTTCTCATTTCTTGGTTAATTCCAAAACCGGGGTTTGACCTAAAGGCAAACCCCTAATCCCTAACCCCCCAATCGTCTTTGCTTTTCTGTGTGTAGGTTGCAGGTACGCGGCTGAAATTGAAGATCTGGAATCCTTGTGCAAAGACGAACAGATCCCCCTTCGTTTCGCGGATTTTTCGGAGGACCGTGGCGGTCGGGCGCCATCGTCCCGGCAACTTTTGCTCAAATTTGCAGGACAGCGCCGTATCGACATTTTACTGCTAATTCCAGGTCCACAACTTCATACTGTATCCCTATCTCAGTTTATAAGCGAATCTTGGTCATTTTCTATGCATTCCTAGCTTAATTCTTCTATGCACATTCTTTACAAAAGAGGGTAGCCTTGCTTTCTTAACCCTTGAAACTCATTTAGCATCCAATCTTGCATTGTGTGGGATTGGATCTTGTGGGTTTCAACCCCTCTTTTGAATGTAAAGTCTCTCCCCTAAGTGAAAGCCATCAACCCTAGTGAATCTCCCTTCTCTCTCCTTGGAGTTGGAAGAGGGGAGAGCAACTAGGGTTCGATCGCGATTTTCCGCTTTACAGCACCAACACCACTTATCAAATCTTCATCGGTCAATGTTTGAAACTCAATAATATAACCAATCAGCAACTATCATGAAGAAATATAACTTACAAAGCACCAAATAATGATCCATTTGAAATTAAGATACATAATACCATCCCAAGCAATATCCCAAAATCTTAGCATGAGATCTGATCACACTGGAATATACTAGAGGGATATACCGAATTCTGTAAAACAGTGATCAACAAAACCAAATTACAAACCGGATCATAAGATCTTCCCAATCTGCAATCACCAGAACAATAAACAAGAATATGTTGACATCAATGACAACAACATATCCTAGTACCATCAATAGCCAATAATATCCAACAATGCCTAAGATTGTGAAGACAACTAATCTGGTATGTAAGGAATGTCAGATGGAAAAGCAAACAAGAACTTCATTTAAAAGTAAGATGTATTCATCTAATGGATTTCTAGATCTTTGTTCATACTGACTTATGTAGTCCTACTAGAGTGAGAAGCATGCAGGGAGATAGATGTTACATGTTGCTGATTGATGACTATTCAAGAATGATGTGGGTTACTTGTTGGACAAAATGGATCACTGAGAGGGGGAGAATCGGTGATTTAAACAATTTTTACTTAATCAGAGCTATACCGATTCAATATAAAATAAACAAAATGCAGACCGGTTACCAAAGAAATGCAAACAAGGTGTGTAGGAGAAATATCTAAAAGATTAATACAAGAAACACATGAAGATGCAACACACAACACCAGATGTATGAGGAAAACCCAATGTGGGAAAAACCTAGGTGAGAATAGCTGTTGGAGATCTTTTGCTCCAATCCATCTTCACAATGAAAAGATCTGATTACAAATTTTAGGGAACCAACCCAAGGAGCACCAATCCTTTATTTATGAGCACCAACTCAAAGGAGCACCAACTCCTACATAATTTATAGGCTACAACCTAAAGGAGCTACAACCCCTGCACTAAGAACCTACTCAGTGTAAACAATATGAAAAACTCAGCTATACAAATGAGATCCTTGTTGCAAATAAAATTTTGCAACCATTCAAAGCTTTGCACTGCCAGTTTCTATCTTACTAATTTGTATGAACTCAACACACACTGCAACTTAGCCTTCCTGCTAGTTCTAAATCTCCTTAATCTTCTCTCTCTCTGTTATACTAAATTCAAATCACACTTGGTCACTCTCTATTAGGTACTGCTTCTTTCAGTTTGTCACCTCTGCATTCTATGCTCACTCTGCCAGTTTGCTCCTTACACCGGTTTACCCTTATTCTCCTTACCGATACAATCTTCACTCACAAAACACTTCAAGTGTTTTTCTCTTCATCTTTCAGCCAACAATTTCACTCTATTCTTCACCCTTCAGCAACAACACTATATGTCTTAGGTCGCCATATTTAAACTTAAGCTTTCCCACCAAAAACCAATTCAAATAGAGGGTGGCTAGGGTTTCCTTCTCCCAACCAAATCTGCATCCAATCTGATCCGATCTGCCTTGGATCACACACCTTCATTAGAGGAATAAGCCATCACGCATTTTTCATTTGTCCAAAGTATGCCAAAAATAGCAAACTCGACCATGATTTTCGGCCTTGAAATCTGTCAACACATTTATGATCCAGTTGTTTCCTTCTCAAGGTCCTCTTGCAATCTTATTTTCTTACATCGATCAAGATGCCAACAACCCCCCAATTTTTCTCTATTGATCATTCTTCCTCGAGCTGCATCAATCTGCCATTGACCCAAGATTTTTGGTTGTTTCATTTAATGTTGAGTAACTACTTCAACAACTTCACCGACCTTTGTATACTCACCACCTTAGCTTCACGTGTCATCACATTGGCATACACTTGGCTTACCGACACAAGGTCGGTTTAAACTTAAACATTCAACAAATCCTCATACAGACACAAACCCTTACTAGTAAAACCTTCTTCTGCTGCTATCAGCAACATACACTACATCAGTAGCTCAACTTCACCTTCGATGGTTTAAGATCTCTTTGTCGCTCTTCATCACTGACATTAACACAAACAAATAGCCAACCTACAAACCGGTTACAACTTGCCATGCCAACACACAACTTCATATCACCTCTTACCAGTGATGTCACTAAAAATCTCAATACTTGCTTGTCTTACACGCCTTCATACCGATTTTGTCTTCCACTATACCGGTTGACAAGCCTTCATGTTAATCTTCCTTATGCCAATTCAATCTTCTTCATACCGGTTTTATCATATTGACATACCCTACTGGTAGCCTTCAATACCGATTGACATCAATGACAACTCAATGCTAACAATCTCCCCCTTTGGCATTGATGTCAACATTATTTGTTTCGGTTTCTCACACCAATAATCTCTCCCTTAGCTACACTTGGTGAGGACACAATCTCCCCTTATGTCCATGCTTCGAGATTCAAGAGTCATAAGATAGTAACAATGGTTGACTCCCCCTGAACCATACATCCTCCTACACATTTAAGTGTTGTTGGATGGTGGGACAACTCCCATATTTTGTCTCAAGAACTCAAATGGACCCAAAGGAACTGGCTTGGTAAATATGTCAACAATCTGCTCATTAGTTGGAACATATTCAACAATGACCTCCTTGTCTGCTACCTTCTCCCTCAAGAAGTGATACTTGATTGCAATGTGTTTTGTTCTTGAATGCATTACTGGATTCTTGGAGATGTTGATTGCACTTGAGTTATCACACCGGATTGGAATAGGATATGATATCTCCACCTGTATGTCCTTCAATGTCTGCTTCATCCATAGCACTTGTGAGCAACATGTAGCAGCAGCTATATATTCGGCCTCAGCAGTGGATAATGACACTGAGTCTTGTTTTTTGTTGTGCCATGATACTAACTGGTCTCCTAAGTAGAAAAAACCTCCACTTGTGTTCTTTCGGTCATCAATACTTCCTACCCAGTCTACATCAGTATAAACCTGCAAAGAGAAGTCTCCTTTCTTTGGATACCACAAGCCATAACTGATAGTTCCTTGCAAATACCTGAAGATTCTCCTGATTGCATTTAAGTGAGACTGCTTAGGAGCAGCTTGGAATCTTGCTACCATGCAAACAACTTGTACAATATCTGGTCTAGATGTTGTTACATATAATAGACTACCAATCATAGACCTATACAGTGTTTTCTCAACTTCCGATGACTCATCTAGTTTTCTCAACTCACAACCGGTAACTATGGGGGTACTTACCCATTTGCTATCCTCCATTTAAAATTTATTCAACATGTCTTTCACATACTTGGTTTGGGAGATGCAAATTCCTTTCTCATGTTGTGGGATCTGCAAACCAACAAAATAGGACAACTCACCCAGCATGGACATCTCAAGTTTTATCTTCATCTTATTTGCAAATTCTTCGCACATGACGTCCTTGTCTCCACCAAAGATAATATAATCCACATATACAACCACTATAATCATGTGATCTCCATTTACCTTGATGTACAAGTTACTAGTTGCAATCCCTTTATGGAATTCTTGCTCCTTCAATTATTTATCCAACCAAGAATACCATGCTCTAGGAGCCTGCTTCAAACCATACAAGGCTTTCTTCAACCAGTATACAAAACTCTCATCATCATGTAAAATATAACCCTCTAGTTGTTCCATATATACCTCTTCTTCAAGGTTACCATTCAAAAAGGCAAATTTGACATCCATTTGGCAGACATTGTAACCTTTATAGGCAGAGAAAGCTAAAAAAATTCTTATTACCTCTAACCTAGGAACCGGTGCAAAGCTTTCTTCAAAGTCAATACCTTCCACTTGAGCATACCCTTTGCAAACTAACCTTGCTTTATGCTAGATTATCTTGCCTTCTTCATTCATCTTATTCTAGTAAACACACTTGGTACCTATGGTATTCTTGTATGCCGGTCTAGGAACAAGTTCCCATAATTGATTATTCTCAATTTGTGTCAACTCTTCATCCATGGCTTCTACCCATTTCTCACTTTTGCTAGCTTCATCAAAAATTTTGGGTTCAAGTTTTGTCATGAGGCAGAAATTTACCTGCTCATCATTTTGGGCTAGTCTCCTTTTGATTTGCACACCTTCTTTTTTATCTCCTATGATTTGTTCTTCTGGATGGTTCTTCTATACATACCGGTTGGAGTTCTTGCTTGGTGCTTCCTCTACTGGTCCATTTTCATATTGGTCTTCATGCTCATTATCTGAAACATCAATATAGGGTGTCGGTGTAGATTATTTCTTATGTAGGTCTTCATCTATTCTCACATTTATACTATCAACCATTTTTTCTCAAATTCTTGTTGTAGCATTTGTAATCTTTGCTCTTGGTTGAGTAACCCATGAAGATTCCTTCATCACTTCTATAATCAAAACTTCCTAATCCATCTGCATCTCTCTTGATGAAGCACTTACTTCCAAACACTCTAAAATGCTTCAGTGATGGTTTCCAGTTGTACCATAACTCATACGGAGTCATTCTACTATTCACTCTTAGCTATACTCAGTTTAATGTGTAGACAATAGTATGAATTGCTTCCTTCCAGTATGCTAGCCTCATTTAACATTATTCTAGCCATTTCCTTTACTGTCCTATTATTCCTTTCTGCCACACCATTTTGTTGTGGTGTTCTTGCTGCTAAATAGTGTCTCTGGATTCCATGTTTCTCACAGTAGTCAATAAACTCATTTGAAAAATATTCTCCACCTCGGTTTGATCTTAAACACTTTAATCAGTGTCCACTATCATTTTCAACCATCTTTTTAAAAATATTGAATCTTTCAAATGCCTGTGATTTTTCATGCAAAAATGTCACCCAAGTCATTCTTGAGTAGTCATCAATGAACTACATGAAGTATCTCTCACTGGTCAGAGCCCTTGTCCTTGATGGCCCACATAAATCTGTATGCACTAATTCTAGAGGTCTTGAGGTATTGTACTCTTTTGTTTTGCAACTTACTTTGATTTTCTTGCCTCTGATACATTCATCACAAAAAGTACTTGTTGGTTTTGTTATTTGTGGAATGTTTCTTACATACCGGTTCTTTCTTATCTTCAGTAGATTGCCAAAGTTCACATGACCTAATCTCTGGTGCCACAACCAACTTTCATCAACCTATCCCATCATGCATTGGGGCTCATATAATTCCTTTAGATTGTAGACATTACAATCTCTTCTCTTTCCTTCTGCCACAACCTGACTGGTGCTCTTCTTTCTTATCTGACAACCGGTAGAGTCAAATGTGAACTTGTACCCTTTGTCACACATCTGACTTACACTCAGCAGATTATGCTTCAATCCTTCCATGTAGTACATATCGTAAGCCTTAATTTTTCCATCAATATTCAATGTATCGCGGCCTTTAATCTTGATGGAGGAGTTGTCACCAAAACGGACAGAACAATCATTCCAATCATCAAGCTTGATAAAAAATTCCCTGTCTCCGGTCATGTGATTTGAGTAGCCACAATCAACTACCCATAAATTCTTCCTTTTAGCATGTAGAGCAGTCTGCACAATCAATCTTGACACTGTCTTATTCTTCTCCTTCTCTATCCAAGCCTTTTTCTTTTCTTTCTTCTCCTCTTCTGTCATCTTGTGTTCTGGTTTAGTCTCTATCTTTTGATCCGGTGTTGTTTTCTTTTGCTCACCAGTTCTTAGCTTACAATGCCTTTCTATGTGACCAAAATTTTGACACTTGTAACATTTTACATTAGCATTGAAAGATGTATCCAAAGCATTCTTGTAAGACATCTGCACACTTCTCCTACACTCATAACTCTTATGACCAGACTCATTGCAATTATAGCAAGTGACATTTGTACCTTGTAATGTAGCAAATGAGTTTCTACTCCCAAGATTGGGGTTTACATTCATTTTCCTACAGTTTGCCATTATATGATCGAACTTATTACACTGGTGACAATAACCATGAAAGTTTGGAACATACCAGTTAGATTGTCTTGGTCCTGCAAATGACTGCCTCACCATGGGTCTTCCTTTTGTGCTGCTAACTCTGGTGAATCCTTCATGACCAAATTTTGCATCTCCTTGTATCTGCATGTCAGTGTATTAAGTATGGTCTTCAGTTAATTGATTGTGTATAACAGTTTGTGTGACGACTCTTAATAGCATCTGTGCATGTCTTCTTACCGTGAATGTCTGTTTCTCTTTACCTTCATTTGAAGAAGTAAACAGTATCTCCTTACTAGATGTGTCTTTGCTATTTGAACTTTGACCCTCTTCAAATCCTAAGCCACCAGTATCCTTAGATTGCTTCTGTTTTCTCAACATCTTGTCTAAAGCTTCGGTGTTGCCTTCATATTTGCTTCTCACTTTCATTTCTTCCTTGCTTTTCTCTAATTCCTTCCGGAGTTTAACAATTTCTTCTTCTAGGATCTGATGCTCCTACTTTTTACTCAAACTGGTGCTAGTAACTTCACAGATCCTCTTGGCTTCTTCCAATTGAATTTTTAGATCTGCAATAGTTTTCTTGGACTCTTCAAGAGATTTTTCCAACATCTCTTGTTCTTTTGCTGCAACCTTTTTCACCCTCTTCAAGTCTCTTCTTGTTTTCTTCATCTCTTCCAAGGCACTAATGAGCTCTGCTTCAAGATCTAATTCTCCTTCTTTCTCTTCCTCTTCTTCTTCTTCAGGTATCGGAACCTCTTGGGCCATGAAAAGGGTTGCACTGACTTCATCTTCACTACAACAGTCATCTGAGACACTTTCCTCATCAGTGGTATCATTTTCATGTGTGTAAAGACTATTCTGCTTCTAGTTGCCTCTTCTACCATACTGATAGACATTCTTCTTCCTATCTTTACCGTATGATCTGCTACCACTTGATTGATCATCTTCCTTCTTATCACCATAGGAACATTTGGCAGCAAAATGTCCAATCTTTTCATAGTTGAAACATTTCAAGGGAAACTTGCCTTTGTATTTGCCTGAACCCATCTTGAGTCTTCTGACAAAGTTTTCCATGTTATCATCAGAGTCTTCACTGGTTCCATCATGAGCAGACTCTTCTTTTCCTTTTCTTGATGTTTTGAATGCAACTTCTTTCTTCACAGCCCCCGTACCGGTAGTCCTCATTTCATAAGCAGCTAGGGAACCATACAACTCATCCATTGTAAATACTTTCAGATCTTTTGCTTCTTCTATTGTAGAAACCTTTGTATTATACTTAGGTGTAAGGGATCTAAGTACTTTCTTCACTACCACCTCATCTTTTATTTCTTCTCCAAGCCCTATAATGGTGTTTGTTGTTTCATCAATCCTTTGGAGATATTCAACAATCTTCTCTTCATTCCCCATCTTCAAACTGTCAAGTTGTGCTCTCAATGTCTGTAACTTGGCTTCCTTGACTTTAGCATTGCCTTCAAATATTTTCTGCAACTTATCCCAAGTTTCTTTGGTAGATGAGCAGTGCATGACCTTAGGAAACTCATTATACGATAGCCTACTAAGAATAGCATTCTTTGCCTTATCATTGTTCTCATATTCCTTCTTAGCATCTGGATTGGTAGGAGGATTATTAGGGACAGTATACCCATTCACAACCAGCATTCATACATCACAACCTAGAGAGGACAAATAGGTTTTCATTCTTCTACTCCAAAAGGCATAGTTGACACCATCAAACATAGGGGCTTTTGAGGAGGTTGATTCACTTCTTGCCATTGTGAAAACTTGACAGGATCTACCCAAGCTAGAGAATGCTTTTACAAAATAGGGTACCTATTCTTTGATACCAATTGTTGGACATAATGGATTACTAAGAGGGGGGTGAATCAGTGATTTAAACAATTTTCACTTAAACAGAGCTATACCGGTTCAATATGAAATAAACAAAATGCAAACTAGTTACCAAAGCAATGCAAACAAGGTATGTAGGAGAAATATCTAAAAGATTAATACAATACACACATGAAGATGCAACTCACAATACTAGATGTATGAGGAAAACCCAATGTGGAAAAAACCTTGGTGAGAATAGCTGTTGGAGATCTACTGCTCCAATCCAGCCTCACAATGAAAAGATGATTACAAATTTTAGGGAACTAACCTAAGGAGCACCAACACCTACACAATTTATAGGCTACAACCTAAAAGAGCTACAACCCCCACACTAAGCACCTACTCAATGTAAACAATATAAAAAACTTAGATATACAAATGAGATCCTTGTTGTAAATGAAGTTTTGTAACCTTTCAAAGCTTTGCACTATCGGTTTCTATCTTACCAGTTTGTATCAACTCAACACACACTACAACTTACCCTTCATGATGGTTCTAACTCTCCTTAATCTTCTCTCTCTTTGTTCTGCTGAATTCAAATCACACTTGGTCGCTCTCTATCAAGTACTACTTCTTTCTATTTTTCACCTCTGTATTCTCTGCACACTCTGTTGAAATTTTCCTTACACCAGTTTACCCTTCTTCTCCTTACTAGTACAATATTCACTCACAAAACACTTCAAGTATTTTTCTCTTCAGCTTTCAAATAGAAATTTCACTCTTTTCTTCACCCTTCAGCAACAACACTATCTGTCTTAGGTCGCCATATTTAAACTGAAGCTTTCCTGCCAAAAACCAATTCAAACAGAGGGTGGCTAGGGTTTACTTCTCCCAACCAAATCTACATCCAATCTGATCTGATCTGCCTTGGATCACACACCTACATTGGAGGAATAAGCCATCACGCATTTTTCATCTATCCAAAGTACATTTGCCAAAAATAGCAAACCCGACCATGATTTTTGGCCATGGAATATATTGACTCATTTATGATCCAGTTGTTTCCTTCTTGAGTTCCTCTTGTAATTTGATTTTCTTGCTTCGATCCAGGTGCCAACAACTCCCTGATCTTTCTCTATTGATCATTCTTCCTTGAGCTGCATCAATTTGTCATCAACCCGAGATTTTTGGCTATTTCATTTAATGTCGACTAACTGCTTCAACAACTATGTCGATGGAAACTTCACCGACCTTTGTATGCTTGCCACCTCAGCTCCATGTGTCATCACATTGGCATACACTCAACTTACCGACACAGAGTTGGTTTAAACTTGAACATTTGACAAATCCTCATGGAGACACAAACCCTTACCGGTAAAACCTTCTTCTACTGCTATCAACAGCATACACTACACCGGTAGCTCAACTTCACCTTCAGTGGTTTGTGATCTCTTTGTCTCCCTTCATCACTGACATTAACACAAACAAACAGCCAACCTACAAACTGGTTACAACTTGCCATGCCAACACAAAACTTCATATCACCTCTTACCGGTGATGTCCCTGACAGTCTCAATATCTTCTTGTCTCCAAGCCTTCATATCATTTTTATCTCCCATCATACCAGTTGACAAGACTTCATGTTAATCTTCCTTATGCCAGTTCAATCTTCTTCATACTGGTTTTGTCATATTGACATACCTTACCGGTAGCCTGAAATACTGGTTGACATCAATGACAACTCAATGCCAACATTGCCTTCTTAAGGGAGAAATTAGAAGCATTGGAGAAATCCAAGATATTCAAAGCCAGAGTGGAGACTAAGAAAGGATTGAAGTTGAAGAGCATGAGATCTGACAGAGGAGGAGAATTTGCATTAGGAGAGTTTGATACATTATGTGAGAGGAATGGAAATAGAAGACAGTTATCTGCTCCACAAAATGGAGTTGTTGAAAGGAAGAATAGAACTATCTTGGATGCTACAAGAACTATGTTGATTGAAGGAAACGTTGCATGAACGTTTTGGAGAGAAGTTGTTAGCACTATTATTTACACATTCAACTGGGTGCACATTAAAGGTGATTCTGGTAAGAATCCTTATGAGCTATGGTTTGGTCATGTTCCTACAATTAGATATTTCAGTTTTTGGAAGTAAATGTTACACCAAGAGAGATGAGGATATCGGAAAGTTTGATGCAAGATGTGATGAAAGAATCTTCTTGGGATATTCTACTAAGAGCAAGGCCTACCGGTGCTACAATAAGAGATTAATAAAGATAGTTGAAAGTGCAAATGTGAAGGTGGATGAATGCCTTGGAAAGCAAATCAGATCATGCGGGTATGATTTTGATGATGAAGATATTCCTAAGCTTGTGCAGACAGATATCTTGAAACAGAATGATCCGGTGGAGACAGTTAATCCAGTTATTGCTGCTGTCGGTGAAGAATTACAAGAGCCTAAAAATCAGAACAATCAGAAGACTTAGAGGTATGTGAGATTGAATCATTCAAAAAATCAGATTATTGGTGACAAGAATAAAGGTGTGATGACTAGGAGAAGGGTTGTTGCTAAAGAGATATGCTTGATTTCAAAGATTGAACTTAAGGATGTAGCAGAAGCATGTAAGGATGAAAATTGGATAAAAGCAATGGAAGAAGAGATGAATCAGATTAAGAAGAATAACACTTGGGAGCATGTTTTGAAACCTAAAGACAAGAATGTGATCGATACTAAATGGGTGTTCCGGAATAAACTGAATGAAGCCAATGAAGTGGTCTGAAACAAAGCAAGATTGGTATGCAAAGGGTGTTCTCAGATGGAAGGTATTGACTATGAAGAAACTTTTTCTCCTATAGCTAGAAATGAAGCTATTAGATTGTTGCTTGCATATGTTGATTACAAGAACTTTAAGGTATATCAAATGGATGTCAAGTCAATCTTTTTGAATGGTGACCTTGAAGAGGAAGTCTACATTGAGAAACCAAATAGATTTTATTTATCAGATGAAGGAGATATGGTATGCAAATTGAAGAAAGTTTTGTATGGACTAAAGCAAGCCCCTAGAGCCTGGTATGCAAGATTGGATAATTATTTGTTAAAGTTGGGATTCTATAAAGGTACTGTTGACAGTAATTTATACTTCAAAGTTGAGAATGATAACATTTTGATTGTTAATGATATCTATAACGCATGATAGAATTCATTCTTCAAATAAACAAAGCTATCAATTAGAAGCACAAGGGAAATCACGAATCCCTATCTAATCAACAAATCTAACAAACTAGACAATGAAAAGATACAATATCAATAAATAGGAATTAAGAATGAAATCAATTAAAGCTCCATATCCCAAGATTGCATATTGCTTCCATTGTTCTTCTCCTCTTTGTGGTATGATGGCTCTCAGATATTGCGCTGGTAACCTGCAAGTGACACAAAGATTCAAAGTTTGTGATCTAGTGGAATTGTGAGGATTGGATGCTCAATTTATAGAAAATTGGAGAGGATTGATTGAAAGGTGGAACAGAATGATCAAGAGGTGTGAACTCAGGTGAGCTCAAATGCAAGTTGATAGTTGAACTACTGATTGTAGGAGTGAAACTCAATAGATTGAATAGATTAATTGAGTCAACTGATTGAGAAAAAGTTGACTGAAGGAAGAAAAAGAATGATTGGTGGAAATAAAGAAGATGACATAGAGAGCTTAATTTAGAAAAAGATAACTGAAAGATGGAAATAGAAGTTGAAGAGATAAATGATTTAATTAATTAATTGATTTAATTAATTAATTTAGCATGTGCTTGCATTTAGATTTAGATTATTAATTTAATCTTTGCATGAGATATTATTCAAATAATTGAATTTATTAATTCAATTTAGCATTTGAATATATTTAGAACTTGACTTTGATTTTCAATTTGGTTTTTGAAATCATGCACATGTATTTGAATTTGGAAGAAATTAGAAGAAATAAGAAATTAAATGAAATTAGAATTTGGGGGATTTGGAAATGGGAGAATTAATTAGTTAATTAATTAATTTAAAGAAACTATTTAATTATTTAGAAATAGAATTTAATTAAATAATAAAGATTATTTAATTTAAAGGATTAAATCACAATTAATTAAATAATAAATATTTAATTAATATTTAGAAAAGGGTTGAATGATTAGATGATTAGAGATAGAAATTGAAAATTAATTTATTTAAATAATAAAGATTATTTAAATTGGGGAATTTAATCAAAATTAATTAAATAATAAATATTTAATTAACATTTAAAAAATGGTTAAAATGATTAAATGATGATAGAATAAGAAATAGAAATTGAGAATTAATTTATTTAAATAATAAAGATTATTTAAATTGGGGAATTAACCATAATTAATTAAATAATAAATATTTAATTAATATTTAGAAAATAACTTAAATGATTAAATGATGGTAGAATAAGAAATAGAATAATTAATTAATTTAATTTATTTAAATAATAAAGATTATTTAAATTGGGGAATTAATCATAATTAATTAAATAATAAATATTTAATTAATATTAGAAAATGATTAAAATGATTAAATGATAATAGAATAAGAAATAGAATAATTAGTTTATTTAAATAATAAAGATTATTTAAATTGGGGAATTAATCAGAATTAATTAAATAATAAATATTTAATTAATATTAGAAAATGATTAAATGATGATAGAATAGGAAAATAGAATAATTAATAAGATGATGAGGAAATATGAAATTAGAAGAAAATAGAAGAAATAGAAGAATAAGATTAATTAACTTAATTAAATAATTAAGGAATTATTTAATCAATTAGAGGAATAATTAGTACATGATCAATGAGACATTTTTAGGTGTCTACATTTGCCCCTCTTTGAGACAATGTCAAAATGACGTTGTTTCAAAGAAAATAAAAAATTCTGCCCCAGTATGCCCCGGTGATACTTAGGGTTTAATGCCCCCTCGAGAGATTGTTTGTGCATTAAAGACATGAATGATTTCTCGAAAAAAAGAAGAATAGATGAAAGATAAAAGAATAGTTAGTTGATTAGAGATAAAGATAGGTGATGTGAAGATTATATTGAGATAGAATATGAGAGAATGAACCTTAGAATGAAATAGAACAATGTTAGATGATAGAAAATGACTAAGAAAGAGACGATGAGAGAAGAATGTTTAGGAAGAATATACGATTTAGAGAGACGATGGGAAATCAACATACTATCAAGAAACAGACGAGATGAGAATGAAATTGAATGAATCACGAACCTGTGTCACATATTTTATTGCGTCAATATATATTCATCACTGAGCCTTATTATTGAACAATGAAGCTTAGCACATTAGGGTATAAGGAACCAAGATGTAAAGATATCTCATTGCAGAAACAAACACATAGCAAACAAGCAGCAAACAAAGAAAAAGACAATGCCCATCATGGCTCCTCTAGTCACTTGTGGACATCCTTGAGTAGCATAGGAACAATATCTGTCGGCAAATCATAAAAAGATAAAGACTGACCCAGACAAAATTCAGCAGCTATACTGACCTTGTTCCTTCGTTCTCAGTTGTTTGATGTGATGGTTGATAATGTCTGAGCTCAAAAAGTTGTGGACCCCATTTAAGACTGACCTGTCTGATTTCAAGTGTATCCTCTTCTGTTTAAGACAAGATAATGATCACGTTGATATGAATATGATACGATTGATAAGACAATTTGATCAGTTGATTGCAGATGTTTGACTGGATAGTCGTATCCTTTGTTAACTTCGTGTGAAGTGTTTGCTGGATATCTGCTAGGGTATTTGTTTCTCACAAGACATCTTATTGCAAGTGTTTTGATTGATTGATTTTTTATTTTTAGTTCTTTTCCAAGAGCTTTTTCGATGTTTTTGGATTATGTAGGTAGATTTTTTAATGTTTTTGATTGATTTTTCATATTTGACTATTTTTGGATGATTTTTTCAGGATCGTATTTGAATGTTTTTGGATGATTTTTTCAGGACTTTGTATGGATGTTTTTGGTATTTCATGATTTTCAATGTTTTTGGGTTTTGAGTTTTCTAATGTTTTTGGATTTTGAGTTTTTCGATGTTTTTGGATTTGTTCAAGACTATCTAATTTTTTGGATTTTTTCAGTTATGCCCCCAATGTGCAGACCTATATAACATAATGATCTGCATAATGTATGTGGAGACAAAGAATTTTTGACATGACCTATGTGAATGCAATATGCAAGATGAAGATGCATTTCCTATTCGAACAAGATTGACCGTGCTTGTTTTAGCATTTGTAATACACCAATAGAAACAAAGGTGCAAAACATTTCATAGATAAGAGGTCAATCGATCTTTAAGGTCCTTCAGAACATTCATCTCAACACACATAGTGACTAGGATTTACAAATGGAGATGTGGAAAACTTCCCCACCAGTTCTTGAAACTATGATCTTCTTTTGCCCATGTGTGTGCAAATGAGTTAATTCCTGCTCTTATGTTCACTAAAGATCCTTAGCATCCTATATGACTAGCTACATGATTTTTCTAACTTCAAAAGCATCCCGAATAGAGCCTCATTGCCAGCAAGCCTTGAGAGCTCCGACGAGGTTATAGACTATAATTTCTCAAATATTGCTCCATTGCTAATAGGCGTTCATAGCCCTAATGGAGTTACTTGTATGTTCCCATAGTCAAGATTTTTATCACATTTGTATACATGATATTTTAGTTATATATCATTGTTCCTTTTGCCTTTAGATGGATATTTGGCATAGCTCTTTTTCTCTTCTTTTTTTTCTTGCCTTGACTTGTAAGTAATGAAACCTACTTGGGTGCGATAATTATAACGGCACTGAAGTAGAATTTCAGATTTTTCACTAGTCATATGACCAACTAGGTGTCTAGAATGAATTAGAGATTTATTGTGTTTGAGATATAGAAATTGATAAATTGTGGGTTAACAAATCTCATATAGTGAAATCACTACCCAACCATAAGTAAAGCGTCATCACAGGGTAATGTTGTAAATGAATGACCTTAGAACCTCAAAGACTTCATGTCTGAATATCTAAGAAAGGAAATACCCTTGTTTTCCTTAGATGCAAATGAATGATAAACTCGAACAATTGCCTTGTTTTATTGATGCTTCTATATGAAAATGTGGAAAGTTTAAGAATGCGATGCATCTAAAAAAGAAACAACATGTAATGTTGTGTTTTAAATGATATGATATGCAATGCGGAAAATAAAAACCTAAACTAACCCAACCTTTAGGTATAATATTTGTGTAGGTAGTTCATTAGTCTTTGTTTGAAGAGTCGGATAAAGATGTGTTTTTCAATAGGATATAAGGACTCAGCTAAGTGTACACGTTCAAAATCTCCAATATTGATTTTCTTAGTTTTTGGATTTTGTGGATCATCAAAGGGAAATCCATCTCTGGAACCCATGAATTCAGCTATAGCCTTATCGGTTTCAAAGAAATCCAACAGTGGTAGATTCTCTTGCCCCTGGTCTTTCAAGTGTGGGTGTATGAGGCAAATTGATTCTAGTTCTGAAGTTGTGACATGAGGAGGTGTTATGCTTGTTTTTGTCCCTACATTAGCATTTGATGATGGCACACATACAATTGTTGACAAGTTGCTCTGTTTAGTATGATCTGGATTGGTGATTTCATTGATAAGGGGTTCATGAACAACTTGTGTAGAGGGATTAGGATTATGAGAAGAAATGACAAGTTTATTTGAGAGGGAATCTTGTGAAGAACATGGAGGACTATGACATGGAGATGGAGGGATGGAGGGACCTTGATCAGGATTTGGAGAAATAATGGGATCTTGTTTAGGACATGAAGGTAGAGGTGTGATTTGATCTTGGTTTGTAAAGGGATTATTGGAGTTTGTGCTTTGCTCTTGATTAGGAGGTGGATGTTGGATGGGACTTGAAATGACACTTTGTTCTTGAGATGGAAGGGTTTGATTATAAATGGAATAGAAAAGAGTGAGGGGATCATCATAAGATTCTTGGTCAGTGGGATCTTGATCAAAAATTGGGTACGATGGAAGTGGTTGTTCTTGATCTTTATTTGTTTCAGGACTCATTTCTTCTGATTTTGAATCATCCTCTTGACATGGGGAAGGAGTTTGGATATTCATGGGAGATTCTTGGAATGTTTCAACCTTTTGACTTGATGAGAAAGGATTTTGAATGAGACTCTCTAAATCATGACTTGGATTGGATTGGTTTTGTGCTATGGATACCCTTTGGGAGGTTGTGTTATTAGATAAACATGGTGTGGATTGGTCTTGCGTGACTTCAGGGAATGATGAAATGATGGATAGATATGGTTGATTTAGGATTTGGTTGAAAGAAGTATGATTTTGGGTGAAAGATGTTTGATTTTGGTTGAATGAATTTTGATTTGGACTTTGGTTGAATGAATTGTGATTTAGAATCTGGTTGAATGGGGTTTGATTTTGGTTGAAAGATGTTTGAATGTTGGGTTGGTGTGAATTTTGATTTGGACTTTGGTTGAAAGGGGTTTGAATGTTAGGTTGGTATGAATTGTGATTTGGACTTTGGTTGAACGGGGTTTGATTTTGGTTGAAAGGGTTTTGAATGTTGGGTTGGTATGAATTTTGATTTGGAATTTAGTTAAAATGGGTCTGATTTTGGTTGAACGAGGTTTGAATGTTGGGTTGATATGAATTTTGATTTGGAATTTGGTTGAATGGGGTTTGATTTGGTTGAATGAGGTTTGAATGCTGGGTTGATATGAATTTTGATTTGGAATTTGGTTGAATGGGGTTTGATTTTGGTTGAACAAGGTTTGAATGTTGGGTTGATGTGAATGGTGTGATTGATGTAGTGGGTTGAAAGAAAAAGAAGGTTTACATGACTCTAATGTTGGTTGAACTGAGGTAGGAACAATTTTGTTGAAGAATGAAGGTTGGCATGTTTGAATGGTCTCACAAGAAGAAGAAGGTTGGCTTGATACTGATCCCCTTGTGGTCATCACTTCTCTCATCATGTTTTCTAACCAACCCCTATGGTTGTCAGGACTAGCCATATCTGTCACTTGTTGTTGCAAAGTTTTGATTTGTTGAGCTATTATTTCTATTGATGGCGATGGAATAGGAATGGAAGGGATAAATCCTCCACCTTCCCTATGAAATGTATAATTCCAATCCATGATGTTTGCTTGTTTGGTTTGGACCTAGGATCACTAAATGTAAGATATTTTCTCCATTTCTTTGAATGTGATAATGTTTGATTTAACTTGACCAACTTGTTTGAGTTGAGGTTGAGTTTGATTGATCCTCTGATTGTGATTTGGACATTTGGGGTATGATTTTCTAGGATGATTATGCAAATGACAACGGACTAAGACAAACGTATATGAGGTCTATATGAAGACGTATATGATAATGATAATGTGGACTATGAAAAGACTTAGGATGATAATGAGGACATAAGTGAGAACTATGCAAAGACTTAGGATGATAATGAGGACATAAGTGGGACTATGCAAAAGACTAGGTAAAAGACTGCCTAAGGTCACAAGTATGTAAGGATTTTTGAGTTTTGGTTTCAAAATGGACTTTGTTTTCTATAACTTCGTGTGTAGGACAATGTTTTGCAGTTTTTCCAAATCTGAGAACAATGGCTGGTAAGTGTGTATAGCTGACTGACTCAATTTTCATACAATCTTAGAAAATTCGGAGATACGTGGGATAGGGCCTGAACTAGCCCAAGGGACTGACTCAATACTGGTCTAGCACAACGATACATAAAAAAGCACGGAATATAATCTTAGGCTGGATATTGGACACCATTCAGTGAGGCCCCCACAACAAAATACAAAAACAAGATTGACAGATAGAGAGTCTGGCAGCATAGGCTCCACTCCACAACACACACTTCTCGGGCATGCCAGTCTCTCTTACCCCGAATATCCGAAGATCTTATAGCCAAGGGATTTCTGTATCATAGTGTAAGGTACATGAAGGGTATCTATGGGGTATGATCTGCACTCCCGGAACCACTGAATGTAGGATTTTTGGCAACTAAATTGGTTCTTAGTATGAGGTTTTGAGGGGTCCCAATTCAACGACGGATTCTCAGAGCAAGCCACTTAAGGCTTTAGTTGAGCTTATCGATGCAGGGAAGGCCCCCAGATACGTCAAATTCACTCAACACTCTAGCCGCCTGACCAGTATGTTTATATAGCGGCTCAAAAAACCTGCTCGAGAGTACGCTGGGAGAGATGATATCCCCAACGCATCCCAATTCGAAGTACCTCTATGGGGTGATGAAATCCCCAGTCAAAGATACCCCTCACTATGTAGAACAAAAAGAAATTTTGGATGTCATTGTCACCTTCCTTCTTTCTCCCAAGACCCTGATGGCGGGTAGAAAGTCAGTTAGTGCAACAGGAGGTCCACCCCAAACACAAAAAAGTTATTTTCCCTTAAGAAATGGAAAATGATTTAATCTAATGTAGCCTGATTCACGTTTGTTTTATAGCCCAAATTTAGGTGTTAGATCTGCATGTGCATGTCAATTTTAAACACCAAATCCAAGTATGAAGGCATACATGTCAATTTTAACCATTTGTTGATTTTAAGCACCAAAAACCAAGTGTGAGATACATGCATGTCAATTTTAGCCCATGTTCATTTTAAACACCAACAACGAAGTGTGAGATTATCCATGCATGTACGTTTTAACTGTTGTTGATCTTAAGCACTAAAAACCAAGTGTAAGATGCATGCATGTCAATTTTAGCCCATGTTCATTTTAAGCACCAACAACGAAGTGTGAGATTATCCATGCATGTCAATTTTAATTGTTGTTGATTTTAAGCACTAAAAATTGAAGTGTGAGGTGTGCATGCAAAATTACTAATGTAATCCCCTTTGCGAATCCGCCACAGGCTGCAAACAGAAGATTAGTAGTAAAATTAAACCAACAAAAAACAGAAACTCAAAACTTGACAGAGGCGATTGCGTAATACTACCTGAGTGAATGCGTGACACTTACAGACCGAATGCATAAATTTGACAGACTGAATGCGTAAACCTAATAGAGCGAATGCGTGAAACTAACAGAGTGAATGCATAAAAATGACAGGGCGAATGCATGACAAATAAATAGATGATTAATGAACCCTATCAAAAGCATAAACTTTTACCATAAAACTACAAAACTAAAAACTATGAATGTGTGATGATGTGTGGGTGAATGCGTAATGATATGTGGGTGAATGCGTAATGATGTGTAGGTGAATGCATAATGATGTGTGGGTGAATGCATAATGATGTGTGGGTGAATGCATAATGATATCTGGGTGAATGCATAATGATATCTGGGTGAATGCGTAACACTTAGCAGAATGCATAAAAATGAGGGCGATTGCGTGAAAATATTAGCGAATGCGTGACTCAAACCAGAAAATGAAAAACTATGAATGCCTATTGGTGTCTACATGAATGCGTAAATCTGTCTATGCGATTGCGTGATTTTGTAAACGTGATTGCGTGATGATGAGATCTGCTTTGAAATCCATGCAAAACCTACAAAAAATGAAAAAATCTATACGACCTACAAAAAAACACACAGAAAACAAAGAAGGTTAATTAGTTGTTGCTCACGTCGGGTTCACCAAAATGTGGGAATGTAAAATTCATCTTCTATTAGCAAAGTAATCAATTAGAAACAAGGGAAATCACGAATCTGTATCCTAATCATAATTTAACAAACAATACAATGGAATAATGCAATTAAGAAACAAGAATCAAAATAATCAAATCAAGAAATCCCTATTTCGTGACTGCATATTGCTTCCATTGCTCTTCTCCTCTTCGTGGTATGATGGCTCTCAGATATTGCGCTGGTAACCTGCAAGTGGCACAAAGATTCAAAGTTTGTGATCCAGTGGAATTGTGAGGATTGGATGCTCAATTTATAGAAAATTGGAGAGGATTGATTGAAAGGTGGAACAAAATGATCAAAAGGTGTGAAATCAAGTGAGCTCAAATGCAAGTTGATAGTTGAACTGCTAATTGTAGGAGTGAAACTCAATAGATTGAATAGATTAATCAAGACAACTGATTGAGAAAAAGTTGACTGAAGGAAGAAAAGAATGATTGGTGGAAATAAAGAAGATGACATAGAGAGCTTAATTTAGAAAAAGATAACTGAAAGATGGAAATAGAAGTTGAAGAGATAAATAATTTAATTAATTAATTAATTTAGCATGTGCTTGCATTTAGATTTAGATTATTAATTTAATCTTTGCATGAGATATTATTCAAATAATTGAATTTATTAATTCAATTTAGCATTTGAATATATTTAGAACTTGACTTTGATTTTCAATTTGGTTTTTGAAAGCATGCACATGTATTTGAATTTGAAAGAAATAAGAAGAAATAAGAAATTAAATGAAATTAGAATTTGGGGGATTTGGAAATGGAAGAATTAATTAGTTAATTAAATAATTTAAAGAAACTATTTAATTATTTAGAAATAGAATTTAATTAAATAATAAAGATTATTTAATTTAAAGGATTAAATCACAATTAATCAAATAATAAATATTTAATTAATATTTAGAAAAGGGTTGAATGATTAGATGATTAGAGATAGAAATTGAAAATTAATTTATTTAAATAATAAAGATTATTTAAATTGGGGAATTTAATCAAAATTAATTAAATAATAAATATTTAATTAACATTTAAAAAATGGTTAAAATGATTAAATGATGATAGAATAAGAAATAGAAATTGATAATTAATTTATTTAAATAATAAAGATTATTTAAATTGGGGAATTAACCATAATTAGTTAAATAATAAATATTTAATTAATATTTAGAAAATGATTAAAATGATTAAATGATGGTAGAATAAGAAATAGAATAATTAATTAATTTAATTTATTTGAATAATAAAGATTATTTAAATTGGGGAATTAATCATAATTAATTAACTAATAAATATTTAATTAATATTAGAAAATGATTAAAATGATTAAATGATAATAGAATAAGAAATAGAATAATTAGTTTATTTAAATAATAAAGATTATTTAAATTGGGGAATTAATCAGAATTAATTAAATAATAAATATTTAATTAATATTAGAAAATGATTAAAATGATTAAATGATGATAGAATAGGAAAATAGAATAATTAATAAGATGATGAGGAAATATGAAATTAGAAGAAAATAGAAGAAATAGAAGAATAAGATTAATTAACTTAATTAAATAATTAAGGAATTATTTAATCAATTAGAGGAATAATTAGTACATGATCAATGAGACATTTTTAGGTGTCTACAATATCATTTTTAAGTTGGCAATATACAGGATTTGGTTAAGTGTTGTCATTGATGTCAACACTGTATCTTGGTTAGAGACTATCCCGGTTGGACCTATCCCAGTTAGTCTTGGCGATCATCTTGGTTTTAGCTATGATTCTAATCCGGTATGATCAAATCTCTTGAATCGATTTTGGATCCTTACTCTGGATGGTTATATGTTTTCTATATTATGGTGGTTCATGATCTGGTTCTTTGGTTGTTATCACTTTTGGTATTTATCGGTACTGGCTAGCTTCTAGCTTTCATGGTTAGCTTTACTGGTAAGTGATATTTGGTATTTTGGTCAGACGATCTTGATCCGGCTTATGGAATAAGTTTCTATCATGCTAAAGGTTCTTCTTGATCATATTTCGAGTGTTTGGTGACTTTGCATTGGATGGTATGCTATTATGGTGGTCCTATTTGGATCCGGTTAGACTTTCTATGTTACTTCACTAAGGGTTTCTACCAGATGGTGAAGCATGTTGGATTTTAGTCTTAGCGAAATTTCCAATGGATGGAATTGTTTGGTTACTTGTTCTAGGTCCATGCTATATAATGTAAATTGTAATACTGGTCCGGTGATATCGTGTAATGTAATTTTTGTTATTATGGGTTTATGGGTTTAGGGTTTAGCCAACCTTGTCAATAAAGTTGATGATCTATATTTATAGGTGACTTATTCATGTGATTTGGATATAGATGGGATGGATAGTTATGTTTACATTATTAGAGGAAGGTTTATGTACAAACAAGTGATATATCATTCGGTGAAGGTTTTTGTATTATAGGGAAGACATCTATTCTTAACAGTAACTGTATCAAGCATTAGGAGATTCTACTTTCACAGTTCATTCTTTCCAGATTGTAGTCCAATGTTTTTGTAAGTCAGTGAGACTTCTTTTTGTGATGAGCAGTGTGCTCTAGGTTGTTCGTCTTTCTACAAGTGCAGACCCCATTGTAATTGTTCATAATACTACTGCAGAGTATTCATCTGATTATGGGTAGGGTTTCCTACCGTGGTTTTTCCCTTTATCAGGTTTTGCACGTCAAAATATTGGTGTTGTGTATACTGAGATTTCATGTTCTATTCTTCATTTTGTTGTTTCCTTTGTGCTCTGGTTTAATGGTTTTGATATGCATTAAGTTCTTATTTCTTATGGTAAACTAATTCACCCCCCCCCCTCTCAATTTACTCACAGTATCAAATCTGTCTAACAATTGGTATCAGAGAAAGTTCCTCTCTACAAAACCTTAACCGCTTGAGGAGATCCAATGGCAACTGCATCTAGTTCTACATTCAATCCCTATTGGAAGGAGAGTCCCAGATTTGATGGTACAAATTACAAAATATGGAAGGAGCAAATGAAGATTCATCTCATATGTCTTGGAGCCAAATTTTGGGAGATAGTGGAGAAAGGGTATATACCTCATGATCCTAATTCTGGAACATCGACACATGTTGATGAACAAAAGAAGGCTGAAAATGATGTCAGAGCTAAAGAAGCATTGTTAAGTACCCTGTCTGATGAAAAGCTATTGAATGTCATAGAGTTGGAGAATGCAAAGATGATCTTGAAAAAGCTTGAAACTCTTTATGAAGGTGACCAGGATGTGAAAATTGCAAAAATTGAAGGTTTCTGGGTAAGATATGAAACTTTGAAGATGGAAGAAGATTAGAAGATAAGTTCTTTTATCGACAGAGTAAATGAGATTGTTATGGGAATCAAATGTTGTGGTGGATCGATTAGTGAGGATGAGATAGTGTCAAAGGTTCTGAGAGTTCTATCTCTAACTTATAAGATGAAGGCTACTACAATCAATGAACTCCAGACAATTTCAAGTACCCCTTTTACCAGAGATACACTGCTTCGGAAATTGACTTCTTTTTTGCTTAAGGAACTTGGAGATCAGAGTGCTACTAAAACTGAGACTGCATTTAGAGCATCTGCCTCCGGTAAGAAAAAGATAGATTGGAAAGAGATGTATACTAAAGATATGGAGGACATTGAAAGAGAAGAAAGAGAACATGAAGAGCTAGAAGCCATGATTGCTAGAAGAATTCCTAAAGGACCAGCTGGAAGTAAGTATGAAGGAAAAGTCCCTTTTAAATGTTTTTCATGCAATAAAATTGGTCATTTTGCTTCTACATGCCCTGAAAGAGCTGCTAGGGATCATGAAATATTTGTGAAGAGTTATAAGCCTAATCCGGAATATCAGAACAAACCTAGTTTCAAAAGGAATAAGGATAAATCATGCTATTATGCTGGTGATGATGATTTTGGTATTACTGATGATGATGATGATGATGATGAACCTGTGAGTGAAACTAGTAATGTAGATGCCTCTGGTAAGGACTGGGTTTTTATTGCTATCAAGGATGATTCTCCAAAACCTATCATTGAAGCAACTCATTCTAAGGAAAAGGCTTTAGCTGCTAAAATTGAAGAAAAGGATGAATGGGTTATAGACAGTGGATGATCACATCACATGACTGGTGACAAGAGAAAATTTCTATCACTACAAGAATTTCATGGAAGATTAGTTAGATTTGGACACAACAAGGCATGTAGGATCAAAGGTAAGGGAACAATATCATTGGATGGTAAGACTGACACTGATAATGTTTATTATGTTGAAGGCTTAAACCATAATCTTTTAAGTGTAGGTCAGATGGTGTATAAAGGATTTCATTTACAATTCAAGGATGGAAAATTTAAGATCATCAATAGATTTGTATTGGAAATAGCTTCTAGAACTCAGACCAATGGAAACATCTTTCATTTGACCTCTGGTGAAAAAGCTTGTTTGATTGCTCAGATTGATGAAAGATGGTTATGGCATAAGAGGATGTGTCATGTAAATTTTGATTGCATAGTGAAGATTAGTTCAACACAGGCTGTAAGAGATTTGCCCAAAATTGTCAAACCTCATAATCCAGTATGTAGATAATGTCAAATGGGTAAGCAAGTCAAAACTTCTTTTAGAAACATACATGATAAATCTAATGAAATTCTTGATCTTATTCATGCTGATCTGTGTGGACCGGCAAGGACTAAAAGTTTCAAGGTGACATATACTTTATGTTACTTATTGATGATTATTCTAGAATGATGTGGGTAGCCTTTTTTAAAGAAAATCTGAAGCTTTAATTTTGAGAAATTCAAAATCTTTAAAGCTATGGTTGAGACTAAGATAGGACTGAAGATAAAGTGTTTGAGATCAGATCAAGGTGGTGAGTTTACATCCGTTGAATTCAACAACTTTTGTGAGAAGAATGGAATCAGAAGGCAACTTTCGGCACCTAGGACTCCACAGTAGAAGGGATTGGTGGAAAGGAAGAGCAGAACCATATTGGATGCGACAAGGACTATGATGAAAGAAGCTAAATTGTCTGATATTTATTGGAGGGAAGCTGTCAATACATCTATATACACTTTCAATAGAGTACACATAAAAGGTGATACCAGTAAGACTTCTTATGAATTATGGTTTGGTCATAGTCCTACTATCAGATATTTCAAAAATTTTGGAAGTAAATGTTACATTAGAAGAGATGATGCACTAAGAAAATTTGATCCTAGAAGTGATGAAGGAATATTTTTGGGTTATTCTACCAAGACCAAAGCATATAGATGTTATACAAAAGATTGAATAGGATAACAGAGAGCATAAATGTCAAGGTGGATGAACATGGCAGTAATTAGATCAGATCATATGACTGTAGACCGGAAGATGAATTTATTAGACCTGAACCGACAATGGATGAAGCTATTTAGAATAGTGAACCTGTCACTCTGGTAACATTAGAAAACTCAATTGTGATAGAGGAACAACAGGAAGAGTCACTAAATCAAGAAAATTCAAAGACTCCCAGGTATGTGAAACTAAATCATTCTGAAGATCAAATCATTGGAGATAAAAGCAAAGGTGTGATGACTAGGAGAAGGCTAGCTACTGAAGAGGTATGTTTGATTTCTAAAATTGAACTGAAATCATTTATTGAAGCAAGTAAAGATGAAAATTGGATAAAGGCAATGGAAGAAGAATTAGATCAAATTGAAAAGAATAAGACATGGGAACCAGTTCCTAGACCTGAAGACAAGAACATTATTGGAAATAAATGAGTTTACAGGAATAAATTGAATGAGGAAGGTCAAATTGTGAGGAACAAGGCTAGATTGGTTTGCAAAAGTTATTCATGGGAAGAAGGAGTTGATTATGGTGAGACTTATGCCCCGATTACAATAATTGAAGCAGTAAGACTTTTTCTTGCTTATGTTGCAAACAAGAACTACAAGGTATATCAGATGGATGTCAAATGAGCATTTCTGAATGGAGATCTTGAAGAGGAAGTCTACATTGAGAAAACTAATGGAATTTATTTATCAGAAGACAAGGACATGGTTTGCAAATTGAAGAAAGTTTTATAAGGACTAAAACAAGCCCCTAGGGCATGGTATGCTAGATTGGACAAATATCTTTCTAAGCTTGGTTTTAGCAAAGGTAATGCTGATAGTAACCTATATTACAAAATTGAGCACGATGACATACTGATCATTGAAGTCTTTGTGGATGATATCATTTTTGGAGGAGAAGATAGTTTATGCATGAAATTTGCTGATGATATGAAGAATGAATTTGAAATGTCTATGATTGGTGAGATGAAATTTTTCTTAGGTTTGCAGATTCCTCAGGCTGATAAAGGTATTTTCATTTGTCAAACTAAGTATGTAAAGGAGTTACTTAAGAAATTTGGACTTGAGAATTCCAAACATATCAGTACTCTTATGATAACCAGTTGCAAATTGTCAAAGGATGATGAATCCCCTAAAGTGAATCCAAGGAGATACAAATAAATGATTGGTGGATTGTTGTACGTAACTCAGACTAGACCCGATATTATGAATGTTGTTTGTATTGCCTCTAAATTTCAGTCAGATCCTAGAGAAACTCGTGATATTATTGTTAAGAGGATATTCAGGTATTTGGTAGGTACAATAGACCTTGGGTTATGGTATCCAAAGAATGATGACTTCAAATTATGTGCATATATAGATTCTGATTGGGTGGGAGATGTGGATGACAGGAAGAGCACTACCAGTGGTGCATTCTTTCTTGGAAAGAAGTTGGTTTCATGGCTTAGCAAGAAACAATCAGGTACTTCATTATCTACTGCTAAAGCGAAATATGTAGCTGTTGCTACCAACTGTACTCATATTTTATGGCTGAAAAAAATGTTAAAAGATATAAGGGTAAGTTATGATGAGCCTATTGTTATTCACTGTGATAATACTATTGCTATTGATATGTCAAAGAATTTGGTATTTCATTCCAAATCAAAACACATTTCTATAAGGTACAATTTCTTGAAGGAAAAGGTGGAAGCAAAGGAAGTCGATTAGCTTATGTCCCTACTAAGGAGAAGATTAAAAATATTATAACTAAACCATTGCCTAAAGATACTTTTGAATATCTCAGAGATCAATTAGGGGTTACCAACCCTCCGGAAGAGACTTAGAGATGCAGGAATGCATCAATTCGGTAAGCTTATCAGACATTTTCTTTGATCTGGGTTGATGAGATGATTCTACTACTCAGGGGGACTAGTCAGCTATTTGGTTCAGTATTTTTGATCTGGTATCCATCCTTTGTCATTGATGGCAAAGGGGGAGAGGTGGTATTCATGCGAAAATCAGTCATATCTTTGAGGAAGATTGTTGGCATTCCTTGGCACTTGGATGTTTTTCACATTTAGTGTTGCCATCAATGCCAAAAGGGGAGATTGTTGGCAATATGTTGGATTTGGTTAAGTGTTGTCATTGATGTCAACATTGTATCCCAGTTGGAGACTATCCCGGTTGGATCTATCCCAATTAGCCTTGGTGATCATCTTGCTTTTGACTATGATTCTGATCCGGTTTGATCAGATCTCTGGAATCGGTTTTGGATCCTTACTCTGGATAGTTATATGCTTACTATATTATGTTGGTTCATGATTTGGTGCTTTGGCTGTTATCACTTTTGGTATTTACCAGTACCATCTAGCTTCTAGCTTTTCTTATTAGCTTTACCGGTGAGTGATATTTGGTGTTTTGGTCAGACGATCTTGGTCCAGCTTATGGAATCAGTTTCTATCATGTTGAAGGTTCTTCTTGATCATATTCCGAGTGTTTGGTGACTTTGCATTGGCTGGCGTGTTGTTATGGTGGTCTTATTTGGATTTGGTTAGACTTTCCGTGTTACTTTGCTAAGGGTTTCTACCAGCTGGTGAAGTGTGTTGGATTTTGGTCTTAACGGAATTTTTGGCAGATGAAATTGTTTGGTTACTTGTTCTAAGTCCATATTATGTAATGTAAATCATAATATTGGTCCGATGACACTGTATAATGTAATTTTTGTTATTATGGGTTTAGGGTTTAGCCAACCTTGTCAATAAGGTTGATGATCTATATTTATAGGTGACTTATTCATGTAATTTGGATATCGATGGGATGGATGGTTATGTCTACATTATCAGAGGAAGGTTTAGTGCAAAAAAGTGATATATCATTCGATGAATGTTTTTGTATTGTAGGGCGTACATCTGTGCTTAGTGGGAACTATATCAAGCATTAGGAGATTCTACTTTCACAGTTCATTCAATCTGGATTGTAGTCTGATGTTTTTGTAAGTCAGTGAAACTTCCTCTTGTGATGAGCAGTGCGCTCTAGGTTGTTGGCCTTTCTGCAAGTGCAGACCCCATTGTAATTGTTCACAATACTACTGTAGAGTATTCATCTGATTGAAGGGTAGGGTTTCCCATAGTGGTTTTTCCCTTTACTAGGTTTTCCATGTCAAAATATTGGTGTTGTGTGTACTAAGCTTTCATGTTCTATTCTTCATTGTGTTGGTTCCTTTGTGCTCCGGTTTAATGGTTTTGATATGCATTAAGTTCTGATTCTTTATGGTAAACTGGTTCACCCCCCCCCCCCCCCTCTCAGTTTACTCCTGGTATCAGAATCTGTCTAACATTTTGGCAATGATGATGATTTGAGTATGAAGTTTGCTGATGACATGCAAAAGGAATTTGAGATGTCTATGAATTGTGAGATGAAATTTTTCTTAGGATTGCAGATTAATTAGACTAGTAAAGGTATTTTCATTTCTCAATCTAAGTATGTCAAGGAATTGTTGAAAAAGTTTGGATTAGCTGATTCTAAACCTGTTGGAACTCCTATGGTGACTGGATGCAAATTGTCTAAGAATGATGAATCTTAGAAAGTTAATCAGACTTTGTATAGATCTATGGTTGGTGGATTACTGTACTTGACTCATACTAGACCATATATTATGCATGTTGTTTGTTTTTGTGCTAAATTTCAATCAGATCCTAAAGAGACTCACATTACTGTTGGGAAGAGGATTTTCAGATATTTGAAAGGGAGTGTTGACTATGGCTTGTGGTATCCAAAGAATGATGATTTCCTATTGTGTGCCTATATTGATGTTGATTGAGCTGGTGATGTTGATGACTGAAATAGCATTACCGGTGGAGCATTCTTTTTGGGAAAGAAGTTGGTTTCATGGTCCAGTAAGAAGCAAGATGTTGTATCTTTGTCTATTGCTGAAGTTGAATACATTGTTGCTACTAGCAACTATACTCAAGTAGTTTGGATGAAGCAGATGTTGAAAGATATCAGAGTGATTTATGATGAGCCTACTGTTATTTATTGTGACAATTCAAGTGTTATCAATATTTCAAATAATCTGGTGTTGCATTCTAAAATAAAGCATGTGTCTATAAAGTATCATTTCTTGAGGGAGAAGGTCAATGATGAGGAAGTCAAATTGGACTATGTATCTACAAAGGATCAGATTGCAGATATTTTCACTAAGCCTTTGCCTGCAGATACATTTGTCTATTTGAGAGACAAGCTAGGGGTCTCTGCCCCTCCTGTTGAGAACTAGATGCATGGAGTTGCATCAATTTGATGGATTTCAGAGCCTTATCTTTTTGTCTGGGTTGATGAGTTGGTGCTAATACTCAGTCGGAGTAGTCAATGGTTCAGATGATCAGTGAATTGAGTTGTGGATTTATCCTAAGGGGGAGATTTTCCTTCTTAGAGGATGAGTTTTAGGAGGAGAGAGCATAATCTGTATTTTGTCTTTGGCATTGCTGTCAAAGGGGGAGAGAGTCATGTGAAAACCTACTCTATTTTTGGAGCTTTGTTGTGCATGATCTTAGGGGGAGTTTGTTACAGATTGCTGGTACTAATATATTTCCTTTGCATTGATTGTTTTTCACATTCATATGTTGCCATCAATGCCAAAGGGGGAGATTGTTGGATATTGTTGCTACTAGGATATGTTGTTGTCATTGATGTCAACATATTCCTATGTCCTGGTGTTGCTAAGAGCTGTTTGGTGTCTCAGTGATTGCATTGAGCTGATATGGTTTGTTTATCTATTTGGGATGCTGAAATACTTCATTCCTTATTGGTTTTAGTGATCTGAAAGATTGCTTGATCATATTATTTGATCTGATTTGTAGTTCAATCTTTCTATTCAATGGTTGGCCGAGTTTGGTATTTGATCTGGTGAGCTTCGATATGATTATATCTTTGGTTGTGGTTTTGGGAGAATGTTTTGGATGTTCATGTGTATCTTCAATTCAAATGGTTCGTTATTTGGTGCTCCGCAAGCTAGCTTTCTAGTCTGAATTGTTGTTGTTGAATGTTCCTGTGAGTTAGCATGTTGATCAATGAAGATTTGAATAAGTGGTGTTGGTGTAGCTAATGAGGGTGGTTCTAATGTGCTTGTTGGTGTTTCCTTATCGCGTCCTATTTTTTCTTGATGGTCCACATTGATCCTTGTGCGTGTTCTTGGTGATTTTACTGATTCGGTGATATTCTTCAAGTTATGCAGTATTCTTGGTGGTGTAGTGTGTTGCAGTTGACCTTGGCGAGATTTCCGGTGGTGATGCATGTTTGGAGATTTTATTTAGGTCCATTCTACATCATGTATATCATTGTATTGGTCTGGTGGTTCATATATGTATCATTTGATGTAATTTTGTAATTGAGGGTTGAGGGTTTGGCCGACCTTGTAGTCAAGGTTGATGATTTGTATAAATAGGTGGTTTAGCTATGTAATTTTAGTGTCGATGTTGTTTCTACATTATCAGAGAATGGTGTATATGAGCATACATGGATTTATCTTTCGGTGTGGTGAATTGAGCAGAGATTGTTGCAGGACAGACAAATGTGCTTAATCAGAACTATCATCAAGCATAAGGAGATGCTATATTTGTAGTTCATGTAATTTGGATTGTAGTCTGAATCTTATTGTAAGGTAGTGAGTCTTCCTTAAGGGTTGGAGCCTTCTGGGTCATCTTATTTTGAGCAGTGAGCTCTAGGCAGTGTGCCTGAATGCATGTGCATTCCCCATTGCAATATTTACACATACTAGTGCAGCATATCATCTTATTGTGGGTAGGTTCCCACCGTGGTTTTTCCCTTAACTAGGTTTTCCATGTCAAAATATTGGTGTTATGTGTGTTGGTGCTATTGTGTTTATCTTTATTCTTGCTGCAATTGTTTAGATTTGAGATTGTGCTTAATTTAGTCAATCCAGTGAAAACTAATTCACCCCTCACCCACCCCCTCTCAGTTTTCCTTCTTGGTTGCTGCTAACAACCATAATATAGATTGCTAGTTATCTGGTTAGGTAAATTGTAGGCCTCATAGTGACCATGTGATTTGAACAATGTAATTAGTCAAAATAATTTGAAAATTTTGCATACCATATACTTGTGTAAGGGTCATACAACCTCTCCAAGAAAAAATCTTGTGTCAAAATCACTCTACACCGAAATGGACAAGTTTTATATTGAAATATTTTTTTAAACATTTGATTGCAATTGTAGGGTCTATTTGGCATAAAGTTATTCTAAAATTAGGTGTATGTGTAATATATATATAAAATACCCATTCACAAATGAGCTTCCTGAACTTTGGTTTTGGTGAAATAAAATTCAATCGTAACTTTCTTGAGTGTCATAGATATATTATGGAACAAACAAAAAGATACAATAGCAAATTTTTTTCCTATAAACTTCAAGGGTTAATGAAAATCATGACTCAAATTGCAGTAAACATTCTACTAAAGCCTTTGTCACTTTTTTTATTTATAGAATTGTTTACAAATATTCTACACATACGAGCATCAACATGAGACCAAATCAAGCTCTTGCAAGCACAACAATGAGATAGGTTTGAACTCCTTTTGAGCAACTACACAAAATCAAGAGTCACAACTTAGAAATCCACTTATTTAGAAACCACATCTCCACACTAGAAGCCAACTATGGAAGACCAAGAGTTGCAACTTAGAATTCGGTATCAGATGTCCTTTTGAGATTTGAAATTGGATCTCCACAATGAGAACTCAATGCTCCAACCAATTAAGCTCGATCCCTTGAATTAAGACCTTCATTGTTGATGGATAGCTTCAGTCGAATCCTACAAACCCGACTTTGCCATCAAATGTGTGAAGGGCCTTTTGGCCTTACACATTTAATGTTCGATTTTATACATTACCGTCTTTCATATTTAGAATGAAATGGTTTGTTAAATAAAAGATAACTAATATATAATCCCACCATCTTTTGTGAAAAGTTGGATTAATTATAACATAACCGATGTCTATTAAAAGAGGCGTGTTGGTTGGTGAGAAGCTGACTTTTGGCATAAGTCGTGTTGCTTGATCTTAACGTAATGGGGTATATAGATCGAAGCACTTCATATCCCTTGGTAATTGGAATTTATGGATAACAAGTAGATCGAATCTTCAACAGACTTGCATTTCCTCTTCAACGAATCATACCCCAGCAGATCTTGAGAATTGTGTAACTCCATCAAGGTCATCTACAACAAATAGAAGACTATGCACAACAATTTGAGAATCTACCAAGGAAGATTAATTGTATAAGCAGATCGTATATTCTCTATAGTGATAGTTGCCATTCACATATATGTATAGCTTCAAGGGTGAAGCAAAATCTTTGTAAAGTCTCTTGGCATTATTGAGATAATAAAAGACATTCATTGCTGGGTTTTTCACCTTTAAGAGGAAGGTTTTCTCAGGGCATATATTGTGTAATTGTGTGTGAATCTTTTCCTTATCTAATCTGATCTAAATTTAACATTCATTACTTTTCCTATTTGTAACCTTTCTTTTAAGGATTACCAAAATCTACAATCATAAACCTTTTCCTATAAACTTCAAAAACTACTAAATAACCCAAGTCAAATTGCAATAAACTTTCTTCTCAAACCTTTGTCACTTTTTCTATTTGTAACCCTTCTTTTAATTTTTCTTTGCTTGAAATTAAACCAAGGATCAAGTCTTGTCAAGTGCAAGGCCTTAGATGAGTTCAACATCATTCTCCGAGCAACTTTGGTGGAATAGATGCCACTTAGTCCTTGGCTCTTAGTCGAAAAGGTTTAGCCAATAACTCATGCTTTGTATCAGATAGCTAAACAAACGAATCTAAATTTGATGATATCAAAATCGGCCATTTAATTTTTTTTTACATTCCCTCCCTTATTTCTTTTCCTATTTGTAGGGGAAGAGCACTAGTTATCAATAACCATTCACTCCTTGCAAACCCAACCCTCACAATTACTAACTTTAAAATAAATAAATAAATAAATAAAATAAAAGTCCATTAATAAATTTCAAGGAACCAATAGCTACCCATTTTTTAGCATTTTCGGGCCACAATTGGCCCATTTGTGTACCATTATTGGTACCCATAATGCACGACTATTAAGGCATTCGTGCATAAGTATTGGCAATTTCAAGTGCACAGTTTTTGGGGCATCTAAGAGCACGTATCAAGCAACACTTTGAAATGTGTACTTTTTGACCCTTGTGCGCATAACGGATCCCACAACGTGCATCATTACTACCAAGAAGTCCGGACAATAGCCATAAGCAATTTAGTTGCATGGAAAGACAACCAAAAGAAAAATGATCAAAATCCAATATATTGTTTAAAATTTGTGAATGTACGAAATTAATTCCGACAACTAGTGATACGCTTCCCCTAACCTTCCTTTTAATTCTTCTTTGCTTAAAATCAAAGTCCACATTCCCTCCCTTATTCCATTTTACATATTATAATTAATTAATTCTACCAGGCTTTGAAATTAATAGTGTACACATTCTTCTCACGTTTTAAATCAACAATCCAAGAGGAGCACTGTAAAGATTTGGATACGGAAAAAAATCTCGTTACGGTGGACCAAAACAAGGAGCCGTCGATGACTGAACGAAATAAAAAACTCCCAACTTAAATCTTGCAGGCAAAAAATAATAATATTACAGGCCAGGTGTTCATTTTAAAAATATTCAATTAAATAAAATAAAAATAATATAACGCTTAAATCGTCAGCCAAGTATTATCCGCCAGTCGTTATAAACAAGCATGTGCAAAGAGCGAAAAAAAATTATAAAAGAATCCCTGCAAAAAAACTCTCCACATAAAATAACCCTTCTGCAGTAGGCTTCGTGACCATTTTCGTTGCGCGTGCAGGAATTGATATGAGCTGGCCTTCTAAACTTTCAGCAGCTGCGCCCTCCATGTGACTCTGCGCTGGACCACAAAAACCTCCTATAAATAATCTTCCCCAGGCCTACACAATCCTAAGTTCGCTCAAAGCTATGGAAAGGTCGCGAGCTCGAGTCTTCTTAAGTCATCTTCTTCCGGCATTGAAGAATGTGACGAAAAGATCTGGTGGGTTCTGCACACAGAAGAGGAAAGAAGCCATTCGCATGGCGGCAGACATAAGCCTGGCCCAGACCGCCAGTGAAATTGAAGGCTCCGAGTGGAGTCGAGCCCTGAACCTCCGCCTGCACAGAAAGATCATGAAGCAGGCTTTAACCTCCATTAGGTCTAGAGCTAAGCCGGTCAAAAAGAATGGCGTTTGGGCTATTGCACGTAGGCTGAGGGTTCTTTCTCTGGACCCTAAAATCGCCGCCATTAGTGCAGTGGAGAGAAAGGTGAGAGCTTTGCAGAGGCTTGTACCAGGTGGGAGGGAAATGAAAAGCATCGATCTTCTTTTCCAGGAGACGGCGGATTACATTGTGAATCTTCAAATGCAAGTGCATGCCATGCAAGCTCTCGCGGATTTTTGCCCCCCTGAGTTTACAGATCGGTGTGTGGATGGAGAGTTTCATAAATCTAGCAGTTCCCTTCAGCTATGTATAGATCCGGCCAGCAACTAGGATCTGGGGAAGGACCAGTGTTCAGAATCATCTTTTGTACATAGAAAGGCAAGAGAATTTGCATTTTCTTTCTGTTTTGTTCCAGGTTTAGGTATACATTATTTTTTTTCTTTTTTTTGAATCGTGTCAAAGAGCAAATCCGTTCCTTACAATCCATAAATGCTGCTCGGGTCCTTGTATTCGTTGTATTGATCTGATTGGGCTTGCAGACGAGCATATCAATCAGAGTTCATCATTAACAGACCACATTCCTTTCGGTTGGGATGTGGGTAAAAGTTGTAGCGTTTTCTTCTCACAAACTTCTTGTAATGGTGAAATTTGTATATTTAAATATCATTTTTCATTTAGATTGGTGTATATTTTAGAATAAGAGTTCTGTTCTTTATTTTTTTTACTTTAAGCTGATTAAACATTAAAAAAAAACAACCATCAAGTGCATAGTAAATCTTATATAAAACTTTTAATCTTATATAAAACTTTTTTTAAACAATGATTTTCCACTGCACTTTCTGCTTCAAATGCTTTAAAAATTTTCAAAATGACTTCAAATGCTTTAAAAAATTTCAAAATGATAGATTGCATCAAACTTGCTGTTTGTTTTGCTTATAAGCTGTAGCATTTTGTCATCAATAATTTCTTGTAATGGAAATTTGTATACTTAAATATCACATATCTTTCAGTTGGGAAGTGCTTAAAGTTGTATGGCTTCAATAATTCTATGTAGAACCATTTGCTCTTTTTTCAAAAAAATCAAGATAAATATCAGTTGCACAGAAAGTAATCTATGTAAAAGAGAGCACCTAAAGTATGTAATGCAGTCATTTGCTCTTTTTCTGAAAAAATCAAGGTAAAGATCACATGCAGAGCAAATTGCATTAAATTAAAATAAAATAAAATATCTGCCTTCCAAACAATTAGCAAAAGTTAATAATAATAATGAAAATTAATCATTTTTAAAAGTAATGCTTTTGCACTGCGTTTTTTGCTTTAAATTTTTATAAAATCTTCAAAAAAGTAGAATGTATTTGTATCATACTTGTTGTTTATTTTGATTAAAAGTTGTAGCGTTTTGTCCTCAATAACTTATTGTGATGGTAAAATTTGTAATACTTTTATCAGGGATCTTTCAGTTGGGAAGTATTTTGTTCTTCTAATGGTGAAATTTGTAATACTTAAATATCATTTTTTATTTAAATTTGTGTATATTTTAGGGTAATGGGTTATGATCTTTATCTTTCCATCTTAAAGTGACTAAACATACTTTTAATGTGTTTTGATATAACAATGATTTTGCATTGCACTTTTTACTTTAAACAATTTCAAATCTTTGAAAAAGTGGAATACGTTTGCATCAAACTTGTTTGTTTTAGTACATCTCAGATCGATTAACACACACATCTGTTATTTTGTATTGTTTTTGTCCTCGATAACTTATGTATTGGGAAGATAGATTTGTGTGTATTTTAGGGTAATACATTATGATTTCTAACATTTTATCTTGAATTGATTAAACACATTTTTTATGTGATTTGATATTATGTTCTAGTATTTAAAGATAGTCAATTCATTCATTCTAATCATTCTAGAATCACCTAAAAACATTTGAAAGTATATCATCCTAGATCATTGGATTAACACACACATGCCTTTCAATTGGGAAGTGTTTAAAAATTGAATCATTTTGTCCTCGATAACTTATTGTAATAGTGAATTTGCATGTAACACCTTTTTCTCCACTTAAATTTGTGTATATTTTAGGATAATGTGTTACAATCTTTACCCTTCTACCGTGACTCACTAAACACATTTCTTATGTGATTTGATATTATGTTCTAATATTTAAAGAAATTCAATGCATTCATCTAATCATCATACACGACCTTTCTTTTCTTGTAATAGTGAATTTGCATTTGACACGTTTTTCTCCACTTTCACCTTGCATATCACATCTTGTGTTTTTTTTTCATGTCTCTTGAATATGTTAGGATTCCTTAATCATGGCACATCCCTTTTAGGTTACTTATATAGATTATGCCACAATTTTATGATATTATCTTGTGCTTCTCATTTTTATGGCTATGATATTCTTTATAATGTCTACATTTTACATGAAATGTTTTTGAGTTTTCATGACTACATCTTACATTTATATATGTTTAATCATTTTCCTCAATATTGCATGCAATATTGGTTCCCCATATTACATATGTTTATCATGATTACATCTATGATTACATATTACAAAACTAGCTCTTTGTCTCTTATCACTTTTCATTGTCCTCAACATTGGTGACATCTTGTTTCCCCCTTATCACATATGCTTATGCTATTACATCTTATTCTCTTATCTATTGGTAGATCATATCTAATATCTTAAATTTATTACATTATGCTTCAATTAATTGACACACATCTTTGTAATACTATTTGTTACATAGTTATTTTACTTACATGATCATGTATTTTACAAATCTTTTTTTTCTTTTTCTTTCTTTTCATTCAATTTCTTGCATCCTTCATATGGAACCAATTGGAGGAGATGCATATATTATCACTAATATTCCTTGATGATTGTGATTACAATGAGAACTTCGCGCTTCTTATGGTTTCATTCCCATCATGACTTTTATGCCATTACAAATTCATGCGATTTCAATTTTGTCCTCTTTACGCTTGCTTCTTCATAGCCACCTGCATCACCTTTTGTGTAGGATCCCTTACAATCACCAATATCAAGTTCTTATTTTGGCTCCTTTGTAGCCTTTTTTCTTTCTTTTTTATTTACCCATTGACATTGATTAGTAGTTATTGAGCATGTTTATTTCAAATTTTAATAGGATGCTACTCTTGGAACTTTATGCTTGCATGTTTCTATATGGAGTGTTCATTACAAGGAGCACACCCAAAATCATCCATATTTATATCCTTTTAATGATTGTTTGTTACTTACTTTTATGTTAATTGCTTGTTGTACTTTGATGTATACATGATTCAAAATAAATCACATGCAAATTTTAAATTGGGGGTAAAAGTGTAAGAGTGAAAGTTGCATATTTTGCACTTTTCTCTATTTGTTTGAGACTTACTTTGATAGGGTTGTTCCACATGCAATGGCTAGTGTACAAATGGTGTATTTCTATGTGAAATTGAGCCAAATAAATTGAACCCATCTTCATGCATCTTATGAGTCTAGAATCAATCAACAACTTTGGCATACCTTATCCAAGGTCAAACCCTTAAGTACAAATTTGACCCACAAACTTAGAAATTTAAATTTAATCCTAGGTCCAAACTAACCCCATTCTTACTATTTGTTACTTGCCAACTTGAGTGTAAAATGTTTAAAATTGTATGCTTGGATGTTGTATAAAAAGATAAACTTTATTTCATTGTTGTATAAAAAAGATAAAACCTATTTCATTTTGTAAATGACCTAGATCCATCATCTCTTATTTTAATTGTCACATCATCACTTAAATCATATATTACATCATTGACTAACACCAATATCTACATCATAACGATAAACTAGGCATATTGCATAATTACTTGACATGTATTTAATCCTTATTCAAGGCATTGAATTAACTCCAAGGATTTGACTAAGGAGAATAACCCTTTAATAATGCCTTTATATACCACCAAGTCTTCATTTAGAGATTAAGACACCTGATTCAAACAACTCTTTGAAAATCAAGAGGGTGTAAATCATTTTCATAAATAGAAGTCAAATTCATATATTTAAGATTAAATCTATAAATGTTATTATTTCCACAATAAAAATTGAACCAAAATAAAAAAGCAATCAAAGTACAATCTATCAAAACATCACAATCTCATATCTGATCACTAATGACAATCTACAGCCCAAAAAGTAAAATAATATCACACTAAAAATAATATCAATAGTACTACTCCACACAAAAAACAAATCAAAGTATAATCTACCAAAACATTGCACTCTCGTATCTGATCGCTATAGACAATCTACAACCCAAAAAACAAAATCAATCATATTATTCCACAGTACAAAACTAACCAAAAAAAATCAAACTACTGTCTATCAAAACATCACAATCCTATATCTGATTCACAACCAAAAGAAAATACATCAAATCACAGTAAAAAAAAATCCCTAATCTCTCTTAGCCAATTCCTTAATTCTCAAGTAAATTGCTTCTTATTCCTTACCTGACAGCTCATTACAAAAGATCTCTATTTTATTTGGTTTCACTGCAACTGTACCTTAAAAAGCAGATATAAGTAAGATATTTGGTATGGAAAAGAATAGATAGTCCCTAACCTTTTATTTTAATACCGTGATGACTCATTTGTAGTCCCTCTGTGTACGACAATATTACACATGTCCCCTTCGTACCCTGCATAATGCAATCAATCCTCCATTTGTGACATTGCCACTGGTCACCTGCATATTTTATTCATTTCAGTATCTCAAAGAAGATCGAACTGTTTGCCAGGCAGATCGCCATTTTAAAATGCACAAGGATAAGTATTGAAAGAAAGCAGAGAGAGAGAGAGATTAGGCAGTCATTAAGCCAAATCCATTTCTCCACTTTTCAATTATAATGATTCTTGTCTTATTCTCCCTCAAAAAGGGGAAGATGAGTCCCACAAAATAGTAAGAAAATTGATGCAGGGCCATTAATATAGGTAATGGGAAGACTGGGCAACAGGAAAACATGAATGGATCTCACATGCTCTCACTTTCTGTCCCCATGAACTCCTGCCTGCTGTCTTACTCCCAACACCAAAGCATTTCTTTTAAATATAATAAAAAATATTGTCAGAGGAGGGCATCGATCGAAAATACTGGATTACCCTCGTGGGCATATCCATTAGTTTATGGATGAAACCCTGGATTACTTTTTGTGGGCAGTTGCTAATTTCTGGTAAGGAAAATGCTAATTTGAAAGGTAAAAGAAGTCAAAATTTGGATTAGTCTAGTGGGTGGTCACTAATTTTTGACAGAAAATGTTAAAATGAAAGAAAGGTGGAGAAATTTTTTGGATTAGTTTTAAATGGGCAGTCTTTAATCTCTGTAAGAAATGTTAAATTAAAGAAATTTAGGAGGAAAGTCTTGGATTAGTTTTAGTGGGTAGTCAATTTTTTGGTAGGAAATGTTAAATTGAAAGAAAGGAAAAAGACTTGGATTAGTTTTAATGAGCAGTCATTAATTTCTGAGTAGAAATGTTAAATTGAAGGAAAGGAGGACAGCCTTGGATTATTCTAGTGGGAACAGCTTAAACCACACACATCAAGCTTACATTTTTAGGCTTAAAAGTGTTAAACATTAAGAGTTGACTGCCATTTTCTAAGCTTAATGTGTGTGGTCACACCAGTGTTCCACGGGGACGCATCCCCCCCTTTTTGGGCGCGTCCCCCCATCAGAGACGTCTCGGGGACGGGGGGATAGGGATGCAACGTCCCTCGCCGTCCCACCACCGCCACCCAAATGCCGCCGGGACGTGGAGACGTCCCCGCGTCTCCGCGTCTCTCAGGGAGACGTGGAGACGTCTGGGCGTCTCCCGCATTCCCACGTGAAAAATGACACTTTTTAAAGTTTTTTTAAAACATGTGCCTTTTGGGGGGGGGTTAAGGGGTAACCCTAATTGGACGTGGGCCCCACCTTACCCCCCAAAACAACACAAAAGCATGTTTATTTTGGATTTCACTCTCATTTTGGAAAACTGGTTTTTTTTCTAGCAACTTGAAGAGGAGGAAATACTTGAAGAAGATTGATTGAAGGGGTGAGAAAAGTGATTGCAAGCGTGATAGGAGCTAGAAGAAGCAAGAAGAAGCAAGAAGAAGAAGATTCTTCTACATTTTGGAGAGATTTTTCAAGCACAAGGTAGGGTTTTTCAACTTCTTCTTGTTTTTTTTTTGTTTTACTTTCTGATTTTCATTGTTTTATGTCATTTTTTGTTTTTTTTTCCCTATTCATCTCAAGACTCAAAATGAGATTTGATGTTGAATCTTGAGGGATCATTTTGCCCTCAAGATTCAATATCAAATCTCATTTTGAGATGAATAGGAAAAAAATTTAAAAATATATTGTTAAACAAGGCTGATTTTATTTTTATTTTTATTTTGTAAAATGTAGTGTCAATTTCACAATGAGCTCCCAAGGCATGAGTGAAGATGACATGGAAATCCATTCTCATAGTGAGAATGATTTAGAATATGAACCTGAAAATGAGGGGGTGACCATGGGGCTGATCCTGGAGCCCAATCTAGTTCTATGGCAAGTGCACCAGCTAGTACAGGTTGCCCTTCAAAGTTGTTGGCACCATATGCTAGGGGTCATTTTGATCCTAAGTCTCCTCTAAAACAGTTTGCTTCACGAATATCAGTACAAGGCACTACATCACATTCAAGTGGGGGAACAAGGAAGTGGAAGTGCAATATTTGTGACAGAGAATGGTTCGGTAGCATTAGTAGGGTGAATGCACACTTTCTGTTTTGGAGAGGAAAAGGTGTGAAACATTGTAAGTTTTTGGAGGAACCTAAAAATATACAGTACAAAATTGAGATTAACAGGTTTTGGGGGGTTCCAGATGACACAAATATTTCAATGCCTACTACTTTGTCTGCTAGGGCATCACTTCACGACAACCAAAATGTGCCAGTGCCACATACTTCTCATGCTTCGCAGGCAAGAGGAATGATGTTTGGATCTCCATCTACTTCCACTTCTACTGTTGCCAGGGTTGGGAAACGTAGGTTGCATACACCACAGAGCAACCCCATTGCTGATATGTTTAATGTGCAGCTGAGAGATGAGATAGATGAATCCATTGGCAAGTTCTTCTTTGCCAATGGCATTCCATTTCATGTTACACGGTCTCCTTATTATAGGGAGATGATGGCTATGGTGGCCAAGGGAGGACCATCTTATGTGTCACCAGGGGAGACGAAAATGAGGACCTCGATCTTGGATAAATGCTATTCCAAGATCAATATTATGATGGAGAAGATGAAGGCATGTTGGGTGGCATCGGGGTGCAACATAGTTATGGATGGGTGGACGAACATTAGCCATCATCCACTCATCAACGTCATGGTCACATGTGTAGAGGGCCCATACTTCCTTAGAGTAGTTGATTGTATAGGGCATCGTAAAGATGCTGATTTCTAGTTTCAGGTCCTTAGGGAGGCTATTGAGGAGGTTGGGCCACAAAATGTGGTCGAAGTAGTGACAGATGCAGCCTATGTGTGTAGAGTAGCAGGGAGACTTGTTGAGGCAGCCTATAGACACATTTGGTGTACCCCATGTTGTGTGCATGCCATGAACAATGCACTCAAGGACATGAGGAAGATTGACTGGATTAGAGGAGTGGTCACCGATGCGAGAGATGTGCAGATGTTTATCTGCAACCACCACACTTCACATGCACTCTTTAGGACCTTCGCGAAGAAGGAGTTCTTGAAACCAGTTGAGACTAGATATGCATCCTATTTCATTCTCTTGGAGATAATGATTGAGTTGCAAGAGGCATTGCAACTCATGGTTATGACTAATGAGTGGAATAGGTGGGCTGAGGCCAAGACAAAGCAAGGGAGAAGGGTGAAGGAGATAGTGAAGAGTGATGTGTTTTGGACTGATGCGAAATACATTGTCTCCATCATTTCTCCAGTATTCTAGGTGATCAGATATGGGGATGGGGATGCACCTAACCTTGGAGAGGTATATGAGTGCATTGACTCTATGCTTGACCAGATGAGGGCTGCTGTGCGAGTGAAGGACCCCTCTCTAGCATTCTACAATGAGCAAATCCGGCCTATCATTCAGAGTAGATGGGACAAGTTGAACACTCCTTTGCATATGGTTGCCTTTGCCTTGAATCCTAAGTGGTACAAGGCTAGACCGGGTAGAATGACACCGATTCAGGATGATGAGGTGAAGGTGGGTTTCTTTAGGTGCATAGAGAAGATGTTTGATTCCAGAGATGTTGGCACAATGCACACTGAGTGGGGAAGATTTGCCACTCTTAGAGGTTATTCAGATACGACAAAGATGGATATAGACACTATGGCACAGGAGGACCCACTTTTGTGGTGGACTTGTCATGGCCCAAAATCTTTGACCACCACTCTAGCCATCTGTCTGCTATCCCAGGTTTCCAGTTCTTCAGCTGCTGAGAGGAACTGGTCTACATATAGCTTCATCCACTCTCTTAAGAGGAACAGACTTACCTCTAAGAGAGCAGAGAAGCTTGTGGCTATACATAGTGCTTTGCGTCTCATAAACCACAAGACACTCGTGTACAAGGAGAGTCCAGCGGCACGATGGGATGTAGAGCCAGAGGAGCCTTCATAGATTGATGAGGATGATCCTACCACTTCAGATATAAGGCTAGTTGGTGTGAGCTTGAGGGACCTTGATCTTCAAGAGTCCAGCAGTTCCAGTGAGGAGGAGTTCGCAGATGATTAGAGGCCTCCATTAGCTACATTTTGAGTTTTGTCATTTTGTCTTTGACTCTAGTCTCTTTTGTAATGCTATTGCTACACGTATTTGTATTTGGCTACTCATTGTAATGATGAATCATGTAATCATCTTTATTATTATATACTTTGCAATGGCATTAGATATTCGTATTTTCGTTTTCCTTTTTCGATATTCATATGATAGAAATGAGAAATCTCCAATTTGACAATTTCATTTGTCAAATTTTATTTAGCATTTAGCAATTAGTATTACTAATCTAAGTAATCTTGGTATTTCCTATAGTTTCATTTGAAATCTAATTCTTATACTGTTATACTATTATACATCTTTTCAAAACTAGTTTTTCAGGTAATATATGTATATATATGAGCACCACCACCCCGCCACCCCCCCCACCGCCGTCCCCCCGCCGTCTCCAAATTTAGGCCCTTGGTCCCCCCGTCCTGGAAACACGTCCCCCCCGTCCCCAACGCCCGTGGAACACTGGGTCACACTAAGAATACACTTCTAGACAAAAAGTGTTAACACTCGAAGTTGACTAACATTCTCTAGGCTTAATATGTTGCTTAGTAAGCGTGATTTAAGGGTGGCTTAGATTTTAGTGGGTAGTTGCTAATTTTTGACAGGAAATGCTAAATTGAAGGAACGAGGAGGAAAAGTCTGTGACAGGAAATGTTAAATTGAAGGGAACTAGGAGGAAAAGCCTGTGACAGGAAATGTTAAATTGAAGGGAACGAGGAGGAAAACCCTTGATTAGTTTTAGTAGACCGTCAACTAATTTTTAACAAGAAGGAAAGAAGAAAGACAACCCTGGATTAGTTTAGCGGATAGTCCCTAATTTCTGACAGAAAATGAAATTGAAAAAAAGAAGAAAAAACAAAACCTGGATTAATGTACTAGACAGTAGCTAATTTCTGAGAGGAAATGACCTAAATTAATTTTAATGGACAGTCCCTAATTTCTGACAGGACAGGCTGAATTGAAATATAGAATATGGAAAACCCTGAATTAATTTTAGTGGTTAGTGGCCAAAATTTCTAACAGATGCTAAATTAAAAGAAAGTAGGAAGTAAACTCTGGATCAGTCTTAGTGGGTACTGGCTAATTTCTGATAGAAAATGCTAAATTGAAAGGAGGACAGAGAACGGACAGTCAGCTTAAATAGCGAGGCGCTTTTAGAGGCTAAATAGGCGATGGTCGTAGAAGCAGGCACATGGTCGGTTGGGCAGGAGCATGTGCAAAGAGAAATAAAAAAACGAAAAGTTTGTTCAATAAAATAGAATAGCAGGGGTTTGTGTAGGCTGTGTGGGCATTTCATTGGGCGTGCGGGAGCTATGAGCTGGCCCTGCCACTGCCCACCTTTCCGCAGCCGATGCATCGTGAACAGGATTTCCACAATCCCGCTTGGTCCGTCCATGTGACTCTGCGCTGTATCACGAAACTTCCCAGAACAAGTAGCCCTGCAGACTGCTCTGTAACCCTCAGACTACACACACATATATATATACATTTCGTCTGTGGAGTCTCACACACACACAGAAACAGAGACACAGAGACAGAGACATCTGCTCTAGTGTAATGGAGACGTTTAGAGCTCGAATCTTCTTAGCCCATCTCATTCCCGCCCTGAAGAGTGTGCACAGGAAGTCAGGCCTGTGCTGCAGTGCTTTGAAGAGAAAGCAAGCCATACGGCTTGCAGCAGATATATGCCTGGCCAGGACTGCAAATGAAATTAATGGGTCGGGATGGAGTCGAGCCCTGAACCTCAGCCTGCATAGAAAGATCATGAAGCAAGCTTTGTCCTCCATCAGATCTCGGTCTAAGCCCATGAAAAAGAGGTGCACTTCTACCCTTTTGAGGAGGCTGAGAGTGGTTTCACTCAAGCCCAAGAATGTGGGTGTTAGTGTTGATATTAATGCAGTGGAGATGAGGGTAAAGGCATTGCAGAGGCTTGTTCCAGGTGGGCGGGAGATGAAGGATATTGATCTTCTTTTCCAGGAGACTGCTGATTATATTGTGAATCTTAAAATGCAAGTTCACACCATGCAAGCTCTTGCAGATTTTTGCTCCACCGAGTACCCAGATCTTTGTGTTGAAGGAGAGTTTCATAGAAGTAGTGCTCTTCAAGTAGTTTCTCATGTATAGATAGATCTGGTAAGCATGCTATCAGTCTTTTCAGTGATGTAATGTACATGAGAAAGTCAGGGAAGTTTGTAATTTTTTAAATAACTAGTTTGTTTTTGGGTTATTCAGACTCAGAACTTTCCTTTCAGTTAATGTATACTCGTTTGCAAATCTTTCCTTCTCTTGGCTGGTGGATTGATCCTTGAGATTTTGTGTTGGATCTTTCAATTCGTACAGAGCTTTGGGTTTCTGCAACCAAATATGGTGTGCATTATTTTATTTATTTTTGGTTAAGATATCGCTATGTATAAGCCGACCCAAATGGACAATGGAACTGAAAAAGCACAGGGAATGGAATTGTTTTGTGCATGTTCAAAGAAGCCACCAAAAGTTCAAAATTTTGAGGATTAATAATTTCAGTCTAAGGAGAATGAATGAAAGAATGAAGGAATTTTACTGGCGTTCATGAAATCTAGCAGTATTAAAGATTAAGAGATATCAAATTAATTTGTGTTCATATTTTTTTATGTTGGTTTTTCTGTTATGAATCTTAAGTGATAAACTCATCTATTTGTGATGAATAATTATAGTTTAAGAATTAGAAATATAGTCATGAATGAATTAGAAGGTTAAAGTTATGCAGTAGTGTGTTCAATATCAAATGTCACATGACTATATTTTTTTTAATATATATTTCTCTTCAAATTATAAAAAATAAATTACATATGAAACTATTGCATATTAATTGATGATGGTACATTTTTTGTTATTTATGATCTACTAAAGTCCAAGTTGTATGAGGTAGGTACCATCCAGTATTCTTTGACTGGTTCTCCTTACTTCTCCTTACTTCTGACAACATAACCAAAAGACACTGACATACATACACATGTAGCTGATTTTGTTTGCCACACAATTTTGACTTTATTTTTTACAAGCACTACTTACATTTGTCAGTTGACCATATCCAAGCAATTTTTGTTTTTTTTTTACCTGCCAGCACGGTAGTCCAACAAGGGCACGAAGCCCAAGGGCCTTCACGGGTAGTTTTTGCCACCTAAATTGGGGGCATGAATTTATAGGCTAACTGAGTTTTGCAGTCAACAAGACGATCCCTAGTGGGCTCATTTGGAACCATTCAACTTCACCAATAGGCCAAGGGCCCATTGACTGACAAGAATTTTTTTTAAAATGATTCTTCATAGATTGTGCATCAAACATTAAGACATGTTCCATCATAAATAAAATCATCGACAAATTAAAGATATATAAGAATAATCTTATGAATTTTGAAATTTCATTTAAAATCTTTTCTTATAATATAGTTTTTTTTAAATTCTAATTCAATTTTATACTAAACGTACTTAAATACAATCATATGGCCATGAAATCCAGTCCTTGCTTATAATGCACTTAAATTTTTTTTATTGTTTTTTAAAAACTAATAGCTTCACCAATAAAGCAAAAACCATTTCTAATAGGGGAAGTGTACCAATAGCTGAAATAGTTCCAATAACCGTCACCTTAATACCATGTTGACCCCCCAAAATGTAAAAAAAAAATTGTCAGTACATAAATAAAAAAATACGCGATACATTTCCTATTTTAATACAAAACAACTTGCACAAATAATAAACATTTTTATTTAAAACTTAATGTTTACATTTGCCACTTTATGCAAGTGACTTAAAAGTACAAATGTACTCCAATTACAATTACATATGCACAACAATTGGTGCATTACATGACATAAAAACAATCAATTTTAGACTTCTTAGACACTCAAGTGTACATTCTTCCAAATATCACTTCACAACTTCATGCATTAAATGGATCTGTATTTGGTACTTGCATTTGCAACAACTGGTGTAAGGCTCTCCAATATCCAAGAATTTGCATAAAATCAAATTAAAAAAAACCAAGTTTCATTCAAAGCATGGAAGAAAATTGAACAATTCGAAATAATGGAGGACTGTATATTTAATATGACATGACCGACTGTTTCCCACAAAATTTCAAATTTGAAAATAGCTAGCTACCGCAGTCGAATGCATTGCACATTCAAATTATATTACAAGACAGAATTTTCCGTGTCACTTTCACTACAATCCAATTCATTGCATATTCCTGAGCTCTGCAAATACCCTCTGCACATTCCTCACTCAAGGGCGCACATTCAAGTTGGTACACACAGAATAACTAAATCCCCTCTGCAATCAATGTTAAATGCTATAAATCTTTCAATTGAAATTATACTGTTTTTCAATAAACCAGCATTTCTTTCAATATAGTCACTGTAAATAATATTAATAGCCATATTGGATGTCCAATGATGGTTTACCTCCTTCGTAGCTGCATTATGTTTTGTCTATTGATGATTTCTTTGTATGCAGTTTACAGTTTCATTTCAATGCTCTCTTACAACTTAATAATGCCGAAATCCTCACAGAGAATGGCAAAACAATTGAATATGTTTTCGTTTTCTTCAAAACCCCTTCATTATTTATCATTTCAATAATGTGTATGCCTGATACTATTACTTACAGTGACTATATACTGGCTATATGGTTACACACACACACACACACACACACACACACACACACACACACACACACACACACACTAGGCCAGACAACTTTTATTATAAAGTTTAAAATGGGTGGTCAAAAAATATGTTGAACACCCATAGCAGCCTTCCCGCAGACACGTTATGGGCCCACGTTGCACAAACTCCCGCTATCTTTTTTGCCCTAAAAACTTAGGGAAATGAAGATTTTTTGTGGCATTTTCATTGTTTTCTCTGCCTTCAATTTGTTAATATACTCACTGTAAATAATATTATCAGGCATACCATATATTACTTCCAATAAATTTCATATGAGAAATACATCATCATTAACCATTTACTCATTTAAGAAATGAATCAGCATCTTAATACTATAGATGGAGATACCTCTCGATGGCGGCTTCTCTATAAAGATTATCTTATCTCAGATGGATGCGGATCAATCTGGCTCTTGTATTCACTACTTGTTGAATAAGGCTCAGGTGAAGTGTAACAAGTTGAACACGTTTAAGCATTGTGGGTATAGTCGCTATAGCATGGCTTGTAAGGTTCGTCGAGAAAGAATAAGGTGTCTCGTAAAATTGTAAGTAGTATCGTGCGACAACTAGAAATGCTACTACTCGATGTGGAACAACCCGGAAGGCTCAGCAGCCCCACCGGAGGTCAACACCCATGAGACTCACTTTTGGTGTAGCCTTGGGAAAAAGAGTTGGTCCAAAGTTTCTGACAAACCTAAACTCGTTGAATAGCATGACAGCCACTTTGTGAGGACCCGCACTCCCACTCACTAACCCGAGCTACCGGTTTGTGGTATACCTTTGGTGAGCGACTGCTGATGAGGAAGGCTCTTCTAGCAGAACACACCATTTTTTTTGTTCAAACATGTTCAATGATGTAATTGTTCACTATCTAATAGAATACCAGCAATATCCAATTTTCGAACACATCACAGTTACATATTGAACTCTTGCATGGCTTTTTCAAGTTCTTTGGCTATATGGTTATTGTCTATATTATCATGCATACAAAAATAGAGACACGATACCATTTTATTTTGTTCAAAGATGTTCAATGATGAGTTATAGATAGAGATTTGTTTTTCATCATTTATCTCAATGGCATTGAGGGTTTCATTTCAATGATATGTCTCTGTATATATATTTATATAGGCACACACAGTTGAATTTTATCGTTGGTACCTTATCGTTGCAGTTTCACTGAACATAATGGCACGAGGTAGAAAGGGAAACATGTGTGTTAGACGTCGAACAGTTAGAGTCACTCGTGGGGTGCACTTCCCTGATGAAGATAGTTTTGTCCAAAATGAAGACCCAGTGACTCCTGTTGTAAATGACCATTCAACTAACAATGCAACTGATGTGGAAACTACTACTATACATGACCATCCTACTGTAGATTGTAATCCTATTTTAGAAACACAACAAGTATAGGTGGCCTCAAAGGTTCCCAAACTAAAATGGAGCATATCTGACATGAAAGAAGCAATATCATGCATATAAGACAAGTACATGTCTCTTAGAGGCACATCAATCAAGTATGGTATTTGCATTGCCTCTTTGAGAGCATGGCTGATGGGAACCACAACCATGACTGTGAGGGGTCCATGCACCATTTTATCAGCAGAGGAGGAGGATGAAGTTGTCCAATGGTGCAAAGACATGGTTGAAATTGGTCACGGTCTCCAAATCAGCCAACTTCAATCAACCGTTGCCCAAATTATTGAAAATAGGCCTAATCCATTCAAAAATGGGATGTCAGGGAGGTCATGGTGGGCAGGTTTTAGACAAAGGCACCATGATCTGACGATGAGAACAACAGAAGGAGTGGACTCCGATAGGGCTATTATGCTTCAACCTTCTATTGTTGCCTCTTTCTATGACAACTTGGAGGTAATGTACAACCTCAATCACTATGGTAGCAGTCAGATTTGGAATTGTGATGAGACTGGTGTGCAAGCTGGGAGGAATTGTGGAATGAGAGTGATAGCCAAATTGGGCCAGAGGTGTGTACCACACCTAATTTCGAAGAGTAGAGAGTGGATCACTATTTTGGCATGTGTTAGTGCATGTGGTTTCAACATTTCTAGATTTTATTTGTTCAAATCTAAGAGGCATATCCAAAACTACATTGCAAACTGTGAGCTAGGAGCATGCATGGCAGTCCAAAAACATGCATGGATGACAAAGGAGTTGTTCTTAAATTGGTTGGAACATTTTGCATGATCAGTCCCTGGTGGAGTTTCACCCTCACATAGGGCCCTACTGATCTTTGACGGTCATGACAACCATGTAGCCTTAAGACAATTGAAGAAGCAAGACGGATAGGTATAGATTTGGTAACCCTCCTGACTCATACAAGCCACAAACTGTAGCCACTTGATGTCTCTGTACTCTCACCTTTCAAGAATTATTTCAAACATCAGAGGAGTATATGGATGTCAAAGTTTCCACAAATTAAAATTGGAAGGGAAGAGTTGGCAACTCTTGCGAGCAAGGCCTTTGCCCAATCATTAACACCGACTAATATAATCAGTGGCTTTCGTAGGGTAGGGATTTGGCCACTTAACCGATACGCATTACATAATGATATGATACCAAGTGAGGCATATGAGGTTGCAGTTGATATACAACCAGCTGTTGGAACAAAACATGATGCCACTTCAAAGTATATGGCAGCGGAAGCTTGCTTGCAGTTGGTTGGTTTTAATGAGGAAGACATTCAAAATTTTGTAGAGCGCCATAGCAGAACACAAGCAACAGTTCAGGGTACAAGTTTGACACCACAAACTACCAAAGTAGGTCTGCCCCCACAAACCAGCCAACCAAATGAGGGTTTCAAAAGTACATCAGTAAGCATGTCTTTACCAACACAAGCTGACATACCAGAGTGGACCCAAGGAGCAGCCAACTATGATGATGTAACCCTTTCCATGCCAAGTTTGTCAAAAATTGATCTAGCAGATGTGATACATTACTTCACCAATGCAGTCAACTGGGAGCAGCAAGATGGTGCTGATTGTGAAGATGAAGTTCACATAAGTGAAGACGAACATGAGTTTGTGCCATGCACACAAGAGGATGGGAAGAAAGTTCCAAGGCAAATCAACAGATTCTTAAGACTTCTAGTGCAGAGAATGAATCAATCTTCACGTGGAGGTAGGAAAGGGGTGCTACGTCTTAGTAGCCAGTCACAGACCTTGACATCTGATGAGAGCATTCAAAGGGAAAAAGATAAAGAGGCTGAAAGGAAAAGAGACAAGGAATCGACAGAACGAAAGAAAGAACAGATGAGACAGAGGAAGGCACAACGTGAAGCATAAGCGATAGAAAAGGAGGCTATGAGGGTGAAAAAACAAGCCAAAAAATTGCAGGATTCCCAAGACAAGTTCATTTGAAGACAAGACAAGGCAAAGAAAGATGCAGAAGCAAAGCTTGAGAAGGAGAGGATGAATGCTGAAAAGGCACCCAAGCGTGCAAAGAGGACGAAAGATGTGGCCACAATCGCAGAACCTCTACCCATCCGACACCCAATTCTCATGGAAATAATGAACCTCTTGTCCCCAACCTTTGCAGCTATTAATACTATGCAAGTTGGGACTGCACCTGGATCCTTAGACACCATACAACTTACTTCAAGTGTAAACCAGGCATTCCTTGCTCAAATAGCAGGTTGCTTACAAACCCCTCCCAACCAAGAAAACAATGTTGTTGGGCCAGACCCTAGTAGGCCACAATCTGTTGGGGTTGGATTTGTGACACCTCCTCCATTTAATACCCATATGGAGAATTGATCGAGTCTGTGATAAATTATATTTTGTGAGCCCTCCGAAGAGCAAATTTTGAGTTTCTTTATAACTGTGATGTGATTATAGAATGACATACTGCCATATTTTGTAATGTTTTCAAAACTCCGTTGTTTTTAGATATCTCAGATGGATATTCCAATGAATTGATGGCGTTGTTGTAAATCTCATATGTTTGTTTTTTGTGATGTGATATTTCTCATATATCAGTTGAACTGATCTCATATATTTTTCACTATCAAAAAAGGCCACATAAGTGTTCAAATTGCTCACTATCAAAAAAGCCATATCAATGGCATCTGATTATTCAGATGCCACTGATATGTCCTCTTTTGATAGTGAGAAATTTGAACACTTATAAGTATTCAAATTGCAGTCATCATATATAAATTGCAGTGTCTAATATGTCTACTAGGTCATTGCAGCGAAATGATAAAAGGAAGTGTCCTATTTGTAAAAAGGCACTAGACAACGAACTATTTTCTACTACCTTACAAGATATCTTGTTAGCTGCCAAGTTTTCCTTGTTGGCAGTATCTAACAAAATCTTTTTTAAGGCACTATAAAACAATTCTTTGTCTGATTTTTTTCTCAAATAGGGCACTTCCTTTTGATCAATGTGAACTAAGTATGTTTCTTGCATTAATATGAACTAAGTGAGGAATTTAAACAAATTGAAACACAAACAATTCAGAAATTGAAACATAAACAATTCACAAATTGAAACATAAACAAATTAGAAATTGCATTGTCTACTAGATCATTGCGAAAGTACAGGTCCAACAAAGAGAAGATTGAAACATATGAACTAAGTGAGGAATTTAAACAAATTGAAACACAAACAATTCACAAATTGAAACATAAACAAATCAGAAATTGCATTGTCTACTAGATCATTGCGAAAGTACAGGTCCAACAAAGAGAAGATTGAAACATATGAACTAAGTGAGGAATTTAAACAAATTGAAACACAAACAATTCAGAAATTGAAACATAAACAATTCACAAATTGAAACGTAAACAAATCAGAAATTGCATTGTCTACTAGATCATTGCCAAAGTAAAGTCATATCGACTTTACCTGAGAGGAATGCTTGTTGTTTTCGACATAGTGACTCCTAGATCATTGTCTGCCATAACAATCACAACAAAATGCAAAACAAACTAAAGTGTATTAAGAAACATATTTAATAAGAAATGCATAACTACCTAAGATATCTACACAAATTAATATAAAATGTAAGCATTAAAGACATAATCTCCAAAGAATTGAAGTGTGTTAATAAACACATTTACATTGATATGATGATCTTCCACAAGTATGGTTCTTCCCTCGATGCTCTAGCACGCTTGCAAAAATAGTAATAATCAAGGGTAGTGTAACGTTGTAACAACAAATCATCCATACATTATTGAATGTAGAACAACTTTTTGACCGTCTTTAACATTTGACAACATGCATACAATCCTTACACATTCATATATACATATTCAAATGCAAAAGTACATACATATACATATCCACCTACATACATATGCACATGTACATAGAATTGCACATATGCACATATACATACATATGCTTATGCATATGTATAACATACATACATATTGCAAACAAATAGTTACATAAGGAATGTGCAAAGGAAATTTGCAGAACTCAAAAATATGCAATGAATTGGATTGTAATGAAAGTGACATGGAAAGTTTTGTCTTATAATATAATTCAAATGTGCAATGCATTCAATTGTGGTAGCTAGCTATTTTAAAATTTGAATTTTTGTGGGAAACAGTCGTTTATGTCATATTGAATATGCAGTCCTCCATTGCTTCGAATTGTTTAGTTTTCTTCTACACACACACATGTATATGTGTGAGTGTGTGTGTGTGTGGACAATAACCATATATGTATGTGTGTGTGTGTGTGGACAATAAACATATAGGCACATTAAACTATAAGAGAGCATTGAAATGAAACTGTAAACCACATATAAAGAAATCATCTATATACAAAGCATAATGCAGCTACGAAGGAGCATAAACCATCATTGAACATCCAATATGGCTGTTAATATTATTTACAATGACTTTATTGAAAGAAATGTTGGTTTACTGAAAATAGTATAATTTAAATTGAAAGATTTATAACATTTAACATTGACTATAGAAGGAATTTAGTTATTCAGTGTGTACCAATCTGAATGACCGCCCTTGAATAAGGAAACTGTTGTTGATTACAACAAGTTTTGTGGCTATATGGTTATTGTCCATATACATATAAAAACATATATAGAAAATAACCATATAGTCAGAGAACTCGAAACAACCATCGTTTTAGAACATATTATGCTACTGTGTGTGTTTCTTCATGTATACATATACATGTATATGTACATACATGTACACATGTATATATATACATATACATATATATGTCTATGTGTGTATATATATGTATGTGTACACATAGATATGTACAATAACCATATAGGCACAAAACTTGAAACTGTATATAACAAGGAGACAAACTAAAAGCATGAGATGCAAGAGTAAAATATGTAACTATGATGTGATTGAAAACTGGATATTGCGGAGATTCTATTAGATAGTGAACAATTCCATCATTGAACATCTTTCAACAAAATAAAAATGCTACAGTGTGTGCTTGTATAAATATATATATAGAGACATATCATTGAAATGAAACCCTCAATGCCATTGAGATAAATGATGAAAAACAAATATATTTCTGTAACTCATCATTGAACATCTTTGAACAAAATAAAATGGTATTAAGATGCAAATATTGTATTAAGATGCAAATTCATTTGTCAAATGAATAATGATTGAATGATGTTGTTGTATTTCTAATATGAAATTTATTGGAAGTAATATAGTGTATGCCTGATATTATTATTTACAGTGAGTATATTAACAAATTGAAGGCAGAGAAAACAATGAAAATGCCACAAAAAATCTTCATTTCCCTAAGTTTTGAGGGCAAAAAGGATAGTGGGAGTTTGTGCCACGTATATGTGAGAAGGTTGTTATATGTCGACAATAACACACACACACACAGATGTGTGTGTGTGTGTGTGTGTGTGTGTGTGTGTGTGTGTGTGTGTGTGTGTGTGATGATAAATAATGAAGGGGTTTCGAATAATTATGAACAATAATCAATCTTTTTTGCATTCTCTGTAATGATTTTGACATTATAAACAGAGAGACACCATTTAACAGCGCACCCATAAAATGAAATGAAAAATATTAAGGGGTTTCAAACAATTATGAACAATAATAAAAAAATTTTACATTCACTGTAATGATTTCGACATTATAAATAGAGAGACACCATTTAACAGCGCACCCATTAACCACATGTTGTTATATGTGGACAATCACACACACACACACACACACACACACACACACACACACACACACACACACACACACACACACACACACACACACACACATAGTACACATACATATATATGTGTGTGTGTGTGTATGTATATATGTAATGATAAATAATGAAGGGGTTTCGAATAATTATGAACAATAATCAATCTTTTTTGCATTCTCTGTAATGATTTTGGCATTATAAACAGAGAGACACCATTTAACAGCGCACCCATAAAATGAAATGATAAATAATGAAGGGGTTTCAAACAATTATGAACAATAATCAAATTTTTTTACATTCACTGTAATGATTTCGACATTATAAAAAGAGATACACCATTTAACAACGCACCCATTAACCGCATGTTGTTATATGTGGACAATTACAACACACACACACACACACACACACACACGCACACGTGTGTGTGTGTGTGTGTGTGTGTGTGTGTGTATGTAATGATAAATAATGAAGGGGTTTCAAATAATTATGAACAATAATCAATCTTTTTTGCATTCTCTGTAATGATTTTGGCATTATAAACAAAGAGACACCATTTAACAGTGCACCCATAAAATGAAATGATAAATAATGAAGGGGTTTCAAACAATTATGAACAATTATCAATAATTTTTGCACACTATAATCATTTCGGCATTATAAACAGAGACTCTATTTAACAGTGCACCCATAAAATGAAATGATAAATAATGAAGGGGTTTCGAACAATTATGAACAATAATCAATTTTTTTCGCATTCACTGTAATGATTTCGACATTATAAATAGAGAGACACCATTTAACAATGCAAACATAAAAAGAAATGATAAATAATGAAGGGGTTTCGAACAATTATGAACAATAATCAATTATTTTCGCATTCACTAAAATGATTTCAACATTATAAATAAAGAGACTATATTTAACAGCACACCCATAAAATGAAATGATAAATAATGAAGGGGTTTCAAACAATTATGAACAATAATCAATTTTTTTCACATTCACTGTAATGATTTCGGCATTATAAACAGAGAGACGCCATTTAACAACGCACCCATAAAAAGAAATGATAAATAATGAAGGGGTTTTGAACAATTATGAACAATAATCAATTTTTTTCGCATTCACTATAATAATTTTGGCATTATAAACAGAGAGACCATTTAACAACACACCCATAAAAATAAATGATAAATAATGAAGGGGTTTCAAACAATTATGAACAATAATCATTTTTTTTCGCATTCACTATAATGATTTCGGCATTATAAACAAAGAGACACCATTTAACAGCGCACCCATAAAAGGAAATGATAAATAATGAAGGGGTTTCGAACAATTATGAACAATAATCAATTATTTTCGCATTCACTGTAATGATTTCGACATTATAAACAAAGAGACTCTATTTAACAACGCACCCATAAAATGGAATGATAAATAATGAAGGGGTTTCGAACAATTATGAACAATAATCAATTTTTTGCGCATTCACTGTAATGATTTCAACATTATAAACAGAGAGACACCATTTAACAGCGCACCCATAAAAAGAAATGATAAATAATGGAGGGGTTTCGAACAATTATGAACAATAATCAATTTTTTTTCGTATTCACTGTAATGATTTCGGCATTATAAACAGAGAGACACCATTTAACAACGCACCCATAAAAAGAAATGATAAATAATGAAGGGGTCTCGAACAATTACGAACAATAATCAATTTTTTTCGCATTCTCTGTAATGATTTCAACGTTATAAACAGAGAGACACCATTTAACAATGCACCCATAAAATGAAATGATAAATAATGAAGGGGTTTCGAAGAAAATGAAGAGATAATCAATTGTTTTGCCATTCTCTGTGAGGATTTTGACATTATAAATAGAGAAACACCATTTAACAGCACAACCAAAAAATGAAATGAAAAATAATGAAGGGGTTTTGAAGTAAACGAAGAGATATCTAATTGTTTTGCCATTTTGTGTCAGGATTTCGACATTATTAAACTGTAACAGAGCATTGAAATGAAACCCTAAACCGCATACAAAGAAATCATCAATAGACAAAGCATAATGCAACTGCGAAGGAGCAAAACCATCATTGGACATCCAATATGCAAGGAGGAAGAGTGCGACTGTTACCTGGGAGCAAGCTGACGACATGGTTGCAGAGGAGGTCGACGACATGGTTGCGGAGGACGCCGATGACATGGTTGCAGAGGAGGCCGACGACGGAGAAACGACTGAAGAAAAAGATGTCATTTCCCTAAGTTATTAGGGCAAAAAAGACAGCGAATGAAGAAAATGCCACAAAAAATCTTCATTTCCCTAAGTTTTTAGGGCAAAAAAGATAGCGGGAGTTCGTGCCACGTGGGGCCATCATACCTACGCGAGAAGGGGGTTATGGGTGGTCAACATGTTTTTTGACCACCCATTTTAAACATTTTTATATTCCTCATATTTTTAATTACATGCATAACATAAATTTTTTAGGTTAATTATTTTTTATAAAAAGGTGAAAAACATATTACTTTTTAGGTATTTTATAAATGGATATTGGCCTTTTGGTGTGCGGGCATTGATGCAAAGGAGGTCAAGTATCGGGCAACACTTTGAAATGACCACTTTTTGACTTTTCTACGCATAATGACCCGTAGAGATCGGATCGTTACTACCTAGAAGCTAGATCAATAGGTTTAAGCAGTTAAGTCGCATACGAAGACAACAAAAAAACAAATTCAAAATTAGATGTACCATTTAGGATCTGTGGGTGCGTGAAGTTAGCTATGACGGCTACTGGTGCTCTTCCCCTAGCTACAAAGAGCTGCCCTATAATAAACTACCAAAATGTTCGTTAAAATATTTCAACAATAGTGATATTGCATACTTATTATTTTCAAAGTTTATGATATTAGCAAGAGATGTTTCTAAATTTGATTATGTGAGTTTTCCAGTAGAGCTTTGGATCAAATTTTATGATCCATCATTAGAAAATAGACCATAGAAAGGAGAAATGAATCATAAAATTCTATTCAAAATATCTGAAAAAAGTTCACATCTTCAAATACAAGCATCTTCTGTACATAGTAAAATTTGTCATCTATCTTGTATCAAAAAGAATATTTATAATATTTTGATTCGAAATATCCAAAAAAATGCTCACATTCAAATCCAGAACCGTCTACAGATGATAATATTTGTTAGCTATCTTGTATCAGAAAGTATATTTATAATAAACAATATTTTGATCCAAAATGTTTGAAAAAACTCACACCTTCAAATCTAGAAACATCTTCTGTATCATAGATAATTTTTATAGTAAACAACATTTTTAGTGGTAGTTTTAAAAAAGCTCCGTATTATGCAAGTTCAAATCAATTTAGGTAGCAGGTTAAATATGTTTAAATCATCATTTACGAGATGATTTTGATACATTTATCAAAATCCGCAGAACAATATAAACCTTAATATAATGGAAGGGCAGGTCTTACACGTGCTTGTGGGGTAGCAGTATTGTGAAGAAATCAAAGCCATGTGCATGCACTTATTTTTTCACAGATTTCATGACAAAAAGCAAAATCATGTGAAGAGCACTTTTATCCACTGCAAATCACATGTTTTTATTAGCTGAACAAATGATGATCTTTCTCATCCTCAAGGAAGGAAGTAGGCAGGAATCAGCATTGAATACAAAATATATATATAATATGAATGACATACAGCAAATGTTTGACGCTTAAAACACTTTGCCACGTTCTTCATTTCACAAGAAAATGATGGCACCTTGAAAAACACAGTGCAGAAACACAACCACCATTGAAATTTTTACTCAGCGTTGCAGAGCCAAGTGGTTCTTTCTGTTGACTGTGAGCAGGTGTGTGTATATATATATATATATTGTATATATATTTTGTGTATATATGTTGGGATCCACGTTTCCCTGCTCGGCTGTGTGCATGTGAAACACATCATTTCTAGCGCAGGTCGCCATGGACAAATTTCTGGTTTGTTGATAACGAGGCAGATCGCTGGTCAAATTAAAATACTTACAATTTGGAGGACATTAGACAACGTAAGACAAGTATATTAAAGGTTTGGGTTTTCTTAATTTCATCCCATGTGAAATGTTTTTAGTTGGATCACACGTTGAATGGTTCTTCACGTTGTGACTCACATGGAGGAAGAATAACTCTAACTTTTATGAGTAAACATTAAATAGTCTATGGGACAGTCAGTCTTGTTATCTTCGATTTTTACAGTTTAAGTTTTTTTTATATAAGATGATGACGAACTCTCTAATTTTTCAACAGCCGTCTTACTAAAAAGATTATACCAAAAATCCCCTGTCAAGACATTAACATAATTACCCCGTCTCTATAAGCATCACACTACAAAATGAAGTGCCTTTCAGATTTGATTGTTTTGGAAGTGCAAAAAATACACACCCTTTCTTCCCAAGTTTCTTTCAGCTTTTTCCACCGCCCTATTCACATTGGAATTGATGAGACTTAGTTCTTAATTGAGCAATAAGAATTTTGACTCTCCACATGATACAAGCCCTTTATGTACGCTTTTTGAAAAAGATCACATGTGGGATTGAACTCCTCAATATAATATTTCTTTTTTCTTCATAGCACTTCACTCCAAGTTTGCTTACTAAATTTATCTATAACAAAAGTCTCTCTCTTTGTTGTCTATGGGACACACATTTAAAAGATATCTTGTTTACCCATCCATATGATGTTTTGTCTCATCCACGTCTTCTTTCTTTTGCTCAAGTTGTCACCAAAAACAAGCTTTGGCCATATGCTTGTTTCCATTTTTTCAAATCTTTTATAATATCCTATGAGACACATCATAGAAATTGCTTCAATAGGGACTGCCCCCACTTTACTCAGCAAAATATCATAATTAACTAAACTTTTAATTTTAAAATTGTTTGTAATCAAGCGCTTTTGTATTTTTTCAAATTGTTTCCACTTTGATGTAGAAGTGCTGCTAGCCCACAATTCACACCCATATAGCACAACTAGGAGCACTAGAAGACCAAAAAGAACCTGGATAGTTTTCCAATTTCAAAGTCCAACCTCTCTACATCTATTTTGAAGAGAAAATAACACTTTCCATCCCAAAGTATGGTAAGAGCTCTCAAGGTAAATTAGATTGTGGAAGAGTATTAGAAAGGATAATGCCCTCTTAATTGTATTTATGTATTTTTGCCATAAAATATAATAAAAAATTAATAAAGATTGTCATATAAAAGAGGAGGTTTTAAATAGATGGTCGTATATGAGATATTTATCAGTAGATATTTAAGAGAAACAATAGTTAGAAGTGCATAAATATAAGGGAAAATAACTTGAAGTAAATGATGCATCTTGTTCATTTATTACATGTGTATGGGATTCGTTGTGCTTTATTGATTAAATAATTTTATAAGGATTCCATAATGTCACATAAAATGTCACATGTGGTTCATTGATTACCAAAAACATATGTGTATGGATTGCTCATGATACATTATTCAAATACACACACATATATAAAGAAACCACATAAAATATTGGAAAACAATCACATCCATATTAAACATAACAGTTATCCAACATTAACATGGTCAATATCATTAATAACATAAAAATAAGAGTTCCACAATATATCAATTTTTCACATTAAGAAATATCATAACATACATGACTCACTATAGCGTCGTAAATTGTATCTGCATACAATTTCATCCTGGCTTAGACCTCACCTTGGCGCTTCAGCTTTCAATGCTTGATGCCTATTTTGATTCTTCTCACACTATCCATAGACCTGCATTTCCATCTCCTTTTGCCTTTCCTCCAAGCATGAAACTTCAAGGTCAATTCCTAAACCGAGGTTTGACCTAAGGCAAACCCTTATCCATAACATTTTCCCTCTCTTTTTGTGTGAAGGAAATAGGTTTAAGAGTTGTACTCAGGAATTCTGACAGAGTTGACGACGATGAATAGGTTCAGCTTGTAATGAAGCGAAATTTGGAGGACCAAGGCGAATTTGTACTACCTGATCCTGAAAAATTAGACTGAGCTTCTAGGAACAGGTTTTAAACATCTTCTTTTGCCCAAATCTCAGTTTGTGGCTTTGTAGGATATTTGTAGCAGTATGTTTTCACAATTTACTTCAATTATCATTGTTTTACCCTAATTTCACAAGTACCTTCCAATTTCAACTAAGAAAGAGGGTAACAAATAATAACCAGTGAATCTAATCAGAATTTCAGCCCTTTCCCTATTTGGATTGTGGCTAGATCTATTGGATTCACCCCTCTTTCAATGCGTTGGCTAATTTGGCTTGTTAATGGTTTTATTATCTTAATTGAAACCCTAATTCCAAATTACACCCAATACACTCACCATCCCCACTTAAGGGGAGAGTATCTTGATGAGCTCTCCTATTTAACTCCTCTTATTATTGTGTGTATGTGTCATTGACTCATATCTCTATTAAAATCTATCCTACAACACTACATGATCACTCCTCTCATATACCTAATCTCCTCTTAAATAGTCACCACCTTCACTTATGATTATGTCAACTAATTCAAAATGACTGCTAAATGCATCTCCTCTTGTGGCAAGCATAGCTACCATCACCTTCACATGAATTAGCTTCGCATCTAATTGATCTCTCACGACTTAGATGGTATCCCTATCAATATAAATCTACCCTTGATCTAGGAGGATCTACCAACAATGATTCCCATGGTAATATGCCAAATTATTCAAATGGATTACAATAATTATAATAACAGTTTCATGGCTTGTTGTACACTAGAGAACCTTCTAGATGCTCGAGGTAACACTAGGATCATACATTTGTATTCCATATAGATGTCACACAAACTCTAGTATGGCATGTGGGATTTTACACAAGATTGAACTTGGTGGTATACATACTTTTACCAAATCTTTTACAGTATCCACGATGGATTCAATACGGTTTGACATACCTCAAGGTCAAATCGCAAAGGCTGATTTACACCACTCATCACTATATCTTACAATTTTATATCAAATAGTGCACTCACTATGGTAACCTAGGTGACATCCCTATGGCTCATGTTATACCAAGTCATCTACTTACACATTGTGCACCTACCAACCACATCACAGAACCATCAAGACATGACATGTCATAGATAGATATAAATCATTTTCTACATTGACTCAACCTACACAACATGCAATCTATATATGTATGTCTACAACATTAACTCAACAAATAGGTACATAGTGGTAATTAGATTAAAATTTAATAATCACACATCTTCCTCAAGAGTATACCATATAAAATATAATTAGATAAATTAAAACATAATCACTATTTTAGTTAAAGATCTCTCTTTCCACTACTTATTCTCACAAAGATTTTACACAAACACACAAATTAATCTAGATGTCCACTTGGTTTCCTCTTCATATTCAAATTGGTGGCATTCAAGGTTCATGTTGTTCCCGCATGACCTATCAATTATGATCAAGGCATTTGAGACATGACATTAAATCTTAAGAGCATCAAACTACCTACTAGGTTATTTTAACAAAATGAAAAAACCAATGCTAGAGGAGATACACATAATGACCAAGAATAAAATTGTAACGAAACTTATGAGCCAACAATTATTTTTGTTTAACTAGTTTGTAGACATTTTTGAATGGGGTGTTCCATTGAATTCATCATTAGGTAAACCTTTTGGTGGTTGAGTATCTCTAGGTTTCAAATAAACTTAGAAACTCTTATTTTTAAGGATAAGGTTAAATGAGATCTATAATAAATAATTTCTTATATTTGTAAGAGTCATATTCCTCCATGAATGACTGTTCTAGCAAAGAGGATTTGACCTCTAAAATTTGCTTCACCTATCAAGAAGTGATGACAAGGACATTATTTATACTTGAGACAAACCATACAAAAGATGAATCCAACCTAGCTTCTAGGATAAATTTCTAGAAGATTTCAAGGATTCATACTATTTTGAAAATTTCTATGATGATTCTTGCAAGAAATGCTCACAATTGTTGCTAGGACAACTAACTAATCCAAGCATACACAAATGCATTTTATGATCTCTATACAAGATAGGGCCCATCCAAGTCTAAGTAACACTGAGTCCTCAAGTACTATAGTATCCTATATCCATCCATTCAGTCTAAGTTAAACCTAGTTAAAATTAAGATGATGGTAAAAGTATATTTCTATTTAGCAACCATTTAGGAAGAGTTCTATAGTATAGTAAATTATATAAATTTACAATTTCACAATTAATTTGGAATCACTTTGGTAATTGTGCCTTATGTACTTGATTCATGGCTGATTGTGGTGAGTTTTAGGACCATTTCTAGAATTTTAGTGTAATCCCCTACTCAACAACCTTTATTCTAGCTCAAACTACTAGGACTAGGGTGCCTAACACTCCTGTCCTGGTGGACTAGGCCATTCAACGCCCATGTTTAGGTAGTTTAACCCCAAATTTGAGATTAAAATGATTGAATTTGTAAGTAGTGTGAAATTTCTCCCCGATGTTGGCCTTCCTTGAAAATTAAATTTGAAATGTGCAAATAACATATAAATACAATTCCCTCTCTCATTTGAACTCTAACTTTCCTAATTATCATCAAGAAATTTCTATTGAGCATTAAATCAAGCATAATTGAGTACATGTCTACAATCAAAGATTCAAGTATTCGACCTTGAGCAATCATGATCAATCATAATTTGTTCCTCCATGATGAAGACATCCATTAAAATCAATCAAGAAACACCAAGCCTTATGCGAGACTTCAAGCCAAGGTTTTCACATCAAAGGTAAGATATATCATTTCAAGAATTTCCATTAAGATTTTAGTCTGTCCTTTTTGAGGAAAAACTCTCTTTTCATTAATCATTTTTGTAGAGGTGGAAATACTAACATGGGATTTGACTTAGGCAATCCCATATATAGCACAACATTTTCTCCATTTTCGTGTATCTAGGTTTGAATTCAACTAAAAAGAGTGCTATTGATGTATAGGGCAGACAACGATATACGATTTCAGACTTTGAATAGGCAAAACCCCTAGACTAGGGTGCCCTCCAACGGTGTTTGACACTTTTTCACTAATTTTCAGGGAGAGAGATCTACAAATCCTTTTGATCAATAATTCAAAATTACCGTTGGATTAGACACCCTCAAACTGGGGTGCCCTCCAACCTTGTCTATGGTTTTTTGGTCCAAATTGCAGTTACAAGTTCTTCTTTGTCTCATATTTCTAGATCTGGGCTATTGTGTTGATTTATAATTTTTTATCTTAATTTTTTTATCTCATTTAACCTAGTTTATTCACACACACTTGAAAAATTGACCTCTTAACAAAAGAGTTCTAGATCCCTCAAGTACTATCCTAAATTATGAGTTATTTTTGTAATTATGATGAGATGATCCACATATAAGAGTAACTTAATTATATATCTAGCATGTTGAATCTCCTCTCCATTATCTTAGCCACTCTATATTTTAAATGTATAACCTAAAAAAAAATAGGGAGAGAAGGAAACCCTATTTGACACCAATATAATAAAAGCACTTGGACATTTAGTTGCTTGTTATTATTCTAGCCTTGACTTATTTATAAAACCTATTAATGACTACTCAAAGTTCATCTAGAGCTTGGATTTCCTCCATCCTATTCCAAAGCTTTTCATGCGACGCCATATCAAAGGCTTTTCTAAAGTCCACAAAGTAGCAATAATATTTTTTCCCCTGGGTGGTCGATATCTTCTCAATCAAGTATATAACACCAAAACAATTATCAATAGTGGAGTGTTTCAATCTAAAACCTACCCATCACTTACCCCTCTTTTCATTCTAACTACTATTTCTCCATTCAACCATACAAAAAAATTCCAAGAAGAGAATTAACCATAATAGTGCAATATTTTGAAGGATTGTTCATATCATTTTCTAATAGAGAGGGTAACAACACTAGACATCCAATCCTCTAGTAAGCCCTCTTGAATGAAATTATCGAAGATGCATTGACTTGAAGTGTAGGGACCCATATACCACATTTTAAATAATTTTCTTATAGCCTATAATCTATATCTTGGGTTTTCCCTCTTGCAAGTCCTTTTATGTCTTGATTGATATCTTCAACAGAGAACAACTCAATGGTTGCATTGATTACCATGAGGTTGTGTTTATCTTGAGCACATTCATATAACAACTTTGGATACACAACCCATTGGAAATCTATGATTATTGTTCTTTCCAATAAAAAAATGTTCCTCCCTTCTTATAATTTCACATACCTTTATTTTTTGAATTTTTTTTTTTGAAAAAAAATAGTTTTGCATACTCATTATTTTCTTTGTCCACCCTAAATTCTCTTAGAACTTTCTTTTTGCCACTTTACACTTTTCATCACACCAAGGATTTTATAGAAAAATAATATTTCTCTTTTAGTTATAGCTCTTTTACATGCTCTTCAATCCATGTGTAAAATGGCGGTAGGGTTCCCTGGGCCCTACTATACAAATAGGGTCGACTGACCAGTAAACACCATGGTATCCCTATCACCTAACATGCAAACATTGGCAAGGTGGGTGGTCCCATGTTACGTATAAAATCTAGCCCTACCCGAGCTTGTTCCCTTCCAATTGGAGAGACATAATACATTTTCCCCACAAGAACCGACACTCTCCCATGGGATCTTGGGGGCCAACCCTTTCTTCCTGGTTGGGAAGACTATGGGTGGGTGGGAGGTATAGCCCTATTGTTCCCAGAAATGTATTTTTTATTTTTGTATGGCTCTCCATATAGGCTATATTTATCTCAAATTCATAAAAAAAAATTAAGGGTAGCTTTATCAGATTTATTATTTCATTAGGTCATGAATATTTTACCCTATGAAGATTCGTTCTTTTGAGTGAACTTTCTCATCTTTTTTGTTTGATTGTGTAGATGTCAAGATTTACATATATTGGACTATGATCTTATTCCACTTCTATAGTGTAGTTTTGAACCACTAACTCACACTTTGGATATGATTTTGTGAGTAAATAACGTAGTCCACTACACTTTGACCATTGTAACTTTTTCAAGTGATGTTACCTAATTTTGACCATATTTTTATACCATTGTATGTGACCATGTTTCCTAAACTACATAACCCCAAAAATTTTGCCCCACATTTGTAACATTTTCAAAATTTGATTGCTCTCTTCCTCCAACCATAATAGATTACTTTTCTCTTTGCACTCATTGATTAAATGAAGGGCTTATATGTTTATCATCCTTGCATTGAAGTTTCCTATATTAATACTCCCCCCAATGGTACTAAAGACTAAAATTTTCTTATTAAGCGATTCATAAGGGTTCTCATAAACTAGGTTCCTTTTCTTATATGACATCAAACCTTTTGGTGTAAAGTGTTGGAATCAGCCAAGAATCTGAAAGCACAATATAACCTTCCACTTAGTGGAACCAAACTAACACAAAGAAAATCTCATATAATGAGAGTGTAAAAATATACTATGAGAGCCTTGCATATATAGGCAAGGAAGCTATAACATAATGGTTGACTAACCCTCCAAAGATGAAGCATGTTTCTAGCTCAAATGGCTTGTGTTCTAGCAACTTACAAGTGTGCATGCACTAGGTATCTCAAATGATGATGAAACGTGTCTCAACTACATGAGATGAGACAAAATTACGAAAAAACCTAATTAAACTTAAGCTAAGTGTGAATAGGTCAATCCTCTAAAGATTATAACTTAACTAGATATGTAAAGATACTATTTGCCCTAACACTCCCCTTAAGTGAAACTTATGGAGTAATGTATACAAAGAGGATAATAATGGCTCCCAGCTACTAGGCCTTGTTAGGTACCCATGAACAAATTTCTCATGAACAAAGTAAATGAGAAAAACTAAGTGGGAAACATAAATTCTTCTCAATAAGAGAAATGATATAATGGAATACACAAGTGAATAATGAATGACACAAAGGTAAGGAATTATAATGACCCCTAAGGACTACTTATATCACTAAGTACAATAGATGTTCCTCCTCATAGGAGAGAGAAGATAAAATGTCTATATGATCTCATAAAAATAAGAATGAAAGAATTCCATTTGAGTAAATTCTTCCTCCCAAAACAAAGATGAGAAGAGAAACCATGCAACCTACCCTCAAAGTGATACTTGTAGTGTAGATAAATGTTGGACACTAGAAGTTGAAGATGTTCCATGATTAATAAACAACTTTTCTCCCCTTGAGAAGAAACAACACCACAAATATGTGCAAGATGACTTCTTATTCCAAATAGGAATATGAAGCATATCTAAATTCTATAGTAGTACAAGAACTATAATTAAACTCTCAATTGTTGGCAATTGACACTCAATTGGTTGGTTTCACTATGTTGTCATTGATGGCAACATGACAACCTATTTCGGCTTCATATTTTGGGTCAGTTGTGTACCGATAGGGACATCACTAGCACCGACACCGATAGGATGGAAGGAATTCTTTGGTTACTGGAAATGCAGGCCAACACGGTTTAGAATCAGGTTATCGATATTGGAGGCTGACATCTTTGGGATCCGACATCGACAATTGATTTTGATATTCATGTATTTATGTTATCTAGCCGACATGTATATTGATATTGTAATTATCTTTGTAAGCTGACATAAGGCATGATAAATTGTATAGGGTATATAGGTCAGTTGGATTAGATCATTTTGATATATGTGATATGATGCAAATATGCATTAGGAAGGAAATAATGAAGGAGAAGCGAGATATATTAGAGAGAATCATGTGGGTAAGTGTAAGAAGTTGTGTCCACTTTTTGGCCAAAAAGTGGAAGTTTTTTCTCTTTTTTTTTGATTTCATCTCGTTTGACCTAAATATTTGAGGCACTTAAAGGATGATTCTTGAAAAAATTCAGTAATAGAAAATGTAGTGCTCGAAGTCTACTTTCCAAATATGTGATTTTTTTCAATACCCAGATCTTAAAAAGGAAGTTTGAATAGGCATTTGTAAAACCTATAGTTTAAAAGTCACTTTTTAGGACCATACCATGCCCATGTATGACACACATAATTTGACCTAAATGAAACTATTTTTCTTTATCCTTTTGGGAAAAGATCTACAACTCACTCACCTTTGATGAGGATATTTTTTTGTAATTTTTTTCCATATATTTTTTTGTACTGTTATGTCTACTGTTGCAAGTGCCATTGAATCTATTGGTACAACGAGTTGATCTAAAGATAAGAATGCGGTGCGACGAGCTATAAAAACTGCCATAGTGAATAAAGCAACCTTGAATAAAAGGATGGTAAGCAACATTAGTGGAATTTTAAAGATGCATCCTAAAACATTAGTTAGAGCAACTAAAAGAAGAGAAAGTATTGAAAGTGATCCAATCAACCAAAGTTGGAGTTTTAGTGGTAGACTTTGCAGGCCAAATATGAAATTGAATATTGAAGTGAAATCTTTTGTTGAAAAGTTTTGGCATGATAATACAAGGGTATCATCTAATGCTAGAGATGTTCTAAAGTTGAGAGTGGGGTGTAAAATTCGTGACCCTCATCCAAAACACCTATTAGACACAACTCAAACTGAATTTTATAGAAAATTTTTGGATGAAGTTTTGTTACCTGGAAATATCACTATAAGTCAAAGATCATTTGAAAAATGGAAGCCCTGGTATGTGAAAATTAACAAGAAAAGAGTCTCTTGTTGTTGTAAAACGCACGTGCAATTTCATTACTATTATGATGTTTTTCGATACATATGTTGTTTTTTGCATAGTAACATGCTTATCCAGGAATGTGGTATTGATATGCCACCTGAATCAATCAAAGAATTTGTAGCAAGTTTATTTTGTCAAAGAACTGATGGAAAATTATTTTATTTACATTCATGTATCTCTGGACAATGTTCTAGTTGTGGCAATTTTTCATCACTAGTAGAATGTATGCATGAGAGCAGTGAAACTGATTTTGGACAACAACTAGTGGATGTTAGAAGATTTAAGAATGTTGAGTATCCCTTAAAGGATGGGAAAATAGGAAAGCGTGTAGATTTAATCACAAAGAAGGTTAGTGTACATGCATTCATGTCAGAATTTAAAAGTAAGTTTGTACCAAAATATGTGACACACTCTCAACATGCTAGATGGCTTGATTCTCAATTTCACACATGTAGAAATACATTTGCAGTTGGAAGTATACTATTAGTGGTGGACTTTGCAAAAAACTATACTCTTAAGCCACAAGAGGAAATTCAGTCTCAATATTACAATTCCACTCAAGTTGCTATTTTTGTTCATATTGTTTATAGACACGCAGATGATAGCACAAAGGATGATAGAAAAATCCTAAGGGAGTATCATTTCTATGTGAGTGATAATAGGATGCACTCGTCAGATTTTGTTCAATATTGTTTAAGCATATTTTATAAAAATATAAGAGAAAGAGGAATCCAGATGACAAAACATCTTATATGGTCAGATAATTGTACTGAACAATTCAAGAATGCTTGAATGTTTTATTGGTTAAGCAGGGCTCACAAGGAATACAATATCCAACATATATGAAGTTTTTTTGAAGCTGGACATGGCAAAGGAGAACATGATGGAGATGGTGCTTGTGTTAAAAGAATTCTTGCTAGAGAGCAATTTAAATTTGAAGATAATGTAAAATTTAAAGATGCACGTGCAATTGTAGATTGGTGCAACACAACCTTATCTACTAGATCAAGTGTGAACTCTACAATTCAACGATTCTTTTGGTTAGTTGAAGAGGAAAACATTGCGCCGAAACCCGATTGTGAGACAATTAGCGGATCGACAAAATGACATTCATTTAAGAGGTCAAATGCAAGCACATGGACTATATGGATAAGGGAACTTGCATGTTTTTGTCAGTTTTGTATTTCAGGTGATTCTGATGTATGTGAGAATACTGAATGGGTTGAAGATTGGAATCAAAGATCATTGACTCCTACTCAAGCACAAGATCAGATTAACACAATTGAAGATAATGAAGAACTATTTGCATCAGATGATTATGATCGTGTTTTAGACCTTGTATAGAAAGGTAATCATTTTTATTATTTTGTTGGCCATTTAATAAAATTAGTTTCAAATTTTTTATATTTAGTGTAAATTAAAAATGGCATTTTTAAAATTCTAAATTGTGATAATTTATTAATTTTTTGTTTGTTTAGGACATGTGTATGCCATTGTTGCACCTGAGGACAATGAAGAGGAAACAAAATATTTGTTGGCTCGATGTGTTGAGACTAAACACAAACTAGTTAATCCTCGAGAAGATGACGATGGTTTTAATTATCCGACTGGTTCAGTGGTAGTTGTTGGAACTTGGCTAAGGAAATATTTGACAAGGAAGAATGGTTTGCCTACTTTTGAAGATTATGAAACATATAAGAAGATAATACACTACTCACATTTGATTGTTGCAACAAATATACAACTAGTGAGATATCGCGACAGACCTAATAATAAAAAGTTGTGGACAATTTCTATGGAAGATCACGAGACAATTATAGATGCTTTGGAAAAAAGAGAGGATGCCGATGGTACAATGGAATAAGTATTTAAATAAAGAGGTATGTCTACATGTTAAATGTATGTATGTATATATTGTGTACATGTTTAATTTATTTTAATTACATACCATTTGATCATAGAGATGGTTTAAATATTATTGTTTGATATATATAGGTCCATCCCCTTATTGAGAGCTCTTACACAATTGTGTTACATGTAATGTAATAAGTATTTAATATATAGAGGTACGTATACTTGTTTTAAAATTATGTATGTCTTTTGAAATGATTTAAATTGATATTATAAAATGCTTTTTAAATATATATACATGTTTTCATGATTCATTTAAAATATGAACTTGACTATTTTGAACTTCCATCTAGATTCTAATTTTTTTTTGTCCTTATTATTTTGATCCCCTTAAGACACATGTCCCAATTGTACACCCATCCCATTAAGCCGAGTCATGTCCTAATCAATTAATTTCCCCTTAAGCCAGGTCCTATAATTTACTTCAAATGATCCTCTTTTAAGGCACATGTCCTATTTCTAGTTTGATCCCCGTAAGCCACATGTCCCAATTGTACACCCATCCCCTTAAGCCGAGTCATGTCCTAATCAATTAATCTCCCCTTAAGCCATGTCCTATAATTTACTTCAAATGATCCTCTTTTAAGGCACATGTCCTATTTCTAGTTTGATCCCCTTAAGCCACATGTCCCAATCGTACACCCATCCCCTTAATCCGAGTCATATCCTAATCAATTAATTTCCCCTTAAGTCATGTCCTATAATTTACTTCAAATGATCCTCTTTTAAGCAACATGTCTTATTTATAGTTTGATCCCCTTAAGCCACATGTCTCAATTGTACACCCATCCCCTTAAGCCGAGTCATGTCCTAATCAATTAATCTCCCCTTAAGCCATATCCTATAATTTAGTTCAAATGATCCTCTTGTAACCTGGCACATGTCCTATTTCTAGTTTGATCCCCTTAAGCTACATGTCCCAATTGTACACCCATCCCCTTAAGCCGAGTCATGTCCTAATCAATTAATTTCCCCTTAAGTCATGTCCTATAATTTACTTCAAATGATCCTCTTTTAAGCAACACGTCTTATTTCTAGTTTGATCCCCTTAAGCCACATGTCCTAGTTTTAACTTAAATTCAGCCGCCTAGATTTAAATCCTATATATAATATATATCTAAATATTTTTTGTTGTTGTAGGTTTACCTTAAAGTAGTTTTTTGTTGTTGGTGGCATGTGAAACGAGTTCATGAATCTTTAGAATTAAATCAAGATTTCCAATGAATTGGTAAGCATCATTTTTTTTGTTAAATGTTTAGTTTCAATTTCTATATTTGATGTTTTTCAATGATAAATTGTTCAATTGCTTAAATAATTTCCCCTTTTAAGTCACATGTCCTAATTGGTATGTATGCATCATTTTTTTGGTTAAATTTGACTTAGTTAATTTATTTTTGTATTTTTAATTAAATTTGACTTAGTTAATATACATGCTTTTAATAAATTATTTCTAATTAAGTTCTAATTAATTTTTTTTTGTGTGCATGTAGGTACATCTTGTTACCAGGCTTTTAATTGTGGAGATCTAATTTAAAATCTCTAGATTGCTTTTGAAACTGTGGAGATCTAATTTATCTAGATCGCTTTTAAAACTGCTTTTAATGTCTTAGATTGGATCAAACTTATATAATACTTTAGATTTCAGAATATTGAGTTAGACTTTAATTTATATAGATTTAAGATGTGTGGATCTTGAAAATTTTAAATTTGAGATACATGGATGAAGCTAAATTATTATATATTCAAGAGATGCACCTGGATTAAACTTTTTTATATTTAAGCTTTTAGTATGTATATATTTGTGCATGTACATGGTAATTTTAGAAATTATCAATTGCTTTGAATTAAATTTTTAATGTATACAACATTTGTGTGTGTACACATGTGTTATTTGGAAAAATATCAAAATATCAAGTGTTTTATTTTTAATACATGATGTATATGCACATGTGTACAAGTGTGCTATTTTTATAAATATCAATTGCTCATGTGTGTATATGTGTTCAATTGCACTTGCTATTTTGAGATGTGGATGAAGCTCTAAATTATTATATATTCAAGAGATGCACCTGGATTAAACTTTTATAAATATCAATTGCTCATACTACATATATGTGTTCAATTGCACTTGCTTCATTTATTTTTAATCTATTTATTTAGTTTTAGTATCATGTACGTACACATACACATACACATACATACATACATACATACATACATACATACATACATACATACATACATACATACATACATACATACATACATACATACATACATACATACATATATATATATACATATATATATATATATATACACACACACACATATATATATATATAGATGTATATATATATATGTATATCTATATATATATGTATATCTATATATATATATATCACATGTACAAGCACTGCATATGTATATGTATATCAAGTCTAGATGTGTGATGATCAACAAGTCCACATGTGGTCAACATGAAATATAATCAAAGTGTATGCACAAAATAAACAAGTCCATGTGTACATGCAAAATAAACAAGTCCCAGTGTGTACACATGTACACACATGTACATCAAGTCCATGCTCAAAATGAAATATATAATCAAAGTGCGCAAAATAAACAAGTCCCATGGGATGGAATGATCAAATGTCAGTAAATTGCATGAAACATGTAACAAATCTAGCCCCTAAATTGAAGACGGCTATAAGCCCTAAATATGATCTAGATTCCTCTTCAAGCCACGTAGACGAAGAGGAGAAGATCCACTCTGCAAGACAAAAATGTTCAAGTTTGTGAGAGTTATACGTAGTTCATGTTCATATATATATATATATATATATATATATATTTAAAAACAATTTAAAAATTTCAATTATAAGTTCAGTAGCACATACGTGTACATGAGTAGGTTCATCTCCTCTAGACTCTACTGAGGGCTCTGCATCTCTAGGTGCTATAGGGGCGGTCGATGGCACTGGTATCTCATGCTATATATAGTACATGTACACACACACACACACACACACACACACACACACACACACATAGATCAAGATCAATTGATGATTTAAAATAGAAATTTAGATCTAATTTATATTTAAATTGTTCATTTTGAACTAGAGATAATTTAATGTTCATATGGATACATACTTGACTCAGATCATCTCCTCTAGGCATTACACTATCTGGGGCGACATCAACAAAAACTCCACTATCAACAAGATCCTACAAGGTATTTAAAAAAGAGTTGCACGTGTCAATTATATGCACGCATGTGTACATATATTATATAATATACAAATTAATTTAATTTTTAAATAAAATATGATTCTGAAACTTGTATCAATTTTTTTTAATTTAAATCAACATTAAATACCTGAAATGCAGACGATGTCTGTAGAAAACTATCAAGAGGATCAAGATGATCATATGGCCCATCTGGATGTAAACTCATCCTGATGGTCGTGTCCACCTGTACAACAAAATTAATTAAATCTAGATATTAAATCAAATGTACAGGATGTTTATTTATTTAATTAAGATATTGAATGTAAGTTTGATGAACAAAATTAATTAAATCTCAATATATATATATATATATATATATATAAGTTAAGATAGAGTGTCAACGTACCGAATCTCTCTGCTCAACCACAACAATCGATGCTGGAGGAGCTGCACTCACCACAGTGGCAGATGGGTAATCCGACGTGGAAGTCGGTGTCGTAGTGGCCCCAAACACTGGCTGGAGACATGCAAATGTGTAAATAGTGAAGACATATAGATAGAGAGATCCATATAAATTATGTAAATATATATATATATATATATATATATATATATATATATATATATATATATATATATATATATATATATATATATATATATATATATATATATATATATATATATATATATATATATATATATATATATATATATATATATATATATATATATAAAACTGCAAACTGTACATGTATGTACTGGATCTCCCCATACCTATTTACCACGTAAATCATGATCTATGGGATGATCATCAGCAAAAAGAAAATCGACATATGAACCAATATTATCATGATCAGTGGATGCTCCACGTGTAGCTAAAGAGGATGGACCATGATGTGAACTCGAAGCAAGGTCTGGACCATCACAAGGCCCATAGCATAGTCGATGGCAACTCGTACAAAAATGAGGTGTCGATGTACGTGGAATGGATTTACTCATGTCAACATCATCCTCACCAGTGTCAATGTCGCCACGTCCAACAAATTAGTTGTCTACTGACTAAGGCTACCAGTGAGTGTGGTCAATGAGTCCAGTGTGGAGACAACATAATGTTGATGAACAGCCATAGGTATAACAAGCATAGGCCACAATAGCCTGGCGACGAGCAGGTCTATTGGGGTCAATACGTGCCCCCAATCTATCTTGTGGCATGCCACCACCAACCACCTGGAATGCTCTTATACCAAAATAATTGGGCTTTAAACCCAAAATAAACTCTGCATATAATTTTCTCAAGAAGTATAAAGGGCACTCTAAGTTGGCATGTGGTGGAGTATCAATACCATCTGCCATCGATCCCAAAAATTATCAGCCATGCCCCGATGTGTACACCACCCCATGGATATGCAGGATTTTTTTGGTGGAATGGGTTCACCTATGATGGGGCTTGAAAAATATGGAACAAGGTGAGATTTATCTATTCTTAGGTTCAAAATTTCCTTATAGGAGAGGCCATTAGAATAAAACCAACATCTCTCCTCTCTCCATGCTCAATGTGAATCAAGCTCTCCATCTATAGACCTAACTGCATCAATAACGTTTTGCATCTTCGATGCAAAATGGTGCATGTGTGGGGATATATGTGGTGCTCTAAGGATCTCATTAACTTTCCCCTGTATGAAAACAACATTCTCATCAATAATGGCTCGAAATCGAGCCTCAGGAAAATTAGGAGGTGGAGGATGATGATCGGGTGGGGGTGGAGGTGGAAGAGGGGGTGGAGGTGGGGGTGGAGGTGGAGGAGGAGGTGGGGGTGGAGGTGGTGCACCATGGGCAGGGTCATCCGAGGGGGTTGCTCAGGCCTTGTTGCATTAAGAAAATCTTCTATATCAAACACATCCATGTGATGATGTGTATGTAATCTGAGCTCTGCATATATATATACACATGTACACATGATACATTTAATTAAAAATCAAATAAAAATTTTAAATCTAACTTTTAAAACTAAAACATGAATTTAAATTACAAATAATTTGAAAACATGTACAATATACATATATATATACATTGTAAACATATATATACATATACAAACTCTACAAACAGATAAATGATAAAAAATTTAATGTGTACATATGAAATCAAGAACATGCACGATTTTACATATAATATATATGATCATGTACATAAGAATTTAAATTTAACATCTACATGAAAATGCTTGTAATTAATCATCAAGTGACAACATGACTTAAGGGGATTGGCCTAAAGTTAGGACACGTGGCTTAAGGGGATCAAACTAGAAATAAGATAATTTTGGTTTAAGGGGATAGGCCTAAATATGTCGTAATTAAATTTAGCATCTACAAATTTTGTAATTAATCATTTATGACACACGACTTAAAGGGATTGGCCTAACTAGGACAATTGGCTTAAGGGGGTAGGCCTAATTAGGATGTATGTTAATAGATTGGCTTAAGGGGATAGATTGAATGCATGTTAATAGGGGAATTGTCATAATAGTATGTTAAGAGGCCCGTATGGTTGTAAATATAGTTAATTTAATGTACTTTGAATAGGAATTTTAAATTTAGCATCTAAAAATTATAGGATGTATGTGGCTTAAGGGGACAAGCCTAAATTATAGGATGTACGTGCATTTCCTAATTACCTGTGTCTTAAGGGGACATGGTCGAAAATAAATTACATTTGATCATAATTAAGTTCAATAAATTGAATATATAGTTAATAGGACCTGTTTCATTCTATTTAATATATATGGCATTTAATAATATATATAGTTAATAGGTCCTAGTATGTTAAAAGGGGAATTGTTGTAATAGTATGATAAGAGGCCCGTATGGTTGTAAACAGTTAATTTAATGTACTTAGAATAGGAATTTCAAATTTAGCATCTACAAATTATAGGATGTATGTTGCTTAAGGGGAGAGGCCTAAATTATAGGATGCATGTGGCTTAAGGGGACATGCCTAAATTGTAGGATATACGTGCAGCATTTCCTAATTACATGTGTCTTAAGGGGACATGGTCAAAATTAGATTAAATTTAATCATAATTAAGTTTAATAAATTGAATATATAGTTAATAGGACCTATTACATGTTATTTAAGAGGTCTGTATGGTTGTATTTAGTTAATTTCATGTAAGTTTAGAATAGGAATTTCAAATTTAGCATCTACAAATTTTGTAATTAATCATTTAAGACACATGACTTAAAGGGATTGGGCTAATTAGGATGTATGTGGCTTAATACCATCTGCCTAGATTATAGGATGTATGTGGCAAGTAAAGGAAAGAAGATTTACTTAAAATATAGGACACACATGTAGCTTAAGGGGATCATTTTATAAGGTCCTAGTATATACATATAGTTAATAGGTCCTAGTATACATTTTATAAGGTCCTAGTATACATATAGTTTATAGGTCCTAGTATACATATAGTTAAGGGGACCGTTTTATAAGAAGATTTACTTTAAATATAGTTAATAGGTCCTAGTATACATTAAAACGGGTATGATTGTAATAGTATGTTTTAAGAGGGGTATAGTTGTAATTAGTTAATTTCATGTACTTAGAATAGTAATTTTAAATTTAACATCTACAATTTTTTTAATTAATCATTTAAGACTCCTGACTTAAGGGGATGGACGTATGTACACAATATAGGAGTTCTTATGTGGTCAAATTGGGTCATAAGGGGTACATGTTGTGTACATAAATGTTAAAAAAGTAGCATGTGTGTGACGGGCCTTTAGGACCACATTGTGTTGTAAGGGGTCACACATGTGTTCTAATGCATGCGTGACCCCTTAGGACCACATATGAGCCCTTTTAACATCCTATACTTAGTGTATGTAATATACCCAACTACTAGGATGGTAAAAGGGGTCATATGTGGTCCTAAGGGGTCACACATGTGTTCTAACACATGCGTGACCGCTTAGGACCAGATTATGACTCATTAGAACAAAATGTGGTCCTAGTAAAGGCTCGTCACATACATGCACGCATTCTAAGTCAAGGTATAATATAGACATGGCTCAAACTAAATTATAGGACAAATGTGGATTAAAAGGGGAATGAATTTGAAAATAGGAGATGGCTTAGGGGATACACACATGTGTTCTACAATGTACATGTGTGACCCCATGGGATCGTGCATAGTGTCCTAAGGGGTCATGTATGTGGTCCTAAGGGGTCACACATGTAGATTAGAATGTGCATGCATGACCCCTTAAGACCACATACATGACCCCTTTGGACACCATGACTGATCCTATGGGGTTATATGTGGTCGTAAGGGGTTGGATGTGATGTGACCCTATGTGGTCATAGGGGGTATGTTGTATACAATTTAAAGATGTTTTAAATAGTTTCATTTTTGTTGTAATTTTCTGGTTTTGGTTTTCATTTTCATTTTTGTTTTGATCTTGTAAATTAAATGTTTTGGTTTTGATTTTTTTTTGGGTTTTCGTTTCATTTAAAAAAAATCCTAATCTAATCAATTCAAAAAAAAGAATCAAACTAAATTTAAATAATTTTTAAAATAAATACATACTTTTGTAATGAAAAAAAAATTATTGAGCTAAAAACATTTTTTTCTAACAAAAAAAATAAATTTAAAACTAAAAATTATTAACAAAAAAATAATTTTTAAACTAAAAATCTATTTTTTTAACTAAAAAATTAATCTAAACATGAATTATTCAATGAAAATGGGTGTTGGGCATACCTGGAAGACTTGAAGGCAGGTTGCTGGCAATTCCTGGGAGGGCTCCACTCCTTGAATCGAGATCCCGTAAGCCAAAAATGAACCGCATTTCGTTATTTTTTTTAATATATATATTCGAAATGGGATCCCGTGTTGAAATGAAACGGGATCCCGTTTTCATTTCAACATGGGATCTCATTTCGTTTTCAACACGGGATCCCATTTGGAGCTCTAGGCTCGGGATCCCGGGGCCCACAGGATCCTGTTTGATTTTAGGCTTGGGATGCCGAGAGCCAACGAGATCCTGATTCGTCTCCTATTCTTTCTGCTTGATTTCAACTTTTTAACTAAGTCCAAAACTTCCACATTAAGTGGACACAACTTCTTGCACTTACCCATGTATGTGAGGATATTTATGTTAGGGATATTCTGGTAAAGGGTTTAGAGTTTTAGACTGGAATATACAGAGCTTAACCAGAACTGTATTCAGGCATAGAAAGATGCTATCTTAGCAGTTCACTCATTTCTTCAGATTGTAGTTTGGATTTATATGTAGTCAGTGAGGCTCCTTTTGTCATTGAGCAGTGTTCTCTAGGCTGTAAGCCTTCCTCCAAGTGTAGGCCCCTTATATTTTGTAATATCTCTTCATATGGTCAGCAAATTGATATTGTGGGTCACAAATCCCACTGTGGTTTTTCCTCTTTGAGGTTTTCCACGTATAATTCTGTGTTATGGTATCCATTTATGAGATTGGCTTATTGGTTGCTTTACTCCTTTCAATTCTATATGTACCGGTATACTGGTTGGTGTATGCATGTTTTAATAAGGTTAAAATTGATCATACCGATAGAACACCGATTCACCCCCCCCCCCCCCCGCCCTCTCAGTGTTCTTGGATTCCAACATCAATGATGTATTCTAGATTTTCAATTTGAAATTCTACAAACAAAGATGAAATATTTGGTATAAATATGTCCCAATGTGCTAGAAATTTGGTATTAATAGTGTTGAATTAAAGTCAAAATAACACAAAATTTATATTGTTGGAAAGTTGAGAATGTTCTTAAAAAACCCTTTTCATTTCATCAATTTCGATTAAAAAAATTGTCAGCCACTAGGGCAAAGTCTGGAAAAGCAAGGAAAACTCAAAAACACATTTTTTGTGTTGACTTTCTAGGCTTGACATGTCCTAGCCAAATCCCAAAGCAATCCTAAGTGAAAAATGGAGAGAAAAAATTATGTTAGAAAAAACGTATATCCATTATTAACGGATATCTGTTTCTTGATGTCATTGTTGTGATGTCATGTTTTCCAAATCAAATATCTGTTTATAATGTATATCCATTTTGGAAACCAAATTGGATATCTGTTATGAAAATATTTAAAAAAACACATTTTAGTAAAATGGGCATAATTTTACGTTTCATATCGAAATTTTGATTTTTTATAGGCATTGGAAAGGTGATTCAAAGCTCTACGCAATGTAATAGGTGGTGTTTCTATATTTTATATTATAAAATATTTATAATTAATTTAAATTCATCCTTCATTTTTGAAACATCAAAAGCTCACAATTTTTTCATATGTACATTCCCTTTCATAATTTTTTTGTAACAATCATCTCAAAACACTCAAAACACTAAATAAGTAATTAATAATAGAAAATTTAGGAATTTTACTGAGTTTAACAAATTTTAGAAAACCATGTTATCTCTCTTTGTTCCTTTCTCTACCTCTCCTAAGATCTAAACCTATCACTCTAGTTGTCTGTTACTCCCTCCCTCTCTTTTGTTCATATTTAAACATCTCTCTCTAGATCTATCTCTCTAACTTTCATTGAATCCCTCATTCATTAGCTCTCTCTCTCTCAATCTCTACACTTATATTTCTACCTCTTCACCACTTCCTGCTCTATCTCACTCTCTCTCCCCTAAGATCTAGACTAGCCTATTTACATCTCCTTCCCATCTCTAGCAACAAAATTCAGAGGGGAGGAAGAGAGGGGTAAAGGGAAATATCAACAAAAGGAGATGGGGAGAGAGGTGAGAAGGATAGGTTAATTGGGGGGAAGAGAGAATGAGATTGAGAGAGATGAAGGTAATTAGGTGGAGAGAGAGAGAGAGAGAGAGAGAGAGAGAGAGAGAGAGAGAGAGAGAGAGAGAGAGAGAGAGAGAGAGAGAGATGGTGGTTGGAGTGAAGAAGGAATGAGAGGGAGAGTTGGGGATAATTAGGGGTTAGGAGGAGAGGGGGAGAGGGGGAGAGGGGAAAGTATCAACAAAGAGAGAAGAGAGATGGGGATAGAGGTGAAGAGAGATATAGAGAGAATAATTAGGGGGTGGGGGAGAGAGGGGAGATGGAAGTATATATAAAGGCATAGGGGGAGAGGTGAGAGAGAGAGGGTAATTGAGGAGAAGAAATAATGAGAGAGAGTGTTGGGTGTAAATAGTGGATTAGAGGAGAGGGAGAGGGGTAAGTATCAAAAAAAGGAGAGAGAGATGTGGAGAGAGTTGAAGAGAGAGATAGAGAGAGGATAATTTTGGGGGAGGGGGAGAGGGGAGATGGAAGTATCACCAAAGAGATAGATAGAGAGGGTAATTAGGGGGCTCTCTCCCCATCTCTCTCCTCTCTTCCTTTGTTGATACTCCCCCCCTCTTCTCTCTCTCTCTCTCTCTCTCTCTCTCTCTCTCTCTCTCTCTCCCTTTTTTGATACTTTCCCCTCTCCCCCTCTCCTCCTACCCCCTAATTACCCCCAACTCTCTCTAATTCTCTCTTCCCCAATTACCATCTCTCTCTCACACCTATCTCCCCCTCTAACTTTACCCAAACTCTCTCTCATTCTCTCTTCCCCCCAATTACCCTCTCTCTCACAACTCTCTCCCCCTCGAGCCCTTTGTTGATACTTACCTCTCCCCTTCTCCCCCCCCCCTTAATTACCCCTCCTCTCTCTCTATACTTCCCTCTCCCCCTCTCCTCATACCCCCTAATTTCCCCAATTCTCTCTCATTCTCTCCTCTTCTCCCTTTATTGATACTTTCATCACCCCACTCTACACCTCCCCCTAATTAATCTCTCTCTCTCTCTCTCTCTCTCTCCCTAATTAACCCTTCTCCCCTCTCCACCTCCCCTCAATTACTCTTTGTCTCTCTTGACCTCTCTCCCCTCTCTCCCTTTGTTTATACTTTCCCCTCTCCTCTCTCCTCCTACCCCCCCCCTCTCTCTCTCTCTCTCTCTCCCCACACACACACATTCTCTCTTCCATCCAATAACCATTTATTTCTCTAACCTCTCTTTGCCTATCCCTTTATTGATACTTCCTTCTTCCCCCTGCCCCCTCTTATTAATTACCCTTTATGTCTTTGTCTCTCCTTGTCTCTCTCTCAACTTCTCTTTGAGTCTCTCCCTCTCATAGTCTCTATCTCTCTCTCTCACCTCTCTCCCCCTCTCCCCCTCCCTCTCTAGCAAAAAAATTCATAGGGGAAAGATACTCCACACACCTCATCAAGAAATAATATCCAAATATAGATAACATAAAAACATATAAATTAGAAAGATAATCAATATCCATTACTAATAGGGAGAGATATCTCTACATAGATGAAAATAGAGATGGAGAGGGAGATACAAATAAAGAGAGAGGAGAGGGATAAAGAGAGGTAGTAGAGATAAATATATAGAGAGGGAGAGATAGATATGTCTAAAGATAAAAATATAAATAAGGAGAGATATAAGGGTGAAGAGAGATGAAGAGATAAAGAGAGGGAGATATAGAAGGAGAAATAGAGAGAGATAGGCATACCTAGAAAAGAGATAGAGACATAAATAGAGATATAGATATTAAGGAATATGGAGAGGGAAAAATACTGAAGGACAAGGATGGATGGAAAGAGGGATACACATATAGAGATTGAAAAGGAGAGAGGAAGATAGAGATAAAAATGAAGATAAAGGGAGAGGGAGATGAATAGATATAGAGAAAGAGAGAGGTAAAAACATATAAATATATATATAGAGAGAGGGGTACATAGAGTGAGATACAAAAAGAAAGAGATAGAGAGATATAAAGGAAGAGGAATATGGATAGATAGAGAGATGTAGATAGTGCAAGAGAGTTATAAAGAGAGAAATAAAGAATATAGATAGGGATGGATAAAGAGGGAGAGATAGAAAGATATATATATAGGGGCTATAGAGAAGGATGGAGGGAGAGAGACATAGATATATAGAGAGGGAGTAAATAAAGAGATAAAGGTAGAGAAAGGGAGAGGTAGATTAATCATGTATAGAGGAAGATATATAAAGATAGATGGACATATAGAAAGAGAGACAGACAGGGAAAGAAATAGAGATGTGAAGATGGAGGTAGAGAGAGATATGTATAGAAAATGATAGAGAGAGTAGGAAAAATGGAGGGACAGATGGAGAGAATAAGTGAGATTTAGAGATAATAATATATAAATATACATTAAGATAGATCTATAGGGAGATAGAGATAGAGGGGACAAGATATGGAGAGAAAGGAGGTGATAGAGACAAGTAATAAATAGGTATAGGTAGGATAAGGTAGAGGGGGGAGATAAATAGAGAGAAGAGAGATTATTAGAGAGATATAGAAATAAGGAGTGGCAAGGATAGAGTGGGAGATATATGTAGAGATAGATGTAACTTGGGAAATATATAGATGAGATGAGAAAATGAGTGAGATAAGTAGAGAAGGAAGTGATAGATAAAATATATTTATAGAATTATAGATAGACAAGTTATAGATAAAGGAGGTGATAGGAAAAAAAAAAAGACTTTGTATGTAAAATTTGTGAGTATTTAAAGTTTTAAAAATAAAGGTGTAGTGTCGTAAATTGTACACACTTGCTAGGGTGGTACAATTTCACACTTAGGTTAGCACTCGCCTTAGTGTGTTTTGCATCTTGCATTTCTCATTCCCCTTTAAGCATTTAATCAATTAATTTAATTAAATCTAAGGTCACGTCTCATCACTTTACACATTATAAAGTTGGGCCCTTTACCCTAAGCGTGCCCCTTTTCATTTTATTCCTCCAATAAATCATTTAATCATAAACCCTAATTATGTCTTATTTTGACAGTTTAGGCCCGATTTCACATATCAAAACATCTCAAAATCAGCTGTAACTTCAGGATGCGCTCTAATATCATCATATCTAATGGCCTAAAAAATTTGGTATAAAGTTGGTCGGACTGTGGCGGGAATGCACATGGTCCACGATATTTTCCTCAAAATTTTGGGAGCAAAATCCTATGATATAATAATGCTTAACCCCAAACTATCAGTGGAAAATTCAAATCTTAGGTCGGCCTAAACATGAAATTAAGATCTAGGGTTTCATACTTAAGAGCTCTCTTTCTTCATTTGAAAGGGTCTTCTTCTAAGAATCTAAGAACAAGTTTTTGGAGTATTAGAGCCTTCTTTGCAATGAAAGAGTAGATATTTGAAGTCTTCAACAACATTCAAAATCCATCCATCAAAAATTCATCAAGCATAATTTAATCAATTGGGGGATTTTGAAGATGTAGAAGAATATAGGAGATCACAGACTGACAATTTGATTGTACCTCTCCCTTGGGGTTGGGTATGGTTACATGTTGTTTTCATGTCTTTGCATAAGCTTCATTTTGATTCATATTCATTCTTTAGATCAATTTTCATTGTGGATTTAGAGCATTTACTTTGTCAATTAGAAGCAATCAAGGTTTACTCTTTAGGGTTGCTCTAGGTTGTTTACTTTCATTCTTAGTATCTTGCATATACACAAGGTTCTTGCACACACATTTTTAGTACATTATTGGGTATTCATGGAGGTGGAAGTCACCAACACGAGGGTTTGAATAAGGAAAAATCCTATATAGCCACCCCAAACCTTCCCTTTTCAGTTGCAGGTGTAGAAGCAGGCATCCAGAGGCAGTTTCAGATCTGGAAAAAGGCATCAACACCACCCAGAAGTATCAGAAGTTTAGAAATCTATCAAGGATAGGGGCATGGTGCCTTGGTCCTACCTAGGATAGTGGCATGATTCTATGGTCCTTCCCTCTATCAGCAGGACTTGATAGAACAATACTTTGCAGATCTTAGAATCCCTCCTATCACTTGTAGCTCTAGAATTGCATAATTAGGATAGTGGTGTGGCACCCCAGTCCTGAACATTTCTACTCAGAGTTTAGACACATGTGCACCTTTGTTTTTTCCTTTTGATTTGTACCTTTCAATAGTGTATCATTTGTTCTTTGATCTACATTCTCAGACTAGGATTTGCTTGCTTACTTGCTTCCTAGGTTAGATTGCATTGTGCATCATTCCTCTCTCTCATTTACAAAAAAGGAATAGAAAAACTTGGAGGTAATCCATGAATCTCTCTTTCTCATAAGAAGTAGCTAACGTGCGTTACCTCCCTAGGCTCTTTTGTATTCCATGAGTGTGTATGAGAGTGGGATTAGGGTTTCCATACTTAGTCTCACTTTTTACCCTGCACATCTTTGGTGAACCCGACATGAATCCAATTTCATTTGAATTGCATTGTATTGTAAGATCTATATCTAATATATTTCATTTTCTTTCAAAACATAAAAAAAAAGAGAAAGAGAAAGAGAAAAAAAGAGAGATAGGTTTCTTCCATTTTCCTTGCATTGTGTGTTTAAGTTTCATGATGCCAAATTTCTATTTGCAAGAAGTTCATACTTTTGATGATGTATGCAATTTTGTTGATTATGAGTTTAGTAAGGATGAATTAGATGAAGCTCTAGATGAGTTTTTGAACCCTAAGCCTTCTAAACCCTCATAATGTCAAAAGTTAATCAACCTTGTTACTATGCCATTTCGTGGTGATGAGAAAGATAAGTTGAATGATTCCTCTCACAGGTACATTCTTATCAACTCCTCCACTAGATCTATCAACATAGTTGATTCCCATGATTCCCTCTATGATGTTATGTCTCCTTTTGAGTCCAAAGAAGCCTTTCAATCACTATGACCATGCTTTATTGGATCACTAATACATTTGGCCTAAAATTACGACGGAGGTTTCTGACGGAGAAGGTATATTGTGATCAAATTTGATTTTTTTTTGAAAAAATGCCCGATTTCATCAGAATTTCAATGATAATGCAACATTTGGTTTCGATGGAGAAGGAATTGGCAATGACATTTGGGTTTTTTTAGAAAAAGTGTCCGCGTTCGTCGAAATTCCAACGACCGCATGCATTACTTAAAAAAAAAGAAAAGAACAAGTCATTTCATAAATCCCGCCTCTTTGTCTTGTTGACCTCTTCTATTACAAAATCCCACCTCTTCATCCCACCTCTGCAGGGAACTGTGGGTTTAATTGTCAGCTATCCTAGCTATCTACTACTAGTGCTCTAGCCACGGAATGAAGTGGTTCCTGCCATGCCGATTCCAGTGAAAGACTCCATATCGATTACGCGCTCAAGAAGTTGCAGGTGGGGGTCTAGTAAGTTGAGAAGTTATTGTTGGGCCCCATATCCCTATTGTTGATGCTGTGGCAGGGAAGATCATTGGTGTGAAACCAGCCGGTTTTGCAGCTTAGGCTAGAAGTGGAGGGAGTACGATTTGGTTCTGTGCTTTCCCAATGAATGGGAATTATTGACCTAAAGAAGCAAGCAGAGCCACACTGGAAACAACCCAAATTCCTGGACACTCACTATCGAATCTCCATCCATCTTCGTTGGCTTCAACCACAACTATTCGTGTAAGTGTCCCTTCTCGGTCGAGTGAACGAGTGCCTACCTAAAGGCCCTCCCAAGGTATCTTAGTTCGCTGTCTTGGGGCATATTAGGGGATCACAATAGAAAACATGCAGGTAGGGGCCATCCCCCAATGAACACGAAGGAGGGAGGCAGACATAGGTTCCCTGTGGGTTTAATCGCTGCAGGAAAAAGGTAGGGTATAATTAGAAAATTCATTGTTATACATATTCAAATATTTAGATTCAAAGTTTATTATAGATTTATCAGATTAATTACCAATAGTAGAGATGGTGAGAGGTTTCTGTAATATGATATGATCGATTTAAAAGAAGAATTTCTTACAAGACCTAAACCGTTGAGCAATCCTACAATCATGTATTAATTAAACACTGCATTTTAAATAATGAAAAATATAGTTAGCCTAAAACATATTAATGTGTGCATGAAAAGCGGGTCAATAAAAATCAAAATGTGAAAATATTGTTCAAAGGGACTTGTCCACACACCCACGAGACTTCTTGGTGCAAGTTATGGAGTCATGAAGAATGACTCAACTTCCCAAGGTAGGTTCCATGGTTCTCTATCTCACAAGGTCCCTCAAGCCAATTCGTTTGCTCTCAGATAACTGAGCAAAGTGACTTAGGGAGGACGAATGCAAGAATGAAGGATGCTTTAGATTTATTTTAGCATGAAATGCATCGTATCTATGCATGATTTTACAAATGAAGTAAACTAGATTATAAGATGACAAGGTTAGTAGCAATACTATCCTAACATGATATACTAGTTAATGATTTGAGCTAATGATAAAGGAAATAGTCTAAAATGCTTATTAGATTAATTCCTATTACAAAGAGAAGCTAGATGTATTGATAAATTTCAGCATAAATGAGACACTAAAAGCTTGCATGAATGCTTAAAATGGAGGAATGAGAGCTCTATTTATAGTGAAAATAGGGCAATGGATGGCCAAGATTGAAGGAGTTAATCAAGGGTCAGGATTGAAAGTTATCAATCCATGTTTACAATTTCACCAATGAAATGGTGACAATTGTCAACATAAGACTACTTGAGAGGAGATGAAAGAAGCATTAAATGCTTGAGAAAACCTCATGGTTACCTTAGAAGGTAAGGGTTAAGGTTAGGTTAGGGTTATCCAATGGATAAAGCTTTTACCCAAAGGGTAAACTCTTGTGAAAAGGTTAAAGGGATAACCATGGTCAAAGCAATGAATGCTTGATGAGACCCCTGGGTTAGATGAGGTTTAAGTTAGGCAAAAAGTATCTAAACATGCCACTAAGGGTTAGTTAACCATTAATGGTTTGAAGACTTTGGGGACAAATTTGTAAGAGTCCTTCCAAATTTGGGGGTATTCAACAAGTTAGCTTGTTGAAGGCATAAAGGCTTTATTGCTTTTAGAAGACTTTCCTCCAAATTTGAGAAGTGACATCCTCAAATTTAGGGAAAAGGAATGATTGAAGAGTTTAGGCTAATTGATTAGGATTAGATAGGTTCTAGAAGAATTTAGAAAGGGGGTTTAGGAGCCAAGTGGGAGATGTAGGATTTTGCAAGTGGGTAGGGAAGATAGAATTTAATTAAAATAAAATTAATTTATTTCAATTGGTTGCAAGTTGGGAAATTAAATAAATTAGATTTATTCAATTGGGGTAAACTATTAATTAAATGTAAATTTAATTAAAAAGTAAGGAGAAGAGATTTAATTAAATAAAATGATTTATTCAATTAAATGACATAAAGAGCTTAAGTGAATTTAACTAAATAAATTGAATAATTTATTTAATTAAATAGAGAATGTGGGTGATTTAATTAAATTAGATTTAACTAAATATAGGAATGAGAATAAAATGAACATTGAATATTCATTTAGGAATATGGTCATTTTTTAGGTCTACATTTTGCCCCTCTTTGAAGTGACGTGTGTGCACATGTTGATTCAAAGAAAATGATGTGTCGTCATGATTTGGTTATGATCGATGTTATGCCATTTTGATATTTTCACGTCGTGCCCCAGATTTGATAAATGATGTTGATAATGCCCCCTCGGGAGATGAATCAAAAATTTTGAACATTTGATTTGATTTGGATAAATTTGATAAATTTCATTGCATTGTAAAATTTTTGGCTATGTTGAATGCGGTTATTTGATTCATCTCTCGATAATGATGTTTGGTAGGGTTGTATGAGACACCACGAGCAATTTACGCATTCCTCTACGTAACCCTAATTTTGATTTACCCTATAAAAGGGAAAAAGTGATTTCTTTTTGTCTCATTTGTGCTTGTTGACCTTGGAGAAAGTGATACTTGGAGAAAATTCAATATGCTGGTTCCTTATGCTTCTCATCGATTCGAGCACGTTCAGAGGTATCAGAGGCCTGCCGCGTATGGACCACCGGTAAGTCAGCCCTTTTGACCCCTTTTGGATTTTTATTTTATCATTTTTAAGAATGTTTTCAATTTTGTCACGTGGATTTAACGGTTTAGCGCGTCAGGTAAAACCCGTAGCGCATACGATAAGTTCCGCAGTGCGTAGTGCTTTAGGTTCTAGGGTAGCGTTTGCATAGGTTATAGTAGTGCATCGATATAAGTTAGCATAGAGGGTGCATAGGGTAGCACATAGGTTAGACCTAGCGCATAGGGTTCCTAGGGGGTCGCATGGGTAGGCATAGGTAGCGCGTAGGTGTGACCTAATGCAGCGGGGTAGGGTTATAGCGCAGGAACCAAGGAGGATAGCGTATTGGGGTGTTCAACGCTTAGGGTAGGTTAGGTGGCGCATTGGAGAGAAGGGATAACACGTAGGTGTAGGCTAGCGCGTAGGGTAAATTGGGTAGCACTTTGATAGGATAGGGTAGCGCATAGGTGCAGGCTAGCGCGTAGATAGGATTTTTTAGCACGTGGTGGAAAAAGTTTGGGAAAAGTGTGATTTTTTTGGATGAATAAAAATTGGTAGGTTGATGCTAGTTTTGTCAAGATGGGTGTGAATTGTTAGTCTGCGTGTCTGCTGTTATTGTTTTGATAAGTTGTCCAATAGGAGTTCCAATATAACTTGATTTGATTTGCAATGTTTCAAGTTGATTTTGATCTGATGTTTATTTGATATGGATGGTGGATATGAACTTGATTTGATATGAATTGTTTCAAGTTGATATATATGTTTGAACTTGAGTTGTTTTACAAGCTGCAATGGTTGTGGAACTTGAGTTGTTTTACAAGTTGATATGAATGTGAAACTTGAGTTGTGTTACAAGTTGATTTGATTGTGAAACTTGAGTTGTGTTAAAAGTTGATTTGATTGTGAAACTTGAGTTGTGTTACAAGCTGATATGATTTGATATGAAAATTGATTGATATGATGTGGAACTTGATTAGATTTTCAAAGTTTCAAGTTGATATGAATTTTGTTTTGATAAGGAAATTGATATTGGACTTGTTTTGCTTTGTGACAGGAGCGTATTGGAGTGGTTCAGTCGTGAAAGCGATTTCCAAGACCGTGGTCATTGATACCACGATTAACACAGGCTGACAGGGATATCATTAAGAGGTGTGGCCTATCCTCTTTGTTAGAGATGCCCCGGTTTATCGTTAACCAAGGTTTATTGACATCGTTGGCTGAGAGGTGGCACAATGATACAAACACCTTTCAATTGGTGACATGCGAGATCACAGTGACACCTAAGGATTGCTACCGGATTCTATGGATTCCTGTGGTAGGTGCATTGTTACCCTACGAGTAGATTGAGGAGGGTGGGACAGAGGCACTTTGCTGAATTCTTCAGGATGATACAGTTTGTGGATTTGAGATCCCCTGGCAGGAGTTCCTAGATTTGGATTGCGCTCCTCTACCATCAGTGCTGGTAGGTTTCATAGGTGGTTTCTTATGTCCCGACCAAAGGTTGAAGGGACTGGCTGTAGAATGGGGGTTGGTCTTGGAGGACATGGTGACATAGGGTCACCGATTTGCATGGGGGTCGACTATGCTGGCCCACTTATACAGGGATCTGCATTAGGTGGTGTACTTGGGGTATAGCAGTCTATCCGTTGGAGTTACACTGCTACAGGTATGGGCATGGGAGCATATTCCCGCAGCCAGGCCACTAGCGGACAAAGATAGGCCTCCTGGGTGTGCTTATGCATACGGATATCGAGGGATAGTTGTCCAGCGTAAGCTGGGCAAACTAGAGCATTGGAGGAGAGTTTTGGATGATATCGATACGGTCATCTGGTGACCATATACAGGTTGTGAGGTATGGGCAAAGGATGGGATGGAGATGCCCTATGTATACATGTCCAGATATCTGATAGGGCGGATGTCCTTTGTTATTGAGAGATTTTTGCATAGTCAGGTGTTGCGGCAGTATGGTCGACAACACGAGATACCACAGGGATCATGTTTATATGCTCGACGGAGACATGATGTTCCAGAGTGGGGACCCACTATTGATAGCATGGTGACAGTTGAGGAGTTCTTTCACTTAGCTAGCCAGATATGGGACTATGCCCTTGAGATAGTGGATGTAGGGATGACTGATGAGTTTGCAGCACTCTTTGCAGTGCATGCAGTGGCCAGGATATTAGATCCAGCAGAGATGATTCCCGCTTTTGATGATGATGAGGATGATCAACCCGAGAGGCTAGGGAGATGGGGAGAGGCTGGTGAGGAGGTGGATGAGGGAGGTGGTGATGGTGGAGGAGGCGATGGTGGAGACGGCGGAGGAGGTGGTCGAGGTCAACGAGGGGATAGGGGGAGATTGGATCGGGGGAGGAGAGGAGATAGAGGTGGAGAAGGTGGTGACAGAGGGATACGGGTTGAGAGAGTAGTGCGGCGGGCTGTGGTGGATAGAGGGAGAGGAGGTTTTGCTATTGGAGCTGGGGATGAGGAGAGGGTTGGAGAGGTGATAGTGGTAGTGGGAGGGCATGATGATTTCAGATGACCGGCCTAGAGGAGGAGGTCAGATGTTTTACCTCCACCAGCACTATGGATAGGTAGAGGGACAGGGGGTAACCCTGTAGATGTGGATTTCGACGCATTGGGAGGACACATAGATTAGATCTCTACAGTTGTTAGTGCAACAACTGTAGACATAGTTGTTGGCACATCAGAGTCAGATTACTAAGCTTACCACAGAGCGAGATAGAGAGATAGAGCGTCGGGGTCGAGCAGAGGAGCTTGCAGAGAGTTTGCAGATAGCGAGAACAGGTGGCCTGATGAGAGACACCTTGAGAGAGATAGCTTTGAGAACCAAGGAGGCAGAGTACTACATGAGGCATTATGAGGATGCAGTGCCCAGGGAGCGCCGAGTGCCGAGTTTCACAACGTTGAGATCTAGTCGATCTCGAGAGATTGGGTTGAGGACAGAGAGTAGAGGCGTGACAGGATCCACCTAGAGATCTAGGTGCTGGGACATCTGCAGCAAGACCACCTCCTTCAGGAGATAGTCATACCTGAGAGACGTTGTCTCTATTATATTTTGATCATTTTGTTGTATTGGAATAGACATGACATATTTTTCACATTGATCATTTTTGAGATATATATGACACCATTTTCCTTGATCCTCATGTGACATGTGATGGTTGATGCTTTCTATATGATTTTGATTTTTCTATGATGATGATCTGATGCTTATATGTATGTGATTTGATATGATGTGTTAATGCATGATGTTTATGAGATGTATCTTGAAAATAAGATGTATGATATGATATGCTGTGAGATGTATCTTGAAAATGAGATGTATGATATGACATGCTGTGAGATGTATGTTGAAAATGAGATGTATGATAATGATATGCCGTGAGATGTATCTTGAAAATGAGATGTATGATATGATATGCTGTGAGATGTATCTTGAAAATGAGATGTATGATATGATATGATACTAATGCAAGATTAAAATGATATGCGACTAATTGTAAAATGATATGCAACTAATTGTAAAAAGATATGCAACTAATTGATTTGAGCATCTTCATTCTGCATTGGTCATCCCTGTATAGTCACATGTTTTTGCTTTCTTTGTAAGTATCATCATTGAGCATTGATTTGTTTGGGATATGTTGAAAATTTATACAAGCATAATGGTATAATTGAACTATAATGACCTAAGGAAAATTTACATGATTTTTGATTTTGCAAGATAGCACAAGCGTCAAGGTATAATTGAACCAGAACGACCTGAGTGTGAATTGCGTATAAATAGACAAGATTTAACCATTTGTATGTGAAATGTGGGATCATGTCTTTAGTGATATGCTTTGAACCACATCTCGAGACAAGTATCTACATAGTACAAATGATTGCCTCACAGACAGAAAACTAAAAAAATTGGAGTCCCCACGACTTTCTCTAGCTTTGAAGCTTTTGTTGAGAAAATGTAGAGGATCCAATAATTCAAAAAGTTCAAGTACAAAAATAGTCAAAACTTTATGCAAGATGCAAACATTTGATACTTCAGAAAATCATCCATCATATTTTGTGTATCCCGTTAAGTGATTAATGTGTGGTTTTTGTGATTGTTGAGTTTTGTTTGCTGGATATGATATTCTGAGTTTGCTACAAGTTTTTGACGTCTTCAATGTGTTGCAAGTTCTGATCAATGTTGCCCCTAGCTGAGTGTTCCTCTTAATGTAGATATGTACAGTGATTACCAAGCCATGGTGAGATGCGGAAAAAGGATATGCAGATAAACTAGGATAGTGACTACTCTAAGTATGTCCTGGATGGATATTGTGATAAAATGTCAGGCGATGGCCGATAGTGTTTAACTGTGGATATAATGGTAAAAGATAGATAGAGGAGTTGTCCTCTCACAATAGTGCCTATTGCCAGGTTTTCACCAGTTGCTTTTATTGCACCTTTTTTATTTCCTTTTTCTTGATTTTTGATATTTTTGTTTTTTTTACTTTTCCATGCATTAGACTGCTCAAGTGTAGTATTTCTTCAGATGGATGTTGTTAGTGGTTTTGTTGAGCACATCTCCTTCTGAAGTTGTTAGCTGATAAGTGCTTGATCCATAGGCTGATATGATGACATAGGGACCTAACCAGTTACGTTCAAATTTCCCTTTCTTTTCCCGATCTTGCTGATTTCTAGGATTTTCCTTGAGTACTACGTCACCAATTTTAAAAATTCTGGAATGGCCTTGTGGTTGTAGCTTCTACACATGTGTTGCTGATATGCTTTGAGATGAGTGTAGGCACATTGGCATCTTTCATCTAGAAGTTCGAGCTCCTGTAGTCGGTTGACTCGATACTCTTCATCTAGAATTAGGCCTTTCAAAGAGACTCCGAGAGATGGAATTTCTACCTCTAATGGTAAAATTGCCTTTGATCCATATACCAATGAATATGGTGTAGCTCCCATAGGTGTGCGAATGCTAGTTCTGTATGCCCAAAGTGCTGGATTGAGTTGTACATGCTAATCTTTGCCTGCATCATTCACTATTTTCTTTAGGATTTTCAATATTGTTTTGTTGGATGCTTCGGCCTGACCATTCCCTTGTGGGTAGTAAGGTGTAGAGAAACGATGTTGGATTTTGATTTTTTCACATAGTTCTCGCACATCTTCTTGAAAGGTCATCCATTATCTATGATGAGGGAACTTGGAATGCCATATCTGTAGATCAGATAATTAAGGATGAAAGAGGCTATTTGTTTTCCAGTTACTGTGGTCATGGGGACCACTTCAATCCACTTGGCAAAGTATTCTATTGTAATTATAATGAACTTATGTCCATTTGAAGATGAAGGATGAATTTTGACGACTAAGTCTAGTCCCCACTGGCAAAAGGGCCAGGATGTTGTGAATGGCCGCAGTTCCCATGCTGGTGCATGTATAAGATTGCCATGGATTTGGCATTTAGGACACTTCTTTGCAAAGTGATAAGAGTCTTTTTCCATTGTCGGCCAGTAATATCCCATTCTTAGAAGATTTTTAGCAAGAGTAGGACCACTTGAATGTGTGCCACAGATACCTTCGTGAAGCTCTTGTAAAGCAGAGTCAGATTCATTATGATCAAGGCAATGAAGAAGATTACCATCTAGACCTCGACAGTACAAAGTATCCGCAGTGAGAGTATAATGGGCGGCTTGCTAGATAAAGTTGCATTTTTGGTTTCGGGATAGGTCAATGGGTAGGATATTGCTCTTAAGATAGTCGTATATCGGTCCATATAATGGAGAATCAGAACTGGTCAAGGCATAGATAACATGAGAATCAGAATGGTCATAGGCTGGGGAGAACAGTTGCTCTACCAGAAACTCATAACGATTCTGTTGCTCTGGAATTTGTAGTAGTGAAGCGATAGTAGCCATTGCATCGACTGCTCTTTTGTCCAACCTTGGTATTTGCTCAAAGGTGATGTGTACAAAATATTTTTTAAAATCATCCACCATTCTCTTGTATGGTAGTAGCTTGTCATCCTTCCTCTGGTAGTCATTGTTGATTTGATTGATGACTAGTTGTGAATCTCTGTAGAATTTTAATTCTGTGATTCTCCATTCTACAACCATTTTGATGCCGATAACCAGTTCCTCATATTCAGCAATGTTATTTATGCATGGAAACATAAGCCTATATGATCTTGGTATGGTGTGCCCTTCAGGAGTGATGAACAAAATGCCAGCACCTACGCCATGTTGAGTATAGGATCCATCAAAGTATAAGGTCCATTGTTTGGTGGAAATAACAAGAACGTCTCTGTTTGGAAATTCAATTTCCATAGGTTGTTTTCTAGGTAGTGGTGCTTCCGCTAGTTGATCTACAATTGCTTGTCCTTTGATAGCTCGTCGCTCTGTGTAGTGGATACCAAATTCACTGAGAATAATGACCCATTTAGCCAATCTGCCTGTAAGAGCTACCTTGCTGAGTAAATATTTGAGAGGATCAATTTTTGAAACTAGCTTAATTGTGTGAGCTAGCATGTGGTGTCAGAACTTTTGAGAGGCAAATACCACTATTAGACAAGCCTTCTCAATGAAAGTATAGTTGAGTTCATATCCATTCAATGTCCTGCTGATGTAATATATAACTCGTTCCTTGCCTTGTTGATCCTCTTGTGCTAACAATGCCCCCAGTGATATATATGTTGTTGAAATGTAGAGAATGAGTGGCTTCCCTGCTATTGGTGGTACTAGAACTGGTGGGTTCATTAGATATTGCTCGATTTGATAAAATGATTCTACATATTTGGCTTCCCATCTGAACGGTAGACTTTTATCTGCTAGTTGAGCAATGAATCACCTAATTGATTGGATCCATCCTTGTAGAGATCTGAGCTAGCTGATTTTCTTTGATGGTGGCATCTCCATAATGGCTTGTACCTTTGCTGGATCCACTTCAATACCCTTAGCTGAAACTATGTAGCCTAGTAACTTGCCTGATGTAACCCCGAAGACACACTTCTTAGGGTTGAGCCTGACTTGGAACTTTTCCAATTTGTCAAAAATATTTTCTAAGATGCTTAAATGTTCTGTCCAGGTGAATGATTTAGCTAGTAAATCATCCACATAGTCCTCCATGAAGGTATGCATCATGATATGAAAGATTGTTGTCATTGCTCATTGATAAGTTGCTCCTACATTCTTTAAGCCAAATGACATGACATTCCAATAGCATGTTCCCCAAGGATAGGTAAATGCTATTCTATCTTGATTCTCTGGGGCTATCTTGATTTGATTATAGCCCGAGAAATTGTCCATTAGTGATAGCATTGCATGGCTTGCTGTGAGGTCTACAATTATGTCGATATTGGGCAAAGGAAATTCATCCTTTGGAAAGGCTTTGTTGACATCTCTAAAATTAGTGCATATTTTGATACTACCATATGGTTTTGATACTGGTACAATGTTGGAAATCCATTCAGCATAGTCGATAGGTTGAATGAATTTGACATCTAATAGTTTCTTCAGCTCAGCTTTAACCATGAGTGCCACATGTGGATTCATCTATCGCAATTTTTGCTTGAATGGCTTAGCTCATGGAGTAATGGATAAGTGATGCATGATTAACCGTGGATCAATCCCAGGTATATCTGCATATGAACAAGAAAAGTTGATTTGCTTTTCTTTAAAAAATTTGATAAATTCTGATCTTTCTTCCTTTGTCAAAGATTCTGCAAGGTGTATATTTTTGGCTGCTTCTGTAGTACCAATGTTGATTGATTGAGTGGGCTCAATCAATATGGGTGATCGCTCGTGATAATTCTTAGGAAGAGTGTCAAGTCTCCCATCTTTAGGTGCCTTAAAAAGGTTTTCACCCTCAGATGCGTCCTTTATTTTTACTTTTTTTTGTGATCTATTGCTGCTATTGACTGGTTTTCAGCAGTAGATCTTTTATGTTGTTCATTTTTGTGACTGAGAGACTTGGAACTCCCCTGATTGCAGATGTCATTATTTTGTTCACTAGTAGAGTCTATTTTCGGGTTAACGGTACACATGTAATGGATAATGGATTCATCATTTGGGAAAATTGGTATATCATGAGTTTCAAGTTCATCCCAATCTATGAGGTCAGGAAAGACAAGTGGTAAGGAGTCGTTAGGTGGATCAAGTTTGGCTACTGTAAGTGTCTGGGTGTTAAAGAACTTAAGGATTTTGTTGAGGTTTTCGATGGTATCATCTTCAGTATAGACTTTCTCATAATGTCGCTGCTCGTTTTCCTTGGCGTCATAGATATTTTGTGGACCAAATTCAATGGTCTAGATTCTGTGCCGGGTTCTTCTTGAGAGATGGGTGTATGACTGCCATTTGCACAAATATCTTTAGTAACATTAGAATAAATCCCCCATTCATATTCATTGGAATTAGTTTCAGAGGTATTATACCAGATTTTGGTAGTGCTGTGGACTGGTATGTTGTAGGGTGAGAACATGTCTTTGATGATCGATACAATTTTAATAGTTTTCTCTGATTCTATGTCAGATCTTGCTTCCACTCTTTGCATTTGTTCATATACTGTCTCTCCTTGGGGAGGAATGATGTTATCATGAGGTGGTTCCTATTTTTTGGATATTAGTGCTTGAATATGATGTGCTTCTGCAGTAGATGTTTCCTTCTTTTGTTTGATGGTCTTCTCTTGATGTTGCTTTCATTCTTGATTTTCATGTTCTTTGCGTATTATCTCTGCTGACTCAAATAGTGCCTCCTTCCAGGAGTCTTCCTTGTATTTCTTCTTTGCTTTCCACTGAGGTTTTTGGTATTTTCTTGGTATCTTCCTTGGTGGTAGAATGTATTCATAGCCTAATCCTTTCTTGTCCTTACTGAATTGTGAAGGAGGATCTACTGGTTCTGTGATGCCTTCCTGACGTTTACCAATAGGTCCTTTGGCATTGTATCCCATCTATTGCAAGATCAAGTAGCCTTTTCCATACAGGTGTGTTGGTATAGCTACTTCCACAATAGCCGCCCTGTCTTCTTCCTCATCCTTGTATAGCTAACTAAGGATGTCTTTCTCCTCTGATTCATGAGCTAGAGTGCCTAGTTGGATAAATTTGCCATCAAATTTGGTGATGGGCTAGATTGCTTGATGTGTTGATGTTGTAGGTAATCCATGAGATTTAGGTGATCCTGGTAAGTTGGATAAACACATGGGTTCCAAAGAGTATTCTCTCATGCCTTGCTCTTTGATTTTCATTTTCTTCTTGAAATCCATAGATAGTGATGTAGACTTTTCTTGTTGAAGATCTGGTGTTGAGTAACTTTGTTTTTCTCTATTATGTGGAACCAAGCTGTCTTGGGCTGCCCCCATAGCATTACAATGTTGAAATGGATTATGATTTGCTGATATAGAAATCTCCTGCCCATTGTAGGGGAACTTAACACATTGATGATAAGTAGAAGGTACTGCTTGCATTTCAATGTATCCAAGGTCGACCTAACAAGATATTGTATGTGAGGTCTATGTATAAGACTTGGCACATAGTGTCCTTTTGTATTGGTCCTACTTGAATTGGCAACATTATTGTTCCTTTGGATGATCTCTCTTCGTCATCATATTCTTTGATAGTGATATTCTTGTGTGGATCAATAGATTGCTCAGAGAAGCCTAATGCACAGATAAGTTTCAAGGTACAGATATTGAGTCTAGCTCCTCCATCTATTAATACTCTTTTGACTCGATGTTTGTAGACCAAGACTTCAATATGGAGTGGAGTATTGTATGGATGGCTCAATGAGATATTATCATGGTCAGAAAAAGTGAGGTTATGAGGCCCTATCATATGAGCTACCATGGCTTAGAATTGGTCAGCATCCAGATCTTGAGGTACATTTGTTTCCAATAATGCTTGTTCCAAGATGTCTTTGTGTTTTGGCAAAAGTTTCAGTAACTCCAGTATAGATATTTGAGCAGGAGTTTTGCATAGTTGACTGACTAGATCATATTGAATTTTGGGTATGGTGTTTGTTGTTGACATATTCCCCTTCAAGACATATTTTTGAGCCTTGGTTGTTACGTTGACAGATTCATGTTCACACTTGTCCTTGATTGTGATAACATTGACTTGATTGTCCTTAGTTGATATATGATTGATGGTGTTATTGTATATGTGATTGATTCGAGCTCCACGTGTATCATTCGAGGTTGAAGCTCCATCCTTGTTGTAGTTTGGAAGAGGATTTTTAAAGGCTCCATGGTCACCATTTGTCTTGAGACCATCGATTGTTAAATCGCCTCTATCAATCATGTCTTGAACAATGTTTTTTAGTCTCATGCAATCATTTGTTTGATGACCTTTGTTGCGATGAAAATCACCAAAGTGGGAGTCATTCCACCAGGGTGGTTTGATTTGTGGTTCAAAGTTGTTGATCGCTGGTAAGGAGATAATTTTGTTTGCCAGGAGTTCTCTGAATGCTGACTCCAGTGATTGCCCTAGTGGTGTGTAAATGCATTTTAGAAAGTTGTTTGCATTACCTCATGAGTTTGGATTAGGTCCTCGATTGGTATTATTGTTTTGGGCATTGTTGGTGTTGTTTGTGTTGAGTTGATATTGATTGGTATTCAGTGCATAAGTGTTAGTACCTTGGTTAGCACCTTTGGGATTCTTTGTAGCTTGAGGATTACCTGATAACGCTAGCACTGGTTGCTTGGATTTTGGATCATTTGATTCATTTCCTCCTTCATTTCTAGTGTTTTTGTTTCTGGTCCAGAATCTGGATTTGTCTAAGTTGTTGTTGTTTTGGTTGTTGTAATTGGATGAACTTGTTCCTTCTTTGAAGAATTTTAATGTTACTTTCTTGACACATGCCTCTTCTACTTGGATGCCATTCTCAATCAATTTGGAAAAAGATGGTATGCATTGAAGCTTGAGTATGTAACTCATCTCACTATTCAAGTTATCGATGAAAATCTCCATCTTTTCCTTTTCAGGCACATCTCGAGGATATCTCAAAACCATACGACCAATGTTGAAGGAATACCATGAGTGTTTCATTATTTTTCTATTTGGTGTTACAAACATCTAACATGGTGATAACATGCTGAATGTTATAGGAATATTGAGTTATGAATTTGTTGACTAATTCATCAAATGATCTGACAGGAGGTGTGATTTTGGATAACCATTCCATTGTTTGTCCTCCCAAGCTTCTTGGGAATAACCTCATAAAATAGGTGTCATCATTGGCGAATTCAAGACTCATGGTACAAAATTCTCGAACATGATCCCGGGGATCACTTTTCCCATCATATTTGTCAAATTTGGGAATGTCTGAGTTTGGGGGAAAAGGCACCATGTTTAATCGTTTGTCAAAAAGATAAGGGCATTTCAGTTAAGGAGTACCGTACTGTTGTCCCTTGTTACATGTCTTGCATTTGTCTTTGTAACATTTTCATTTGTTGAGTGAAGGCAATCAAAGGTGCATTGTTTTGCCGAGGGAAGGGTTCTTCCCTTGTATTAGTTCTAAGCTGAAATGGTGTGTGGAATGGTATGTTTTGTTTGGGGATGTTTTTCTCAGGGATATCTTGCTCGGGCAAGTTTTGTTCTGGTAGATTTTGCTCATGTATGTTTTGTTCAGGGTCACGGGTTTCTTCCTCTCTTTGTCATTCTTGATAATCATAATGTCAAGACCTTGTTCTAAAAATGTCGATGTCAAAGTCTTCAGGAAGTTTAACTCCTTTTCTTGTGAGCACGAGTAGATATTTTTCCTTGTCGTTTTCCATGAGTCTTTCCACAAGTTTTTGAAATGAAGCACTTTCTTGACATTCTTGGAGGAGTTCCTTAGAAATTTCGGTGTCCTCTAGATTTGGACACTCAAAAAGATTTGATAATCTTTGATTCAGGCTGGACTCTGGTTGTATTTCACTTTGTTTGTTTTGGTGAGAGTGAGTAACGATAGGCATCTAATAAAAGCTTTATGTGACAAAAGGAACGAACTCCTCTTCGATGTTTTGTTCAGGGGTTGGTGGTTCAAATCAGGGTATGTTGTAAGTGATGCACTCTTCGGGAAAGAAGGCCAGATTGATCTTTCCTCCTTGATTCAGGCATTGACTCAATGCTGACTTTTGATAGAATTCTCTACTCCTCAATGGTTCCTTGTCAAATTTGTTTGTTTTGTCTTGAAGATATAAGAGCATATGATGAAGGACTGTTCGATGAGATTTGAAGAGTTGGCGATTGATGTATAAAAATTTATTCCGTTTGGCAAGTTTCAGAGAACTGGGTTGTTGTTTCTTCAACTTAGTGTTATGTAAATACTCTTTCTTCTCAGAATATGAGGATTAGTCATACACAAGCGATCAATGGTTTCCTTTGATTTGTTTTGGATTTAGTTTAGCTTGTTTTGGAAACTCAAGTTTTATTTTATCAAAATGAAGGTTTAGATGCCCCCTCACGACAAATCATGTCAAATGATATGGAATACGAGCTTTCCCGATATGGAGACTCGATTTGACAACTTGGAGTTTAAAAAAAGTGTGTTTTGGGATAGAATGATTGAAGGACTTGTTCGATACTTATGATGAGGTTTCCTAATTTTGATAGGAGAGGTGTTATCTTGCGACTAGTTTTCAGATTTTGGATAACTTTGTTCGATGGAAAACTTGCTTTGAGAATAGTTTTGGATACTCTGTTTTAGTTTCCTATTTGATTAAGTTCAGGCTGAGGAAGGAAATGTTGGCATCATAATAGACAATAAGAGATTGTTGGCATTTCAATTAGGATATTGAGAAGGTTGTTGATAATTATGGATATAACTGATTAAGGATGTTTACTGTCTTCACAATATTATTTTGTCATTGATGTCAAGAAATTGATTTTCTGATTTAGTATTATGTTGCCATATCTTAAGAAGTATGTTTTGAAGAGAATTAAGATGTCAGTAAAAGACATAGAAAGAATGTGATGAATAAGGGGAGGAATAAGTTATTCAATGGGCCAAAATTACTGAGTTAGACAATGATGAGATCATGCTGTTTAGATTGTTTTGATATCCTACATATGCTATTGTTTGTAAGGTTAATACTATACTATGTTACCGAGCAAGGAACCTAGTCGGTAAACCCTAAGGTTATCGCTATCGGTTAATGAAGGCAGAATGTCTACCGAGTGAAGTTTCGTATTTACTGAGTTGCAACTGAGTTATAACAGAATGCATTGGATGAATACATGCATTATTTAATGATGGAAGCTGATGAGCTGGTTATGATTAAATGATTGATACAACATGTATAAACTTTGTTAAGGATCTATGGCAATGGAAGATCAACAGGAAGATCTACAGCTCAGATTGAACCGCAATAACCTTGTGCAAGTTCCAAGGTGAGGTAGAACATTTTTAGATCGAAGGATACATTGAACCTGGTCAAGATTGAAGATCTGATGGCTATGATTGATCATGGGAAATGTGATCAAAGAGATTAAACGGCTAGCAAATTGTTTATAAATAAGGAACTGTTGATAAACATTGTATGTGGGCAAGTGTAAGCACAGGGATGCTACATAGTGATTACCGAGCACAAAAGCTTGAAGACCTGTTTGAATAACAGAGTAAGGAGCCCAGCAGAGGGATAAGATAAGTCCCATGACTAGATTGTATTGAGCAAATAAGAATCTGCTTTAGCATTTTAGATGCAAAGTTGCAGACATACTCATTACTATTATTTATTTGTAAGTGACAGAAAATCTCTTAACTGAGTGGACTTAACAGTCTTATTTGTAAATCCTCTAGCAAGGTGACATTCTAATTGAGTGTTTGAAACCCTTTAACAAGGTCACCTCTAACAAGGTGAAGATCCTAACATATCTGAGGGAAATCCCTTAACCGGGTCACATGTAGCAATGTGTTTGTAATCTTTAATAGGATTTGCTTTTAACCGAGCATACTCTAGAAGAGTATATTTCTTAGTGGGTCCGAAATCCCACAGTGGTTTTTCCCTATTTGGGTTTCCACGTTAAATCTGGTATTATGAGTGTTGTTATGATTATGTGTTCTTAAGTTTGCATGTTTTACAGTTTTGGTTACATCTGTTAAAGCTATCAAGGTTGAATCTGTTGAATATATTGAAGATTAAGTTTGTATGATTCACCCCCCCCTCTCATCTTATTAACAATTGGCATCAGAACTAACATGAAAGCTCCTAAAATTGTTTTCAAGTTTTTCAAAAATGACCTCTATTTTGCCCCCTATTTTCCTGGTTTTGGCTATGTGCTAAGACAGATATACAATGCGCTATAGAAAGTCCTTAATGTGCTAGAGAAAAGACCGCATGTGCTATGCTGCCCCCTGTGACGCGCTAACTAGATTGCTTTGATTTTGTCTTGGTTTAAAAGGTTATGCACTAATATGGGCCTCCAAAGCGCTAACTGTTGATCTCTATGCGCTAAAGTTTGATCTCCACGCACTAAACTGATGCTTCAACACGCCAGACTGTTTTCAAAAGGCGCTACTTAAAACTGCCAGTCTTGGATTTTTACGAAGTGCTAATGTTACTCCCTAACGCGCTAAGGTAAAGGTCGAATGCACTAAAAAATGGTTTCTACGTGCTAAGAGGTTGCTCTTACGCGCTAAATTGCCCTGATATTTTGACTTGGTTGCTTTTCTACAATTTTTGGAATTTTGTTTTGAGTTTTCAGTGATGATAGATTATTTTCTAAAGTAACAAATGAAGACACAACACCAAAGAGACAACCATTTTGCCTAATCTAAATAATGAGTGTATGTTATGTGAGGATGTGTTCAAATCCTCAATGTTTTGACAAGTTTTGATACAACATGCACTTGATTCAAACTCTTTATTCAAGGGTCATAAGCAATATCATAGCCCACTAGTCTCGATACTCCGTCAGCACAAACAGTCGTGTCACCCCCTAGGGGGCACCCATTTTTTTGCCTTTTGCCAGAAATTAACCCAAAGTGAATTGCTTCACAATTGAGTAGTTATCTTGGGAGATATATGGTGAGAGATCTTGGGGGTGGATTCTTCCCCACCCTTGCACTATGATATTAGAAATGTCTAGATACTGACTCGGCTCAAAGTTTCTATGCTAAAGTTCATAATCAAGCTTCCCGTTTGGCCGTCAGTGATAAACTCCCTCAAAAGGTTTCCCAACCTTTAGAACAAAGGCTTTACATATCTCAAGGATGTTGGGGGAAGGCTAACCGTTGAAAAGGACTTTCGTCACTTTCCACTTTTGATTATAGTGGGTTGGAACACTTGGCTTCAAAGCCATTTCCCACTTAGGTCATTCCCTTCACACCGGCCAAAAATGGCTTTAAACATTTTTCAACCCCTCGAGAAGATAGGTCTGCTAAAGGATTTAATGCAATATGACTAAAAGTGTAAGAGTGGTCTGGCTTTTTGATCACCCAATTAAGGGGAGAGCATATTCCTTCCACTTTCGAGACAAGGCAAACAAGGTTCTTTTTATCTTTCAAGGAGATAATTTGCTAAAATCTATATGGAGATGTTTCTCCATGAAAACATGGTGTTTATTTTATCCTTTTAAGGCAATGATTTTCTGATCTATGAAAAAGAACTAGTCAACAAAGCAAATTCGATGTTTGGTCAACAAAAGAAAACGATCAAAAGTGGAAGATCTTCCCTCTTTAGTTGCAAATGACTTTTGACATGTGTGATTCTTTTACTTTGCAAAAATTTGAAGTGAATCCTTTTTTGCACGAAAGGATGGTGAAGTTCTTTTTAAATACCTTTGTTTGCAAAAATGAAAAATTTGACTTGTTCTTTTTAAAGCCCAAAATGAAAAATTTGTCTTCCTAGGAAAAGCAAGAAAAGATTGTTTCTTTTGTGGTTCTTTTTATAGCCCAAATAAGGTGAGTTCAATTTTATTTAACAAGAATTAAAAAGACTTTAAATTCTAACTAACTTAAACAAGTTAGTAAAAATTTAAACTATTTATAATTCTAAAAATAACACTAAGTTCCTCCCTACAATAAGATATTAGAAATCCTATAAAATACCCACCATAGTAATTAGAAAAATACAGGCTTTTGTGGACTTCAAAAAGTCTAACTTTAAACTCGGTTACAATATTAAATTTTGCCTTCTATCTGTGATGTGCTAGAGAAAGGACTATACGCACTACAAAAGAACCGGGATGCGCTATCGGGTAGACCCGATGCGCTAAACTATTTTCAAGATGCGCTTCTCTGTTGTTTTTCCACACCGAGACCTACATGAAAATGTTAGTAAAGTTGATGCACTAAGTTATGGTCTGCATGCACTGGGAAATGAGTCCCACGTGCTAAACAGTGAGCTGAATGTGCTGGAAGATTAACCAAATGCGCTAAGGGATGCTCCCCGCACACCGATTCCTATTTCCCAGGTACCTGCAAAAGTGATTATATTCAAAAACCGATTTGATTAATAGGGTAGTGCCCCACGGTTGGCGCCAGAAATGTGTGTGGGAAAAGCGGGTCAATGAAACTCAAAATGTGAAAATATTGTTCAAAGGGACTTGTCCACACACCCACGGGACCTCTTGGTGCAAGTTATGGAGTCATGAAGAATGACTCAACTTCCCAAGGTAGGTTCCATGGTTCTCTATCTCACAAGGTCCCTCAAGCCAATGCCTTTGCTCTCAGATCACTGAGCAAAGTGACTTAGGGATGACGAATGCAAGAACGAGGGATGCTTTAGATTTATTTTAGCATGAAATGCATCTTATCTATGCATGATTTTACAAATGAAGTAAACTAGATTATAAGATGACAAGGTTAGTAGCAATACTATCCTAACATGATATACTAGTTAATGATTTAAGCTAATGATAAAGGAAATAGTCTAAAATGCTTATTAGATTAATTCCTATTAAAAAGAGAAGCTAGATGTATTGATAAATTTCAGCATAAATGAGATACTAAAAGCTTGCATGGATGCTTAAAATGGAGGAATGAGAGCTCTATTTATAGTGAAAATAGGGCAGTGGATGGTCAAGATTGAAGGAGTTAATCAAGGGTCAGGATTTAAAGTTATCAATCCATGTTTACAATTTTCACCAATGAAATGGTGACAATTGTCAACATAAGACTACTTGAGAGGAGATGAAAGAAGCATTAAATGCTTGAGAAGACCTCATGGTTACCTTAGAAGGTAAGGGTTAAGGTTAGGTTAGGGTTATCCAATGGATAAAGCTTTTACCCAAAGGGTAAACTCTTGTGAAAAGGTTAAAGGGATAACCATGGTCAAAGCAATGAATTCTTGGTGAGACCCTTGTGTTAGATGAGGGTCAAGTTAGGCAAAAAGTCTCTAACCATGCCACTAAGGGCTAGTTAACCATTAATGGTTTGAAGACTTTGGGGACAAATTTGTAAGAGTCCTTCCAAATTTGGGGGTATTCAACAAGTTAGTTTGTTGAAGGCATAAAGGATTTATTGCTTTTAGAAGACTTTCCTCCAAATTTGAGAAGTGACATCCTCAAATTTAGGGAAAAGAAATTATTGAAGAGTTTAGGCTAATTGATTAGGATTAGATAGGTTCTAGAAGAATTTAGAAAGGGGGTTTAGGAGGCAAGTGGGAGATGTAAGATTTTGCAAGTGGGTAGGGAAAATAGAATTTAATTAAAATAAAATAAAATTTATTTCAATTGGTTGCAAGTTGGGAAATTAAATAAATTAGATTTATTCAATTGGGATAAACTATTAATTAAATGTAAATTTAATTAAAAAGTAAGGAGAAGGGATTTAATTAAATAAAATGATTTATTCAATTAAATGACATAAAGGGCTTAAGTGAATTTAACTAAATAAATTGAATAATTTATTTAATTAAATAGAAGAATGTGGGTGATTTAATTAAATTAGATTTAACTAAATAGAGGAATGAGAATAAAATGAACATTGAATATTCATTTAGGAATATGGTCATTTTTATACGTCTACAATTAACACTACTTTCTATATTTAAAATATATCCCAATTAAGGAGAGGGATGACCTAAACCTGTGTGATCGAGTGCCATTATGTAAAATATATCCTAATTATGGATGCTAGTATATATGGTTGTGAGAGAAAATCCCTGCTACAGAACCGTGAGAGCACTGTGTAGTGATCGAGTGATATTTTTTGTCGGTGTTTTGGAAGGGAGAATAAGTGTACCATTAGGAAGGTGGTATAAAATGGAAGCTGAGAGGTATAAGGTTATGAGGTGTGGATTAGGATAAGATAAAGAGGTAAGTGATGAAGGATGTAATGGTGAAAGAGTAAGTTAGGATATGTTAGGGGTTTGGAAGGTAGGAAAGTGAATGGGGGGAGATAAAAGGATGTGAAGGATGGAATGGGGTTAGGTAGGTGAAGTAAAAGTAAGTGTGTATGAGGTTAAGGTTTAGGATATGATGTAAGAAAGTGGAGGAGGTTAAGATAGAGGATATGAAAGGTAGATGGAAGGTAATAATGATAGGAAGTGAGGTAAAGGTTATGAGGTGTGGGTTAGAAAATTGGGTGTAGGAAAAGGAAGGAAGGGTCATATCACTTTGAGAGTTTTCACCAAGATGAGTAGCCTGAGCATGGACCTCAAATCTTACAAGCCATGAGGATCCACTTGTAGTAGAGGAGCATATACTTGCATCTTGGGAGCTTATTAGGAGTTCGCCTTGAGTTTGAGAAATACACATAGAGGAGATAGAATATTGATCAATACACATTACCTAGCCTCATCATGCATAAATACAAGAGTTATAGACTATAGCAAGCACATATCATGAGCCAAAGGATCATATTCGAGAGTTGCTTCATCTCCAATCCTCTACATTTTTAAGATCCATAAATGGGGTTGAGGATATGTCTTGGTTACTTAGCTTGGACTTATGCTTTGGGTTGCATCTATATGTGAGAAACCTAAAGGCATAGTTTTCAATGCAATTTTTTAGAGGACTTGATTCAACCTTGTGGTACTGGGTGGATAAAATGCACCAACTCACATTGGAAACCCTCTTTAGATACCATTTTGGAGTGCTTCAAAGTGTGTTCTATTTCAAAATATTTTTGACAGAGATGCATAGATGAGTTTCACAATTTACATAATAAGGTTTCATAGTGGCTCAACATGAGAGTTAGTTTTTGGAGTTCTTGTAGTTTGTAGATTACATTCAAGACAAGTTACTTGTCAATTATTTCATTAGGGGTGGAAAGCCCAAAATTTCAGTTTTCCTACACATGGCCAATTCAAATGACTTTAGGGTTGCTATGGCAAAGTCTCTTATGGTAAAGGAGGTACATGGGATGACACAAGAGGCATGAGAGAAGTTTGTAACCTTGATGAAGGGACTAAAGTGTCCATAGGCCTCCCCATCCTTCAAAGGATAATTTAGACTTACTATATGATTTACAAAGAAAAACCCAATAGTATCAATGTTAGGGACAAAGGTCTAGAGCATAGTAGGGGCCATATGGTAGTCACATTTGACCATCATCGACAAAAGGATATTTTAGGTATGAGAGACTATAGGGCTATCAAGCTAGGCCTTATATGACTCAACAACCTTTTAGGGGAGAATCTAGTGTTTTTAGTAGTTAGGATCTTCTAATTATGGTGGGGCCTAGCCAACATAGGGTTATATGAGAGGCACATGTTAGTATATGTTAGTATCAGACAGAGAATGCCCACAAGGTTTTAGAGTAGGTGGACACCATCCTAGGATGTCAAAGGAGATAGTTGATATGTGGGTCTTTACCCTCCCAACCACTCAACATATACCACCATGGGTCTTTACCCTCCCAAACACACAAAGGTCAAAGGAAGATTCATTGCTAAAACACTCACTTTTTGTGATAGCCTCAAGCACTTAGGATAGTCACTCCTTTCATGGCCATTCTTCTTCACACAACACTCTCTAACATTAATTATGATGATAGTGTACCTCCTTAAACCTTCCACCAACACCTTACTCAATACCAAACTCTTTCCCAATCTCGCTAATGGACTAATTAACTCAACTCACTGTGAAATTGTGACGGTCAATCCAAGGTTTAGGATAGTAATAATTAGGATCTTCTAATTATTGTGGGGCCTAGCCAACATAGGGTTATATGAGACAGGGGTAAGTTCAATAGTCATGTGTATTAGATTGTCATCAAAGTTTCCTGTTAGTGTTACTTTGTATCAACATTAACCACTTATTGTCATGGGAATCAACTAATAGACAACATAGATATTTATCATCAACCTCCTTTTTTTTCACCAAAGGGATAAAAATTTATTAAACACAATGAGAATTATAGAGAAAGAAAGGAGATACATAACCTAATCTAATCTCCATTTGCATAACCTAAGAAGGTAGATACAACTAATTAATCTTGAAAGAATTGCATATGAAGGACACTATTAGAAAAGAACTTATGTACCATGCTAGTCTATGTAGCTACTACTAATTATTGCATAGAAATAGATACATGAGTTAGAATGTGTTGAAATAGTAGCTAGCTCAAATAGGACAGACCCTATAAATGTAACTTGTAATTTGAATATACCTTGAAGTGTGCAATATGGAAGGTTTGTATTCTTAATCTCCTGCCCATTTCTTAATTTAAAAGATGATATCTTTATTAAATATCTCCTCTATTAAATATCTTTATTAACTTGATTTCTCCTTCAATTCTTGATGAATGCTTGATTGCATGTTCACTTGGAATTGAATTGATTTTATAATTAAGAGATCACTTGAATTGTAGGTAAACCCCTCCAAATGACAAGGTAGGATTCCTTTTATACCTAATATATGTCTTGAAAGCATTTTATCCTGATGGATTTAAATTAAAGTACTTTCTCTTCTATCTGGTATTGGTGGAGCAGAGGTTGCATTGCATCGTCCTAGGATACATATTTCCGTAGATACAACACAAGTTAAATGTATCCCAGGTTGATGCAAAGCAACCTCTGCTCTAGAGATCATAAAAAAATAGAGAAAGAACTTTAATTTAATGTCATTAGGATAAAATTCTTTAATCAAGACAGATAAATGATATGCAACTGTATCTATTTGGAATGCATTACCCAAATAGCGCAATCGACCAGTCGCCTTTGAAGAGAAAGTGGTATGATGAAATATTTAGGCATAAAATAGATGAAATGCACTCCATACTACTGCTGCACAATATTTTGGTCAATGATATTTTTTAAATAGTAAAGGAAGGTGTATGGAACAACCAAATTCTTATCATTATAAACAATGAATATTTTAAGATCCTTTTATGATGTGTAAGTTGAGAATATTTTATGAAAGGTCCCTAGATGAATACACTTTAAACTGATTTTAGCAATGACTATCGGATGTAGACAAAATGAATGCTTTTTGGATTAGGATGGTACACAGAATCTACTATCAAAAGGTTGCTTTGGAAAGTATATGATTCAAAACTAAGGAAATGCAATTATTTACAAGTTTTAACCTTCTTAGATGCAAAATCCCTTATTTAGCCTCTCACAAACCCTTAAAAGTAGGGTTTCTCATATACCCCTCTTCCAAACACTATATCATCCAAATTATGATGGATTCACCTTTCATTTGAAATTTTTAAACACTATCAATCACAAAATGTGCCCCTCCTTAAGGTGGATTTGCTACTGCTGCTCCTTAGCAAGCAATTTTTCCACTCTTACATTCGCTGTTTTGGTGAGCACCCCGGTTCTCCACCCAAACTACACATCAACCTGTTAGTAATTTATTGTACATATTAGAGGAGTACCATCCCATGAATATTAGGCCTTTTACATTCATGGAATGACCATTCTCATTGTAAATCAACCAAATCAAATGCCAAATTGCACAAATCTGTTAGAATAGTCAATGCAACTAGTCTAAAGTCTGAGACAAATGGATTATCAGTGCATCTTCCCTACAAATAAGATGTTCAAGGTCTCTTCAATGCATTAGGAATTCGAATACACACTCAAGACAAAGTTACCATAAACCAAAACACCAAAAAATTTCAAGAAAACAAAAAATTGTTGTTGTTGCTTGTCCTAGTATGTACACCAACATTCTTGGCCGTACAAATTACATCAACCATTTGATAAAAAATCCTTAATTGTTGACACACAAGGTCATGAAATGATGTATTGAACTTTCCTAAATTCTTGCAGACTCCCTAATCCATAAATTCCTATTACATATTTTGTTGGTCCTAAGGTCCTTACAAGGCCCTTTACGACAAATTAAAAACTTATTACTACTTTCATCATTAAAGGCCATAATGGACCTTAAGACATCATAATTGATTGGCTCTTCAATCCTAAGACCTTCAAAAGTCTTTAATGTCTTCATTGAGTCCTTTGGTCTTCCAAATGCACCTGCACCAACTTGAATTCTCCTTCAATGCTTGATTGCTTGTTCACTTGGAATTGAATTGATTTTATAATTAAGAGATCACTTGAACTATAGGTAGACCCCTTCAAATTATAGGGTATGATTCCTTTTATACCTAATATATGTCTTGAAAGCATTTTATCCTGATGGCATTAAATTAAAGTACTTTTTCTTCTATCTAGTATTGGTGGAGCAGAGGTTTGCATTTCATCGACCTATGATACATATTTCTGCAAATACAACACAAGTTAAATGTATCCCAGTTCGATGCAAAGAAACCTTTTCTCCAGAGATCACCAAAAAAAAGAGAAAAAACTTTAATTTAATGCCATCAGGATAAAAGGGTTTCAAGACAGATAAAATTTGAGTTTGATTGTCATCATTTACTTTGGCAAATTCTTCACAAGTAACTCCTGAATCAATTTCCTACTCACAAGAATTTTATTAAGTCTCAAATATAGGGAAACAAAAGGCTTCAAATAGAAAACTTTTACACGCAACTAAATCCATTGACTAATCATAAGAACAAAATTAAGAAATGGTTTGATCATCTGAGAGATGTTGTATACTTTCAACTTAGGTCAGCTACTTAGTTTTTGCGGGTAAGAATTTTTTTTCTTTTGGTTATGGTTGTGGTGTTTGTAGGGAGACATTTACAAATTTATATCTATTTTCACTATTTAATGGTTTATGGGTTTGTAATGGTAATTTAATTTTCTTTCATATTTTTGTATATATTCTTTATAATAGCCTATTATATTGATTTGTTCTATTATGGATAATGGTGTGGGTCAGACAACTTTGTCGTTGGTGCATGAAAGCATTGAACAAGTTTTACTTTTAAAAATTACATGAAACATTTTTAATTTATTTTATTCAATGTTATTTGCAAAAAATGATTATCAATGATGTTTCCTTTCTCTAAGAATTGTCTAAGATCTTTCCGTCAGATAATATGTAACATCGAATGACTAAATCTTTTCATTATAAATGCTTATTTTATTTAATTATTATCTAAGCGTGAATTAAAATTTATATCTATATGGAAGCAGAACATACAAGCTGAAGAGTCATGTGCAATTTTGTAAAAGAAAGCAAGCAAGCATTATCTTGAATGACATGGAAACAGGTTCATCAGCTGCCTAGAAGAGAGCAATTGGAGAAAAGCAGAGGAAAGTGTTAAAGGGTGACAAATAGATAGAGAGTATGCAATACAAACAAACAATGTCTGGAGTGTGTGATGTGACGTCTCTAATTTATGTCCGGAGGGACTAACTAGTTTTGGAGTTCTTGCAAAACCTATTGGGCTAGGATTGGAGGAAATCAATGTGTTCATGCAAGGAGCACCTTTTTTCTATTATGATAATGATGCTTTTGCACTGAAGGATATTTGGAAGTCAATATCCAAAAATTTCTATAGTGTGGAACAAGAGTTGGCGGACTCGAAGTAATTTTCAGCTTTCAGAAGACCAAGAGGTTATGTACACAATCTCCCAATAGAAGGGCGATTTCAAGCATTACCTCTCCCCCCCATGACTATTCAGGAAGCACTTCCTTAGACAAAGGACTATTGGCCTCCATGGGATCAAAGAAAAAAATTGAATCATAGACTCTAGACGATGTGGTGGTGTCCTTCGTGAAGAACTCTGCACTATAATTGAAAATTCACGAGGGAAACTGCAAGATAGTGAAGAGAAATACAATCTTGAAAAGTGGGAAGAATGGATCTTGGTTTGGGTGGGGCCAAGTCAGGTGGCTCCTCTAGAGGTTGATGAGATAGAAATCATATTAGGATTTCAAAAAGATCACACTCGTGGAACTTCATGTGCGACTGATGGATTGTACTATTTGGGTAATGCATTCCAAATAGATACAGTTGCATACCATTTATCTGTCTTGATTAAAGCCTTTTATCCTGATGACATTAAATTAAAGTAATTTCTATTCTATCTGGTATTGGTGGAGAATAGGTTGCTTTGCATCGACCTGACCTGCCACCTATTGACCTCTTCGATAGGTGGCAGGTCAGGTTGATGCAAAGCAACCTCTTCTCCACCAATACCAAATAGAAGAGAAAGTACTTTAATTTAATGCCATCAGGATAAAATTCTTTAATCAAGACAGATAAATGGTATGCAACTGTATCTATTTGGAATGCATTACCCAAACAACGCAATCGATCAGTCGCACACAAAGTTCCATGAGTGTGATCTTTTTCAAATCCTAATATGATTTCTATCTTGACAACCTCTAGAGGAGCCACCTGACTTGGCCCCACCCAAAGCAAGATCCATTCTTCCCACTTTTCAAGAATGTATTTCTCTTCACTATCTTACAGTTTCCCTCGTGAATTTTCAATTATAATGCAGAGTTTTGTGTGGGAGAAAAAGTGACACTAAGCAAACATGCCCTAATCTCACTTTCAAGCACACATTTGTGGAATACGAAAGAGCCTAGAGGTATCACACAATTGGCTACTTCTTCTTGTGGAAGAGAGAGCCACGGGCTACCTATTAGGATTTCTATTCCTTTGTTGTAATTGAGAGATGAAATGATGCAAGTTCAATCCCTAACCTCAAAGTGCAAGTATGAACTAATAACAAGATTACAGAATTGAACTTAAATGATGGAAAGTTGTAAACACAAGGACAAGACAAGAATGCAAATGCGTACCCGGAGTTAAAATCTGACTGAAAATGTTCGGGACGGGGGCGCGGGCGCCACTGTCCTGATTCTGCCCCTGAAACTGCTCCGAAAACTGCTGTTTTTGCACTCTGGAAAAGCTGTCAAAATGCTGAAAATGCTGTCTGTCAGGAGGACCAGGGCGCCCAGCGCCCCTGTCCCAAGGACCAGGGCACCCAGCACTCCTGTCCTGGCAGGACCAGGGCACCCCACGCCCCTTTCCTGGTCTTTTTCTCTGAAATTTGGTGGGAAGATCGGTCTCAGTCTGCTTCTCCCGGATCTGCAACCTGCGGTGTCGTCCGAGTCCCGAAACCTGCACTTATTTCTAAAAAGGTGTTTGGGCGGCTATATAGGGTTTTGCCTTAGTCAAACCCCCGCTTCGGTGATTTCCACCTCCACGAATAGCCAAGTTGTATTGTAAAATGTATTCTGTGTGCAGACCTAGTGTGTGTGCAAGGTCCTTAAATGCAAGAAAGCAAACTAGAGCAACCTAGAAAGTAAACCCTAATTGCTTGTAAATGATAATGTAAATTCTCTAAATCAAGATGCAAAGTGATCTAAAGCATGAATAAAGGATATATTGAAGCTTATGCAAAGACATGAAAACAACATGAAATCATACCCAACCCTCAAGGGAGGAGTACAAGCCAATCTTCAGTTGGTAATCTCCTATTGTTCTTCAATGTCTTCCAAGCCCTAAATGGATGAATGAAATTAATAAATGCTTGATAGAAGGAGGTTGAATGTTGTTGAAGTCTTCAAAGATCTTCTCTTTCGCTGCATATGAGGTTCCTAAAAACAAAAATCCCATCCTTTCAAATGAAGAAAGAGAGCTCTTATGTATGAAACCCTAGGTCTTAATTTCAACTTTTGGCCGACCTAGAGATTGAATATCCCGCCAATTTCTTTGAGTTAAGCTTTATTTTATGATTGGATCGTGCTCCCAAAATTTCGGGAAAAATGTCCAGGACCATGTGCACCGGGCGCCATGGTCCCGACAACTTTTCACCAAATTTTCAGGGTCATCGGATATGATGATTTTAGAGAGAATCCCGAACTTACAGGTGATTTCGAGATGTTTTGACCCCCGAAATCAAGCCCCCAAGTTCAAAATAGGACCTAATTAGGGTTTTTGATTAAATGATGTATTGGAAGAATAAAATGAAAAGGGCACACTTTAATGAAAGGGGCCCAACTTTATGATATAGGAGATGATAAAATAGAACCTTAGACCTAATTAATTTGATTAATTAAGTGCTAAAGGGGAAATGTAATGCGAAATGCAAAATGCGCCAAGGCGGGTGCTAAACTAGGTGTGAAATTGTACCACCCTAGCAAGTGCGTACAATTTACGACGCTACAAGTTCTTCACGAAGGACACCACCACATCGTCTAGAGTCTATGATTCAATTTTTTTATTTGATCCCATGGAGCCCAATAGTCCTTTGTCTAAGGAAGTTCTTCCTGAATAGTCATGGGGGGGAGAGGTAATGCTTGAAATTGCCCTTCTATTGGGAGATTGTGTACATAACCTCTTGGTCTTCTGAAAGCTGAAAATTACTTCGAGTCCGCCAACTCTGGTTCCACACTATAGAAAGTTTTGGGTATTTACTTCCAAATATCCTTCAGTGAAAAAGCATCATTCTCATAATAGAAAAAAGGTGCTCCTTTCATGAACACATTGATTTCCTCCAAGCGTGGACCAATAGGTCTCACAGGAACTCCAAAACCAGTTAGTCCCTTTGGACATAAATTAGAGATGTCACATCACACACTCTAGACATTGTTTGTTTGTATTGCATACTCTCTATCTATTTATCACCCTTTAACACTTTCCTCTACTTTTCTCCAATTGCTCTCTTCTAGGCAGCCGATGAGCTTGTTTCCATGCCATTCAAGATAATGCCTGCTTGCTTTCTTTTACGAAATTTGCTTGCACATGACTCTTCAGCTTGTATGTTCTGCTTCCATACAGATATAAATTTTAATTCACGCTCACATAATAATTAAATAAAATAAGCATTTTTAAATAAAAGATTTAGTCTTTCGATGTTACATATTATCTGACAGAAAGATCCTAGACGATTATTGGAGAAAGGAAACATCATTGATAATCATTTTTTGCAAATAACATTGAATCAAATAAATAATAAATGTTTTATGCAATTTTTAAAAGTAGAACTCGTTCAGTGCTTTCATGCACCGACGACAAAGCCGTTTGACCCACATCATCTCTCATCGTCGGAATTCCGACGAAAACTAATGAAACATCTGACAAGGATGTTGTATATCCGACGTTACTTCCATGTCAAACAGTCGTCGAGGAGCAAACATAGCATCCGTCAGAATTTCGATGGAAATCCGTCGTAATTTGTGGCCAGGGGTGCAAATATAGCCACCATCGGAGGAGTTCATAACATCGTCGGATGATCAACGCAAATGGCATCGTCGGCAAGCTCGACGATGAGTTTTCAACGGTAAAGTTGGTCGGAAGTCCGATGTTGTGTCGTTGCAAATCCGACAATTAGCTGTCAGAAATTAGGCCCAAATGTACTAGTGGATGATGCCCTTGATGACTTTATGTCTTTGCCTAAGCTTTCAAACAAGAATAATGCATCTAAAAGGTTAATCATTATGGTCAATGTGAATGAACATTGTAAGCCACTTTTTGTTGTCCAAGGTGCTTGTCCTTCTCCAACTTCACCTCTTCCGAATCAACCTCTTTTCATGGTTCAAGGTGGATATGGTCATGGTTCCTTTAGCACTCCAAACAAACCTATCATTACGGTTCAAGGAAGGAATCCCACTAAGAGTCGTTATCTCTATGCTAGGAAACTAACTAAGGAGAGTTATAATGCAGTTTCCCATACCTATAACACAAGAAACAATAGGCTACCTAATCCTCCTCTGGCTGTTCCGAATCCTCTACCTGATCCTCACAAACCCTTGGTAAGGAATATGATCTTGTCGAACAACTTAAAGATACTCCTACCAAGATATCCCTTTGGGATTTTCTTCAAACTTACTCGATTCATCATGGAATGCTACAAGATGCCTTGAAAACATTGAATGTCCCACATGCAGTGACATCCAATAATATGGATTCTTTGATTCACTCTATTACATTACCTAAGGCTTAGATTGTGTTTACACAAGATGAGCTGCTTTCTAGTGAAATTCAACAATATTATGATCCCTTAATGATTGTGGTTATAATAAATGATAGTGCGATAAGATGAACATTAGTGGACAATGGTTTTGGCCTTAATGTTTATAGTATTAACTTGTTGCACAAGATCAATGTTGATACATCTCTTATTATGCCTGATTCTCTCACTATCTGTGGCTTTGATAATGTTGCTAAATCCTCATTAGGTATCTCACTATCTGTGGCTTTGATAATGTTGCTAAATCCTCATTAGGTATCATCACCTTGCCTATTAAGGTAGGTCCTATTACTTTACCCACACCTGTCCATGTCATGTTTGGAGATTTGACATACAACTTGTTGCTAGGGAGACCTTGGATTCATAGCATGCAAGTTGTTCCCTCTACATTACATAGGCAAATAAAGTTCATTCAGAACAATACAACATACACCTTGTTAGGTGACACAAGATTTCAGGCTTGTTTACAAACATCAAGTTCTAAATCCTCTTCAATCAATTCTTCCCCAACTATCTTAGATAATTCCTCCAAAGCTTCTACTTTGATTAGTGTGACTAGTTCATCAAACCCGTCTCCTATATCTGGATCGATCCTCGATACTTTGTCAAGTGGACCTAAGGTTCTTGAGGAAGAATCTTCTCAACCTAACTCTACGATTGATAATACTTTCTCTCCTGAAAAGATTCTTGCAGAAGATGATTTGGGATCCCTTGATTTCAATCCTACTTTCGTAGGGGAATACAAAATTCCCCCTAGAGAACCTAAGGTTGAAAAGAAGAAAGAAGAAGATGAATCTAAAAAGTAATCTACTTTGTCTAGGATATTGAGTAATAACTTTGTGGTGGCTTCTCAGATTTCATCTCCCTTTATTTTTGGTTTAGAGGATTTTGATCCTTCACTTTTTGAAAATCCTCCTTCTTCTTTGGAAATGCCTAACCTTTATGGTCTTGGTTTTCACATCTTGGCTAGGTGTGGATATAATGGAAATGGATGTGGTTCTCAAGAACAAGGGATTAAAGTTCCCTTGGGAAAAAACTTTTGTGATATGACATTTGGGCTTGGTTATGATCCTTTCAAGCGTACTAAAGCCCCTGAGAGACCATCTATTAGTGTTAATGTCATTTCTACTTCTCTCTCACTAAAATATCTAGAATATATTGACTTTGACCCTTCTTGTGTCTTTGCTTTAGATGTTTTTTCTACCAATGATTCCTTAGCTAAATTCTTGGGAGCTTATGACAACCTTCCTAGTTATCACCATAATCGTAGTTTTCCTATTGTTTAAATGCGTAAGCATACTTTGGGAAAGAAAGAAATAATGATGAGATAGTTAAAAGATTCCCTCAATTGAAAGACTCTCCTCAACAAAGAAAAATCCTAATAAATGACACCATTGATATCAAGATGGATCCTTGTGTTGAAGATAAGATCATCAAGATAGGGAAATGTCTTGACGAAGAAAAGCAAAAATAATATGTTGAGTTGTTATATGAATTTCCTGAGATCTTCGCTTGGATATATTATGACATGCTTGGTGTAGATCCTAAGATTGTCACTCATAACATTGTCCTAATTCCTGATGTTAAACCTGTGAAGTAGAAGATTCAAAAGATTCACCCTAAAGTGGCATTACTTGTTAAAGCTAAGATTGAAAAATTGTTGGATGCTGGATTCATCCATCCTATCGATTATTCCCCATGGATTTCAAACATTGTAGCTATGGCTAAATCTGAAAACAAGATTAGGATGTGTACTGATCTTCATGATTTGAACAAGGCCTCTTTAAAGGATGATTTTCCCCTCCAAAATATTGATATGATAGTAGATTCAGTAGCAGGGCATGCTTTACTATCCTTTATGGATGGTTTCTTAGGATATAATCAAATTTTCATCAATCAGCAAGATTAATACAAAAATACTTTCACCACTCCTTGGGGTACGTTTTGTTGGATTGTGATCCCTTTTGGATTGAAAAATGCAGGCGCAATCTATCAACGTGCTATGTCTCTCATCTTCCATGACTATATGCATAAGACCTTAGAAGATTACATAGATGACATCTTAGCCAAATTCGTTCTCCATATAGATCATGTTAAGATGCTTCATCAAATCTTTGAGAGAATTCATAAGTATAACATGCGTTTGAATCCTTGAAAATGTGTTTTTGGTGTGGATAGTGGAAAACTATTAGGATTCATAGTTTGACATCATGGCGTGGAGGTGGATATGAAGAAGATAGATGCTATTGTTAACATGCCACCTTCTAAGAATGTTTCTCAACTAAAAATTTTGCATGGAAAGATCCAAGCTATTTGTAGGTTTGTCTCTAAACTTGCAGATCGTACCTTTACCTTCACACAATTGCTTAAAAAGAATACCAATTTCCAATGGAATGAGGATTTTTGTCAAGAATTCATAGACTTAAAAACTTATTTGGCCAATCCTCTCATTCTTCAACCTGCTGATCCTACTAAGTCGTTCCTTCTATACATCGTTGCTTCCCCTCAAGCTCTTGCAGCCTTATTGGCACAATGTGATAAGGATGGTAGAGAATGCCTGATTTATTACATAAGCCAAACTCTACTCAATTACAAAGTTTGATATTCTACAATAGAATGATAGTGCCTTGCTTTAGTGTTTGCGACCCAGAAGTTGAGGCATTATCCCTTGAATGTTGAGATCCATGTTATCATTAAATTTGACCCTCTTAAACATATTTTGTCCAAAACTGATCTACCTGGTTGCTTAGCTAAGTGGGTTAATATGTTGACCAAGTTTGACCTTAATTTTGTCTCACAAAAGGCAATAAAGGGTCAAGCGTTGATTGATCATTTAGTTGATGCTCCTTCACCTTATCCCTACCTAATCCAGAGTCTTTTCTTGATGAATACATTGTTTCCATTGAGGTTGATGAGGCTTGGGAACTGTACTTTGATGGATCTAAGTTTTGTACAGGATTGGGGTGAGGGGTGGTCTTAATTTCTCCTAAAAAGAAGCCTACTCCTTTATCATATCCTCTCAATTTCTTATGTACCAACAACATTGTTGAATATGAAGCTCTTATAACTGGAATTAAAGAAACCTTGGTGTTGAATGTGAAACATCTGCATATTTATGGAGATTCTTAATTAATCACAAGACAAGTGACAAGAGTTTATCAAGCTAAGCTAGACAAATTATCACAATATAAAGATCTAGCTTTATCCTTGTTGCAAAAATTCGATTCTTATACCATGCAACCCGTTACTCGAAAAGACAATCGACATGCTGATGCGATGGCATGTGTTGCCTCTCTTGTATTGCTAGAGGACCCTAATGTGGTAGATCTTAAATTCACTATTCACAACCTTACTTCCCTGGCTATTGCTGATAATCCTAGTGATGTGGCATACTGTTGAATTTTAGATTTTGACAAATGGTACTAAATAAGAAAACCAGGGCTAGGGTTGGCAAATTGGCTACTAGAAACATTATCCTTTCTAATGTTGTTTATAGGAGGGGTTATAATGGTCTTCTTCTTCGATGTTTAAACAAGGCTGAAGTCCCTTTTTCTCTTGAAGAAGCACATTTAGGTGCTTGTGGGGGGCATTTTTGGGGTAGGTCTTTAGTTCAAAGATTGCTCTGAATGGGATATTATTGGCAAACCATGTAAAAGGATTCCTTTGTGTTTGTTAAACAATGTCATCAATGTCAGGAACATAGCAATTTGATCCATGCCCCTGCCCGAGAGATTCAATCATAAGTAGCGTCTTGGCCCTTTTCCACATGGGGTTTGGATCTTGTTGGTAAAATACCTCCTCCTTTATCTCAAGGAAATACTTTCCTTATAACCATCACTGATTATTTTATGAAGTGGGTGGAATCCATTCCTCTTCGATCCACTACCGCTGAAGTAATTTGTCAATTCATTTTGGAAAATATCATTTCTTGATTTGGGATACCTTTCACTTTAGTTTCAAATAATGGAACACCATTCAAAAATAAGGATGTGAAGAAGTTCCTCGAGAAACATCATATTCAACATAAATTTTCTACACCTTATTATCCTCAATCAAATGGTCAAGTTGAGTCTTCTAATAGGATAATTGAACAAATTCTTTGAAAGACTGTAAAGAAGCATGGTAAGGAGTGACATACTCAATTAACCTATGCTCTATGAGCCTATCAGACAAGTGTACGTGTTGCTACGGGTTGTACCCCTTATAATCTTATTTATGGTGTTGATGCCATTATGCCTTTGGAGTTAGAAATTGCTTCTTTGAGAGTTTCTCTTAGGGTTATAGTGGATGATGACTCTTATAGAGAGAAAATACTTCAACAACTTGAGATGCTCGATGAATGATGTATAAATTCCCTCGAGCATATTTAAGTGTATCATAAAACTTTGCAACAAAGCTGCAATGATAAGGTTATTCAACGTTCCTTCTCGGTAGGGGATTTAGTCCTTTATGAGAATCAATGCAACATGAATGCCTTACCTCAGGAGAAAGGAAAGTTTAGTCCTAGTTGGCTTGGACCATACATCATTATGGAGGTCTATGGATTAGGTTCTTATAGGATAGCAGATGTGGAAGGTACACCTGTTAAGGAGCCCATAAATGCTATGCACCTTCGTAGATACTATGCCTAGCTCTCTCTCTCTCTCTGTGTGTCTATCTGTCTCTCTCTTTCAAATCTTATTTCTATTCTCTCTTTGTCTTTTTCTTCAAAATTGGGTAATATGTTAGCATGTCTTCATTAAAGTATGTAATATTAAATGATGTTATATTGTTTGGTCTACATTACTTCATTCTTGACAAGCATGTTTCATTACTGTATTGTTTGTCTTGGATTCTTTTTATGTAAATTGTAATGGATTTACATTTCATATGTGTTAGCATGTTATGGAATTTTACCATGTCTTCATTAAAGTATGTAATATTAAATGATGTTATATTGTTTGGTCTACATTACTTCATTCTTGACAAGCATGTTTCATTACTGTATTGTTTGTCTTGGATTCTTTTTATGTAAATTGTAATGGATTTACATTTCATAAGTAGAAATTATATCATGTTGTGTTTAATTAGAGTTAATTAAATCACATTAGTCATATATTTATCAGGCTTAATACATTATTCTTTTATATCCTCAAAGTAGCATATGATTAAATACTTAGTTATTTAATAAAATCACACATGTATCAATTTAATCATGAAGCATTGAGAAATTAATCAAATGGAAATTAAATTAGATACACATGCTCATTACTCAATATGTTACTTCTAATCTATGCAATGCATACATTGTTTAAGCATTAAAAATAACATAATCATGAGTGTCATCATATATACATCAATATATCAAAATCAACTCCTATCCCTAGGACTAGTAGCTAGAGGATGGTGGATAGATGCCCCCTCCTGATCTGGCCATGGGAGTGGCCCCATAGGGGTGTATCATGATACAGACTACGAGTGACTCCGTGAGGAGCTCTTGTGACCCCTCTCCATCATGTACCTCGGTATGTGGCTGCCTCTATCTGTGATGCCACTATGTCATGCTCTATCTGTCATAATCTCTCTCATAGGATGTCCACCTCCATCCAAATAGGGGAGAAAAGGTCCTCGTGTCATGCTGCATTCCTCTGGGATTTGTGTGCTATCTATGAGGAACTAGGAACGTGTGTTGTCACAATAAGTTCTGCCATTGCATTCTGAATCAGAGAATGCCACTCTTGGATGGTAGCTGTAAGATATAGATAATTTTTTCATCAGTAAAATTCTATATCATCAAATCTAAAGAAGGTAAGTTACATATGTTAATCAACAACATGGCACCTTACCTCGATCTCCCTCTTTCCAGTAGGGATCATGGACAAGGACTTCCTAAGAATGGGACCCACTAGGCTCTCCACACTCATAATTTCTCTGTACAGTAGTTGCGGGCCGGTGGGGACTAGGATCAGGATCCCTCTCTACCTGCAGTGGGAGACTTGATGGATCTAGCACTCTACTGTCCTCCCTAGAGTGATGAACTGTACCTGATGTTATCACTGATTAAAAATGGGCTTTTCTTTTCCCATTATTGGCTATGGTTTGTTGAAATCTTGAATAGGGTGCAGTTTCAAATGCTTCAGTTTTGTTTTTTGACCTCAAGGGTTTAAGGGTTTTTGATTTTAGATCCTCTTGTGTTTGTTTTAAACCCTCTGGTTTCTAATCTTTCATTACTTTATTCACTTAAGTAATGGGTCATGGGGTCGTAGGAAGTGTCCCCCCTTGTTGTTTGCCTAGGTGGTTATGTTAATTAATCAACAAATTTATGCCTCATATATTTTTCTCCTAAAGTTGTCGGGCCCTGTAACTAGTGCGCATCTCACGGGTGGATCCACGGCTCGCGTTATTTCGCTAGGTGAAGTTGCACGTAATTTAAAACTAGAGAAGTTGTGAAAATGACATGGCATGCCACATAGATGGTCCAACTGGTTTATGATAGCGAGTAAAATGGCGGCATGCGGCGTAAGTTATGACAGTCAGTGGGTCAGGATTAAAGGCTAAAAGGCGGGCCCTAGAGATGACCTGGCAGGTACAGCTATTAAGAGTTTACTGGAGCCCTGTGGTTTTCTTTCGGCGTATAATAAAATGACAAGTCAGCTTCGAAGGTGACTGGACACCAGGTATTCACAGTGAGTTAGCGGGCCCACCCCTCCCGAAAGCCTTTTCAGATGATTAAATGCCGATCAACTTAAGAGATGATCCGATGGCCCGCGCTATTTCACAAGGGTAAGGTGCTCGTTCTTTATACCCTGCGAAATAGCGAGAGTGCATGAGAGCCGTCCATGTGTCATGATGGCGGCCTTGGAGGATACAGCTATTAAGAGTTTACTGGAGCCCCGTGGTGATTTCACTCAGCAAATGAAAAAGTGACAAGTCAGCTCCGACGGTGACTGGACGCTAGGTGTTCACAGTGAGTCAGCGGGCCCACCCCTCCCGAAAGCCTTTTCAGATGATTAAATGCCAATCAACTTAAGAGATGATCCGATGGCCCACGTTATTTCGCAAGGGTAAGGTGCTCGTTCTTTATACCCTACGAAATAGCGAGAGTGCATGAGAGCCATCCACGTGTCCGGCGACACGTGGTCTAAGAAGAAAGTGTGGGCCCGCAAAGGTGGAACCGGTGGTATAAAGGAAAGACACGCGACCAGCGTTAAGTCAAATGCGAAGGAAATTTCAAGGCCAATGGTTGGGTGCCACATGGTATCATATATCCAATAGAGAAGCGGGACCCGGTGTGAGCCAAAATTGTTAGTTAATCTAACGCTTGATCAAGTTTCTTTTGATCGGACGGTCGACGCTATTTTGCAAGACCAAGCTGCCCGATAGTTATGCTTCACGAAGTTGTGAAAGAGCAAAATGAAACACTTGCAGGAATGTTGTGACCCGTTGGAGTGAAAAATATGAATTCTCGTATGAATTCAATTTTGAAGGGATGACCGAAGCATGCGGAATCAATGTTGTAGTTAAGGCCCTGAGTACAGTATTTGATTTCCTATCAACCGGGTGAAGATATCTTTTAAAGAATTTTGCAGAAGAGTGGATGCAGAGTTATTTTCTTCAGGTATAGAGCAAGTCGGTTCAGTTGCAGAGTAGATTCCTTCAAGCGAAGAACAGGTTCTCTCGTATTCTTGTGTAGTGTTTTAGATAAGATAATTGATTCGTCATAGAATTGTTTAAGAGTGGTATTCATTTCTTACGTTTTCAAAATGGCCCCTAAAAGAGAATTTTCTGGCAAAGTTAACTATTCAGAAAGGAGTGTCTGTGATGATTTCTTAGAACAGTTGACGTTGTCAACTAATCAGGCATCAAAGGCAAAAGAATTAGTGCCCAAGGCTCCCCATTTAAAGATAGGAGGACTATATGATAAGGGAAATTGGTTGAGAGACCCACAGGTTGGATTGTTTGGATTGGGATTGTTTAAGATTGGATTCGGAATGAGAAATTATCCTTCTCCGCAAAACAGCATCTGGGAACAAGATGTTGGGAAATTGGTAGTCCTAGGGGTATTTATGGACGTAGATCTATTGACCCAAATTGCGCTCAACTATGATCCAGTCACAAGAAGCATTTGGAATATAAATGGGAAAACCCTTGTTGAGATTAATGCTGAAGAATTTAGGAAAGCTTTTGGGCTTAATGAGTTCACCAATTTTCTAGAATCTATAAATTTCACATCATTAGCCCAAATTTACAGTGCACAAAGGAGTCATCTTAGGAACGGGCCTCTCAAATAGTTTTTTGTGAAGATAGGAGGGTTAACAATTGTAGGACCCAACACACAAGAGCCCTTTTCATTAAGTATGTTCACCTTGAGGGCTAAAGGAATGTATTGGGCACTTTGCCAAGTTTTGGGAGAAGATGCTGAAGCAAATATGCCAAATCATTACCTGTTAATGATTGCTCAGATTTTGAATCCTTCTCTCGCAATTACATTTGATTATGCCTCTTTCATTGCTGATGATATTCATGGAGGGTTAATAGGAATCAAGAATGGAAACATGGATAGGCCTTTCAGATGATACTCACTCCTGATGCATCTTTTTCTCTTCAAAGGTGGTGAATACTTTGCCAGTCGACTGGACCTTGTTAAGGAGAAAGAAGGAGAAAAAATGCCAGTACAATTATGGAGTACTGTGTTGTCATGGGATAGAGAGGATGCCAGTTTTTTGATGTTTGATAAATATTTTGCATCCAAGATAAGGACTCTCCTCTATTCTGAGAACCCAAGAATCCCCAAAGTTCTTCTGGAATTAATAAGACCAAAAGAATTCGCAGAGAACATAAAAATTGTCCATAACTGGGGTGACATTTACTTGTATCCAATCTCCACAGTTTTCAGAGTGTTTGGTTTCATAGGCACCCCATTTTTGCTACCTTACCAGGTCCCTCTCAAAGTTGGAATTGCAGAGATCCTTAGACAAATTGGTGGCTTACAAGAAGCAGAGTTAACAGGCAGGGGTAAAGGGACTATTTTCCCTACAGCTACAATAGCTCACCAATTTGTAATAACAAAAGGAGGTTGGAATTGCTTTGAGGATTTCCTCAAGCCTTATCATTTGTCCACTGCATTGTCCAGGTGTGCTGATTTGGAAGACTTCTTCAACGGTATGTTTAGAAAGGAGGTAGCGTGCAGAGGTAGGCCTCATCAATTCCTGTTTCTTGAAGACCTCATCAGAAAAGAGTTTGATCTAGATGAGAAAGAGCTAAGGAAAGAGAAGTGGGTGACTTATAAGAAAGCCTTGGATTTTGTGCATCAGTTTGATGCCAGCTATGATCCATTGTCTAGCTTTTTCCCACTGGAGGAGAAAATAAAGTTTTTGATTGTTTGCTTTGAAGATGTGATGCAGACACTGAAGGAGAAGAGGGATGCTGTAATCAAGAGCAACCCTGAGAAGGCAAGAATGATCCTAAGTAGGTCAGCTTCCAGCAAAGCAATCCCTCCTGGTGATTATACACTACATAAGAAATTCAGTTATAGTGTGCTGATGCCTACAATAGGGGAGCCCTCTACCTCCAAAGGAAAGAGGAAGATACAAGATGTCATTGACATCCAAGAAAGCCCAAAGAAGCAAAGGGTGGGGAAAGAAGTACAATCTGATACACCTTTGTATTCCCCATCCCAATCCCCTATCCATATAGGAAATGAGCAAGCAGCAGCTGAGCAACTCCTATAGCTATGTAGTCTAGGGGAAATTGCATACACTTATGATGAAGTGGAGGAAGGAATGCCAGAAGAACCCATTGCTACTGAAATGGATATCACTACCATTGAACTCAAAGGCCAGGAGTGGGATCCTGAAATAAAGCAGGCAAGTAGTGCCTTTTTAGCTGATAACAATTTTGTCACATCAGAAGCATTTATGCAGTTTATATGGAAACAACACATAGATAAATATAATGCTAGATGTGAAAAGAGAAAGGCTGAGCAACCCAATAAAGATCCAGCCCTGGTGGAAGAGGAAATAAAGCAAGATATGATGGAAGAATTCAAAACCATCACCTCTGAGCAGGGAAGAGATATGGTAGCACAAGCTGGAGTGCTTATTTTACCCGAATGGGATATAGCAGATGCCCTGGTACTAGATGCAGTGAGAAAAGAGACTAAACCCATGGAGGGGATTACTTTCAATAAGGACAATGCTGCACTTGTCATGTGGTCTCTCAAGAGAAATAAGAGTAAGAAAAGCAAAGACACCCCAGGGCCAAGTTACCTTGGTGGGATGATGGTGAAGAGAGTGCAGAGTACAGGGGTAGTGGAGGCTGCTAGCACTATGTTAGAGACTGCAAAATTTAGTGTTGCAGTAGCAGAGAAGGAAGCCAAAGAGAAAGAGGCCCTCCAAGTTAAGTTGGAAATAGTTTTGAAGGCCTATAACAATGCCAAGGAGGAGGTAAAAGGTAAGGATAACATCATTGCCAAGCTGCAGAGCCAGTTGACTGGACAATACCATCAAGGTGAGTCTTCAACACTGATGATGTCCTTTTCTCCTGCAAGACCTCCACGTACTAGCCCTATCATTGAGTTTCTACCATCTCCAGCACCCTCCAACTCTCAAATGATTGAAATCACTCCCCAAGAACTAGAAAACTTGAAACAGGCTCAGGCCTTATATGCAAAGAAGTATGAGGAGAAAGTAAGGGCTACAATTTCTAGTTTTGCAAATACAATAAATGCCTCATTGCTCTACAACAATGTAGGTAAAATTATGGAAATATGGAATGAGCTTAGGAGAGACAAGGCCATTTTGACGCCTATTTTTGACAAATGGAGGCCTAGGGAGCAAGATTTAGAGTTTATGTGTGTATCCTGTGATGAAGCAAGGGCCAATCCCATCATTAAATCCACTTCTGATGTCGCTAAAGTCTTAGTACAATTAGCAGCAAAAGTGGATAATGTTGATAGGAAGGTAAATTTGTGCAAAAAGGAGTACACTGATCAAGTTTTTGAATTGCTCCCAGGAGTTTTTGCTAGCCCGAATCAATTAAAGGACAAAAAAATGTGGCTTAAGGAGATAGAAGCTAAATTGTCAGCAAGAGTTAAAGGAATTATCGATCTAGACGATGCTTCTTTCTTTGTTTTGACAATACAAGAGATAGAGAAAATTAAGTCACATTATGGTTTTCTCAATTCAGAAGTCAACAAAATGAGAAATTCTTGGAAAAGGTTGACTAAGACCAAGGATAAAGCGATTAATTTCTCATGGCCAACAAAAGAGGTGTATGGTGAGTGGACAACTAAATATGCCACCCATGATCCAGAACAGTTGGAGAGCGCCCCTGAAAAGTTAGAAGAGGTTGCAACTGAACACCTTGTTGAAGAAACTGCAGAGGCCGAAAAGAGCTTGTAACTGCTTTTGCGAAAAAGCTTGTAACCTCTTTATTTTGAAAGAAAGAAATGATTGTAACAAACTCTCCTCGAGAAGTCTGAAGCTTTGTGCATCCATGTTGTTATAAATGGATACCAGGACTAGAGGAAGAGGGATTGCAAAGAATTGTAAGAAAACACTGCAGAAATTTATTTGAGCTTTTCTAAGTCTAATGGAGAATACTCAAAATTTATTGTAATATTTCTTGAACTAAATATCAATATACAGACCATCGGTTTTGAGTAAAGCTTTGTGTTGTCTTCAAGTGTGTTTACAAATTTGTTTATTGTTTTCATTCTGAATAATCCAGGGTTATTCTATTTGAATGGGATTGCAAAGCAATTTTAGTAGAAGTGTTCATTAGCTTTTCTCTTTAGGAGGGAAATTAAAGATGCGGGGATCACTCATACCAGTAAACTCTTTTGGAAGAGACTTTGAATTTTGATGGTCATAGCTTAATTTGGAATGCATAAATTTTTGTAGGTGTCAGGCATATACAAGGATTAATAGAAACCAAGTCAACGGGACGCATAAAGATGTTTTGTTTGAGGAGTATTATCTGAGTTTAGATGACTCTGTGACCTTGGATAAGGCACTGGTATTGATTGAAGTGGTTTATTGCATGTTTTGTTGATCAAAATGCTGAATTTAAGTATAGTTTCCATTCTTTGTTTTCAGTTGATTTCAAGGTGAATAGATCCACTGGTTTTCTGGACTGGTTTGCTGTGGGTTTATGTTTGAAAGTGTGAATTCAATTCACAAAGGTATACCCACTTGGGCTCTGAGTAAGTCTGAAGTGTAGGAGGTTCAATCAAACCTTGTTATATGTTGTCTTGAGAATTTCCTTATCTTTGATGTCTCTTCTGCACCGAGTTTAATCATATTACTTTAAGGATGTTAAAGGGAATCAGATTTTGAAGACAACAAAAGTGGCGACTCTGCTGGGGAGAGTTACAATAAAGATATAAGCATAGATCTGTGTTGAGGCTTGTAAAGAAGATTGTTGTGTGTTTGTGGATAAGACTACTCGTTTTCGTTATTCCCATGGTTTTGTGGGTGGTGACTCTGTTACTTTTGAACCAGTCTTTGTGAGATACAAATTTTTCTAAAAGGAAGACAATCGAGATGCAAGGAGCAAAAAACACAAGATCATTCATAAAGAAACATCCTCATGAAACTTTGCAAGAAGGTTTGCCAAAACAATCATGGAGAGGCCAGAAGAGATCTGTGTTGCATGAGCCATCAAATGCTGCTTGGGTGCAGAAAAACAATAATACTGGTAAGATGCCTGATCGACCTACCTATGCAAAGTCTAATTCATCTTCCAAAGATTTAGAGCATGATATTTTAGGTTTTCATTCGAGATTGTTTGGAAATATTAATGATGATCAAGATCTATCTCATGTTAGTGTTTCTGCAAAAGATAGAACCAGTTGAAATGCAATTAGGCATTCTGTTCCTAGGACAATTGATGGGAACATTAGTCTGATTGACATAGATCAAGTTAATGCATCAGACTCTGAAGAAAACTTCCCTGATGAGGATAAAGTGTCTCAAGAGATTGAAGATTTAAATAGAAGAGTCCATCATTTAATATCCTTAAGAGCCCAAAAGGAGGCAAATAAGGAGAAGGAAGTTAAAGCCAAACTAATGGAAAGAGATAGGCTTCTTAGACAGATAGCTGATCTTGAAGTACTTGCTAAAGAGAAAGAAAAAAGTGACGAGGAAGGCCCTGTGATTAGAGAAATTCTAATCCCCAAAACTAAACAAGCTCGTAAGTCAGTAGCCTAGCCAACTAGGGAAGTAGTTAATGACTCCCAGTTTCCTAAAGCCAATTTAGATAAAGGAAAACAGAAATGGGTAGATGATGGAATAGAATCTAAAACTGCAGAAGAGATCTCTCATAGGATTCTAGCACATGAGAGAGAGATGGAAAGGATGAGGAAGGAAAAGGAAGATCTCCAAATGGAACTGGAAAAGGCTGAGTTAGAAGCAGCGAATCAGGAAGTAAAAAGAAAGATTAATTACTTAAAGGCTCCCCCTATTACATTTCCATCAGAAGATCTTAGCAAGCCTAATCCCCAACACATTTCCTTAGGTTAATACTCAACCTATAGTACAAGCTAATATTGCCTCAGTAAGCCAAATACCCATGAATAAAAAGTACACCCAAGCATCTCAATCTCCAATCCCAAAAGCTAAAATGACCATGGGAAATAATAGTGCTATTACCCCTTTTCAAAGAAGGCCAATCAATCTAGAACAATATAGACAATTGTTCTTTGATGGGATCCCGGGATATCCAAATCATGTTCCCACTGAGTTAAGAGACAGACTCCATAAATTTGCTGGGAACAATGCAATTAGTGCTGAGGAACATCTGAAATCTTTTGGGGATCTAATAAACGATTATGAGATAGTAGATGAAGATGTTATTATGAAACTGTTTGTTCAATCCTTGGTTGATGATGCAAGAGATTGGTACAGAGGTCTTCCAGTCAATAACATAGGTTCATGGGAAGATTTTAAAAATTGCTTTCAAGAGCAGTATGGTGACAAGACTAATGTGAGTTTCATGCTAAATGAGTTCAACAATATTAGAAAATCTGAAAATGAAATGGTCATTGATTTTAATGCCAGATTCCAGAAAGCCATGCACATATTGTATCGAGTGATAAGTCTAGATGATAACATGTGTCTTAATACATATTACAATTCATTTGATTCCAAAATGGCCTATATCTTGAGAGATAAAAATCCCCATAACTTGAGAGATGCTTTTAGAATTGTCATAAATGTAGAAAGTAACAGAAAAGCGTCTGGAAAATTAGGAAGAAGGATAGATGGTAGATTATGGCAAGAAACCAAACAACAACCTAATAAAGTTGCTAAAGAGGATGATAAAATAGAGAAATTGGTTACTGCTATGAAAGATTTGACTGCCAAGGTTAACAAAAATGATAAACCCCATTATAACTGGCAAGATAGACCCCCTAGATTACATGATATGCCATATAATACCAATTGGAAGGATGGTAAACCCCAAATTGAGAAGCCCAAAATTACCCAAAGTCAAGACACACCAGATCCTTTAAAAGGGAAAACTATTCACAATATAGAAAATACTCCTCGGTGTATTGCTTGTGATGGACCACATTCTCCTCATCAGTGTGCAGTGGCTCAAGCTCTTGAAGAATCTATGAGACCAGAAGCAGATCCTGACATTAATATGTTTGAAACCATCGTAGAAAGTGATGAGGAATCCATGCAAAGTGAATACAATGATGTGCTGGATAATGAAAAGCTAGTGCAAGGACAATTAGCCTTAGGTTGGCATCCTACATTGAATGTGGTAACAATTGAAGATGAAGAGGTTCATCTTAGGAGGCCTAGTGAGGAAGAAGTTAGAAATCTCACTAAGGCTGCAATTGCCAAAGAAAAACATAATTATAATCTGAGAAGCACTAAGAGAGACATTGATCAGGGTGAGCCGGGTTCTATGTTTGTAAAGGAAGTTTCAAAAAGGGGGGCATCAAGTAGTGTTATTACTGTTCCTAAGGCCGGTCAAGAAAAGGGGGAACAAGTTAAGGATGTACATAAAGGCAAAGATGATAAAAATGTTGGTGATGTACAAGGAGCAGAGATAGTGAAAAGGGCAAGTCAATCCAAAACAGAAAAAGTTAGGGTTAATACTAAAAAATGCAATAGTTCTACATTTGATATGGCCCAAGCTTTAACTCAAATGAAGGTCACTGTTCCATTAGTAGAATTGTTAAAGATTAAGGAACATAAGGATGCAACTTTGTCTTTATTTTCTAGTATATCTGATAGTGACATAGTATTACCCACCGGTTTAGCTAAAGTTGCAAAGGATCAAGAGTTCCAAACCCCAGAGGTTTATGTTGGGACCACTATCACTCAGGAGCTTTCTCAGGTAGATCCCTTCTATGTTACCTTGTTAGTCAATAACTGGTTGATTAAAAACTGCATGATAGATTCAAGAGCTGCCACTAATGTAATGCCCTATGGTGTTATGAAAGAATTAGGGTTATCAGTAACCACTGTGTATGGGAAATGCTATGCCATGGATAACATAGAACTACCTGTGATAGGTACAATGAAAGATGTAGAAGTAAAAATAGCAGCATTCCCTGAAGCCACTTACAAAATGGATGTTATTGTTACTGACACTAAACCCCACTATGGTATGGTACTTTCTAAGCAGTGGGCAGCAACAGTAGGGGGAAATGTTCAACTGGACTTATCTTATGCTACCATTCCTATTAGTGGTAATCAGGTCAAATTATACAGAGAGCCACGAGCTCCTAGGGTAATTGAAAATGTAGACCCTAGTATGCTTAATTGTATGATTGATGTAGATTTAGATAACTTTAGACTTCAACCAATTTCACCTCAATTGAAGAATACTGACCCTATTATGGTTGAGCTACAAGCACAGCAGTATGGGTTGTGGCAAATGTATTTTGATGGAGCTTGCTCCAAAGAAGGATCTGGAGCAGGGGTTCTTTTTGTGTCCCCGTCAGGTATAACTTTTAAATCCTCATTTTTATTGGCATTCCAGTGCACAAATAATACTGCAGAGTATGAAGCCCTATTACTAGGACTTGAGGTTGCAAAAAGGCATGGAATCCAACTGTTGAAAGTAATGGGGGATTCAGAATTGGTTGTTTCTCAAGTGAGATCTAAATATGCATCCAAGAATGATAGATTAAAGCAGTATAAGCATGCTGTTTGGGATGTTATTGAGCATTTTGATGCATTTTCTATTAATTGGATAGAGCAAGCAAAAAATATTATAGCAGATTTCCTAGCTAATGTTGCTTTGAAAAATGATGATGCAACGCTAACCGGTATTTCCACTGTGGAAATAAAATCTAGGCCTTCTATTCCTGATAATGTGTACAATTGGCAAGTTTTTGCTGATGATGAAGACATTCTTAGGTTTATCCAATGTGTTTATGATTATGATGGACAAAAGATTGATTGTAATGCATTGGTGGAAGTGGTAGACAACAGAGAGACAGTGTTTGGAAATGATGTGGTCCAGTTGGAAACCAATGAAATACCTAAAGGGCTGGTGGAGCTGGAGAGCATGTTTAGTTATAATGATAGTCATTTACATCAGTAGTCTACCACCAAGTTGGAAGAGTTAGAGGAGGTAAACCTGGGGACAGAATCATCCCCTAAGTTGGTATATATTGGAAAGAAATTACCCCCTCATGTCAGGACTAACTTTATTAATTAATTGAAAAGGTATAAGCATGTCTTTGCTTGGTCTTATGAAGACCTAAAGGCGTATAGACAAGATCTTTTTCAGCATGAAGTTTCTTTACTTTCAGATGCTAAGCCTTTCAAACAGAAACAGAGGCCTATCAATCCCTTGTTAGAAACTAAAATGCAACAAGAGTTGACCAAATTGAGAGAAGGGGGGATTATCAAACCAATAAGGCATTCTTCATGGGTCTCCAATTTGGTCCCAATGAGGAAGAAGAATGGAGACATCAGATTGTGTTTAGATTTTAGGAATCTATATGTTGCTTCCTTGAAAGATAACTACTCATCCCCAAATATGGAAGCCATGCTACAAAGAGTGACAGGATGTGATCTTTTATCCATGATGGATGGTTTCTCAGGATATAATCAAGTGTTGGTAAAGGAGTCTGAACAGTTTAAGACAACTTTCACTACTCCATGGGGAACTTATGTATATGTGAGAATGCCATTTGGATTAAAAAATGCAAGAGCTACATTTCAGAGAGCTATGGATGTAGCTTTCAAAGAATTCATAAACATCATCATGGTGGTTTATCAAGATGATCTAACTTGTTTCTCTAAGAAAGCTGATGATCATTGTGGACATCTAGAGAAGGTGTTCAATAAAGCCTTGGAATTTGGTGTATCACTCAATCCCAAGAAATGTCATTTTGGGGTCACTGAGGGGAAGCTACTGGGACACATAGTTTCCAAGGAGGGGGTAAGAATAGACCCTGAGAGAATTGAAGCAATCAATAAGGTGTTTGAACCTAAAAATGTGAAAGGTATCCAATCCTTTTTAGGTAAAGTAAATTTTGTCAGGAGATTCATTGCAAACTTCGCAGAGATAGTGAAGCCTATCGTCAAATTGCTTAAGAAGGATACAAAATTTTATTGGGATCAAGAAGCTTCAAAAGCTTTTGCTAAGATTAAGAAGGCAATCTAGGAGGCACCAGTGTTGAAATCTCCTGATTATAGTAAGCCTTTTTCTCTGTTTTCTTTTGCTTCATATCATACGGTGGCTGCAGTATTACTACAAAAGGACAATGAAGGATATGAACATCCCATAGCCTTCTACAGCAAGTCTTTGCAGGCGGCAGAACTAAAATATGAAACCATGGAGAAACAAGCGTATGCCCTAGTTAAAGTTGTTAAGGCTTTTAGGCCATATTTAGTGAATGCAAATATCATTGCCTATGTCCCACATGCTGCAGTTAAAGATATTTTGTCTCAGTCTGAGGTTACTGGGAAGAGATGTAGATGGATTAATAGAATTTAGGAATTCAACTTGGAGATAAAGATCACCAAATTGGTGAGAGGTTTAGGTTTGGCTAAGCTCATGACTGAGTCAAATCTCATGAATGTAGAAATACACAATGTTGAGGTTAGAGATGCTTTGGTCACTAGTATTGAGAGGCAACCCTGGTACATAGAGATAATCCAAATTTTAAGAGGTGATACACACCTAGAAGAAATGACATACAATCAGAAAAGAACTCTGAAACTCAAGTCCCAAAAATATGTGCTCATTTAGGGTGATCTTTTCTGGAGGAAAAGAGATGGAGAGTTACTAATGTGTTTGGATGAATTTCAAGCTAAATAGGTGTTGACTGAAATGCATGATGGAGTATGTGGAGGTCACTATTCTACTAAGACTACTGCTGGTAAGATAATACGGGCTGGGTATTATTGGCCCACCTTATTTAAAGATACCCATGCATATGTTCGGAGATGTGACCCATGTCAGAGATTCTCATCCAAGCTCAAGTATGAAGGAGCCTTACCCCTAAATCCAGTCTCTGTAGAAGCTCCTTTTGTCCAGTGGGGCATTGATTTTATTGGAGAAATTGTTGAGAAGTCAGGGAGAGGTCATGGATGGATCATAGTGGCCATTGATTATTTCACCAAATGGATAGAAGCCATCCCTACAAGAAGAGCTACTAGTAAAGTTGTCATTGATTTCCTGATGGATAATATTGTAACTAGATTTGGAACACCTGCTAAATTGGTGATGGATAATGCCATGTGTTTCAGATCAAAAGAATTTGTAGGCTTTTGTATTAGTCACAGTATACTCATGTCATATTCTTCACCTTATCATCCTCAGGGGAATGGACAAGCAGAATCTAGCAATAAAAGCCTGTTGAATATCATCAAGAAAATCCTAGAAGAGAATAAAAGATCTTGGGATCAAAAGTTGAAGTTAGCTCTGTGGGAAGATAGAATAACAGTTAAGAAATCCATTGGAATGTCCCCTTTTGAATTAGTTTATGGTGCCCAAGCCAGATTGCCGGTAAATAACCTTCTTCCAGTGTATAAGTTTTTGTAGAATGAGGACATGGAGGTATCTGAACCAATGGAAAACAGAATGATTCAAATTGTAAAAATGGAGGAGCTTAGGACTTCTGCCCATAAGAAAAATCAGAAGATCCAGTTGCAGTCAAAATATCTTTTTGATAAAAGGACATCACTAAGGAAGTTTCAAATTGATGACATGGTTCTTCAGTGGAATGCAAAATGACAGGATAAGGGAAAGCATAAGAAATTTGAATCACTATGGATTAGCTCTTTTGTGGTTTGTGACTCAAATGGTAAGGATTCATATTTCTTGAAGAATATGGATGATGAAATGCAGGAATTTCCAGTGCATGGACAATTCCTGAAGCATTATTTCTCTTAATGTCCATGCACGGTAGGTCCTTTGTTTGTACATATTTTGTTCCTTTCCTGCCTTTCTGTTTTGGTCTGTTTCTCCAGAGTTTCTGAGTTTTCTTGTGTTGACCTTGCGATCAACCATCCCCAGTCAGAGCCGCTGTTATCATTGATTAAAAATGGGCTTTTCTTTTCCCATGATTGGCTATGGTTTGTTGAAATCTTGAATAGGGTGCAATTTCAAATGCTTCAGTTTTGTTTTTTGACCTCAAGGGTTTAAGGGTTTTTGATTTTAGATCCTCTTGTGTTTTTTTTAAACCCTCTGGTTTCTAATCTTTCGTTACTTTATTCACTTAAGTAATGGGTCATGGGGTCATAGGAAGTGTCCCCCCTTGTTGTTTGCCTAGGCGGTTATGTTAATTAATCGAAAAATTTATGCCATATATATTTTTCTCCTAAAGTTGTCGGGCCCAGTAACTAGTGCGCATCTCGCGGGTGGATCCACGGCTCATGTTATTTCGCTAGGCGAAGTTGCACGTAATTTAAAACTAGCGAAGTTGCAAAAATGACATGGCATGCCACATAGACAGTCCAGCTGGTTTATGATAGCGAGTAAAATGGCGGCACGCGGTGTAAGTTGCGACAGTCAGCGGGTCAGGATTAAAGGCTAAAAGGTGGGCCCCAGAGATGACCTGGTGGGTACAGCTGTTAAGAGTTTACTGGAGCCCCGTGGTTTTTTTTCGGCGTATAACAAAGTGACAAGTCAACTCCAAAGGTGACTGGATGCCAGGTGTTCACAGTGAGTCAGTGGGCCCACCCCTCTCGAAAGCCTTTTCAGATGATTAAATGCCAATCAACTTAAGAGATGATCCAACGACCCACGCTATTTCGCAAGGGTAAGGTGCTCGTTCTTTATACCCCACGAAATAGCGAGAGTGCATGAGAGCCGTCCACGTGTCATGATGGCGGCCCTGGAGGATACAACTATTAAGAGTTTACTGGAGCCCCATGGTTTTCTCTCAGCAAATGAAAAAGTGACAAGTCAGATCCGAAGGTGACTGGATGCTAGGTGTTCACAGTGAGTCAGTGGGCCCACCCCTCCCAAAAGCCTTTTCAAATGATTAAATGCCGATCAACTTAAGAGATGATCTGATGGCCCATGCTATTTCGCAAGGGTAAGGTGCTCGTTCTTTATACCTTGTGAAATAGCGAGAGTGCATGAGAGCCGTCCACGTGTCCGGCGACACGTGGTCTAAGAAGAAAGTGTGGGCCCACCAAGGTGGAACTGGCGGTATAAAGGAAAGACATGTGGCCAGCGTTAAGTTGAATGTGAAGGAAATTTCAAGGCCAATGGTTGGGTGCCACATGGTATCATATAGCCAATAGAGAAGCGGGACCCGGCACGGAGCCAAAATTGTTAGTTAATCTAACGCTCGATCAAGTTTCTTTTGATCGGACGGTCGACGCTATTTCGTAGGACCAAGCTGCCTAATAGTTATGCTTCGCGAAGTTGCGAAAGAGAAAAATGAAACACTTGCAGGAATGTTGTGACCCATTGGAGCGAAAAATATGAATTCTTGTATGAATTCAATGTTGAAGGGATGGCCGAAGCATGCGGAATCAATGTTGTAGTTAAGGCCCTGAGTACAGTATTTGATTTCCTATCAACCGGGTGAAGATATCTTTAGAAGAATTTTGTAGAAGAGCGGATGCAGAGTTATTTTCTTCAGGTATAGAGCAAGTCAGTTCAGTTGCAGAGCAGATTCCTTCAAGCAAAGAACAGGTTCTCTCGTATTCTTGTGTAGCAATTCCTGTGTAGTATTTTAGATAAGATAATTGATTCGTCATAGAATTGTTTAAGAGTGGTATTCATTTCTTACGTTTTCAAAATGGCTGCTAAAAGAGAATTTTCTGGCAAACTTAACTATTCAGAAAGGAGTGTCTATGATGATTTCTTAGAACAGTTGATGTTGTCAACTAATCAGGCGTCAGAGGCAAAAGAATTAGTGCCCAAGGCTCCCCGTTTAAACATAGGAGAAGGACTATATGATAAGGGTAACTGGTTGAGAGACCCACAGGTTGTATTGTTTGGGTTGGGGTTGTTTAAGATTGGATTCGGAATGAGAAATTCTCCTGCTCTGCAAAATAGTATCTAGGAACTAGATGTTGGGAAACTGGTAGTCCCAGGGGTATTTATGGATGTAGATCTGTTGACCCAAATTGCGCTCAACTATGATCCAGTCACAAGAAGCATTTGGGATATAAATGGGAAAACCCTTGTTGAGATTAATGTTGAAGAATTCAGGAAAGCTTTTGGGCTTAATGAGTTCACCAATTTTCTAGAATCTATAAATTTCACATCATTAGCCCAAATTTACGTTGCACAGAGGAGTCATCTCAGGAACGGGCCTCTCAAAGAGATTTTTGTGAAGATAGGAGGGTTAACAGTTGTAGGACCCAACACACAAGAGCCCTTTTCATTAAGTATGTTCACCTTGAGGGCTAAAGGAATGTATTGGGCACTTTGCCAAGTTTTGGGAGAAGACGCTGAAGCAAATATGCCAGATCATTACCTGTTAAGGTGGATAGGCCTTTCAGATGATACTCACTCCTGATGCATCTTTTTCTCTTCAAAGGTGGTGATTACTTTGCCAGTGGACTGGACCTTGTTAAGGAGAAAGAAGGAGAAAAAATGCCGGTACAATTATGGAGTACTGTGTTGTCATGGGATAGAGAGGATGCCAGTTTTTTGATGTTTGATAAATATTTTGCATCCAAGATAAGGACTCTCCTCTATTCTGAGAACCCAAGAATCCCCAAAGTTCTTCTAGAATTCATAAGACCAAAAGAATTCGCAGAGAACATAAAAATTGTCCATAACTGGGGTGACATTTACTTGTATCCAGTCTCCACAATTTTCAGAGTGTTTGGTTTCAGAGGCACCCCATTTTTGCTACCTTACTAGGTCCATCTCAAAGTTGGAATTGCAGAGATCCTTAGACAAATTGGTGGCTTACAAGAAGCAGAGTTAACAGGCAGGGGTAAAGGGACTATTTTCCCTGCAGCTACCATAGCTCACCAATTTGTAATAACAAAAGGAGGCTGGAATTGCTTTGAGGATTTCCTCAAGCCTTATCATTTGTCCACTATAGTGTCCAGGTGTGGTGATCTGGAAGACTTCTTCAATGGTATGTTTAGAAAGAAGGTAGCATGCAGAGGTAGGCCTCATCAATTTCAGTTTCCTCAAGACCTCATCAAAAATGAGTTTGATCTAGATGAGCAAGAGCTAAGGAAAGAGAAGTGGGTGTCTTATAAGAAAGCCTTGGATTTTGTGCATTAGTTTGATGCCAGCTATGACCCATTGTCTAGCTTTTTCCCACTGGAGGAGAAAATAAAGTTTTTGATTGTTTGCTTTGAAGATGTGATGCAGACATTGAAGGAGAAGAGGGAAGCTGTAATCAAGAGAAACCCTGAGAAGGCAAGAATGATCCTAAGTAGGTCAGCTTCCAGCAAAGCAATCCCTCCTTGTGATTATACACTACATAAGAAATTCAGTTATAGTGTGTTGATGCCTACAATAGGGGAGCCCTCTACCTCCAAAGGAAAGAGGAAGATACAAGATGTCATTGACATCCAAGAAAGCCCAAAGAAGCAAAGGGTGGGGAAAGAAGTACAATCTGATACACCTTTGTATTCCCCATCCCAATCCCCTATCCATATAGGAAATGAGCAAGCAGCAGCTGAGCAACTCCTATAGCTATGTAGTCTAGGGGAAATTGCATACACTTATGATGAAGTGGAGGAAGGAATGCCAGAAGAACCCATTGCTACTGAAATGGATATCACTACCATTGAACTCAAAGGCCAGGAGTGCGATCCTGAAATAAAGCAGGCAAGTAGTGCCTTTTTAGCTGATAACAATTTTGTCACATCAGAAGCATTTATGCAGTTTATATGGAAACAACACATAGATAAATATAGCGCTAGATGTGAAAAGAGAAAGGCTGAGCAGCCCAATAAAGATCCAGCCCTGGTGGAAGAGGAAATAAAGCAAGAGATGATGGAAGAATTCAAAACCATCACCCCTGAGCAGGGAAGAGATATGGTAGCACAAGCTGGAGTGCTTATTTTACCCGAATGGGATATAGCAGATGCCCTGGTACTAGATTCAGTGAGAAAAGAGACTAAACCCATGGAGGGGATTACTTTCAATAAGGACAATGCTGCACTCGTCATGTGGTCTCTCAAGAGAAATGAGAGTAAGAAAAGCAAAGACACCCCAGGGCCAAGTTACCTTGGTGGGATGATGGTGAAGAGAGTGCAGAGTACAGGGGTAGTGGAGGCTGCTAGCACTATGTTAGAGACTGCAAAATTTACTGTTGCAGTAGCAGAGAAGGAAGCCAAAGAGAAAGAGGCCCTCCAAGTTAAGTTGGAAACAGTTTTGAAGACCTATAACAATGCTAAGGAGGAGGTAAGAGGTAAGGATAGCATCATTGCCAAGCTGCAGAGCTAGTTGACTGGACAATACCATCAAGGTGAGTCTTCAACACTGATGATCTCCTCTTCTCCTGCAAGACCTCCACCTACTAGCCCTATCATTGAGTTTCTACCATCTCCAGCACCCTCCAACTCTCAAATGATTGAAATCACTCCCCAAGAACTAGAAAACTTGAAACAGGCTCAGGCCTTATATGCAAAGAAGTATGAGGAGAAAGTAAGGGCTACAATTTCTAGTTTTGCAGATACAATAAATGCCTCATTGCTCTACAACAATGTAGGTAAAATTATGGAAATATGGAATGAGCTCAGGAGAGAAAAGGCCATTTTGACGCCTATTTTTGACAAATGGAGGCCTAGGGAGCAAGATTTAGAGTTTATGTGTGTATCCTGCGATGAAGAAAGGGCCAATCCCATCATTAAATCCACTTTTGATGTCACTAAAGTCTTAGTACAATTAGCAGCAGAAGTGGATAATGTTGATAGGAAGGTAAATTTGTGCAAAAAGGAGTACACTGATCAAGTTTTTGAATTGCTGCCAGGAGTTTTTGCTATCCCAGATCAATTAAAGGACAAACAAATGTGGCTTAAGGAGATAGAAGCTAAATTGTCAGCAAGAGTTAAAGGAATTATCGATCTAGATGATGCTTCTTTCTTTGTTTTGACAATACAAGAGATAGAGAAAATTAAGTCACATTATGGTTTTCTCAATTCAGAAGTCAACAAAATGAGAAATTCTTGGAAAAGGTTGACTAAGACCAAGGATAAAGTGATTAATTTCTTGTGGCTGATAGAAGAGGTGTATGGTGAGTGGACAACTAAATATGCCACCCATGATCTAGAATAGTTGGAGTGCGCCCCTAAAAAGTTAGAAGAGGTTGCAACTGAACAGCTTGTTGAAGAAACTGCAGAGGCCGAAAAGAGCTTGTAACTGCTTTTGCGAAAAGCTTGTAACCTCTTTATTTTGAAAGAAAGAAATGATTGTAACAAACTCTCCTCAAGAAGTCCGAAGCTTTGTGCATCCATGTTGTTATAAATGGATACCAGGACTAGAGGAAGAGGGATCGCAAAGAATTGTAAGAAAACGCTGCAGAAATTTATCTGAGCTTTTCTAAGTCTAATGGAGAATACTCAAAATTTCTTATAATATTTCTTGAACTAAATATAAATATACAGACCATCGGTTTTGAGTAAAGCTTTGTGTTGTCTTCAAGTGTGTTTAAAAATTTGTTTACTATTTTCATTCTGAATAATCTAGGGTTATTCTGTTTGAATGGGATTGCAAAGCAATTTTAGTAGAAGTGTTCGTTAGCTTTTCTCTTTAGGAGGGAAATTAAAGATGCGGGGATCACTCATACCAGTAAACTCTTTTGGAAGAGACTTTGAATTTTGATGGTCATAGCTTAATTTGGAATGCATAAATTCTTGTAGGTGTCAGGCATATACAAGGATTAATAGAAACCAAGTCAACGGGACACATAAAGATGTTTTGTTTGAGGAGTATTATCTGAGTTTAGATGACTCTGTGACCTTGGATAAGGCACTGGTATTGATTGAAGTGGTTTATTGAATGTTTTGTTGATCAAAATGCTGAATTTAAGTATAGTTTCCATTCTTTGTTTTCAGTTGATTTCAAGGTGAATAGATCCATTGGTTTTCTGGACTGGTTTGCTGTGGGTTTATGTTTGAAAGTGTGAATTCAATTCACAAAGGTATACCCACCTAGGCTCTAAGTAAGTCTGAAGTGTAGGAGGTTCAATCAAACCTTGTCATATGTTGTCTTGAGAATTTCCTTATCTTTGATGTCTCTTCTGCACCGAGTTTAATCATATTACTTTAAGGATGTTAAAGGGAATCAGATTTTGAAGACAACACCTGACTCATCTTCTCCCCCTCATCTTCCTCATCCTTGTCCTCATCCTCCTCATCATCTCCATCCCAATCTCACTCTCTAGTATCAGGATCACCTCCATCTTCGGCTACCTCTTGCTCCTCTATTTCATCTAAATCCTTCTCAGATGCATCAGATCCCTCTTTGTCGCCCGACTGTCTCCATGGTCTAGGGTTCCCTCAAGGGAAAATGGCTCCAGGGTATGTTTTCCTCTACCATGTGATGTACCATCTATGCATGTTTGAATCATCTCTATAATCTGTTGCTATGTCCTAATCTGAGCCATCTGAATCTATGATGTCGATCTCATCACTAGTAGGTCTAGGAGTGGCTCCTAGCCTCGACATCACTCATGAGTGTCAGATGTACATAGGGACGTTAGTAGGAACACACTGCTTGAACCCAAACTATCACCAAACTCGGTCGAAGTAGAAGTGAACGACTATGTGTCTATACCATCCCTCTAGTAGATGGTTCCTCTACATGCTAAACATCTTTCTGCGTAGACCTTCCCACATGCACATCCTGAGGTAGGGTCTCCATATGATCCCACCCATTGTCAATCTATCCAAGCTCAACCTCCAATACAGGATATCGCTGAATCACCACTCACGGGTAAGAGGATAAGCATATAACCTAGGCTACTCTAGGACTAGCTCTATGGGGACTCCACCAGGTCTAGTGTAGGTAATATGCTCAAACATCCACACTTGTAGTAGCGTGCATATCATCAGGCTGCATCCTTATCCGAACACATACCCCCCAAGGTTGTGATAGAGATGCGCAAGCATTCTCCGACCCCAAGAGTATACTCTCCTATGTCTCTCCATAGCTCGTATGACGTAGATGAGTCCTCCATGCATACATGTGTCATGCCCATTAGGGTACATGGATAATGCAAGAGTCAAAATCATGAGTCGCCTCACCAATGGAACCTCACCAATAGTGTGTAGGAGCCAACTGACCATAATGCGACCCCTCATTTTGCTATGTATCACTCTCCCCACAACATATACCTTCTCTCTCCTATAATCCTCCTCTGTCTTGTCGGATCGATATCTAACAATCTCTCCTCTAATGGGTAGGCACATAATGTGGTATACATCCTCAAGGGTGACTGTTATCTCCCCCATAGGTAGTGAGAATGTCGAGGTGTCTGCATCCCACCTCTCCATCAGTGCCATCAGCGTCGCAGGATGGAATCGGATAGCCGACATGGTCATCGCATCCCACAAACCCACTGCATGTAGCAAATCCCTCTCTCCTACTGTCAGCCTCAGGATCTGCTCCTGAAGGCTCTGAAAGGTGAGACTGACAGTATGCTCGCAGATGTATGGTGCTGTCTGCAAGTCACAATGGGAGACTTGATGGATCTAGGGTTCTAGTGTCCTCCCTAGAGTGATGAACTATACCTGACTCGTCCTCCTCCCCCTCATCCTCCTCCTCCTCCTCATCATCATCCTCCTCGTCATCCTCCTCATCGTCCTCCTTGTCCTCCTCATCATCTCCATCCCGATCTCACTCTCTGGTATCAGGATCACCTCCATCTTCGCCTGCCTCTTGCTCCTCTGTTTCGTCAGCCTAATCATCTGAATCCTCCTTAGATGCATCAGATCCCTCTTTGTCACCCGACTGTCTCCATGGTCTAGGGTTCTCTCAAGGGAAAATGGCTCTAGGGTATGTTCTCCCCCACCATGTGATGTACCATCAGTGCACGTTTGAATCATCTCTATACTCTATTGCTATGTCCTATCTGAGCCATCTGAATTTATGATGTCAATCTCATCACTGCTAGGTCTAGGAATGCCTCCTAGCCTCAACATCACTCATGAGTGTCAGATGTACATAGGGACATCAGTAGGAACACACTGCTCAAACCCAAACTATTGCCAAACTCATTCGAAGTAGAAGTGAATGACTATGTGGCTATACCGTCCCTCTAGTAGATGGTTCCTCTGCATGCTAAACATCTTTTTGCGTAGACCTTCCCACATGGACATCCTGAGGTAGGGTCTCCATATGATCCCACCTGATGTCAATCTATCCAAGCTCAACCTCCAATATAGGACATAGCCAAATCGCCACTCACGGGTAAGAGGATAAGCATATAACCTAGGCTACTCTGGGACTAGCTCTATGGGGACTCCACCAGGTCTAGTGCAGTTAATATGCTCAAACATCCACACCTATAGTAGCGTGCATGTCATCAGGCTACATCCTTGTCCGAACACATACCCCCCAAGGTTGTGATAGAGATACGCAAGCATGCTCCGACCCCAAGAGTATACTCTCCTATGTCTCTCCATAGCTCGTATGGCATAGATGAGTCCTCCATGCATACATGTGTCATGCCCATTAGGGTACATGGATAATGCAAGGGTCAAAATCATGAGTCGCCTCACCAATGGAACCTCACCAATAGTGTGTAGGAGCCAACTGACCATAGTGTGACCCCTCATTTCACTATGTATCACTCTCCCCACAACATATACCTTCTCTCTCCTATAATCCTCCTCTATCTGGTCGGATCGATATCTAACAATCTATCCTCTAATGGGTAGGCACATAATGTGGTATACATCCTCAAGGGTGACTGTTATCTCCCCCATAGGTAGTAAGAATGTCAAGGTGTTTGCATCCCACCTCTCCATTAGTGCCATCAGCGTCGCAGGATGGAATCGGATGGCCAACATGGTCATCGCATCCCACAAACCCACTGCATGTAGCAAATCCCTCTCTCCTGTTGTCAGCCTTGGGATCTGCTCCTAAAGGCTCCGAAAGTATGCTCACAGATGTACGGTGGTGTCTGAAAATCGCAAAGCAATCTATCATTAGTAATCAATCAATCATCTATCATTATCTAATAAATGCAATCATTCTATCACTTCTAATATTCATCGCCTGATCCTGTGCTATTGTTGGTTGCCCCGAATAGGGACCAGGGTGCCTTGAGTGGACTAGGGCACCCTACTGGGACCATGGTGCCAAGAGGAGACCATAGGGCCTAGAGGGGACCATGGCGCCCTAGGATCCCTAGGTGTCCAAAGGGAGGGCCTCGACCTAAACTAGGAGATGACATCATCACTTCTAAATACTATGAAAACATGAAAAAGTCAAATGCAATCAATGAAAAGTCAACTTACCTCATCGAGCGATCAGCCGATGAGTATAGACTGGTGAAGGATCTCCATCCACGTAGGTCGCTCAGTTTGGTGTCGAGGCATGATGGCTTGTATGTGGGCTCCTCTATAGTGAATAGTGCCAAAAAAGTTAGAAAGTGACAAATGAAGGTGTTACTTTCATATTTATGTGTTATGCACCTTTTGACTTTATGTTTTTAAGTTAAAACCCTAATTTATGTACTTTTTATTCAATCTATCATATCTTGAGCTAGGAAGCTCCGATTATTGCACCATCTGTGGCCTTTTAATTGTGAGTTCTCCCTCTCACTCCACATTAGTTCCATAATGTGGTTGGATGAGTAATCAGGTCTTGTTGTGAAATTGCTTCATCAAAACCTTTATCACAATTCATTGTGGAAAACATGATACCCTATTTTACCACACTAATAAACAAGTCGAAACAAGGGGGGCATATAGATACCCATGAATTTCATCACCTTCCCTATTAAGAACTAGGTGATTTTGTGATCTAACATATGGTTTTGTAGGGTGCAATTCCTAACCATGTACTACAGATACTGCTAGGGGCTTCGTTCAACAACTTGTGGATATATCCTTTTTCAAATGATGTTTACTTTTCTGTACTTTAGCTTGCATATGCATGTAGTGTCATATGACCGCTAAAGTGGGGGCTAAATGCAGTGTCGTAAATTGTACACCCTTGCTAGGGTGGTATGATTTCACACTTAGGTTAGCACCCGCCTTAGTGTGTTTTGCATCTTGCATTTCTCATTCCACTTTAAGCATTTAATTAATTAATTAAATTAAATTTAAGGTCATATCTCATCACTTTACACATTATAAAGTTGGGCCATTTACCCTAAGCATGCCCCTTTTCATTTTATTCCTTTGATAAATCATTTAATTGTAAACCCTAATTATGTCTTTTTTTGATCGTTTAGGACCGATTTCACATATAAAAACATCTCAAATTCAGCTATAACTTTGGGATGCACTCTAATATCATCATATCTAACGGCTCTGAAAATTTGGTAAAAAGTTGGTCGAACCATGGCGGGAATGCATATGGTCCGCAACTTTTTCCCCAAAATTTTGGGAGCACAATCCTATGATATAGTAATTCTTAACCCCAAAATATCAACAGGAAATTAAAATCCTAGGTCGGCCTAAACATGAAATTAAGATCTAGGGTTTCATACTTAAGAGCTCTCTTTCTTCATTTGAAAGGGTCTTCTTCTAAGAATCTAAGGACAAGTTTTTGGAGTATTAGAGCCTTCTTTGTAGTGAAAGAGTAGATTTTTGAAGTATTTAACAACATTCAACATCCATCCATCAAACATTCATCAAGCATCATTTTATCAATTGGGTTTTTTTTAAGATGTAGAAGAGCAATAGGAGATCACTGACTGACGATTGGCTTGTACCTCTCCCTTGGGGTTGGGTATGGTTTCATGTCTTTGCATAAGATTCATTTTGATTCATATTCATGCTTTAGATAATTTTGCATTGTGGATTTAGAGCATTTACTCTATCAATTATAAGTAATTAGGATTTACTCTTTAGGGTTGCTCTAGGTTGTTTAATTTCATTCTTAGGATCTTGCATATACACAAGGTTCTTGCACACACATTTTCAGTACATTATCGGCTATTTGTGGAGTTGGAAATCACCAACATAGGGGTTTGACATAGGCAAAACCCTATATAGCCACCCCAAACCTTCCCTTTTCAGTTGCAGGTCCAGAAACATGCATCCTAAGGCAGTTTCAGATTTGGAAAAGGCTTCAACACCACCCAAAAGTCTCAGAAGTGCAAAAATATGTCAAGGATAGGGGTGTGGTACCCTGGTCCTATCCAAGAAAATGGTGTGGCACCATGGTCCTACCCTCTGTCAGCAGGACTTGACAGAATAGTACTTTGCAGATCTCAAAATCCCTCCTATCAGTTGCAGCTCTAAAATTGCAAAATCAGGACAGTGACGTGGCACCCTGGTCCTGGACATTTCTTCTCAGATTTAAGGCATAGGTGCACCTCTAATTTTTCCTTCTGATCTGTACTTTTCAATAGTGTATCAATTGTTCTTTGATCTGCATTCTCAGATTAGGATTTTCTTACTTACTTTCTTTCTAAGTTAGATTGCATTGTGCATCATTCCTCTCTCTCATTTACAACAAAGGAATAGAAAACCTAGGAGGTAATCCACGACTCTCTCTTTCTCATAAGAAGTAGCTGATGTGCATTACCTACCTAGGCTCTTTTGTATTCCATGAGTGTGTATGAGAGTGGGATTCGGGTTTCCATACTTAGTCTCACTTTTTCCCCTACACAGAAGGATTAACTTCAAATTATTAATATTATTTTTTGGTCTATAATCTAATACAATTACCTTATCCATTTGATAGGTCTTTTAAAAACCTTTCCAATGCTTGGAAAAGATCAAAATTTTGATAAGAATCACAAAAGTTATGCCCATTTTACTAAAATATGTTTTTTATGTTGAGCAAAATAGATATTTGTATATCGATTTTGGAAAAAATGAAATCACAATAGTGATGTCACAAAATGGATAACCATTAATATCAGTTATCCGTTATTAAGGGATATCGATTTTGGTTTGGTATTACCAAACCAAATTCAAATTTTGGCTAACCCATACAAAACGTCAAAGTGCAATTTTGCGTGTTTGGAAAAGTTTAAAACATGTTTTTTTCCCCATTGCCACTATTGACCCCTCATGATCCTGTACATAACCGTAAAATAAATAAATAAAGATAAATTTTCATTGAATGAAAGGTATTTCTTCATTTCTCAAGCCTTCCAAATTTAATGCTAATGTATGTTTGGATCCTTGACACTTTGATGATAGAGAACAATGATAGAGTCACTTTGATGTGATGGAGAGATGAAATCATGCCTTTGATACCACGTTGGAATTAGCCAAGAATATGAAAACACAGTATAATCTTCCACATAGTGAAAAATTAGCACAAATTGGATCTATCTAATGAGTATAGAAAAATACAATTAGAGCCTTGTATATATAAGCAAGGAAGAGGAGGTACAAAGGTATAATACATTGAGTGACCACCCCTCCAAAGATGAAACACTTGTCTATCTCAAATGACGTGTACCAACAAGTGATAACTTTGCATATGCTAGGTGTCTCAAATGATGAGGATGTTGGCATAGTGACATTGTGATGTCAAAAACCCTTTGAATCAAACTGTTATGTTTGTCTTGGTGATCCGGGTTTTGTTTGGATTGTTGGTGATATATTTGCATATATATTGGTAGAGATGTATGTGTTTGCATATTTGCATATATATATTGGTAGAGATGTATGCGTTTGCATCATGCTTGGCCCGAGTCAGGATTGTCTTGGTTTGCATCTACAACAAACTTTGCAGAGATCCTTTTAGAGTAGACTTCAGTCGAGCATGAGAATTCTACACTCTGATGGTTTTGTGTAGTTGTAGTCAAACTTCAGTTGAACATTGGGTTTCGATGTGACAGTTGGCTTCAGGAAGACATCTTTCTCTACTAGCTGATGCTTTTTTCACCAACAAGGATATCGGTAAGACTCTTTTGTTGTCTTGGCGACAAGGTGAAGTTCAATGGGCTTCTATGTTAGAGTAACATTTGTGAGTCATGGCGACATAGTACATTTCAATGACATATATGAGTTTGATAAGTCTTTAAAATTGGTGGTTGAACCTGCATTGTTATAACGATCAGTGTGGTGTTTGGTGTGAGGGGCAAATAGTCTTGGGGAAAAGAAGTATTTTTGGTAAGACTTAAGGGTTCGATAAGAAAATTTTAATAATAAAATGACATAAGGATCTCTTGCCGATAAGACATTAGATGATGGAGGGACCACGAGCGACATTTTTTTTTTACTCGCCAAGTTGTCCGATAATGATAGGTCCATGTTGGAGTGGACGTATGGGATCTTTGATGTGAACTTTACATATCATGTTTTTGACAAATGAGGAGTCTAACAGTTGGGTCTGAATCGAACTGATTTGCAGTTGTGAAGAGCGATCATTTTTGGGTGTAGTATAAGAGATGGAATTCTTCCTTGTTGTTTGTTGTTGAATGAATAAGATTTTAGGGGCATTCCGAGATACAAAAAGGATTAGTATATGTTAATTTTGAATATAATGTTTTTAAGAATTATGAGAAGAGTGTAAGATATATGTTCGAGAAGTGATTCTTGGTTAGACATAAAAAGTGAAATTATTCAGAAAGGAGGAGTAATCTGCTTTGTATGGAAAACATAGGTCTATCTCTATATAAACTTTGTTTTGTAACTTCAAGATGTGTTCAGTAAGTTAGTGAGGTACAAAGTGTAATCAATGAGATCCACTGTTGTCAGTGAGGCATATTGTAGTCAGTGAGACATTTGTTCTTAATCCAGTGAGGCATTTTCCAGTGGTTTTTATCCATGATGAGGGTTTTCCACTCATAAAAATCTTTGTGCCATCTTCTATGTTTTTTGAGTTTTATTTTTGATGTGCCATTAATTTCATTGCAATTCTGATACATTCTGTAAAAAGTTGGTCCAAGAGTTAAACTATTGACATTTTCTTGTGCCATTGATTCACCCCCCTCTCAGTGAGACTAGTATTCCATCAGACCTAATACTTGTCTCAACCATATGAGGTGATAAAAGAGCCTAAAAAACCTTAGTAAGCTTATGCTAAGTGTGCATAGGTCAATCTTAGAAAGGTGATATCCTAACTAGATATGTAAATACAATAGTTACACTAACACAAAGTAGCAGGAAGCTTTAATTTCATAGTTACCTAATTTTCTATTATTTTGAGCCATATATATTGCTTGATCATGTTTAATTTCTCCATTGTTATAATTTTGCATTATTCTTTGGTTAGAACTATTACCTTCATGGGCTTTTCCATTATTGATCCTTTTCCACATGAAATTTTTTTTATGTACCCCTCAAAGTTTGGGATTTTGTAGCCATCACACTTGTATGCTTTTTTTAGACTGATAATGTCATTTCCCTCTACAATTCGTCCCACCCAGATCCTGTTCTATATGGATAACCTTTGTAGTTCCAACTAACCAAGATTCTATCATTTATGTTATTTTTCTCCCTTATTTGCATCTTGACATGTTTATCTATGAGTTCCCTTTATGTGTTTGATGACCCTTCACTATTTAGTTGGGATAGAACTTGATTTATCCTACTCACTTCTTGTTATCTTTTTTCCATGGTGTTATTTGAGCAATTTATTTTGTTTTACTAGTTTCCAATTATATTCATATTCTTTCAACTTAATGTTTTCATATTGACCCCTTATTTTTAAGGTCTATGTTTTCTTTTTAAGGATCATTAGTTCATTGACATATAATTTTGGTGACCATATTATTGTTATTATTACGAGACTATATAAATCTTTTTGTTCTTAGTTATCTTTTTCCTTTTCTTCATTACTTGTTGGATGAAGCCCTAAATCAAATTTGCCTTTCCTTTATCATATTTTTGCACATTTTGTTCTCTTTGTATTTGTTGTGTTTTAGTAATACCTACTAAAGAGTTATGTGATGTTTATGGCAAAATTAATTGTGAATTTATTTAATTCTTTGTTTTCTTCTATTTTTTAGCTTTCCCACACATTTGAATCTCCTTATACTATTTTGCTTTCATGCATACAAGCCTTTTGTCTATGTTTAAAAGGTTAGATTGATGGTACCCTAGCAAGTACACCTCCATGCGTGGTTTGTTGCCCTTGCCTAAGCATAGAGATTGGGGTACGGAAAAATAATTGATAGTGTAATACCCTAAAAATGGTCACCTAAACCATGGGCCCCTAATATTGACAACATCACCAAGGTCCTAACCAAAGGTAGTTGAAACAACCTTGAGAAAACCTTGTTACTAGGGGCATCTTAACTAAATCACATCATATCAAGTTTAGATTCTTCGATTTCAAATAAATCAATCTCTAGGGGTATATCAATTTTTGTCCATATCTAAATCAATCTTCAAATCGGTGTTTAGTTTCATCACATCAAATCAAGCTGGACATTGTCGATTCTTGTTCAATCAAGTTCAGAATCGGCTGCATCTCTCACTCAATAGAGTTCAATCAAGTTCTAGATCAATGCTTGTTTCTTGATCCATCAAGTTCAAGAACGGTATCTCGCTCTTTGTCGGTCCTAATTCAATCAAGTTTCACTTTAATCAAATCTGTTCAGTTTCATCACTTCAAATCAAGCTAAACATCTCGCTCTTCATCGGTTTGTGATCCATCAAGTTCAGAACTGATATCTATTTGACATCAACTATTCTTTGAACCAACGTGCTGCTCGCAAATTAATTCGAAGAGGGGCAAATGTAATACCCTAAAAATGGTCACCTAAACCATGGGCCCCTAATCTTGACAACATCACCGAGGTCCTAACCAAAGGCAATTAAATCAACCTTCAACACCTAATTAATAAATTCTTCAATAATTAATGTCAGATGGAAAATAAATCACTCTATATTAAATAAATATTTATTTAATTAATTGAATCATTCCAAGTAAATCATTTTGATCAATTATCTTATTTATTTAATTAAATATCCTAACATATTTAATTAATAAATAAATTTGCCATTTAAACATAAAAAACGGAATTAATTTACAAAAAGAGATTAATCACAAAAAGAAGAATTAATTTACAAAAGAAGCATTAATTTACAAAACGGGAATTAATTTACAAAAAGAGATTTATCACAAAAAGAGGAGTTAATCTGCAAAAGAAAAAGTTAAATTGAAAATAAAATATAAGAATTAAATTGAGAGAAGAAATCAAACTTAAGATATTTCTTTTTCTAAAATTGAAATAACTTGAGAAATTTCAAAAAACAATTAAATTGAATTAATCATCTTCTCTAAAAATAAAACTCAAAGCTTTTCTTAAGGAAAGAGATTCAGTTACATTGAAAAGGTTTTTCCTAAATAGAAATCTTGAGCAAATTAAAGAAAAGTGCATGGAATCACCTATTTTTATCTCAACTGCATGAAATCAACTAAATTTTATCTCCAATGCAGACTTAAACTTACAATTTGAATGCACTCAATCAAGCTATAATTGGAATCTATCTCAAGATTAACTTAATCCGATCTCTCAATTATTTCAATTAACCTGGATTGTGCTTTTTCTTGAGAAATCTCAGCCACTCATTGTTAATCGATCTTGACCGTTGGTCTCTCTCTTGAGTATCTATAACTCCAACCTTCATCTCTCATTCAAAACACCATGGAGATTTATTGTTGTAGTGCATTTTTTGCTCTGGAGTCATTGAAGATATTGTGCTTTGAGATTATTGCATCTTAGTTTATCTTTTTTCATATTTAGTTTAATTATTAGTGTTTGATTTCATTTAGCTTAATATTCATTCATCTAGCTTACTATTCATTCATCTAGCTTAATCTTGCATCCATTTAGCTTATTCTTGTGCTCATATAGATTAAAATCCTTCATCTTGGTATAGTCTAGTCACTGGTATTGCTTGGACAAATCTGAGAGCAAGTCTATACTCGCATCTTTTAGAAGGCAATAGATCGATTTGTTATGGTTTTTATATTCATGATTATATCTGTCTAACCATGTATGCAATGACTTAATTGAAGTGTTGCATCTTACAACTTGCAGACTTATTGCACTTTTCACACACACAGATAGACCTAATGAGTACTTAGAGTTGTAGCTAAAACAAATTTATAAAATCCCTCAAATAATATTCCTATTGTTAACTTATGTGCTTATTTCTCCGCTTAAATATTTGTATTATTTCATTGATATTGATTGTGAATGCATGCCCTATTATCTCTATTTTGGCAACGTACTTTCATTATGGGTGATAGAAACTCACAATGTGACTTATATTGGGAAAGAGTCAGTATAGTATCTAAGTTATAATAAAGAACCATCGTGGGCCTAAGCTAATAATGAAGAGTTGACTAGAATAAGGAATACATGGATGAAACAAAATGACAAATGGATGAAGTTGGATGTTAATATGCATGAATGTCCAAACACTAATGAGGAAATAAAAAAGTATGTGAGAAAAAATTAGAAATTCCATATGAACAAAACAAATAGGATGGAAAAATACTTATTATATCAAAAAATTTAATACCACATGGGACCATGAGAAAAAGCCTACATAGAGTGAATATTATGTAGGAAGTAAAGATGTTAATAGCCCAATGAATGCCTAACTCTCATCATCTTCGATACGAAACTAACAAATGGTTGATGTCTAAAAAGGAGTTGGAAAAAAGAATATATCGATTTTGCAACAAGGGAACAATAGAGACAGAATGACACTTCATCATGGAGTGCTTTGCATACATGACATCCATATCAGTTATGAAGACACCTTGAAACTTGCTAATCTAAACACCTTGTTTGAGGGGGCAAGGTTGAACAAAACAACAAACTTCATGATCAAAATTCACTGCAGAAGATCTGATCTCAAAAAGAAATTACAAGCTTTATAAGAGTTCTATATCGTATGCTGCTCTTAGATCTTTAAGATTGCTTTAACCTTGTGAATGGCATTAAAAATCTTTGATTCACTCATTCAATTATAAGAAAAAAAGAAAGAAAGACATGATGGGCCTCACCTATGTTCTGAAGAGAGATCAGGTTCTTAAAACCTTCTCTTGCTTTGACTGCAGCCACTGGACTTGCCATCCACTAACATCTGTGTTGAACATAGCAACTTGAAACACATTCAAATCCTTTTTAATTTTGTGTTTCTGGGTGCATTTGTCTTTAACTCAAACCCCTGTCAGCTCACTTGCAAAACTCCCATTTTTTCCATTTGCATTTTTCTCTCGTACCATTTCCCTTGATTTGCCAAGTTACAGTACAATGGCACAAACATTTCATGGGCCTTAAAGCAGTAATAAAAATGAGGCAAACATTTCAGGAACTTTAAAGCAACAATAAAAATGTGGTAAAACACAGATATCTTACTCTGTCGAAACGTCGAATCATCATGGAGATAATAACCGTTTTATTCAATTTTATTAGGTTATGAAGATATATATACAACCTCATCCATTTGTTACAGTCTTCTGTTGGTCTTTCAGAAAGGCATATATGAATGGCCCACAAAAATCCGGGAAGACTGGAAACATGAATTGTATACAACTCTTCATGCATAAAGTCACCACTCTCCATGCATAGGGAGAACAAAATAGTTGGTTAGATGTTACAAAACACAAAACCATTTTTTCCAAGGTGGTTTAAATTTAAAATATATTAGATAATTGTGTTTGAATTAGTATTGTAATGTTCATTCGAATCGAGTTTGATTAATTTGGTAGGAGGGTCACTAGAAACTATCGGAGATTGATTTTGTCTATTGAAGGACAATGGGGAAAGAGGAGAATCATTAATCTAATCAAATCCAAAACTTTTCTTTTTCGGTGTCTGAGAGGTGTCATTCTTTGAGTTCGTATTGTCCACTAATGGACAATCCACACCACCAATCCCCTTTAAGGGAAAGTCAAGCACATACTTGGGACTACAAGGAACCTATAAGTCCTAAGGATGCTAATGACCAAGCCTTGAAACACCAAAGGCAATATAAGCATGACCTAACTTGCAGTAGTTGAGGCAAAACACAACGAATGCCACAAACTCAATCAATCGAACCCAATCACCAAGCTTAGAAGAGAAAGTGATTAAGGAGGGAATATTTTTGTCAATAGCAATGTTAACATAAAATCTGGTAAAAAGGAAGTGCTTCTTACATTTAGTCACTTTGTCGATCATAATGAGATCTCCAAAGAGCAAGCAATAGCAATCTGCACATCCTTATCCCAATACTCGTGTTTCTTTATTCTATTTTACTAGTTTCCAATTGGATTTCATATTCTTTCAACTCAATGTTTTCATATTGAACCCTTATTTTTAAGGTTTATGGTTTCTTTTTTAAGATAATTAGTTCATAGACATATAACTTTGGTGACCACATCGGTATTATTATTATGAGGGTATATAATTATCTTTTTCCTTTTCTCCTTTGCTTGTTGGATGAGGTCCTCAATCACATTTTCCTTTCCTTTATCACGTTTTTACACATTTTGTTCTCCTTGTGTTTGTTGTGTTTTAGTAATGCCTACTAAAGAGTTATGTGTTGTTTTTGGCAAAACTAATTAAGACTTTATTTTATTCTTTGCTTGCTTCTATATTTGATCTTTCCCACACCTTAGAATCTCCTCATACTCCTTTTCTTTTCATATATGCAAGTCCGTGTTTATGTTTAAAAGGTTAGCTTGATGGTACCCTAGCAAATATACCCTAATGGGTACTTAGAGGTGTAGTTAAATAAGATTTATAAACCCCCACAAATAATATCCCTATCACTAGCTTTTGTGCTTATTTTTCCACTTAAATGTTTGTTTATTTCATTTTCACTAATTGTGCATACATGCCTGATTATTACTATTTTGGAAACATACCCTCATTATGTATGATAGAAACTCACAATTTGATGATTGTGACTTATATTGATGAAGAATCACTATAATATCGTAACAATGAAGAATCATTATGGGCCTAAGCTAGTTACAAAGAGCTAACTAAAAGAATACATGGATGAAACAAGATGACAAATGGATGAAGTGAGATGTTAATATACATTATAAATACCCAAACACTAATAAGGAAATAAAAAAGTATGTGAGAAAAATTTAGAAACTCCATATGAATAAAACAAATAAGGCCAAAAAAAGAGCTTATAATATCATAGCATTTAATCCCTTGTGGGACCCTAAGAAAAAAGCCTATATAGAGTGAATATTAAGTAGGAAACACAAATGTTGATAGTCCAATTAAGGATTAACTCTCATCATCTTAGATGAAAAAGTAATAGATGGTTGGTACCTAAAAAGAGTGGGAAAGAAGAATATGTCGAATATCATAACAAGAGAACAACGGAAATGGAATGATACTTCGCCATGGAGTGCTTAGCATACAACTACATCCATATCAGCTATGATGACACCTTGAAAGTTGATAATCTAAACACCTTGTTTGAGGAAACAAGATTGGACAAAACAACGAACTTTATGATCAAAATTCAATACAAAAGATCGATCTCAAAAAAGATTACAAACTTTATAAGACTTCGCTTAGATCTTATAGATTGCTTACCCCTTGTAGACGACACTAAAAATATCTGATTCATTCATTCAATGAAGGATAAAGACATGATGGGGCTCACCTATATTCTGGAGAGAGATCAGATTCTTAAAACCTTCCTCTGCTTTGACTGCACCAACTGGACCCGCCATCCACTAACGTCTGTGTTGAACAAAGCGACTCAAAACGTGTTCAAATCCTTCTTGATTTTGTGTTTCTGACCGCATTTGTCTTTACCTCAAAACCCTTTTGGCTCACCGGCAAAACTCATCTGACTTTTTCTCTCGTACTATTTTATTTGATTTGCCAGGCGCAAACATTTCATGGGCGTTAAAGAAGCAATAAAAATGAGGCATAAAGAAAGATCTAACTCTGTCGTGACGTCGAATGATGACGGAGATAATGACTGTTTTATTCCATTTGATTAGGTTATGAAGATTTACATACAAATGGCGGATAAACCTCATCCATTTGTTACAGTCTTCTGCTGGTCTTTCTTAGACATTATATTCTACAACACAACAAGTTCTAACACACCTTTAGAACTTCATTTTCTCTTGGCCCAAGTTTTAATGTTGTCAACAATAGGCCTACCCCTAAAAACTTCCCCACAAGAGCATTTGCCGACTTGGAAGCCAATATGATCATGAATTCTGATTTTTCCACTTTGTTCAAATGAAGAAATAGAAGGAAGATAAGAATATTTATTTGGTTAATTAACCCACAGGGGCTTCACTTAGTGAACCTGGGTTATATCACGTGCATTCATGGCATACTAAAGAATCCCCCTATTTTCAAATAATATCACCCTAAACTCCTTTTTTGTCACCCCCTCCCAACACACAGCCCAAATTAAAAAAACCCCTATTTTCACCAGTTATTGTATTTTTTCATATCCCTAGTTAAAAACCTCCCTATTTTCACTAGATAGGCAATATATTATCTTCAATTTTTGGGATATTAAACCCCCCAATATGAATGCACATGATATAATATTCCCTAGTCAGTGAAGCTCCAATGAATTAACCTAAGACTTCAAGTGCAAGGGAACCCCTAACATGACTTCCTAAGCCAAAATGGGAACAATAGTAAGAGTTGACACTAACCCTTCAAAAAATAATAAGGTGGGACAACATGCAATAATAGAATGCAAAACCACATGCCACATATGATATTCACACCTTCACCATTATTAGGTGGAACATCCCTAGGAGTCTCTACTAGAGGGCAAAGAGTTCCAACCTTGGTAGATTGAGATCCCATGCAAAGTTCAAGGTCAGATACAAACTTATTTTGAAGGGGCACATACATAGAAGAAGGTAAAAGGAGGAAGCCTTGACCTAGGGCACCAATAAATACTTGGAGTTTTCACCTACAAAGCACCTAACACCCCCAAAAGGTTCTCATTTTGAGTTTTATTTGCAAGCATAGTAGAGTCAATGCTCACACACACATCCAACCAAAGATCTAGTAGTTTGATGTCCATATACCTCTAAAAAGAGCCTCCCCAATCTTTAGTGACCATGTCCTCTCCATCTTCATCATCATCTTCACCTTCTTCCCATGCCTCATCTCTCCCACCTGATGCACATTCAAATGTCCTATTCCTATTCTCACTCATCTTATTCTTATTCTCACTCACCTTAAGGTTTATATAAAGATTATAATGAGTGTACATATTACTATATACTAATTTATTTGGATTTTTTCATATGTAGTTGAGATTTTGTTTTAGATCTAATAATTGTCTTATTTTTATAATGTAGTTCTAGTCAATAATTTATTGAAGAAAAACTATATACTTGCTTAAAGATTTGTAATGTCAAGAAGAGTAAGCTACATCTACAATTGAGCATATTATTGGTGGAGTGTAATGTTATAAGGATACTTAGGAGAAAAAGATTTTTATCTTCAAGTGTATTAACATATTGCAAATTTCATAAATTTTCTCACTCTTGGGTGTTTTAGGTTAACTTCTTTTCATTTAAGCATAAATGTTTCATAGTTTTATTGTGGATGGGAATAAAAATATTTTAACAACTACTTATGTATATTAGATATTAAAGAAAAACTAAAAGATATAGATAGTAATAAGATGACAAGAAAAATGTAGCAAGAGTTGCGTGAAGAATCAATGTTAATGAATGACATTTGCCAATCGTCTTTCTCCATTGTAAACACTCAAACTCTTAGAGGTTATTTTAAGACTTTTTATTTGTATGATTAATATATTCTCAAAAGATAATATATACACGAGTTATTGGACTTCCTCTTTTATCAAAAGCAAGACCTAGATGCTTGGTATTAAATAGTTAATTCTATAAAATGTGTAATGTACACAATTGCATTCAAAATATTATTCATACTTTTTGAGTTACTAATCATTAACATTGGTCTTGAAGTTAAATACAAAGTATATAATTTAAATAATATATAGAAATATATGTTAAAAGATTAGAAGATTTATAGTTAACATATTCTTTTTATATATTTTCATTTTAATACTTTATTATTTATGTATCATAAATTTGAAACAATGTACTATTTAAATTCAAATTTTTAAAGCTACATCACATCAAGGCTTTGTTGGTTATAGGTTTAAAAAAAATAATTAATTTTTTATTATTATTTTTTTATAAAAGTGGATATACCACTGAATTATATTAATATTTTTCTTTTTTTACAAGGTGTCTGGTTCAATGAGTACTGAAGGGAAAGAACCAATAAGAAAACCCTTCAGTATTGCTCAAAATTCACAAGCCTACCTACCCATTACAAAGTCCCCCTGGGCACATTCCACCAAAACCCTCCCCATATTACATAATCTTTTCATTAGATACAAAAGAAGCTTCCATAAGAGGCATACAAGCATAAAATACCATTCAAATCATTAGGAGGAACAACATCCACCAAAAAACTGAAAGATCAACCAAAAAGTCGACCACGAACCACCCCTGCCTATAAAGAACAAGTCTCCAACCCATTGATTAATATGAGACCAAGAACAAGAATAGAAACCACTACAAGTGAACCTGCCAAGACAAACACCGTATGCAAACACAGAATAATCCAAATAAGAAGAAGGACGGGATGCTGTAGACCCGAAGGAACCAAAATGAAGTCAAGCCAAAGAATAGCCCATAGAAGACTCCAAGATAGCATCAGAAAGATGAGAAACTGTCGCATATACCAAACCATCTGCAAATTCCAAGGCCCCGAGGACAACCACCATCTTCCAAGCCTTAGCAATAACTTTTGAATGAAACAAATCATCTTATCTTATGAGAAGAACTGCTAGAATAAAGAGAGAAAAACATGGAAAGAGAAAGACCAGAGCCCGTATATAAGACAAACCAAGTGAGAGATCATAATGAATGCAACCATGGCAAAGCACAATACCACACAGAAAGTGCAGGAACCAACATACCAAAACATAATTACCAAACCCACTTGCCAAGGGAGTGAATGAAGCACAACCAAACATCATTACTCAATCAAGCAAGCAGACTGCAAGCTACGATAAAGATAGCTACCAAAACATGATTAACCAAAGCCACCTCATGAAGAAGCTACCACAAGCCACCTTACTCAAGCTCATCATAGCATGATTACCAAATCAAAATAGCCAACTGCAAATCAAGATAAAGAAATGCCAACTCATAACAGTGAACGAGCAAGGAAAGAATGATTGACCAGATAAATCCTGAGCATCGATTCTATGATTAGCCAAATAACCTCAATCTACCAGACAGATAGCATCACATGGATGAAGCTCAGGCACCCAGAATGTTCGAAAAAGAAGAACTTACCAAGAATGCCATCATCAAAGAAAGTTACCATCCACCTTAATGCAATGAGGATAAGGAAGCTTCACACCATGAAAACCAACTCAAAGACAGTCAACCTGCAGAACAAAGTGTCTACTAATAATAAAAACCAAGTGTGTGAGGGCATCAAAGCCTGAAAAAAATCAATTAAATCCGACCTGACAAATAGGATACATGTAGCTCCAAGACCCTCCTTACTCATTGAGGAAATACTTACCGACTATGCCACCAACAAAAATGTTTCCATAAGGCCAGACAACACCCTCCCTAATGTAATACACGAAAGAAAATCCACAACCAGCAAGGAGTGTGAAGCCACAGACCACAAACAATCAAACTTAATAAAGGACACTAATGGAAGAAGAGGGAATATTTCGAGGGGAGACTTCCAAATACTCAACACTTTCAACTACAACTCTGTTAGCAAGATAATCAACAATATAATTTATTTCCCTATAACAATGAGATAAAGTAAAGGTAGTAAAACACTTCAATTGAGCAAGAATTTGATCTAACAGGTATTGTAAGTGCCAGGAAATACATTTCTTATTAGAGACCGATTGAAAGACCAACATTGAATCCCATTCAATGATAATATCCTTAATGCCCAAAGAGATGGCTAAATCTAGACCAAAAGATAATGCATGAAATTCAGCAGAATTGTTAGAACCGACACCAATAAATTTACAAACAACTTTAACAATCTTAGAATTATGATCAAAGAGGACAACTCCAATCCCCAACTTTCCCAAATTACCCATAGCAGCCCCATCAAAATTTAATTTAAATGAGAATTGTGGGGGGGGAGACCATTTAATAGGCCTATGTTTGGCAAGAGAGGATAAGCCTGATGCTATAGCCCCATGAGATGGGATCGCTTGAAGTGATTTCCATTTCCATGTTACCCAATTATCCCAATGAGAAAAGGAACACAAATGATCCAAGTTTTTATAAATGTAAGAAAGCATCACCTCAGAAATGGAGGATTGAATCCTATCAAGCACATCCCATAATGAAGCTGATTTATGCTTTAAAATCCTAGAGTTCCTCTCAAGCCAATTCCAAATGACAATAGAAGGAGCCACAACCCAAAGAGAAGAATAAAATAAAGATGAATACAACAAAGGCCAAGCCAAGGAATGAGACAATAAATTAGGACCAATGACAGAAGACCATCCAAGCATACCAAACAACCAGTACCAACAGTCCAAAGAAAATGGGCAATGCAGAAACACATGATCCATGGATTCCATAAAGAAACCACAAAACACACAAGGAAATACCGTAGTAATCCCAATCCTATCTAATCTCATCCCAGTGAGAACTCTATTTGAACTGCAAGCCAAGTAAAAGAACCAACTTTAGGAAGACAAGTCGAGTGCCAAAAGAGTTGAGAAGTCCAAGGGGAGGAAGAAGAGGAATGAGACAAGGTCTTATACCCCTCCTTTACAAAATAAGAACCTAAATTACTCTTAGTCCAAACCAAAACATCATCCCAATCTTGAAATACAAGAAATATTTTCTCAAGCTCCAGTTTAAAAGCAACTCTGAGGTCTTTACTAATGGGTAGAAAATCAATAGATTTCCATCAAGACATAGGATAAGGACCCGAGGTATCAATGTCACAATAGTTAGCAACAAAAACACCCCAGAGACCAAAAAGGATATCAAAAAAAGGAGACCAATACCGAATGGAAGATAAGACAACATGACCATTCCAAACTTCATCCCAAAACCGAGCCTTCTTCCCATTATAGACTACCCAAGAGAGACGAGGGAGGATAACCGATCTACAACTAACAATAAAATTCCAAAAAGATGATCCTTTCGGGAGAGATGAGGTTGTGAAAAGCCATTCTCTAGGAGCCCCCCTCAAATACTTAGCAAGCATAATGGAAGCCCATTTACTAGAAGGATCCATATATAGTTTCCAGACAAGTTTATCCCCCAAGGATTTATTCTGGGAAACTAAGTCTCTGATACCCAAACCCCCCAACTCCTTAGGAAGGCACACCCTATCCCAAGCTAAAAGAGGAAGCTTCTTTTTACCCCCAATGTTATCATTCCAAAGAAAGGATCTTAAAGAAACCTTGAGATCATGAACAACCTTGGGGGGAGTTTTCAAAACAGACATCAAATAAATAGGAATGGCATTAAGTACTGACTTAACCAAAAGAATCTTACCAGCTAAAGTGAGCCATTTATGATTCCAAGAAGAGATTCTAGAAGATATCACATGGACCACTTTATCTCCAAACCAACAATAAAAGGAATGCCTAAATACTTACAAGGGAAGGAACCCAATTGAAAACCCCAAAAATGAGTCAGTCATTTCTTAACTAGAGGGGAAACATTTAGAAAAAACACCTTTGATTTCAGACAATTAACTTTCTGCCTAGAAAAGGAAGAGTAGTCATCAATGATCTTTTTGATAACTCCGACCTCTGCCAGAGAAGCTGAACCAAATAAAAGAGTATCATCTGCAAAAAGACAATGGGATTGCAAAGAAGGATACCCATCTATTTTAATACCATTCCATAGACTTGAAGATCTAGCATCGGAAATGGCCCTGCTTAAAGCCTCAGCCAAAAGTATAAACAAAAAGGGGGAAAGAAGATCCCCTTGCCTAACCCCTCGAGAGGAAGAGAAAAAACTAGTAGGAGAACCATTAAGAAAAACTGAAAAATGAGCAGAGGAAATGTAGGAAAGGATCCATTTAACCCAACTATGAGCAAACCCAAAGCGATTTAGAACAAAGACTAAGAAATTTCAATCAACCCGATCATATGCTTTAAGCATATCAAGTTTAAGAATCATAGCCGGAATCTTCTGAAGTGAAATGGAATGCAAAATCTCATGTGCAACAATTGCACCCTCTGAAGTTTCCCTTCCAGGAACAAAACCACCCTGATCGATAGACACAATCCTAGGAAGGAGCTTAGCCAACCTAACCGAAATTGCCTTAGTAATGATTTTATACAGTATTGCAAAGAGAAATAGGATGAAAAATTAGAAAAAGAGATAGGATTATCCACCTTAGGAATAATGGCAATAAGAGTAGTGTTTAGTTCTTTCAAAATAGTTTTATTCCATCTAGACTCTTCCAGGGCTAGTAAAATATCATTCCCCACGAAGTCCCAACATTTCTGAAAAAACAAAGCCATAAACCCATCCAGACCCGGAGCCTTGTCCAGATGCATGGAAAAGACCACCTCTCTTAATTCATCAATAGTAAAAGGAGCCATAAGCATCTTATTATCATCCTTATTAACAAGTGGAGGGACTGAATTAACAAAATCATTGTCTAAAGAGACTGACTCGGCAGATAGCAAAGACTTAAAAAATTTAATAGCCTCTGAAGCAATTTCACCATCATCAAACAAACAATTCCCATTGGAATCGTGAATACAAGATATTCTATTATGTTGCCTCTTAAGTTTAGTTGAAGAGTGAAAAAACTTGGTATTCCTATCACCCTCTGATAACCAAAGATCCCTAGATTTCTTCCTCCAATAAGATTCTTCCCGAGCCAGAACTTCCTCAAATTGCGCTTTCAAACATTTAAGCCTATCATAGGATGAAGGATCCATACCCGAAACCAAAATAACCTCATTAATCTGCTCATTTTCCTTCTGAATCCTAGCCTTTTCTCCAAAAATATTCTTAAAATGTAAAGTATTCGAATCTCTTATCTTACTTATAAGAAAAGCCAATTTCTTAACTATCTGAAACATCCTAGATCCATTGACATGTGGAGCAGACAACCACCACATTTTCAATAGAAGCAAAAAAGATTGGTCCCTAAACCACATCGGTTTGAATTTGAAAGGAAGCTTCCTAGGAGCCCTATCCTCAAGAATATAAAATAAGATAGGGAAATGATCTGAGCTAGTAAAAGGCATGACTGAGGAAAAGAAATCCCGACCAAAATTATACCAATTTTTAGACACCAAAAAATGGTCCAACCTTTCGGCAATTTGACAGAAATCCTTTCTCATATCAGTCAAGGTGAAGGGGCCATTTTGAGTTTTACAATCAACTAGGTTCAAATTTTTGATAAAATGACAAAAATCATCAATGATATGCTTATTTGGAATGATACCCCAACTTTCTCTTCAAGACATGAAGTTGCATTGAAGTCATCCCCAAGAACCAAAAAAGAACCCAACAAAGGAGAAGCAATCAAAACTAAATTCTCCCAAAGTTTTCTTTTCTCACCAATGCTAATAGGATCATAAATATTAAAAAGCCAAAATTTAGTATTAGAAAGTCTACTATTTACTAGCCCAAGCATCCAATTGGATGAAGAGGCAACCAAAGAGAGGTCCACACTAGAATCCTTCCAAAGAAAAGCAAGCCCTCCCGAAGCCCCCAGAGAGAAAGAAATGCAAAATTTCCAAGGCTTCCAAGAGGAAAACAACAACTCTACAGAAGACAAATTTTACTTGGTTTCTTGCACCATCACAATATCACACTTTATTAAGTCCAATTGGGACTTAATCAAGCATATTTTGTTAGGGGCATTTAAGCCCCTAATATTCCAAGATAAGATCTTCATTGGCCTAGAGGGGAGGCAACGATTCCCCTCTTTTCACAATAAGAAGTCTGAGAGACCTTTCCCTTAGAAAAATCCTTCTGGAGACTCCTTTTAGAAGCCAAGGCTCTTGTAACCAGTGGACTAAAAGGCTTCTTTGTCCTCTTCTTTTTGGAAGAATCCAAAGGAGAAATAAGAGTTGATTAGATACCTGCATCGTGGGGACTGGATCAAAGGCAATCCACCAATAGAACCTAAAAGTGCAGTTCCATCAAGGACCCTATTGTTATCTTGATCCAGAACCTCAAAACCATTAGAACCCAAAGGAACATCAGGAACATAAGGATTATCAATTCAAAAGGATTATCTATAGGAAAAGCAGATAAATATTTATCCAACTTACCTAAATCAAATGCAATCGAGGTAATCACTTTGTCTGCCAGCTCATAATTAAGAGCAATTTTATTTCTGTTAACAATGTTTTGCACTTGGGTAATGAGATGGTCATCTAGGGCAATAAGAGGACTGTCAAAACCCTGAAAAGACTCTAATCTGCCTTTCTCAAAAGATGGATTAACCATATTAGCAGATTTAACAACTACAAAAGATAGAGAATTAACCTTATCAACAATTTTAACCTTGTCAAGACCCATAGATTTCAAAGACAGATTAACAACACCATTAAGCAATAGATTAACATTATCCACACAAATGCCCTTATCAAGACCCAAGGAATTTATAGGAACAAAACAATTGGTTATATGTGGAATGGTATCAACCCCAACCGAGACATTCTTGTCCAAAGGAGGAATAAAAGATGGGATATTAGAATCCTTCATCACAGTTTGCATTTTAGCCCAAGAAAGAGATTCAAGGTCCCTCTCAATAGAAGAATAAAGCATTCTAGAGGAAAATTTAATCTTTTTCATATCAAAAAATAAAGTCGAGTCCATAGCTACCAAGGAGTGAGCAAAATCATTAGAATCCCTAACTATGTTTTGACGCTAAATACCAGTGGAAGACCTAATGTTGCAGGTTCAAGGAGGGGAAATATTCTAAGCAACTAACACACAAATTTTAACCAAAAAAAATCCATCCTCAAATGCTGACTGAGATAGTAAGAACTTGCCAAAGAAATCCCCAATTTTTTTTAAGATATCAAAATCAATAAATTCAGAAGGCAATTGAGGAAGTTTAAACCAGAGAGGAACCTGTTTGGAGGAGACCCAAGAAGGCTCGAAGAGAGGTTTCTAAATCTCTACAAAAATCAAATTCTTTCCCAACCAGAAAAATCGAACCTCTAAAGCCTTATCCCTAGCTTCAGATGAATCAAACACAACAATGAAAGAACTCATAGACAAAACATGAAAATACAAGGTGCCATACTAGTGTGAATGAATCTTGCATTATAACTTTGAAAGAGGAATACCATCACCCCAAACCTAAAATGATAATTGCAAGCGCCTGGAGATCACGAGCTTTCTTTCCCAAAGAATTAATAGATACATTAATCAAGGGCACCAGAAGCCAAACAGACTGCGAATTCAAAGTATCCACCTCAAGATTAGCCAAAGGACGACCATTACCAACAATACCAACTGATATTTCCCTCGGTGAAGAAGTATTAGGGCTTACCCCCGACTGCACCTCGACCAGAGCTTGCTTAGCGGAGGAAACCCAAGCCCCCTCATTTGGCACACCATTTAAACTATGCCTCGCCTTAATGGCACATTTGGAAGCCCTAAAATTTACAACACCCAAACCATGTCACCGAATACTTGGAGCCTTATTCCCAACCTTTTGATCATGCCCTCCCTTCTATCGTAAAAAAAACTACAAAAATAATCAGAAACAGGGTGATAATGAAAGTCTATCCATTGATCAGCCACCCAATGCAAACCCTCAATGTCATGTCGAGAACCATGCTGAAGAACACTAGAACGAAACCCTTGTTGAATGACCATGTCAACCCATTGAGGAACGTGACTCGTTTGCCACCCAAAAGGATCCACAAGTGGCAGAGGATCTGCAATCGCCTCATCCCCCCAGCCAAATTTTGGGATGCCCCTTGCATAATGGAGTGAAAAATTGCAGACCGTCCACCTTTCTCTTCAAGATGATATATATATATATATATATATATATATTGTTAGCGGTAAAGTCCATTCCTATACCCCAAGTCAGCGGAGCAGGAACTGACACACAATATAACTGACCCCATGCCTTCTCCCACTATGAAGCGGAGTCGAACCTATGACCTCGAGGGATGCAAACCCCAAGCCCTAGCCAATTATTATTATTATTGTTCTGATTAATTAGAAAAGTGGGTTTTCAGGACCCAAAACCTTTAACATAGGATATTAAGAAATGTCATCATAGAGTTCCAAACCATAGAAACCGGATACAAAATGACTAGCAACAAGCCAATAAATAGAAAAGACAGCAAAAGATAAGAACAACAAAACAACAAAAACCAGGAAAACACTGCACAATTAAAGAGTCTTCAGAAGGTCCTCCGCCTTAATCACCAGCTGGTCATAGGAGGCCACAACATCTTTGAGTTCATCCAGGTCCTTATTAGGCTTCTTCTCTTTCTTTTTTCCTCTAGTTCTGGTTTTGGGTCCTTGAACATCTCATGTGCCTTCAGTGTCAGGGTCAATGTCCAGGGTATCATTCTCATCCAATTTGCTGATGAGAGTTTTAGTATTGCTAGCAGAGACCTTCAGAATGTTCCAACTTTTCTCTGCGATACTTTTGAGACATTCCTCAATTTTGCTGACTTTACTGACAGTTCTCGACATAGTTTGATCCATAGCATTAGCTTTTTCTTTCGTCTCTAGCAGGTCTTTCTCAATTTGCTCAAATCTGGGGTTGAAGGAGTCTCTTATATTTTCAGATTTAGCAACAATTTTTGCCAAATCCTCCATATAATGAGCCATAGTCTTCCCTTCCCTAGTGTTAATAGTTTCCAGAATCTAGATTTTGTGGCTGAGCTTTTTGTTGTCATCCATAGCTTTTTTTGCAACTAGTGATTAACCATTCCATGGTGTCCATAAAACCTTTCATACCCTGAGGAGGTGGGTTTGAGGAGAGATCAATCTTGCCGAAGTTGTCATGTTCCTTATTTGGGGTGTCACCAACAGTAGCTTTGTCATCAGCCCTAAGAATTTCTCCAGTGGTCACCTCCTCCAAGTTTTGTTCAGCTTCCAGAATCTTTTTCTGCTTATGATCCTCCAACTCCTTCACATTCTCATCCTTTCTCTTTTGTTTGTTTCTAGTCTGTGTATGGACTTTAGTTTTCTTTTTCTGAGAACCCTAGGGTTTCTCCTCCTCTGAATCTTTCGGGACCTCCTCCTCCTCCAAGGAGCTAATCTGGAGAATTTTGCGTTTGGGTTTCTTTCCCTTTGAGGAGGAAGGCCTAGTTTTAAGATATTTCCTCTTCTTACCTACTTTGACTTCTGAGTCATCCATACTCTCCTCAGACTCGCTCGTTGGATCATTATTAGAACCCTCATCCAAGGAAAAAACAGAGTTCGACCCATCTTCCTCAGACTCGGAAATACAGGGTTGCGGGTGGGCTATTTGGTTAGCCTTGAGATGGTCATAAATAAAAATTATTATTATTATTATTTTTATTGTTATTGTTATTGTTATTGTTATTGTTATTGTTGTTGTTGTTGTTGTTGTTGTTGTTGTTGTTGTTGTTGTTGTTGTGACAAATTTGAGATAAATATATATATTTTTAAAATCTCATTTAAAAAAATCATAATTATCTATTTATAATTGCAAAAACATGAATCATTTTCATTTATGTACCCTTAACTTATATATTAGTTTTAATATATATATATGAAATTGAAATTAGGTTAGGAATAATGACACATACTTTTTATTTCTTTCAAAAATATTATGGATGCCACTTAGAAATAAGTAATTTTCATCAAAGTATTAGCATAATGTGATGACTAAATTATAGTATTGTAGTTATTTCTACCAATATTCAAAACCCATTAAGATATTATTGAATGTTTCACCCATTCATAACTCTAGACCAAAAGTATTTATCCCTTTAAAACTTGTAAAATAAAAATATTAAATAAAATAAAATTAATTTTCATCAAATTTATTTAAAATCATTTATAAAAATAGTAATCCACAAAGTAAAATAAATTTTCTACCACTTGTTTTTAACATTTTCATTACCACTTGAAAGTTTTATTTTTTTCATCTTGGTAATAAAATATCCCTATTACAATGTAATGGGAGACTAAAAATTTCCCCTAATTTTGATCCAATAGTGATGACTAGTCATGATATTAGCATAAAATGGTCATGTAATACATAATGCAAAGGTGTGATCATTTAAATCCGTAGATTAAAATTTCATGTAATGTGATCATATAAAATGATTAAAGAATAATGACTTTAGATATAAGCATGAAATTACCATAAGAGAAATGGAATGTAAAATGATATAAACATGCAAGAGCAATGCAAAATGATACAATGTAAAAGTAGTGGTATTTGGGAGCCCACTAGCAAATAGATATTTTACAAAAAGATGATTTGCTGGATGTAGATATATCTAACTGGAATTAATGGTCCTATATATGAAAACATCTAGTTTTCACTGTAGATTGTTGGCCATTCATACAATAGTTGTTCCTATATAAATTATTTTTCTTAAGATCAATATTGATAATGTTGTTTATATATTTTTTGATTTCTATAAAGTAATTCATGAAGATATTTATGATATTGTAAAGAGCTAGATTTATCTATTTTTTTTCTTTGTATTATTCTAAACCAGCTCAATAAAAGAACAAATATAAATATAAAAGAAACAAACTAAATAAAAATCCTAAAATAAAATAAAATATTCATATAATCATTTGTGCTAATGTACACTATAAAAGATGGCTTTGCATCATCCACAAAATTAAAATGAACATGAAAATCAAAATCAAATTAAAAAATGAGTGCATAAAAGAAATAAAACATACGAAAGAATATCAAAGCATGAGAAATATTGTGTACATTTGATGATAGCCTATATAGTGATTGCAACCATCTTTTTCTAAAACGATGGCATCTTCCAAATCATTGATTGCAATGTTATCAATGTTAAATATTTGTTAGTGCACTTAAGAGGAACTTGGATCTTCATATAAAATAGCCCCCTTAATAAATATGTATTCTAAAGGATCAATCTTTGATTTTATTTTATTTTTTATTTTTTTAAAAATAATTTTGTTTGCTTGATCTTTCATTGTTGAGGTTGTAGCCTCTTGTTAAGTACACGATTCTTTGATTGTTACATTATTAGATTTAGATTTAGGTATATGTCCTTGATTTTTTTAGGTGTTGTTAGTGTTTGGAAATTAGAAACTATTCAATATTCTTAACAATTTTCAATAGTCAAATCATAATCTCTAAGAATGACAAGCTTCTATGATCAAAATTACTAGATGAACAAACCCAATTTGATGAGAGAGGACCATCTCTACTAAAATTTAAACTTTTTTAGGGTCAAGAGGGTGACCCTATACAATCTTTTTGGTGCACACATGTTTAATCATAAATATCCTAACAATACAATAGATAAAAAAATCTTTTATTAGAAACTATCAACTAAGATTAGCAATTATTCCCCCAAAATAATAAATTATCATTTAGTTCTTTTGAGAATGTCTACAAATGATCTGAGCCTATAATGACACAAATAGAGACTCAATGTGTCTGTCAATTTCCCTCAATGTGCTGGTTTATAGAAAAACTTTAAATTTATTTTGAAATGTCGAAAATTAAAAAAATTAAAAATAAAATAAAAATCTCACTTGGATGATTGACACAAGTGCCACTTAAATTTATAACTTATAACAATATGCTTAGCACCTTTTAAAGTGCTTTTATGGTCCTAAAGGTATAGGTTTTGTGTGAAGAGAGAGAAATATTATTAGAGATACCCCACAAACAAATTCATTAACCCCTTCATTTGAGATGTAACATAGATGAAAAAAGGAAATTACCAACCAATATTCTTTATGTTTGATATATTTTCTTATGCAAACAAGGTCATCCTCATCCAATTCCCGCTATTCTAATATTAAATGGATTCCCACTAAACCTTGAAGAGACCCAACCTTAGCTAATTTAGACGATGGGATTTTGTAATTATTTAACTTCTATTTTGGAAGTCATTTTCAATGGAAAAGGATCATCATTGTGATGCTTGGTTTAATAATATACCAACATTGATATATCATTTTTTTATACCTATTGAGCTAGAATTCATTGTAGCAATACTTCCCTATTGAACACACATTGGATGCTGAGAGGGGGTGTGAATCAACATAAAATAAAATTCCAGACAACAAATTTATCTTAACCAGACAATTTCAAATATGAAAATCAAAGAGCTTTAAACAAAAATCATCCACACAAGAACACCAATATTTTATATATGAAAAAATCAAACTGAGAAAAACCCATAGTGAGTGCCAACTCACAAAATTACTCCAATATATAGAATTTTTTCACAAAAGAGAGATCTCACTACTCCAGACTTGCAGACTAAGGCTAATTGCTCTTGGGGCAAGATACAAAAGAGGACTTGCAAACCTAAAGCTGACTGCAACAAGGAAAGATACATATTTACAACTTTCAAGAAAAGATTTGTTTGAATAAAAGCATCTCGATATGTTGATTACAGTCACTGTTAAAGCACAATCTTTGACCTTATCGAAATATCTAGACCACCAGATCTTCTGGAGCACTACATTTACACCCATTATCACTTCTACACTGCAACTCAAATCACATCGAGATCCAGTCGCACATACTTACTACCAAATTATACACATATCTTTCATATTCACCATCATCAAACTTACTCGCATCTCATCCATATATTATTTTCAATAAATCATCATGTATCTATACGAAACCAAAACAAAACATCCTCACCAAGTCATCCAAAAGATATATTGTAACGTGAACACACATTCTTGACCCAAGATATACAACCAAACCAAAATCGAAAACATGGAACATAAACCAACCCTTAACCAACATCCAACAAGTAACATTGGACCAAAAGAATACTTCACACAAATAATTGGACCAAGGAGTATACATCTAACTTTGATAACATATCCCAACACATGCATTGATCAAATGAAAGAGTCCAAACCAAAATAGGCAACACCTGAACCATATAGATAAAGCTTCCAACTGTCCTCACCATAAAAAAAAATGCTAATATCAACCGAAACAACTGCTAACACAACCTATCTACATTTGATCCACATAAAATAACAATCATAACAACCTCCGATATAAACATAATCGATACAAAAACATAACTCAAAATACTTCAACAGTGACAACACCGAATCCCACACAACAAATGTTTGAAACATAACATATCTGGACCACACTATTTAACATCAATGACAACAAAGCACACATCTGTAACAATCTTCACCTTTTTCATCGATAGAAACAAGCCAAAAATATTTTACACATCAAACCTTTGAACAATAACCACCAATAACAACTCCCCATAACAATAACATTATCGAAACAAATAACAAAACATTTTTCAATACCTTTCTCCCCATTTGCCATCAAAGACAAAGCTAAAACACAAAACACCAAAATCATTCAAAATCACCCGACCAAATATCTTTGAATTTTTTCTTCAACTTGATCACCAATGCCTTCCAAGAATGAGTAGTAGCATCCAGAATCCTACTCTGACTCTCGCAGTCAATACATTTGTTTACTACATCATCAAAAGAATTTATGTCTTTAGCAACCTTCTCAACACTCTCTACTTCAACCAAAAATCTCAAATAAGAAGAAAATTTTAATTCCATGTTAGCTCTCAACTCTCCAAACATTCTCATAATTTCATCTCTCTGTCTCCTTCTCAGAGGTAAATAAATATGAAATTATCAATCCTTATCCCTTTCTTTGCTATAAATATCTATAGACACTTTATAATCTTGAGGCATTTCAACCAACTGAAACTCAATTCGATCAATTTTGTATTTGAACTTTTGTGTGGAAATAGGCCACCTCAAATAGAATTTATACAACTTTTCAACCACTTCTATAGATTTCCTAAAATTTAATAAATTAAGAATTAGCACCTGATGTGCCTTCCTACATTTCTCTGTCATCATCTCATGCAAATTTACTTCATTAAATCCTTCCTTAGCATTATTGTCATCCTCTATAGCCATTCTCTCTATTAGTAACTCAACAAGCTCCTCAGGGAGACAATAAACAACATCAGTAGCAACCAAATTGTTCTAAACCAAATACTTTAAAATTGCTTTCTCAATAACATCCTGCTCATAAGATACATAATTGTGATATGAATCACCAACAAACTTCATACCACCAAGCTTCTTGATCATTTCCAACACCTTTTCCTCTATAAGTTCATCATCACCAGCTTCATCTTCATCTTCTTTCTACACCATTACAACTTCCTTACTCTGAGAAAATTTATGTTCTGCCTTCAACTCTTCTTCTTCATCATCACTGACTACAATCATCGGTTCAATATCCTTCTTCTCTAAAACAATTTTTCCTTTCTTCTAAACCTTAGAATAGGAGGCAGATGCCTTTGTAGATAGCCTTCTAAATTTCTTCACTTTCTTATTTGGCTTCATCATTCTAGACCCTTTAAGAATCTCTTCGCTAGTTCCAAATCTCTCTACGTTTTGATGCTTTGGCATCTTTAGAAGTTTTTTTGCTAACCTCATACATTCATCTTCTGAAACTTCATAATATTATGGAGCTATCCAAGAAACTCTTGGAACCACAACTTCTAAAAAGTAATTATCTTAATCTACCAAAAGCACAATGTCATTCTCATACCAATCTAAAAATTTAGGAGGAACTCGATTCCTCAAAATCAACACACTTCTGAGCTTCTCAAAGAAGTTATTGCCCATTTTAGAGCCATCATGCAAACCATCTAAGTAACTCTTAATCTGACATCGAACAAATATATCTCCTCTCCATGTAACATTCTCAACACCAGTAAAATCATTTAGAAAATAGAAAAATATACAAACAATTAGAGAACCATACCAGAATGGATACATTTCACTCTTTTTAATTTTGATATTGTCAAACAATTTATGCCTCAAAATCTCACACAAACCATATTCAATATTTTCCCTAACCATCTTGTAAGCCACATATACTCTGGTAGATGCACAAGAACCTTCTTTATTCCTATAATAAAATTTGTATGATATCCCCATTGTTGCATATCTGACATCCACATCTCTAATAGAATCAATTCTTAAATCTCTTCCATCTAATATCACTCTGGTCAATTGATTCATTTCAACATTATTTATTGATGCTCTGCAAAAAGGATTAGAAAATCTGTTTGATGGCAACACACACAAGAGCACAAGAAACAAACGTTAGTGTTAGCAACAAAAGATTATCCCAAATAGGCATATCAAGAGAGATATTAAGCATGAAATAGAAAGCATACAAACATAGAATAGATAAACTATACTCCTCCAAATCCTAATCAAGATGCTCATAGTTGCTCCTCCCTTGTTCCTCTCCTCTCCAAGTTCCACATGAGTGTATCTCTCAACTTTTAGCACTAGCCATGGATGTCATTTGGAGATTCAAGATGGTTGAAAATGATAAACAAATGCTATGCAAGTGTAGATAGTGATGCTATGAAAAAGCTCTATGCTAATACCAGTATAACAACAATACTCTAATGCTTCTTTCTTTGCTTGAGGAGAAGGGTTCTATTTATAGAAGAAATGGGAAAATGAAGGGTTAAGATTGAGTAATCTTAACAAGGGTTAGGATTGAAAGATATTCAATCCATGTGATACTTTCAACCTAATCCCATGTTGACAAGTGTCACCATGAGGAGGCTTGAGAGGAGAGATAAGGAGCATTAAATGCTTGAGGGGACATGATGGTTACCCTAGGGGGTTGGGTTAGGATTAGGTTAATGGATATTCCTTTTATCCAAGGGATAAATGAATGTGCAAGGGTTAAATGGTTACCTTAGTCAAAGAAATAAATGCTTTGAAGAGACCCATGAGTCAAAAGGATGGTTAAGTTAGAGGAAAGTCTCTAACCAAAGGTAAAAGCTTAGTTAACCATAAATGGTTATGTAAGAGCCTTTAATGGTTTGGAAGACTTTGGAGGTTAACCATTTGAAGACTTAAAGCCTTAAATGGTTATTGAAGACTTTGGAGGTTTTGAGAAGTGAATCCAAGTTGCTTAGGAATGTGACAATATTTAGGGGGTGAATTAGGCTAATTAGGAGTTAGAAGAATCTAGAAGGGATTTAGGCATGCAAGTGGGAGAAATTTTGGGATTTTTAATTAAAATAAAATCATTTATTTCAATTAAATGGTGTAATTTGCATTTGGGTAAATATTCAAACAAATATTAATTTATTTAAATGAGAAAAAAGAAGATAAAGCATTTAAATGCTTTAAGACTTTGAGGGAAACCATTAAAGGCTTAAGAAGACTCTAGAAAGAAGCCATTAAGTTTGAAGACTTTAAGGGAAACCATTAAAGGTTTCAAGTGGGTGAGGATAAATAGGATTTTAAATAAATAATTTATTTAAAATACTTGTGCAACTTGCATTTGTAGGAAAATGCAAGTGGGTGGAGGATAAAGGTGATTTAAATAAATGTAAATGTTAATTTATTAAATAAATATTAATTTATTTAAATGTGAGAGAAGATTTAATTAAACAAATATGATTTATTTATTTAATTAATGGTCTGAATTTGGTTAAGTGAATTAAATCAAATAAATCAAATAATTTATTTAATCAATAGGAGAAGAGGGTTAAGATGAATTAATTAAATATTAATTTAATTAATTATTGATTGATGGTTAAATAATCAAATAAATATTAAATATTCATTTAATTGAGTGGATAGATTTATGTGACTACATTTATAAATTTCAAGATCAGCACTTCTTTGATCGCACATAACCATATCATAACCTGTAGTACTTCCTTCAAAATCAAGTATGGTTTATCAAGCTAGATATATTCATCATGAATTCTGCTAAGAACAATTCTGATAATTTCTTCATCTTCAAACACTAGAAAATAATTCCATGTATCCAAACCCCTATGCCCTAGGCTATCAAATTCATTCTTCAACCTCTACAAACTGTTAGCCAAATTATTCTTCCTGAAAGCCCTAATCTTCCCATGATCATATTCTTCTAGAAGAACATGGATATACTAACAAGCATCTTCTTTATGAATAACATAGTCATCAACTCTAGAAAAATCTCTAATCAAATCTATTTCCAACGGAATGAAAAGTTCAACTCATACTTAGGTTTGGGTTCATCATTGATACTTACAATTTTTGCCATTTTGTCAAATCACTTCTCTGCAATCCCTTTTCACATAGTTCGCTTGAATTTGCTACTTCACTCACCTTCGCTTTCCAAATCGCAAGTGCACAAATGATTATAATCACCAAAGTAAATACTCATGACATAGGTTTTCAAAAAGCTGATACACTGTCAAACCTCTAAAAATTACATCCAGACCCCAAGATATGCTCAAAACCTTTGAAAAAACATCACACACATCTGCCATGCTGAGGAGAAACCTAGCATCATACCAAGAGGGGTTGAAATATGTTTTCATTGAAGCTCCTCCTCAATCTTTGTTGTTCGAGTCAATTACTAGAAGAAGGAACTGTACCCTCAGCGGATGTTGAACCACCTTCAACACTTTTTAGTCTTCTCTTCTAATTTATTTACCCACAAATTATTTCCTTTTCCATTAGATTCTACCACATTCTCTGAACTAGTATTCTTTCCTTTACTGCTTTTACAAAAAAATTCAATATGCCTGACGATTATAGTACATTAGACCATTCTACATCATACTCTCATTCATTTTTATTTTGAAATTATTGTTCATCATGCATACAACAACTTGTATCGATATCCATTGCAAAATAACAACACCCATTGAAAGACCTAACAATATTGTTCACATCCATTTTTCTTCTACATTCACTAGCCTTGTGTCCAAACTTGCTACAATAATGACAATTTTCATTTAAAGAATAATTCCTTATCTATTTTCTGCATTAAATCGCTTTGTGCCCTAGTTGATTACATGAAAAACAATTTCCTTTAAAAGATAAATACTTGGAAGAAATAGGAGGAGGCCTTCGGTCCATCATAGACTTCCAAAAATAGAAAGATAGATTCCCATATCTCTCTTCCACCCTTCAAGCTTAACCCATTACTAATCCAATCTTTAGCATCTTTGAGTTCCTTTTTCAGATTTGTCACTTCTTCTAATTTTAAACATTCTTTGGTTTTCACATCAATCTTTGTTTCATATTCATCAATTGCTTTCTTTCCCTTGTCCACCAAACCTCTCAAGAAATTAATCTTCTCAACTACCTTCTTATGTTTGTCTTCTCACTCATCCAGATTAGCTAATTTATAAATCTTAGTTCTCCTTCCATATCAACAAATCCTTCAACATCATCCCAATAACCTTGATCTAAAGCATCCATATCATTCAGCTCTTCTTCAAACACAGTGTTCAAGACTCTGGATCAACCTCAAGCGGTTAAGCTTACTCAAGAGGAACCTCACTCTAATACCAATTATTAAACATGCATAAGATGCTGAGAGGGGGGGTAAATCAGCATATAAAAGAAAATTATGGAATACAAACTTATCTTAACCAGACAATTTCAGATATGCACATTAAAGAGATTTAATCATCCACATAAGAACACCACTATTTTATATGTGGAAAACCCAAACTGGGAGAAACCACGGTGAGTACCAACTCACAGAATCGATCCACTATATAATAATGTTTTACAAAAGGGAGAGCTCATTGCTTCGGACTTCCAGACCAAGGGTAACTACTCTTGGGGTAAGATACAAAAGAGGACTTGCAAACCTAAAGCTAAATGTAATAAAGCAAGATATAGATTTATAAATTTTAAGAAAAGAACTATTCGAATAAAATCATCTCGATATGCAGATTATAGTCACTGTCAAAGCATAATCTCTTACCTTACTGAAACATCTGAACCACTAGATCTTCCGAATCACCGCATTTACACCCACTGTTACTTCTACATTGCAATACCATCTAACATTGCAACTCAAATCACATTGGCATCTAGTTGCACATACTTAATACCAAATTCTACACATATCTTGCATATTAACCATCATCAAACTTAGTCGCTTCTCATCCATATATTATTTTCAACAAATTATCATATATATACCAAATCAGAACAAAACATCCTCACCAAGTCGGCCAAAAGATATATTGTAACATGCACACACATTTTTGACCCAAGATATACAACTAGACCAAAATATAAAACATGGAACATAAACTAGAACTAAACCAACATCCAACGAGCAACACCTAACCAAAAGAATAATTCACATGGAATGACCAGACTAAGGAATATACATCTAACTTGAATAACATATCCCAACACATGCACTGATCAAATGAAAGAGCCCAAACCAAAATAGGCAACACCTAGACCATACAGGGAAAGCTTCCAACTATTTTTACCATAAAAAACACACTAATAATGACTGGAACAACTGCCAACACAACCTATCTACATATGATCCACATAAAATAATAATCATAACAACCTTTGGTATAAACTTAATTGATACAAAATCACAACTCAAAATACTTTAACACTATCAACATTGAAACCCACACACCAAATATCTGGACCATAACATATTTGGATCACATTGTTTGACATCAATGACAACAAAGCACACATATGTAACATTTCCCCATATTTAAACTCCTTGATTTTACTTATTTCAATTTTTATACATACTTTGAAAATTACTTCAAAGTGAAACCTATTCCAAAAACTTTAAATTAGACAAAATTGATTGAATATTACATAATATCAAATCTTTGAGTAACGTAATCCTTTACATGTGATGTGACCTTAATGTAGTAGCTTGGTGTTCTCAATTAAATCTTATTATGTACTCCCCTTTCACTAATACTTTCACTCCATTATTTGACCCTTAAAACACTAACTTACTAAAAAAACATATGATATTATTTGTTGTTTTGGTTGTAAATAGGATTCACAATTTTAGTTATGTAAATAAGGCATTAAACCTATTTCACAAGCAACACATTAAAAGGAGAACATGAACTCAATATATTCAACCTTAATTATATTAAGAATAGTGTTGAATGCAAATTTAGTTACACTCCTTTTGATTAAGTTGAAAATGCAATCAAAAGGATGAAATTTGATTGCTTGATCTAGGAAAAATGATGGAAATTGGCATAAATAGTAAGTTGTAGATGTAATATGTAGACATAGAGCTATATTTGAGGTGAGGGATCAAAGAGGAACTTATGCCTCAAAACCTAGCCTAAAAGTTCAAGACCAAGGAGCTTGGGGTGACCTTGTCCTCCAACTGTCGAATGAAAACAAATAGGAAAATTTTGGAATTAGAATGTTACCTATAATCTATGTCAGAAGCCAGGACAGTGACGCCCAGGACCAAGTTTCTTGGAGTGACCATGTCCTTTGTTTTCACCCTTATAAAAGCTAGATTTGGTCATCTCTATCTGCTTTTCCTGATTCTGTAATTGTGGCTCTTGAACCTATCACTTGCACATAGAAAGAAAGGAAATGTTATTGTTGATAGGGGTTTACCTAATTAAAACCTTAGGTTTGGAATTAACCCTTAAATTGAATTGGAAATGCTTGAATTTAAATGATTGACTAAATTAATTATACTTTCAATTGACAAAGCAATGTCCCCAGGATAATTCCTCCATGTGTTGATGCAATAACATGATAAATCACATAAAATCCATCATGAAATTGTATTTGAAACATAATTGAAGATGTCTTGACGTAGCTTGCTACTCCTTAGACTTGATTTTGTTCTTGAAGTGTTTCTCTTGAATTGGAATGATAACATAATGAGGAGATAATAATGTGATACTGATATATGATGAATTGAATGAGAGGGATGTCATATATAGGAATTTCATAATAAAATTACCTTTAGGCCTACTTTGAATTACTATTTTTTCACACGGAGCTAGATTTGAATAGGATAGGACCACCTTACTATCCTCTTGAAATTCAGGGAAAAAACGTCAGACTAGGATGCTTGGGGTAATCTGGTCCCAACAATTTTATCCCAACTCTTTAGGGATGTGAGATAATAGGGTTCTAATGCTGAAAATAGATTTGTATGTGTCGAATAGGAAATCGATAATAAACAAGTGTGAAATTCATGAGCTAACCGCAAAAGCTAAACAACATACAAAATAACCTAATCATTGAACCAACAAAAACATCAAAATGAAGTGCAAATAACATCAGTTCAAAGTGATTTCACCAAAACACATTCCTTTGACTTGGCTCCATTGTTCTTTCTTTCTCCTCTAATGGTTTGTAGCTCTCAATTAGTTGAGAGAAAATATGTGATAAGAAAGATGATTAAGCAATGTGCTCGTGAGGATATTCGAAAGTGTGGTTGTTGTTTTATGCTTAAAATCATCACGTTGAATAGGAAATAAGGAAATCATAAAATCCTTAACTATTAAAGGACTCTTAAACATAAATAATAGAAATGAATGCATAAATTGAAATAATTAAACAAAAACAAATGAAAACCTCCTCAAACACATTGTGGCTTCCATTGTCCTTCTCCAAAATTGTATGGTTGATGGCTCTCAGTTATTGCAACTGGTAACCTACATAGATTTGACACAAATATTTTGAAGAAGGTGATTATGTGATTCTAGATTCTAGATTCTAGAAAAATTGAGAAGAAATAATGTTGAATGTATAGATTTTCAGGTGAGATGGGGGGGAAAATTGAACTGAAGTGTTGATTGATAGCTAACTAATTTTGATTGATCAGTTAAGTGAATTGATTGATCTGTTAACAGGATAGATTGATTTGTTAACTCATTTGATTGACCAGTAGATTGGATTTATTAGGGAGATGACTGAATAGATTATCCAGTGGACTAGATTGGTTGAGGAGAAGACTGAATTGATTGATTAGTCAGAAAAGGTTATTTGGAGTGAAAAGGGGAAATTGGAGAGTTTTTAATTAAAGTAAAAGCAGGTTTTAAAGGGGCCCCGAAACCCTTTACAAAAGGACCTTACAAGATAAAAGCATTAAGAAACCAGGAGGAACAAACATTAAGAAAACCAACAAAATAACTAGAAAAAAACAACTAAAAGCCCCCAAAAACTAGCAAAAAACCAACCAGACCTAACAAAAGGAACTAATTTATATTTTTTAGGGCATTAGCCAAGTTACTGCTAATCCCATACAAATCTTTGATATTATCCCTAATATTAGGGATATCCTTAGTAGAAGCAACAACAACTTTCTTAACACTTGCTCTAGTTCTCTTTGTTGCTCCACCAAGTGTAGCCTCCCCACATCCAGTCTCAATTGCATCTTCATCCATGTTGATGTCCACCACTGGTTTAGGAGAGATGGAGTTATCGAGGACCTTCGAAATATCCTCTAGGTTCTTTGTAACTGTAGACAGGATATTCAGGATAATACCCAGCAGGTTTTTCATCGCCACTTTCCCTTCCAGTTGGTCAATTTGAGCTGCCATGTTTTTAACTTTTTCCATCATTTCCTACTTCCATTGCTTCTGATTCCTATCATCTTCCTTCCTTTTCTCATCCATCTGTTTCCCATTTTTTTCCAAGTTCTTCAATAGTTCATGTGTCCATCTGTCATAACCCAATCTAGCCTCAGTGAGTTTTTTAAGGTTATCCAAGAATAACCCTTCTCCAGCGCTTTCCTTATCCTCGCTTAAACTATCCTTAGCCATATCCTTCTCAGGTTCCTTTTTCTTCTCCCTCTCATAATTCGAATCTTTTCCCTCATTATCCTTATCATCCAAATCTAGAATAGGTTGGTTGCCGTTGCCTAAGCTAGCACTGTGAATTGGGCTATCATTGTCAGACTTGTTATCACCTTCTTCATCCTCTGCACCCACATCCACATCTTTCCAACTGTCCTCACCCTCAGATTCATCCATTTCCATTTCACTGCCCTCTTTTCCAGTTTCCTCTGTTTCATTCTTTTCCTCATGGGCTTTCATCCCAGTGGCACTCTTACTTTTTTTTTTCTAGAAGTAGCCTCCTCCTTGCTGGGATCTCCTTCCTCTAGCTTTCTCTTGCCTTTCCCTAGAGAAGCGGATAGCCTCTTTTTTTCTTGCATGGCAAGGATTTTACAGTGCTCATAAATGAGCAATAGGAGCCCATAATGGAGCACCGGATTCGAGGGATTCTTACTATGTTTATTGAGTGAACTAGAAAGGGACCTGAAGAGATAGTAGGGCAGGGAGACTCTTTTCTCATGCCTGAAGTGGTTTAATAACACAAAGTGATAAGTGTGGGCCTTGGAAAAGTGGCCCTCAATAGTTATGTATTCCATTATGGCATTCAAAACCCAGCCCCAAATTTTCTTGATATTGGAGGCTTCATAATAACCCCATGTGGCTTTTCCGATTTTAGCCCTCTCCTTTTCCTTATGTAGGAAAATATTTGCCGCATTATTGGAAACTTTAATATCTCTAAAACAATTGAGCCCTAAGTGGGGCATACATGTCACAGTCGCGATGAGGCCTACGTCCAATTTGAACCTCACACCATAGATTTTAAAGGACCCATTACTCCAATTTTCAGAAATTTTGGAGACTACGAGATTAACCCTACCTTTGTCGTAATCATCCAGCTTCTCCATGAAACTCGTTGGGGATCCTTTTTCCAAATTTGCCCAAACTTTCAGCATATCCTTCCATTTGGATGTGTTGTCTGGTTCCTCCCTCCTTAAATCACCTCCCATATTCAATCAGTTAACCGAATTAACCAATAAGTTAACTGATTTGATCAATCAGTTATGATTTTCAACATGTGTTGTAGGAGATTGAATTTAAATTCATTTTCATTTTGATTTCAATTTGAATTTAAATTTTTGAATGATGAAATGCACATGGGATTTACTGAAATTCATTGAAATTTAGATTTAGTGAAATGTGAATTTGAGAAAATGGAATTAGATGGAATTAGTTGAAATTTGAATTTGGGGATTTGGAGGAATAAGTTGATTAATTAAATAATTTAAATGAAATTATTTAATCATTAGAAATGGAATTGATTAAATAATAAAGATTATTTAATTAAGGAAATTAATCGTAATTAATTAAATAATTTAATATTTAATTAATATTCGAGAAACAGTTAAATGATTAATTGATTAAAGGATATAAATGAATGATTGATAGTGTTGAAGGGTGACAATTTAGTTAGTTTAGAAAAATAATTAGCTTAATTAAATAATTAAAAAATTACTTAATTAATTAGGATGAATAATTACTTTATGATTAATGAGACATTTTTAGGTGTCTACAGTTGTAAGAATGAGCAAAAAGAGCTCAATTTAAAGCATTTGAAGGCAAAATGGATGGACAAGATTGAGGGAGAGGGTGAGTTAAGTGGGATGAAAATGGAAATGTGTCATTTGCAAGTGGAGAGAAAACTAGAAGGGAAGTAGAGTTAAGTGATGCAAATTAGGGAAAGTGGAAGACATGAGGTGAGTTAGAAGTGAAGTTAGAAATGGAGTGGGGTAATTAATAAATGTTAATTTATTAATTCATTCAAAATTAGCAAATTCAATAATTAAATATTTAATTTAATAGTTAAAAGGGTGTTGGAATCTGAGAACACTGAGAGGGGGGGTGAATCAGTGTTCTGCCGGAATCAACAATATTTAACTTTCTAAACCATGCATGTATGTACCGGTAAATAAATAAGCATATAACAAGAAGCAAATAAACCATCCACATATATGAACACCATAACACATAGAATTTATACATGGAAAACTTCACTGAGGAAAAACCACGGTGGGATTTGTGACCCACAATATCAATTCACTGGCCATATGAAAATATATTACATAAATAGGGGCTTGCACTTGCAAGAAGGCATACTGCCTAGAGCATACTGCTCATCACCAAAGAGCCTCACTGACTACAAGCTTTCTGCCAAAATAAATTATTGAAAATGAACTCAAGAATACATCTGGTATGACAAATAAAGTTCTACTTCTAGTTCTACTTTGTACCGATTCACAGTCTTGAACTATTACTGGTATTACTTCTCCTCCAAGAGTACTTTCCTAGCTATCTATTGCATGATACAATGTTCGCATACAAAAATGATCTCCATACATATATTTTGCATCTCACTGTTCTGCTATATGTCTATATCTATACCATCTCTACATGTCTATTAAATTGACCTAGCAGACTGACTTATATACCTATTACATATGATATGCCTTATGTTGGCTTACAATGCATTTACAAAAGAATATTCAATGTCAGCCTTGACAATAATTACAAAATGATTTACTAAAATAAATATTTCTTGATGTCGGCTTCCTTGAAGTACTGATCCTGGTGTCGGTGCCGGTGTAGGCCTGAATGCTTCCAATGCCGGTATCTCCTGGTATATGCCTCGTAGTGCCGGTTTGTAATTTCCATCAAGTCTAGTTTCCTTCTATCTAATCTTGTTGCCATAAATGACAACAAAATGAATCCAATGAGTGTCAATTGCCAACAATCTCCCCCTTTGGCATTGATGGCAATACTCATGTGAAAAATGGATTCCCTGGCAGTGCGCTCTGCCTAAGCAACACACTTTAACTGATAACATAGTCCCTAATATTTTTCACATATGTACATACTCCCCCTTTGACATTGATGCCAAAGACCGGTGAAGGAATAAAAAATGAAAGAATATAGTTAGAGTCATTCGAGCTTAGTCATCTTCAGAATTTTTGGGTATGCATTTTGCAGCAATTGAAGATATGTGTCCTAGCCTGATTTGAAAGAGTACAATACCATTGCAAGTCCACTGAGTAAGTGGGAAAATGATTCCTTCTCCCGGGTATCTACCAGTGTAGGCTTGGCTAGCATGTCCATGCATTCTCTCTTGTGAACACCCAAAGAGTCAAGTCTTGGACTCACCAATCCTCTTAAATTTCTTGCTCTCCTTAGTATTTTATCTTTTTCTTTCTCAAAAGAAAAAAATTGGTTCTCCAAGGACAAAATTTGTCCATCAACAGATGTAGTTAGTGTAGTTATTCCATCAAAAGAATTAACAATAGTAGCCATTTTGTCATATAATTCTTTCAATCTATCATTTACATTTTCTGTTAGAATTCCTATATTACAACATACTCAGTAAATATTGGTGCATTGTTTCAAACAAACCTCAATAGAGATAAGTTTTTCCTCTATCTTCTTTTTCCCAGTTCCTATAATCTGATCAAAAGATTCTCTTTTTGCAGTAGAGAAACTGTCCAAAGCCTGGCGATCTACAATCTATCTCAAGGATTGATAGTTATTTGATATGTGTTTTGTTAAAGTTTTGATCTTACCGAAAGGGCTTGCTCCATCCTCTATCTGACAGTTAGGCATTATTCTGTGTAATACAAAGATCGATTTATCAACTAACCCTTTGTCTACAATTTGTTCCTTTAACAATTTCTGAGTGGCCATCATCATTAGTTTTGTTGGACTTAACTTAGAAAATAATTTATTCTTGACTTGAGAAGTGTCAATTGCCAAGACTCTTGCTGGTGAATCTATTTTTCCTACAAGTATGGACTCAGTTGATTTAACCTTGTCCATCTCAACCTCTTTTGCACCGGTGGCTTCTCTACTTGGTGCAGTGTTGGTTACTGCTGGTGGAGTATTATCCACAGTGTTTCCAGTGTCTTGTACACTCTTTTGCTCAAAATTGGTTTGTGCTGGTATAAATTATACACTCTTTGTGACTGTCGGTTGTGGATGTGTGTCTTTAGTTGCAGCCGGTTGTGATTGTGTCAAAATTGGAGTAGAACTACCTAAAATACCCTTTCCTTTTGATTTGTTAGGAATTGTAGGGGATGTTGCCTTTGAAAATTCTTCCTGAGATGTGAGAAAGTCTGGGTTTTTCTGAAAGAATTTTGTCCACCCTTTACTTGTCTCATTTACCACCTCATTCACTCTACCCATCATAAGACTTATCTACTGGTTTTTACTACTAAAAATTGTCCAATTAGCAGTATCTATACATCTCCTCATCTCTTCATTATTTATAGTGCCACATTGTTCCAAAAGTGCAACTTCCTTGATTTCCTTATCCTTGTTGATAGCATCAAGTCTCCTAGCTTCAAGTTTATTGTATAGAGATAAATGTATCTCTTTCAAAATTTCAACTAATGCCTTCTTATAGATGTCTATATACAATAAAATAGCTTCCTCTAACTCATTTTTCTCACTCTCTTCAAAAACTTCATAATATTTTGATAAATTCTTTAATATCCCATCTTTTGTCACTTCATCAATAATTTCAGCACAGGTCATTGTTGTCTTACCAGATCTGGTATCATCACCCTTCTACTTTTTGCTTGTTGTTGCCGGTGTGACTAGTTTCCTCTTTTGCATAGGCTTCCTTACCTGTGGTGGAGGTGCAGTGGGCTAAGCTACCTTTTTGACAAGTCTCCTCCTTGGTTCTGCCTTTTGTTTCTCTACCGGTGATTTTACCACATCCTTCCTTTGCACCCTTCTAAAAGCCAAAGGCTCATTATCCTCAGGGTCAGAGTCAAAAGTGATTGGGGAAATGTGAACTTGTGGCTTCTTCACTTCTTTAGTAGAAACCTCTATCGATTTGACTACCTGTTTAGATTTGGAACCTAGCTGAGTATTTATCTTGTAAATCACATTCTGCACATATGCAGACATTTTATCAATTTTCTTCTCTCTTCTTTTTCTATTGAAATCTGTTTTCACTTCAAGAGCCTTTTCTCCTCCTATTATACCAAAGTGCTCTGTCTTATCATCTAATGGGGCATCTAACATCATCTTTGCATAAATCTCAAAAATACTATCATCTGCCTCATATCTAAGCTCAGTGATCCAGATTTGCCTGGGTTCAATTGCTTCCATTAGTGTTTCATCAGTTTTCACCATAAAACATATGCCAGTGGAGTACTTCTCCATAATATTCTTAGAGATTTGTTCCCTTTGCTTCATATTCTCTTGAAATGTCTTGAAGTAACCCTAGAGCTTCTCATCCCTATCGGTACCAAGACTGGTGATAGCCATTTTGATTTGCATACCTACCGGTATGTCATGAGCCCATTGCTTCTTTGCCAAACCGGGTAGCTCATTCAAGAAATAAAGCATTAAACATACACTTAAGTTTCCATATCTGAATGTGCCTTTCTTGTTTCCTTTGATCTTAGTAAGGTTTAACATTAACTCACTCCTCATCTATTCACATGTCATATTTCACATTATTTCTTAACATTTGATATGCGGCTTGAATGCATGAACTTGGAACAGAATTCAATCGGTTTGATTGAGTTACCTTATATCCTATGATCATGCTTGCAAATTTTATGTCTGAGTTGGTTATTGTGCTTATCCTCATTGATCTGTTATCCGGTGTGGAACTAGTGAGTTTTTGAACCTTTGTGTTGGAAATTTTCTTACCAGGTTTTTGTCCAACCCTAGGTAAGCCAGTGACAGCATGAATAGCTTCCTTTGTGATAATGTAGGGTCTGTCTAACCAAATGAATTTGTTATGAACCCTGCTCAGGACGTATCTAATAACTCCATCCTTGAATTCTGATAAATACATAATATCGATAAACCCTAGATCCTCAATTACCTTAAATTCTGGTTTGATCTTTCTGGTGTCTCCTAGTATGACTGATTGATACATGCTTTTTATGTTTTCAGTGCCCAAATCCTCAAGAGTGCAGTCGATGTATGCCCTCACATCTTCAACATACATTACTCCTTTAGGAACCCTAGAAAATGCTCTCATAGAGTCTTCCTTCTTCACAATTTTGGGAACCTCCTTAAAGTCTAGCCTTAACCTATCCTTAATTTCGATGATTGTCGGATTTGTAATAAAATTAGGAGAGGAAGATCCAGATTCCATTTTGGAAAATACCTGAAGGTGAATGCCTGTGGGCGATTTGAGTGCTTCAGATAACTGCTCAAAATCCTCTCTCAATGCCTTGCTCACTCTTAGTTCACCTTTACTTCTCTCTGATTGCTTGAATGCTCAGTGAGTGTAAATGAATTCACTTAGCTTCTTTTATCAGTGAATAAAAACCTAATTTTTTGTCATTAATGTTTCACCAACAACCCTACGGATGTTGGTTTCACAGTTATGTGTTGGGGTAACCTTCATCGATGATAAATACTATTCTCTAGATTTCTTTTCAGATCTCCTTAGATCTCTTCCGGGGTAATATGCAAAATTTAGTAGTGACTTTTCCAACCCCTAAGGCTTTTGCCTTAGTTACCAGTGGAATTTCCTGCCGGTGGAGGATTCCTCTGTTCTACCAATGGATTTGCCAGTATAGATCCATCTCCACTTTGTTCTTCAAATTTTCTAACCCATATCTTGGTATGATCTTGTTGTATTTCATCTACCTTCTACTTCCCTTTCTCATTGTTTTTATCATTATTAGCCAGTTGAGTCTTTCTTCTGTAATACTTAGCAATATGACCTATTTTGTTGCATGCATAACATGTAACATTGTTCTTCTGAATTGCTTTGATATATCCGGTGTTATTATTATTTCTTGACCTACAATGATTAGTAAAATGTCCAAACTTTCCACATGAATGACATTTAACATTCATTCTACAGTCTTCTGATTTATGACCATATTTCTTGTAGTTTGTGCATTGATCGGGAACAGAATTATAGTTTTGATTTGCCTTATTTCTACATTGTTTAGCCATATGCCCAAATTTATTGCAAACAAAGCATCTACCATTAAATTTATAAGCATTAGATTGCCTTACTGGTTTCCTTTGTTCTGATGAGTTCTGCATACCAGTTGTTTGATCTTCATTAGCAGTACCAGAGCTTTCACCTTGTACAAATCCAAGTCCTCTAGAATCATCAATCTATCTTTATCTTTTCAGTAAGTCATCCAATTGTGCAACACTGATCCTAAAATTTTCTTTATATTCACTTCCAGTAGTCAAATCATCTCTCAGAGTAGTTATTTGCCTTTCAAGTTCTTGTTCATTATTTTGGGAGTGTGCCAAATCAGTTCTTAACAGATTATTCTCATGAGTTAATCTTCCACATTCATCAAATTTGTTCTTCAGAGAAAAAACAAGACTATATTCCTTCTTCTTTCTATCCTCAATATCTTTTGATAACCTCATGGTCAATATTGCATTTCATTCTTCATGATCATATTTTCTTGACTTAGTTTCTTACATTGTTCCTTAAGAGCATCCTTCTCCTCATCATCCAATTGTTGCAGAAGTTCTTTCCTCTTGGCTTGAGAAAATGATAACCTTTCTTGCAGAATAGAAATGAAATCATTTGAAGAATTCAATTCTTCTTGCAATTTCAAGTTCTTCATCCTTTCAGCATCATAATCCTCAAGAGCCATCTCAAGTTGTTTCTCCATAGCCATATTCAAAGATTTTGGTTTCTGGATCTTCCTCAAGATGTTAAACTTCTTCTGAGGTACCAAGATCTTATACCAATTGTTGGGATTGGTACAAGAGCACCTAGGACTAAGGCTAATAGGATTTTCTCAATTTTGGCTTGTACTGACCCTAGCCAACTCAGGTATTGAATAAGGACTCAAGGAGGGTCTAAGAGTGAGTGTTTTGAGTCAAATGTAGGCCTAGTAGAGTTAGTTGCTTCCTAGGTTTGCATTTTGTGCATAGGTAGGTTTAAGTAGGTAATTGACCTTCTTGATGGTCAAAAGTGTCAAAACTTGGTACAAGCATTAGGGAGGATTGAAATAGTCTTAGGATTGAAATAGTCTTTTCAAAAAGTGCAAAGTTGCAAAAAGTCGTCATGACAACTTTTGAAAGTTGTCATGACAATTTTTGTCCTAAAATGCTTAGTGATGGAGTTAGGGATTTCTCAACACCCTAGAATGCCTCTACACATGGGGAAGACTATTAAAACCTTCTCTTTCATGGTTACCAAGGTTGGAGTATTGTTTTTGTAAGATCTACAATCTGAAACTACTCATTTTCAGACCGTTTGTCATCATTTTGGCTTATTTTGCTTATTTTATGAATACAAATGGATTGAATCCATTGATACAGTAATGTATTGAGTTTCTTTGGTGTATTTCAGAGTCTTTTAATTCATTTCAAGCTCCCTAGGTAGTGTGTGTTGGTGTTTTCTTGGTTTGGTTTGCAAACAGCCAATTTTGGCTTGTAAATAGCTCTTTTGTGTAAAATGGTTGCCCCATGAATTCCCTTCATGCTACCATCACGACCTATTGGGAAATGGAAGGAAACCACTTGTATAGTGTATATATGCAGGGAAAAGTGCTAGAGATAAAATTTGATGTGACTGTCACCTTGTTCTAGGCGAGTCCAGGAGCAACCCGGCTAGAGGAGATAGGGTGAATTTGGTGTGCAAAGTGCAGGAGTGAATGCCAAATTACAATATAAAATGTTGGAGGGGTCCATGAAGTTAGTACAGAGTTTCCAATTCAAGGGGAAGCCTTGACAAGACCATTTGTTGCTCAAACACAAACCTGACAAGTCACTACCAGTTAGAAGGCCTAGAAACCATTCAAAACCCTCATTTTTGGGTTAGGGAATTGTACTGCGGGATAAGGAACCAAACCACAAAAATAACTTGAGGTTAGGTGTATCTTTGAAGAAAATCCAAACTTTTTATAGGGTCTTTTGGACCATTTTCTCTCAAGCCCTAGAAAACCGGATTTTCGAGGCCTAATAGGGCTAATTCCTTGTAGCCCTATTCTAGGCAAAATGGTGAAATCGGTAAGAAAGATAATGATTACAAACCTCAAATGGACCCAAAAGGTATTCAAAACATGTTAGAAGCCACCTCCACACCTATGCATCAACTCACAATAGAAGGAGGTCAAATTGACAAGTTGAAGCCAAGATAGCCATGATGAGCACATGGGAAACATTGTTAATTGGTAGGGTTCCTAGTTAAAACACTTGAAGAAAAAACCTTGAAATGGATAAGAAGAAAGCCCTAGAAGAGATTGAGAATGGATTGGAGGTATTAGAGTGCAACTAGGCCTAGAGAGTTGGTGGAATTGAGCAACACCAACTAGGTGAAGTGTGAGCAAGCTAGGTGAACCCCATCAAATTGTTATCAGAGCCTATAAGATTTGGGCTAGGTGAGTAGATGTCCTCAATGGAATCTATAGGAGACAACAACATGGTGACCAATGCAGAGTTGGAAAAGAAAGTGGATGATCAGGAGGAAGAGAATAGACTCCTGAAGGAGAAGTTGCTAGAATTGGAGAGTAAGCTTGGTGAGGTTGAAACCAAGGCAAATGAAGTGTTGGTAAAGGTTCAAGGAGAAGAAGGGAAGGGTAAAGAAGTGTCATAGATTGAAAAAGTACCTGAACCTGACCCTGTCCTAGAATAAGAAAATTTCCTAAAGTCATTGAAGACCTTAAGTGGTAAATCACCAAAAGGATTGTCATTGTTCACTAGTAAGATGGGGGCAAAAGTGGTCCTAGAATGGCTAGAAGGCATGGAGAACCATTTTGAATGTGAAGGCATAACTGAAGCCCAAAGATTCAAGGTAGCCAAGTCAAGGATGAGAGGTGCTGCTCTCACATGGTGGAAATTTGTGCAAGATGAGAGGAAGAAAATGGGCAAAGCTCCCATCTCTTCTTGGAAAGGGATGTTAGTCAAAATCAAAGAAGTCTATCTCCCTGATGACTATGAAGTGCAAATTCATAGAAAAAGACAAAACTTAAGATAAAAAGACCTTGATGTCAGTATTTATACGGAGGAGTTTCACAAACTTAGCCTTAGATCTCATACGGTGGAAGAAGAGAGTCTCAAGGTTGCTAGGTACCTAAATGGACTACGGTGGAACATCTAAGAAGAAATCAATCTAGTGAGCCCAAAGATAGTTCATCAAACCTATCAACTTGCCCTTAAGGTGGAAGAAAAACTGAAAAGAAGACATGACTCAAGTAGCAATAGGGGGAGAGGTAGAGGAAAAGACAATAGAGGGCATAGGGGATGCTTTGGAGGAAGAAGTTCTGAACAAAGAACACAAGGTGAGTCTAAACTCACTGAGCAGCAAGAGAGTGTCACTAGTAGAGGAGGATTAAATAGAGGAAGGGTGTCCAAAAGTGGTTTTAGAGGAAGATCTAGTGGCCAAGGTAGAGGTTCCTCATATTTTACAACAATGAAGTGTTACCATTGCAGCCAACTTGGTCATCCAGCATATAGGTGTCCAAAGAAGGGATCATCATCACATGGTAGTGAAAGAAGAGTGAACTATCTTCAAGAAGAGTCTTCAAGTAGCAAGACTTCAGAGGTTGCCTTAGAATCAGAGGTAGGTGACAACTTGATGATAAGGAGACCTTTGATAAAATAACCAGTCAGAGAAGAGCCAAGCCAAAGAAGGTCCTTATTTAGGATCAAATGTAAGATTATGGACAAGGTTTGCAAAGAGATCATTGATTCAGGGTCAACAGACAACATTGTGTCAGAAGAGGTAGTGAGTAAGCTCAGATTGCAAAGGATACCTCACAACAACCCATATAGAGTCACTTGGTTGAACAAAGGTCAACATGTCCTAGTCAATGAGCAAGCATGGGTGGTATAAGGACAAGGTGTTATGTGATGTCCTACCCATGGATGCATTCCATCTTCTATTGGGAAGACCATGTCAATTTGATAGACAAGCTAATCATGATGGAGCCAAGAATGCATACTCATTCAAGAAAGATGGAGTCACATTCAAGATTCAGTCTATCCTTTAGGAAGGTGAAAAGAGGGCAGTGGGTCCTAATGTTCTTTTGGTAAGTGAAAAGCAATTCGTGAAGACACTAGAGGAAGGTGAATGTATAGGATTTGCGCTAGTAATGAAACCTAAAGAGGAAGACAAGAAAGAGCAGCCAAATTTGCCAATAGAGGTACAATATTTGTTGAATAAGTTCAAAGGAATAGTGAGGGATGGACAACCAGCCACCTTACCTCCTAAAAGAACCATAAGACATCAAATAGACTTCATTCTCGGAGCATCCTTACCTAACAAGACAGCTTACAAAATGACTCCCCAACAAAATGTTGAGATTTCCAAGCAAATCCAAGAGCTCTTAGACCAAGGCCTAATTAGGAAAAACATTAGCCCTTGTGTTGTCCCTACCGTGTTATCCCCAAAGAAAGGTGGTACCTAGAGATTGTGTACTAATTCTAGAGCTATAAATAAGATCCCCATCAGATATAGGTTCCTAATTCCTAGAATAGAAGACCTAATGGATTGTTTAGGGGAAGCCAATTACTTTACTAAGATTGCCTTTAAAAGTGGATACCACCAAATTAGGATTAAGGAGGGTGATGAGTGGAAAACTGCATTTAAGACTAGAGAGGGTCTTTATGAATGGCTTGTAATGCCATTTGGCTTATCCAATGCTCAAAGCACCTTCATGAGACTCATGAATGAGGTGATGAAGGACTTCGTAGGTAAATTTGTGGTTGTATATCTAGATGATATTCTCATTTTCAGTAAGGATAGGGTATATCATATTAATCATTTGCAAGATGTACTACAAAGATTGTATGATGAAAAGATAACCATGAACTTGGATAAGTGTGAATTTGTTAAGTAGGAGTCGGTTTACCTTGGGTTTGTGTTGTCTCAAGGAAACCTCAAGATGGATCCTAGCAAGGTTGAAGCCATTGTAAATTGGCCTACTCCTAAGTCAGCAACAGAGGTGAGAAGCTTCCATGGACTAGCTCAGTACTACAGGAAGTTCATTAGGTAATTCAGTGCTATATGTGCACCAATGTTAGACACCATTAGAGGTGGAATGAAGGCAAAGTTTTAGTGGAGTGAACAAGCAAATAGAGGTTTTGAAAGCTTGAAGGAGAAGATAGCTACTCAACCAGTGTTGGTATTGCCTAGTTTTGAGAAACTTTTCATAGTAGAATGTGATGCAAGAAATATTGCAGTAGGTGATGTCCTAAGCCAAGAAGAAAGACCAGTAGCTTTCCATAGTGAGAAGCTAAGTGATGAAAAGAGGAACTACTCCTCTTATGACTTGGAACTATATGCTTTAGTGCAGGCTTTGAGGAAGTGGAGACATTATCTCCTTCCTAAGGAATTTGTAGTCTATATGGACAACTAAGCATTGAGATTTCTAAACTCAGAAGATAAACTCAGTCATAAACACATGAAATGGGTGGAGTACATGCAAGCCTACACATTTACAATCAAACACAAGAAAGGACAGTTAAACCGGGTTGCTGATGCATTAAGTAGGAGACTTTTGACAGTCCAAGAAATCCAATTGAAAAGCATAGGAGTTGACAGTTTTAGAGACTTATACTCAGAGGATGAAGACTTCTCAAATGCCTATAAGGTGTGTAAGGAGTATCAAAATCATTTCCATAGTGAGTATTCTGATTTTACTTTGCAAAATGGACTATTGTTTAGAGGTGGGCAGCTTTGTGTGCCTAGAGGCTCAATGGGAGAAAACCTCATTCAAGAGAAGCATAATGACAACCTTAGTGGACATTTTGGAGTCAATAAGACTCAAGAGTTTGTTCAAAGGTACTACTATTGGCCAAGGATGAATCAAGATGTGAAAAATTATGTGGAGACTTGCATAGTTTGCCAAAAGGCCAAAGGTACTTCTTCAAATGCCGGTTTATACCAACCTCTTCCCATACCAAATAGACCTTGGGAGTGCATTAGTATGGACTTTGTAGTAGGTTTACCAAGGACAAAGCAAGGATTTGACAACATTTATGTCATTGTGGATAGATTTAGTAAGATGGCCCACTTTGTGCCTTGCAAGACTACTCATGATGCATGCCAAATAGCTCATTTGTTCTTTACGGAAATAGTAAGGATATATGGTTTACCCATAAGCTTTGTTTCAGATAGAGACTCAAAGTTCATGAGTCATTTTTGGAAAACACTTTGGCAAAAGCTTGGCACCAACCTATCTTTTGGATCAGCCTACCATCCACAAACAGATGGGCAGACCAAAGTGGTTAATAGGAGCTTAGGGAACTTATTGAGGTGCCTTACCAAAGAGTATGGTCAGACATGGGATCAAGTACTTTCAGAAGATGAATATGCATACAATGACACCATAAATAGGACTACCAAAAAGAGCCCTTTTGAAGTGGTCTATGGTGTGCACCCATGGGGTATTTTGGAGTTGAGAGACTTAGGTAGTGCAGTAGTAAGAAGTGGACATGTAGAAGACTTTTCTCTATCAATGAAGGAGGTACATGAATTAGTCAAGCAAGCCTTGATGGAGAACACAAGCAAAATCAAACAAAAAGTTGATGAAAGAAGGAAGAACCTCCAATTTCAATTGGGAGATCTTGTCATGGTGCACCTAAATAAAGCAAGGCTACAACAAGGAGTGCCTAACAAGTTGCAAATGAGAAGGTTGGGTCCATGTGCCATTCTAGCCAAGTATGGAGAAAATGCATACAAGGTGGACCTACCTAGTGACATAGGATTGTCACCAGTTTTCAACATAGCAGACTTAGTTGCCTACAAAGGAACAATTCAAGGTTTAGATTGTAGTCACTTAGAGGTATCAGATGATGTGAACAACCTTCAACTACCAGCCAAACCAAATCCAAAGGCCGAGAAGGTGTTGAGTTCAAGGATCACCAAGAAGACAAGGCATCAAAAATATTGGGAGCACCTAATCAAATGGCAGGCTATGAATGATGTTGAAGCTACATGGGTGCTTGAGACAGAGTTCAAGAAGTTAGGAATTGATCAAAATCTGATTCCCAAAGAGGTGACATGATTTTATTTTGTTTGGGAGAATGGTGCAGGAGCACCTAGGACTTAGGCTAATAGGATTTTCTCAATTTTGGCTTGTAATGACCCTAGCCAAGTCAGATATTGAATAAGGACTTCAGGAGGGTACAAGAGTGATTTTTTCGAGTAAATGTAGGCCTAGTAGAGTTAGTTGCTTCCTAGGTTTGCATTTTGTGCATAGGTAGTGGTTTGAGTAGGTAATTGACCTTCTTGATGGTCAAAAGTGTCAAAACTTAGTACAAGCATTAGGGAGGGTTAAAATAGTCTTAGGAATTCTTGAAAATTCATGAGTAATGACTTAAAATAGGTCTTATAGGTTGAGAAGTGCAAAAAGTGCAAAGTTGCAAAAAGTTGTCATGACAACTTTTGAAAGTTGTCATGACAACTTTTGAAAGTTGTCATGACAACTTTTGAAAGTTGTCATGACAACTTTTGAAAGTTGTCATGACAACTTTTGAAAGTTGTCATGACAATTTTTGTCCTAAAATGCTTAGCGATGGAGTTAGGGATTTCTCAACACCCTAGAATGCCTCCACATGTGGGGAAGACTATTAAAATATTCTCTTTCATGGTTACCAAGGTTGGAGTATTGTTTTTGTAAGATCAACAATCTGAAACTACTCATTTTTGGACTGTTTGTCATCATTTTGGCTTATTTTGCTCATTTAGTGAATATAAATGGATTGATTTTCTTTGGTGTATTTCAGATTCTTTTAATTCATTTCAAGCTTCCTAGGTAGTTTAGGTTGGTGTTTTCTTGTTTTGGATTGCAAACAACCAGTTTTGGCTTGTAAATAGCTCTTTTGTGTAAAATGGTTGCCCCATGAATTCCCTCTGTGCTACCATCATGGACTATTAGGACATGGAAGGAAACCACTTGTATAGTATATATATGTAGGGACAAGTGCTAGAGATAAAATTTGATGTGACTGTCACCTTGTTCTAGGCGAGTCCATGAGCAACCCGGCTAGAGGAGACAGGGTGAATTTGGTGTGCAAAGTGCAGGGGTGAATGCCAAATCACAATATAACCTTTTGGAGGGGTCCATGAATTTAGTATAGAGTTTCCAATGCAAGTGGAAGCCTTGAAAATACCATTTGTTTCTCAAACATAAACCTGACCAGTCACTGCTGGTTAGAAGGCCTAGAAACCCTTCAAAACCCTCATTTTCGGGTTAGGGAATTGTACGGTGGGATAAGGAACCCAAACCAGAAAAATCAATTGAGGTTAGGTATATCTTTGAAGAAAATCCAAACTTGTTGTAGGGTCTTTTGGACCATTTTCCCTCAAGCCCTAAAAAACTGGATTTTGGAGGCCTAATAGGGCTAATTACTTGTAGCCATTTATAGGCAAAATGGTGAAATCGGTAAGAAAGATAATGATTGCAAATCTCAAATGGACCCAAAAGTTATTCAAAACATGTTATAAGCCACCTCCACACCTCTGCATCAACTCACAATAGTAGGAGGTCAAATTGACAAGTTGAAGCCAATGTTGGTATTTTGGTATGGTTTTGTCATTGATGTCAACACCTATCAACTCTGGCACTTTGAAGGATTGGCAACGTTTACCAGCAAGCAAGTGACTTATATACAGTCACCAGTATCTAGTACACTGGTAGGATATATTGTTCACCGACAATTGGAATGATATGGAAAGCACCTGGTTATGTCAAAGACATCGTTTGGACACTTTGTCTTCAAGATTTGTTCATTGGCATATTCATATTTGCATATTTGTTGTTACTGACAAATAGGTCCAGGTTGTGCACCGGCAGGCTTATCTATTCCAGATCAGTACGACATGCTTTGGAGATGATTTTGTTGTTATTGTAAATGCATTAAGCTGACATGTTGAATCAGATATTGCATCAGTTATTGATTTACTTGTAAGATCTTTCAGAGCCGACCTAATAAAATTGGTCTTAGGGTATGTTATATATGTAAGATCTTATTTGTAAGATCGATATGTGATTGGGATAAGGAATTGTAAGAAGTTATATGCGAGAATAAGAAGAGCTATAAATGCACACATCATTTGAAGGTGAAGCAAGGTTTTTGTAAAGACAATCAGAACTACACCGGTACCGAATCCAGCATATGAAGATGCTATTTTGAGTAGTACATTCTCATTGGATTTAACCATCCAATTGTAGTCAGTGTGACTCCTATTTATTTTTGAGCAGTGAGCTCTAGTCACTTGGCCTTTCTACATGTGCAGACCCCATTTGTATACACATACTATCTATAGTAGTATCATCTGATTGTGGGTAAGGTTTCCCACCATGGTTTTTCCCCTTACAAGGTTTCCACATACAAAAATTGGTGTTATGTGTTGTGGATGTTATTGTCTTTCTATTTCATGCATTAATCTTTATTGGTTCTGCAATTAACTGATAAACTATCTACTGACATAAAGTTTGGTTTACTGGTATTAAGCATTAAGGTTGGTTGAGTTTTTTTTAGTTTGAATTTATTTGACAACTGATTCACCCCCCTCCTCTCAGTTGTCTCTGGGACCTAACAATTGGATCAGAGCCTAGTCCTATTTTTGCAGAAGTTTAACAGCTTGAGGAGATCCAATGTGTATTAACTATTTCAAGAAGGACAGTCCTAAACTTTATGGAACCAACTATGGTATATGGAAGATCAAATCAAGGAGGTGAATTCACATCTAAGGAATTTAATACATTCTGTGAAGTGAATGGAGTCAGAAGACAGTTATCAGCACCCCGGACACCACAACAGAATGGAGTTGTAGAAAGGAAAAATAGAACTATCTTGGATGCAGCTAGAAGTATTTTATTTGAAGCAAATATACCACATGTATATTGGAGAGAGGCAGTAAGCACATCGGTCTATACATTCAACAAAGTTCACATCAAAGGAGAAACCGGTAAGACCCCTCATGAACTATGGTTTGGTATTACTCCTACTCTTAAATATTTTAGAATATTTGTAAGTAAATGCTATATTAGAAGAGATGAGTATGTTGGCAAATTTGATCCTAGAAGTGACGAAGGAATATTTCTTGGTTATTCATCTAAGAGAAAGGCATATAGATGTTTTAACAAGAGATTACGGAAAATTGTTGAGAGTACAAATGTGAAGATTGATGAACAATTTAGAGGAACTTCAAGGTATATAGACTCTGAACTGAAAATAGAGATACTGACAAATTAACCTATATTGAATCCATGGGTACAAAATGAAGATCCAATTACACCGGTATCATCTGAGAATTCCACTGTAACTGAGGAACAGTAGCAAATGAAGACACCCCGGTATGTAAGACTGAATCACTTTGAAAATTTGATAATTGGAAATAAGTATCAAGGAGTTATGACAAGAGGAAGACTGGCAAATGAAGAGGTATGTCTTATTTCTCAAATTGAACCATCATCAATTAATGAGGCATGTGAAGATAAACACTGGATTAAAGCTATGGAAGAGGAACTAGAACAAATTGAGAAGAACAACACATGGACATTAGTTCCTCGGCCTAAAGACAAAAATGTGATTGGAACAAAATGGGTATTCAGAAACAAACTTAATGAAGATGGTACGGTAATCCGAAATAAAGCAAGACTAGTGTGTAAGGGATATTCTCAGAAACAAGGAATTGATTATAATGAAACCTTTGCACCGGTAGCTAGAATTGAGGCAGTCAGATTATTCTTGGCTTTTGCAGCACACAAGAACTACAAAGTATATCAAATGGATATTAAATGTGCATTTTTGAATGGAGATCTTGAAGAAGAAGTTTACATTAAGCAACTTGATGGATTTTCTTTAACAGATAATAAAGATATGGTTTACAGGTTAAGGAAAGCTTTGTGTGGGTTGAAGCAAGCTCCAAGAGCTTGGTATGCTAGATTGGATAAATATATTTTGAAGATTGGTTTTTCTAAAGGTAATGCTGACAACAACTTATACTATAAAGTGACTAATGTTGACATCTTGGTTATAGAATTTTTTGTTGATGATATAATCTTTGGAGGAGAAGATGGATTATGTAAAGACTTTTCTATTGAAATGCATCATGAATTTGGAATGTCTATGATTGGAGAGATAAAATTCTTTTTAGGATTGCATATTTCATAGACTGATAAAGGAATATTATTGAGTCAATCCAAGTACTTGAAGGAGTTACTGAAGAAATTTGGGATGGAGAACTCTAAACTGGTAAGCACACCTATGACTACAAATGACAAATTATCACTAAGGGATGAATCTACACCTGTTAATCCGACTAGATACAAGTTTATGATAGGAGGCCTACTGTATTTGACACAAACAAGACCTGATATAATGAATGCAATATGTATTGTTTCAAGATTTCAGAGTAATCCTAGAGAAAATCATGAATCAACAGTAAAAAGGATTTTATGGTACTTACAAGGCACTACAAATCTTGGTTTATGGTATCCTAAAGATGAAAACTTTGAATTATGTGCATACACAGATGCAAATTGGGCAAGAGATGTGGATGATAGAAAAAGAACCACCAGTAGAGCATTTTTTCTTAGAAGCATATTAATTTCTTGGTTGAGTAAGAAACAAAGTTGCACATCTTTATCAACAGCAGAATTAGAATATGTTGCATCAGCAACTAACTGTACATAGTTATTATGGCTTAAGAAAATGTTGAAGGACATAAAGGTAAAATGCAAGGAACCTATAACTATCTATTGTGATAACACTACAACAATTGATATATCTAAGAATCCGGTACTACACTCTAAAACTAAACATGTTTTATCAAATTGAATTTTCTGAAAGAGAATGTTGAAGCAAAAGAAGTAAAACTAGTTTATGTGAATACTAAAGAGCAGATTGCAGATATTTTCACTAAGCCTTTGCCTAAGGAGACCTTTGAATATCTCAGAGACTAGCTTGGGGTCATACCCCCACTAGTAGAGACTTAGATAGTTGATGTTTGTCATCAACCGACAAAATTAATAGAGAAATCTTTTACTCCATTTTTGATGAGGAGAGATACTTCTCAGGGGGAGTAGTTGGCATACTGAATTGGTTGGTATTTTGTATTTGAACCTGGCTTTTTGGCTTTGGCACTTGATGTCAAAGGGGGAGAGATTGATATGGAAAAACACAACGATATCACATGTTACTCTCAGGGGGAGAGATTGTTACTTTGGAGAGATTGATTATGAATTTTTAATTTCTGGTTATGATCTATTTTGAGAGATTGTTGGTTTTTGGTATTTGGCATTTCTGTTTTGGCACTTTGATGGTTTTTCCACCTTGTGTTGCCATCAATGCCAAAGGGGGAGATTGATGGTATTTTGGTATGGTTTTGTCATTGATGTCAACACCTATCAACACTTATCAACTCTGGCACTTTGAAGGATTGGTAACATTCACCGGAAAGCAAGTGACTTATGCACAGTCTGTTGGCATTTTTGATGATTATGTTGTGATTGTCATTGATGGACACACACTTGCATTGAGATCACTTTTGTATGAATAAGTTAAAGCTCAACCAGTATTTGTTCCAACCGGTATGATGCATTGTAGTCCTTAGACTATTGGTGTTTTGCAGAAAGTGTTTACCGATCTGAAGCGGTATGTTGACCCCAAGCAGTTCGAGGATCTCAAGTGGTACAAAGGATCAAAGTGGCAGAACACACATTTCCCAGTCTTCATTTTTATCGAACCGGCAACCGGTATTTTGTATGAACCGGTAATACTCTGTGATGAGTTACCAACCGACATTGTGAGATGAGTTACCATCCACCGATTGTTTGATGGTGCCGACACTTTAACGGTGCTTATTGTGTCGTGTTATAGAATATGTCTAGATGCATTGAACCTAGGAAATTGTATTGTAATCCTATTGGACCGACATTAAATTAGATTCCTTTAAAAGGAGATCATGTCTAGGGTTTTAGGTTGTTGCAAGGGTTCAAGGTGGTTGATGAGTTAGAGAGAGTATGAAGGTGTAGAAGACTGAAGTAATGCTAGAATGCATTAGGAACAAGCTATCAAGGATCTAACCAAGCAATCTGTGCTATTAGCTAGATCACTCACTTGTTGATTACTCACATCTTCGACAAGTCTGAAGCCCTTAACCGGGTAGGCCCAAAAGCCTTTTGTAAATCCTCTAACAAGGTGGTTCACATCTGTGGATCTAAAATCCTCTAGCAAGGTAGTATTTATTTGGACTTATCTTCTAACAGAGATTGAGATTCCTAATAGGATCTGTTCTGGTAAATAGCATTGTATGACCTTAACCGATCTAGTTCCTATTTTGCAGATAGTTACTTGTGAGTTTCATCTCACTGTGGTTTTTCCCATTTGGGTTTCCACGTCAAAATCTCTTGTGTTATGGTGTTTGTGCTTCTGTGGGTGAATGCATTATTTGCTATTTGGTTTGCATGTGTGCTAACCGGTTTGTCTGCTAAACTATTTTACCGATTTGCTGTTAGTCTAGCAAAGTGTTTAAGTACATCATTTTCTGGCATACTAATTCACCCCCCCTCTTAGTATTCATCAATTGGTATCAGAGCCAACCTTTCTATAAGTTTAACCACTTGGAAATAGACATGGGGGAATACACATTGAGGGAACTTACTCATTAGCTCACTCAGTCTGAGCAAGCCTATGATGATCTTATGGTCAAATATAAGGCATCTCAAGCAAAAAGGAGAGAACATGCTAAAAAGCTAATGGAGCTATCTGAAAATAGTTCTTCTCATGAAGCAGACATGGAAGCCTTGATCCAAGAAGTAGAAAAGATGAATGAATCCAATTCCAACCTGAGAAAACAATTGGAAGGACTGACTATTCGAATATGCCAAGAGCTTGAGAATCGGAGGAAAGCTAAAGATCTGGTCAAAGACAAAGATCATGAAAACTCCAAGCTGAAGCAAGAGATCAGTACCCTAACTGCTCAACTCCATGTGAGCAAAGTGGAAAAGGAAGACATGTAAGGAGAACTAAACATGACCATCTTTGAGAATGCAAACCTGATGGAAACAAATGTTGCTATTTCCAAAGAACTCTCTGAGTCAAAGGAAGTACTTGCTAAGTTCAACAAGAGTACTGTTAAGCTGGAGCAAAAGCTTGAATTTGCCAAACCTGTCAAGAATACTGATGGACTTGGTTATTCTAGTCATGAGGAAGGTGAGACCTTTGGTACAAATGCTGGAGCATCAAAGAAACAACCAACATCAAAGGATAAAGGTAAGAAAAAGTTTAAACCTGTTTGCTTTAACTATCTTAAAGAAGGACATACTACCAATGTGTGTAGGAGTAAGGCTTACAATAATTTTCTTTATTTTCTAATGATAAGCCTAGATCCTATAGATTCAATGGTAATTGTTATGCATGCAACAAGTTTGGGCATAGAGCATCTGAATGCAGGTCTGTTATGAACAACACTGGAAGATATCCTCAGAGGACTCAAGGAGTTGGTCCAAAACCTTTTGTGAACCGGAATCACAACAGGTTTAAGGCCTTCAATCATCAGTCAAGAAGCGGTGGCTATCAAGTGGCAGCCAGATGGAGAGCAAACTATTTGATCTATCATGATCATGGTCACACTGTTGCAACATGCAGGAGGAAGAACGATAACATGAATAATGGACCTTGGAGAGCACCTGGAATGGTCTGCTATCATTGTAACAAACTGGGTTACATTGCCAGATTCTGTAGAACAAGAAAGAACATATCGGATGACATACCGGTCACTCTGGAAGGAAAGATTGATATTGACACTATTCAAGCAGATATGAACAAAACCTGGAAGATGAAACCAGCAGTGTTACAAGAAGAACCAGTTTCTGCACCTAGTGTGGAAATAACAGAACTGGCAAACTAAGCATCAAAAAAGCTTAGGGGGAGCAAATGGTGAAACACTACGAACCCCCAGTTTACACCGGTAAAAGACCTTAACCGGTATGTGATACCTATCATTTGGCAGAAGACCAGAAATGGTAACAGGAAAATTAGGGTTTACGCTCTTATGGTGGAGCATTTATTACAGTAGGTGAGGAATATGTTTAAAAGGAATTTTCAAATCATTTCTCACTATCATTTTTTAAGCGAAGAAGTTTTTCAAGTGCAGAGTGAAGAAAAAGTGATTTGTGTTGCGATTCAAAGAAATCTTGAAACCCTGAAGAAGATTCAGAAGCAAATATCAAACGGTCAAAAGAAGAACTCAAAGCGGTGATTCAACAACCGATGAAGTGGAATTTGCAAGCCCTAAATTCTTGATTTCTGAAAGGTATTTCTGAAGTTTTCTATTTTTTCATGGCTTCCGCATCTCATGATAGTTCTAGTGCAATTGTCGATTCTATGGATTTCATACAAAGAAAATCGAAATATAATGCCTTCTCTCAAGTATCGGCTGGTGTTATAGTAAAAGAAGGGATTTCTGATTACATAGACTGCAAGATCGAAGACCTAGGGTCTCTTGTGATCCATTCTCAGCTAGGTCTATTCTGTGGGAAGGATAAAAAGATCAAACCGGAGTATAGCATCTAGGAGAAGAAGAAGCTTCACAATGCGGTTTACTTCCTAGAGGATTTCACAGATGACCACATTCAGATCATTCTGAGCAGAGTTCATGGTGACAAGATGTATCTTGAGAGAACACATGATATCACACCACAAGCTATTCAGGCCGTCACCAGTTTTTGCAATACATGGGAAGTGCCAACCCTAAGGAAGGTCAACAAGACTGAAATGTCCAAGCTCACCAGTTCAGTGAGTGACTCACGTGACATGACCATCAACTCAATCAAGGATGATCTGGTCAAGTATGCTTGCATGGTGATAGGCTACCGAACATTCTCTGCTAGCAGAATTAACTCTATATCTGCTGCACCGGTAAATGTCGATTACTAGATGATCAAAGAAGATGCATCGTTTTCTCTGTGCACCTGTATGCAAAGACATCTTATGTTGAATCTTAAGTCAATCAAACAAGATAATGCACTAAGATTCAAGTTTGGACAACTACTGGTAGGGTTATTCTTCTACTTCCAAGGTTATTTCCCAGGAGTTGGAGATATTCAGTGGTCTGCTGACCAACCGGTTACCAAGAAGATCAAAGAGAGCCTACAAGTAGTTAGAACTGGTTACCCCGATGTTCTGAACAAGTACTTTGATGAGTTCAGAAGCAAGATGAGCCTAAGGATGAGGATATCCAGTGACATTGTCAAGAAATATGAAGAGGATACCTGCTTTATCATCAAAGTGGATGAATGCATAATGGAGGTTGTTGAGCCTAGACAAGAAGAAGTAGAGCCTATGGGCTATGAGGTGATGTATGATATGCTGGATGGGTATGCTTCTACCCTAATCGCCTCACCCCAAGATCCCAAGGCAAAGAGAACCGACACATATCTGGGAAGGGTTGCACCAGTTGTAGAACCTCCTGAAAAGAAAGAAAAGGCAATGCCTTTGGTATCGGCAGCAGTTACTGCAGCCAGTCCCAAAGTGACCAAGCGGTCACCTGCAAAGAAGAAATTGGAAGCGGCACGTGCCAAAGTCTTCAAGAGGAAGAGGAAGACAAGGAATAACTCACCAGACTCAGAAGAAACTGTGTCTGAAGAAAAACCCAAGAAGACAAGACAAACAAAGAAAAAGACAAAGAATGAACCAGCATCATTTGCACTGGTAATTATTGACATTTCTTCCTACAAACCTTTGACACGTTGTCAAAGAACTATAATAAATATTATGAGAAAAGTGCTGAATGATTTGATTGATTGTTTTGATGATTTTAATGATGATGAAAAGGAAGGAGTTGAACAAGAAATCATTAAGTATTTATGTGCTAATGACCGGTCGCCTTCAAAATTTAGATCTGAGACACTGGATTCTTTGTATAATTCCTTAGAAAATAAATGACGCATTTCCATAGAAAAGGAACAGGAAATGAGAGAGAAAAATTTTGCTCAACATTTTCCTGATGTATCAAATTCAGAACTTTTCGAAGTTATGAATAAATACAAAGGCCTCTTCTTCATGACAAGAAGAAGACTCCTGTTGCTGAAAGGAAAGGGTCAAGAAGTGATCAAGAATACACATATTCTTGCTCAAGAAGATCTTAAGATGCATCAAGTGGTTGAAGCCAACAAGAAGGCTGAGCAAGAACCGGCAATAACAAAACCAGATGAAGTGTTTGATAATGAAGGAAACCCGATTACTGAACCCATAGACACTATTGATGTCGATGCTCTAGATGTAGAGGATGTTTCTCAAGGTACACCATCTGAAGCAATAGGATAGGAGAAGCAGGCAGAATAGGTAGAAAAGAAAAAGGAAGCAGAGGACAAAAAGGAGGAAGCAAAGAAGCAAGTGGAAAAGAAGAAAGAAGAGGAGGATAAAGAAGAGGAGAAGAGAAAGGAAGTAGAGAAGGAGAAGAAGGATGAAGAGGAGGAGGAAAAAGGAAGAGGAGGAGAAGAAGAAGGATGAAGAGGAAAAGAGGAAAAAGGAAGAGGAGAAGAAGAAGAAGGATGAAGAGGAGAAGAGGAAAAAGGAAGAGGAGAAGAAGAAGAAGGATGAGGAGTAGAAGAAAAAGGATGAAGAAGAAGAGAAGTAGAGGAAAGAAGAGAAAAGGAAAACAAAAGAAGATGAAAAGAAAAAGACAGAAGAGGAAAAGTTAAGAGCTACAGAGAAAGAAGAAGCGACAAAAAGCACTCAGATGGAGACTCCAAAGGCAACCGGTAGTCAAGCCAAACCAGCTGACCTCACCAGTCCTATTAACCTCCAGTCTGCAAACAAAATAGAGCTGCTACAGAGCATTAAGGTTGCTCAAGAATGCCTTGAAGTGTTAAGGAGGAAGAAGGAGCAAGATGTGATCCAAGTTGCAGTGGACACTCTTACCGGTTTGGTACCTAGCACAAATCTCCCCAATACTGATTCATCATTGGCACAACTAAAGCTCCTATGCACCATCGTGGATGATTAGGTGTAGATCCTAGAAGAGGTAGCAGAGGCAAATGCCAAGAAAGAGCATCAAAAAGCTCTCAACATTGCCCTGGTGAAGAAGCTAAATGAGCTCTGGTCCGATCTGCAAAAAGCACAAAAAGACATAAGGAATGCTCTGGATGAGGGGAATCTACTTCTGAGTAAGATTTGCCAACCCAATCTATTCTGTGATGATGTTCTTGTACAGAAGAAAAAGATAGAAACTGACTTGCAGCTATATATGAGCACCTTCAAGCTGCCGTATGACTCTTTTACAGCTTATGGGCAAACTGTTCATCGCTTTCATATCAAGTCTGCCAAAATAGAGTTGGAAATCAGCAACCGGACTCGAGATTTGTAGGAACTCCAACTTGTTCTACTCCCATGCCTGTAGATACTTCAGAAATGTTATCTCAATCTGGATGCCTTAATGGTGACTCAAGAGATGAGCACAATTGATGCCATGGAAGAGCAGGTCTCCCCGATGCAGATAGAGAAAGAAGTGGCTACCTCCCTACTTGAGTCCTGGTCCTTATCTATGAAACAATTTTTGCAGGACTTCAAATCAGTTTTTGACAAGTTTTATTCTTTATTGTCATAAACTCTTATTCTTTTAATAATAATGAAACAGGGGTTGGTCTGTAATATTTTGATGTCATTGTTGGCAAAGGGGGAGAAGTATAAATTTTGAATGTTTTGATGTATACTTTCATGTTATTTCTGTTAAGAAGTAGTATACATTGTATTTTCTGCAAAAGGGATAATGTATATGCTTAGGGGGAGTAATTTTGATTATGGCATATTTTTGTTGTAAAACACTTAGATGTCAAAATTTCCTAAGTGTTGCCATCAATGCCAAAGGGGGAGATTGTTGGCATTTTTGATGATTATGTTGTGATTATCATTGATGGACACACACTTGCATTGAGATCACTTTTGTATGAATAAGTTAAAGCTCAACCGGTATTTGTTCCAACCGATATGATGCATTATAGTCCTTAGACTATTGGTGTTTTGTAGAAAGTGTTTACCAATCTGAAGCGGTATGTTGACCCCAAACAGTTCGAGGATCTCAAGCGGTACGAAGGATCAAAGCGGCAGAACACATATTTCCCAGCCTTCATTTTTGTCAAACTGGCAACTAGTATTTTGCATGAACCGGTAATACTCTGTGACGAGTTACCAACCAGCATTGTGAGATGAGTTACCATCCACCGATTATTTGAGGGTACCGACACTTTAACAATGCTTTTTGTGTTGTGTTACAGAATATGTCTAGATGCATTGAACCTAGGAAATTGTATTGTAATCCTATTGGACTGGAATGAAATCAAATTCCTTTAAAAGGACATCATGTCTAGGGTTTTAGGTTGTTGCAAGGGTTCAAGGTGGTTGATGAGTTAGAGAGAGTATGAAGGTGTGGAAGACTAAAGTAATGCTGGAATGCATTAGGAACAAGCTATCAAGGATCTAACCAAGTAATCTATGCTATTAGCTGGTTCACTCACTTGTTGATTACTCACATCTTCGACAAGTTTGAAGCCCTTAACTGGGTAGGCCCAAAAGCCTTTTGTAAATCCTCTAACAAGGTGGTTCACATCTGTGGATCTAAAATCCTCTAGCAACATAGTCTTTAGTCAGACTTATCTCCTAACAGAAATTGAGATTCCTAATAGGATATGTTCTGGTAAAGAACATTGTATGACCTTAACTGGTTTGACCTTAACCGGTCTAGTTCCTATTCTGCAGATAGTTACTTGTGAGTTCCATCTCACCATGGTTTTTCCCATTTGGGTTTCCATGTCAAAATCTCATGTTATGGTGTTTGTTCTTCTGTGGGTGAATGCATTATTTGCTATTTGGTTTGCATGTGTGCTAACGGATTTGTTTGCTAAACTGTTTTACCAGTTTGCTGTTAGTCTAGCAAAGTGTTTAAGTACATCATTTTTTGGCATACTAATTCACCCTCCCTCTTAGTATTCATCACAGTCACCGGTATTTGGTACACCGGTAGGATATATTGTTCACCGATACTTGGAATGATATGGAAAGCACCTGGTTATGTCAAAGACATCATTTGGACACTTTGTCTTGGAGATTTGTTCATTGGCATATTAATATTTGCATATTTTCTGTTACCGGCAAATAGGTCCAGGTTGTGCACCGACAGGCTTATCTATTCTAGATCATAATGACACGCTTTGGAGATGATTTTGTTGTTATTGTAAATGCATTAAGCTGACATGTTGAATCAGATATTGCATCGGTTATTGATTTACTTGTAATTGTTTTATTGTAATATCTTTTAAAGCCGACCTACTAAAATTAGTCTTAGGGTATGGTATATATGTAAGATCTTATTTGTAAGATCGATATGCAATTGGGATAAGGAATTGTAAGAAGGTGTATGCGAGAATAAGAAGAGCTATACACACAAACATCATTTGAAGGTGAAGCAAGGTTTTTGTAAAGACAATCAAAACTACACTAGTATTGAATCCAGCATATGAAGATGCTATTTTGAGCAATACATTCTCATTGGATTTAACCATCCAATTGTAGTCAATGTGACTCCTATTTGTGTTTGAGTAGTGAGCTCTAGGCGCTTGGCCTTTCTGCATGTGCAAACCCCATTTGTATACACATACTATCTATAGTAGTATCATTTGATTGTGGGTAAGGTTTCCCACCATGGTTTTTCCCCTTATAGGGTTTCCACATACAAATATTGGTGTTATCTATTGTGGATGTTATTGTCTTTATGTTTCATACATTAATCTTTACTGGTTCTACAATGAATTGATAAAATGTCTACCGGCATAAAGTTTGGTTTACCGATATTAAGCATTAAGGTTGGTTAAGTTGTTTTTGGTTTGAATTTATTTGACAACTGATTCACCCCCCCCCCTCTCAGTTGTCTCCGGGACCTAACAACCAAGACAACCATGATGAGCACATGGGAAACATTGTGAATTGGTAAGGTTCCTAGTTAAAAAACTTGAAGCAAACACCTTGAAATGGATAAGAAGCAAGCCCTAGAAGAGATTGAGAAGGACTTGGAGGTCTTAGAGTACAACTAGGCCTAGAGAGTTGGTGTAATTGAGCAACACCAACTAGGTGAAGTGTGAGCAAGCTAGGTAAACCCCATCAGGGATCAAAGAACACTGAGAAGGGGCATGAATCAGTGTTCTGCTGGAATCAACAATATTTAACTTTCTAAACCATGCATGTATGTACCGGTAAACAAATAAGCATATAACAAGAAGCAAATAAACCATCCACATAAATGAACACCATAATACATAGAATTTATATGTGGAAAACCTCAATGAGGAAAAACCATGGTGGGATTTGTGACCCACAATATGAGTTCACTGGCCATATGAAAAGATATTACATAAACAGGGGCTTGCACTTGCAGGAAGGCATACTGCCTAGAGAATACTTCCTAGAGCATACTGCTCATCACTAAAGAGCCTCACTGACTACAAGATTTCTGCCAAAGTAAATTTCTAAAAATGAACTCAAGAATGCATCTGGTATGCCAAATAGAGTTCCGGTTCTGGTTCTGCTCTGTACCGGGTCACAGTCTTGAACTATTACCAGTATTACTTCTCCTCCAAGAATTCTTACCTAGCTATCTATAGATCATTGCATGATACAATGTTCACATACAAAAATGATCTCCATACATATATTTTGCATCTCACAATTCTGCTATATATCTATATCTATACCATCTCTACATGTCTATTAAATTGATCTAGCAGACTGACTTATATACCTATTACATATGATATGCCTTATGTCAGCTTAGAATACATTTACAAAAGAATATTCAATGTTGGCCTCAACAATAATTACAAAATGATTTACTAAAATAAATTTTTCTTGATGTCGACATCCTTGAAGTACTGATCCCAGTGCTGGTGTAGCCCTAAATGCTTCCAATGTTGGTATCTCCCGGTATATGCCTCCTAGTGCTGGTTTGTAACTTCGATCAAGTCTTGCTGCCTTCTATCTGATCTTTTTGCCATCAATGACAACAAAATGAATCCAATGAGTGTCAATTGCCAATAAAGGAGAATTAGGATAAATAAATAACAAACTTATTTATCTAGGAGGGATTATATGTTAAAATGAAAGAGGCTTAATTAATTAAACAATTAATTAACCCTAGGAGGGACTTAGGTCAAATTTATAGATCAAGGGTGATCGATTAGGTCAAATTGATTCCATAGAACCAAAATGGGGGCAAACTGATAGCAAAGGACATGAAATTGGGATAAAATGGTTTCGTGGGATAGATTTTGGGATAAATTAGTGTCGATGTATATGATTTGGGATGAATTTATATGTGGGACCGAAATGGGAACAATTTGATATCTTTTACAAAGAAGCAAAGAAAACAACTAGTGAGAAACAATAATATCAAGGAGCACCAAGATATGAAGCATGATTTAAACTACCTCATTTCATGTGGAGTAATCATAGTCAAATATAAAAAAAACATTTTTAGTGTCTAAGATATGTCACTCTTTAAACTCATCTTGTCTAATAATGAACAATCCACACCACCAATTCCCTCTAAGGGGAGGCCAAGCACATCATTGGGAGTAGAAGGAACCTACAATTCCTAATGATGCTAATGACCAAGCCTTGAAACACCAAACACAATCGAGGCATGACTTGACTTGTAGTAGTTGAGGTAAAACGTAAGGGACCCCACATGCTCAATCAATTGAACCCAATCACCAAGCTTAGAAGAGAAAGTGACTAACAAGGGGATATTGTTGTCAATAGAAATGTTAACATAAGATCTAGACAAAAGTAAATGCTTCTTTCATTTAGTCTCTTTGTCAATCATAGTGATAATGTCAATCCACACATCCTTGTCTGAATACTCAAGTAGGAAGCCTAGGAGTTTGACTCACACTAGAAATTTTTCAATGCCAACTTTTTATTAAGACCCATACCTACTTTCTACTTCCTAAGGAAGAGGTATGATTTTCCAAAATACCATAGTCCACCCTTCAAGGAATCTTTGGGAAGAGAGATAGGTATGAGGAAGAAACCATGTGAAAAGACAACAATATTTAACATACCTTTAGAACTCCATTTCCTTGTGGCCCAAGTTTTAAAGTTGTCCACATTGGGCCTACCCCAAAAAAAAATCTCCATGAGAGCATTTGTTGACTTAGAAGCCAATATGATCAAGAATTTTGATTTTTCCACTTTTTTCAAATGAAGAAATAGAAGGACAATAAATTATTTTATTTGGCTCATTAATCCAAGACTTCAAGTGCAAGGGAAACCCTTTACATGGCCTCCTAAGACAAAATGGGAACAATGGTAAGAGTTGATACCAACCCTTCAACAAATAAAGTGGTGGGACACCATGCCATGATAGAGTGCCCAACCACAAGCCCACATGTGTCACTCACACCTATACAATTATTAGGCGGAATATCCCTAGGAGTATGCATAAGAGGACAAAGAGTTCCAACCTTGGTAGAATGAGATCCCATGTAGACCTCAAGATTAGATACAAACTTATTTTGAACAAACACATAGAGAAGAAGTTAAAAGAGGCACCAATATAGACTTGACTTTTCACTTACAAAGCATCTAACACCCTTGAAATGTTCAAATTTTGAATTTTCCTTGAAAGCGTAGTAGAGCCAATATTCCTACACACATCCAACCAAAGATCTAGTAGTTTGATGTCCATATACCTCTAAAAAGAGCCTCCCCAATCTTTAGTGATCATATCCTCTCCATCCACATCATCATATTCACTTTCTTCCCATGCCTCATCTCACCTACCCAATGCACATTCAAATGTCCTATTCCCATTCCCACTCATCTTATTCTTACTCTCATTCACCCTAAGGTTTATATATATTATATATAGAGTATAAGAACATACATATAACTATTTACTAGTATATTTTGATTTGTTCATATATAGTTGAGATTGTTTTAGTTCTAAATTAAATTGTCTTATTTGTATAATGTAAATCTAGTCAATATTTTATTGAAGAATATTTGCTTAAAGATTTGTTATGTCAAGAAGACTAAACTACATCCACATTCAAGCATATCATTGGTGGAGTGTAATGTTATAAGGATAGTTAGGAGGAAATGTTTTTTATCTTAAAGTTCGCTAGCACATAGAGAATTTCATAAATTCGCTCACTCTAGGGATTTTTTGGTTAGTCTTTTCATTTAAGCATGAATATTTCATAGTTTTGTTGTCAATGGGAATACAAATATTTTAACAACTATTTATGTATATTAGATATTAAAATAAAACAAAAAGAGAATAGATCGTAATAAGATGACAAGAAAAATATAGCAAGGGTTGTGTGAAGAATCGTTGTTAATAAATGGCAATTGTCAGTTATCTTTCTCCATTGTAAACATTCAAACTCTTAGAGGTTCCTTTAAGAATTTTTATTCAAATGATGAAATATTCTCTCAAAAGATAAAATATGCATGAACTATTGGACTTCCTCTTATATCAAAAGCAAGACCTATGCTTAATATAATTAATTTAATTTTATAATTTGTTTAATGTACACAATTAAATTCAAAATATTATTCATACTTTTTGAATTACTAATCATTTTAATGAAAAAGTAAATATTAATCTTAAAGTTAAATATGGGGTATATAATTTGAATAATATAGAAATATATGAAGTAATAGATTACAATATTTATAGTTAATTTTTATATATTTGTCATTTTAATGCTTTATTATTATGTATCATAAATTTGAAACTATGTACTAGTTGAATTTAAAATTTTAAAGGTACATCACATCTTGGCTTTGTTGGTTATAGGTGGAGAATGAGGAAATGGGTTAGAACATTCAAATGCACATAAAAACTCATAAAACACTAAATAACTCACTAATCATGCAAAATGAAATGTTATACCTTCCTTCTCCCTCGATTTGAACCTTTGGTGAAGCAAAGTGTGTGCCCCCTCCTTGCTTGACTGGATTGGTTACTTGCTTGGGATGTGGATTGCTCTCCACTACAACAACAACAATGGAAGGGATTGACTGATTGAATGTGATGGATTTGGCTACGTGTGGGAGAATTTTGGCATAATAAAGATATGATGGATTCTTGCTAAGCTTACTTTGACATCATAAGATTACTAACTTTATGGATATGGAAATGAGGGGAAGAGACTCCAATTTATAGATTGGAGGATGCCAAAATGGAGGGCCAAGATTGATTTGAAATGGAGAGTGGGTATTGAAGGAAAGTGATGGGAAGGATTGAGAGGACGAGGTGTGGAGACCAAGAGATTTTCCATAAAGGCATTTATTGTCTCCACACTTCTCAAGGTGCATAGGGAAGAGATATCTAGACACATTGGAGGAATAAAAAGGAATTAAAAATTCCAAAATAAAAGATTGCATAGGAAGAATAAAGGAGAAAAGGAATTAAAAATTCCTTGGGAAGAGAGGGTATGATAAAGTGCAAAGGATTTGAAATCCTTTGACATTACCAAAGTAGGTGCATTTAAGGTTTGGAAGATGGAGTGGGCAAACCATTTATGGCAAATGGTTGACTTGCTCCTAATCTTGGGGATTAGGTGGATTAATGAGAGATTAGATTGCAAGTGAGAAGGTTAGGATAATGTGACATGAGGAAAGAGAGTGATTATAGGATAATGCTAAGCATGATTATAGAAGGATTAATTAGGCTAGGTGAGGATTTAGAAGAAGTAATTTGTAGGAATCACATGATTAGGTTAAGTTAAGTAATTAGGATAAATTAACTAAGTGGAAACTAGAATAATTAATGATTTGAAGGGACTTTAGAAGAATGGGGAAATAATTAATTTATTGATCAATTAACTATTGGACTATTGTGACAAAATTAATTAAATTAAATTAAATTAAATTAATTTCTAGAAGAATAAGGGTAAATGCAATTATATAAATTAATTATGTAAGAAGGCTAAATTAATTAAATATTTAATTTAATTATTTTTAGACATCTACATTTTGCCTCTTTTACATAATGGCAAAATTGGCGGTGGGTAGAAAACAGAAAAAGATGCCCCAATGTGAAGATGCGGATGATGTATGCCCCCTCGAGAATTTAATCGGAAAAGTTTAAATTTTTTCGAGAAAAAATCTCGAAAAGAAGAAAACAATGACAAGAAGAGAAGAAAAGAGAAGAAGAAAGGAGAATGTGAAAATTCTGGAGGAAAAAGGAGGAGGGGTAGAGAAAAGGTGAGAAAAAGGGTGAGGGGAGGCCTTATATAAGCCACATGGGGCCCAAGAAGGGGTCATTGTCATGTTGACCCTTCGGGGAATTCATTGTATCATGATTGGAAATTATTTTTTATATGTATATGAGATGAAGTGTGATTTTGGTGGCTATGTATGGATTTTATTATGAACTTTATGGATGGTTTATGATTATGGATGGATGATGTATGATTATGATTATCTGACCTATTTGTGATGCAGGATGTATGCATGTGCATAGGCATGATTTTTCTTTTTCTTTTATGGAATTAAAAGATTTGTTCCTAACATGTTATGGATGCAAGATGGATGTGTGATATCTATCTGATGTATGGAGGGTGGGATGTATTTGTTTATGATATGGTGATGGATTAATGTATGACCTATATGAGTATGCAATAATTGTGAAGTGCAATGGAATGATAATGAATGCATAAAGTGATATAAGGTAACTAAGTGGTAATGATCGGTTAAATGCAATGATAATGAAAATGAATACATATAGAATGTCCTAATGGAAGAGGGGTAAATTAGATAATAAATGTGAAGATGCAACAGGATGAGGATGGACAATTTTTGTAATAAACCAACCATAATACAATGAATAGGACTAGACAAACGAAGAAGGGGGAGGAAAAATGAATAAAATTGAAGTCTTCGGGATGAATGAATGAGGGAAGATTGTTATTGTGTATATGTGGAGAGAAAACCTAGTTTGATATTGCCAAGGATGTATCTAGATCATTGATTATAGGAATTTGGATGTTATGAAGATCCAAGGTGTGGACTAGAGTCTCAAACAATAGGTTTCTCTATACACATAGGCTCACAAAAATCATGATGATGTAAATGCAGGACTGCAGGTTCGTACAAGAGAGACCATCAAACACGCCATACTACAAAAACATGCCCCAATGTACACCAATCCATAACATACTGAGATATAGGATGATCAAAGAAGCCCTAAATAGGTGTATTTTTCGACCCTTTTTTCTATCAACTACGCTGCAAATCTAATCTGAGAAATCCAAATATTTTCCACATAACCTTCAAGTTATACACACCTGCATAACCTTTATGTTATGCACTTTCTTTGTTAATGGTTTGCACAAGAGTCTTTTTATTTTCGGGCTCCAATTCTTTTTTTGAGTTAACCGAGTCGGCCAGTCAACTCACTTAAGTTCTATCGGATAGAGGTTTCCCTTTCGTTCATAGGTTGGTTCCCCTTATTTCCTCTTACTAGCTGTTGGCGGTTTCATCTCAGGATTTGGGCCCCGCTACCCCAGAATTTTTTTCAAGGCTAGGAAATGGTGTCGTGGGATAGCGGGATGGTGATCCCAACCTATAATATCATTCTTCCCACACAAGCAAAACAAAAAGGTGAAGTTGCATGTGGGATAGGAGCAACGAAGAGAGGGTCCCTTCCCCACTACCCCAGGAGGAAGAATAGGGCACACAAAGGACCCCTACAGGGTAAACAAAGCTAGGTGGATAGTCATCCCACCATCCCACATGCCTTTCAATGCATTCACAGTGACCTCATGGGGTAAGAAACAAAGAGAATAGTAATCTTCCTGCCATCCCACGAGGATTTTTGGGGAAGCATTTTGGCCTTGCGAGATAAGAGAAACAAGGAAGAGGTGTCCTTGCTATCCTGCGAGAAATTTTTATAGAGGAGAGGGATTGTTGCGGGGAAGTAAACAATGGTAGGTGGATTGTTTTCTCGCCATCCCGTAGGAAGTTTTGGCGAAGCATTTTGGCCTCATGGGATAAGAGCTACAAAGAGGAGGTTATTCCCCACTATCCCACGGGAATTTTTGTGAATGTAGTGATGCCCTACGGGGTAAGAAAATAAAGATGTGGGTAATGTTCCCACCACCCTGCAAGGCAAAAGTGATAGTTCAAAGGACGTTGTGGGGAAAACAACAGGAAGTCAAAGGTGCTTCCTACCATCCCGCAGTGAAATTTTCAGGATTCGTGGGGAGATTTTGGGGAAACAATGGTGACAATGTGGACCTAGATGACCACATTGGATCCTATCAATTTTGTGGGGCCAGTGGGCTCGACTCTCAGATGAAGGGTCCTTTTTGGCCAAGCTTTCTATGTCATTGGAGGGGTTATTTTGTCTTGCCAAAAGGCTACGTCTTGCCATACTCTAACCTTGTGGGTTTAGCCTGATGCATGGTGCATCCTCAACCATTGGATTTTTATAAAGAAGTCGACTAACAGTGATGTCTTAAACTTTGATTGGGCTCCTTTGGGAACTTATGTGGCAAGATCTCATGAGTCCATTTGCATGCAAGATCTCTTGATCAACAGTGGAAATTTGAACTCACGTTGATGGTTGTCAACCCGGTAGTCGAGACATTTTTTGTGCTTCCATCTACCAGATTTTTTTTTACATTTACTCCACAAGTGACCTTGAGACCAATCTTAGATGCTGCCCCATGCCTCTTTAATGCATTTTGGAGACTTCTCTGCCTCTATCATGCTGCCATGATGCACCTGTCATAGAGATAGCTTCCTTGCAATGATTTTTTGGCTTTTCTGGTTGCAAAGGAAATTCTCAAAGGTGTTCCCAATGCACAATCAGATCAACCCTCCTAATTTGATCTATCTCCCTTTGATATTTTATAACCTAACCCTAGGTGGGTTAGTGTTTCTTAATTGAAGTCCAGTCTAAGTTATGCCTGAGCTTTAAAGGCATTTTTGTAACCCTTTTGGGGGATCTTCTTTTTTTTCCTTTGCAAAATGTTTATGTCTTCTGCATCTGTAAAAATTACCTTTCTTTCATATTAATAAAGTTTACTTTTCTTTCCTAATTTAATTTCTTATAATGTGTGTATCTCTCTTGCCTCATTGTTTGAATGTGTTCTTTCTTGTTTTCTTGAGCTATAAGTGATTGTGTTAATCCCTCTTCAGGTGTTATCTATGAACTAGCTTGGTTCCTCTTTTCACCCTGCAAGAATTCTAACCTTCACCCACACTTAGGTGAGCGATTAGAATAGAAATCTGTGCATAGCCTTGGGTAGTGTTATTAATTTTTTGTGCAAACATAGGCAAGAAAATCATGTTCAATCTAGGTGTGAAAATTTTCCCTTCTTTCAGCATCCTTCTTTCTCCCTTTCCCTGTCAGGCCAATAGAATAGATTTTTTAATGTTAGGTTAGTTCAACACTTGCATCAGATTGAAGAGGAAGCCAACCTTCTTTGAAGATTCAAACCTTACTTCTGCAAAGTCCCACACTTGGAGGTTGATTCAATGTTGTACAAGGTTAATGACCAATATTTCTCATCAAGCGGGTGAATTTGTGACAACAGTAGTCATAGGACACAAAGATAGCAAAAGACCAAATCATGCAAATGACATACACATAGCCAAATGAAATCTCTTGCCAAGAGTAGAACTAGGATTGTGATGATGTGCCAGACATGGGAAGGATGCATCCCAATGGGCGAAGGTAGCTGATAGGACTAATTAGTAAATAGAGAAAATGACATCCACAAGTGAATGCAGATATGAAACTGATTGCTAATATTTGATTAGAATCATGTGCGTGGATGTTTGGGTGATATGCAATTCAAGAAGAATCTACTCAACTTGATGGGATAATCTAAGTAAATGGGGGGAAACACACTTTACTAGGATGATCCTTATTTGGGGTCTAAACAAAAATTGATCATCTCACAAGGGAAAGGTGAGGGATGTGGTGCGAATTATCAAGGCAGAAGAAACCTACATTGATGAGATAAGTGGCGAATTAATTCCTGACATCACTAATGGAATATGGATGTAGGGAAAGGAGACGAAGGTGTATGGGGAACATGGAGGAAAATTAATGGCTTACATTATGAAATATGGATATCGGGCGGGGGGGGGGAGGGGGGGGGAGGTAATGCAAGCAAATCAGTATCCGAAGAGATTATGGATCTAACTTATTTACCTTGGTGTCTGGAACCAAGCTTTCACCAAGGTACTTATCCATAGCACCACAAAATGGTTTTCATTGATGGACAAATTAATTTTTCTTTACTTTTCATTTTTTTTTGTATTTTTATGATTTTTTGATTATTTTTGTTCTTTTCTCTACTTTTGAAAATTGGTAACCTTTGAAGATTGGGTATAGAATCTCTTTAGATGCATGATATTCATGGGTTCATATAAAGGTGTATCCAACTAATAGGCTCTCGATCCATATTTTTCTATGATAACATAAGGTCCAAGCCAATTAGGATCAAACTTTCCTTTCTTCTCATGATCCTAGAGATTCTTTTGATTTTGCATAAGAACAAAGTCACCAATGTCAAATTCCTAGGTTCTAACTTTCTTGTTATAGATTATTCATAGGCGATTCTGATATACTCGGAGATGATTCAAGGCTTTGAGATGCCTTTCATCCAATACTTATATCTCTTTCAATTTGGCCACTCTATATTCTTCATCAAGAAGAATATTTTGCAATGATACCTATAGTGAAGGAATCTCGATCTCAAGGGGGAGAACAACTTCAGAATTGAAGACTAGGGAGTATGGAGTGGCTCCTATGAGGGTGTGAATGATGGCATGGTAGGCCCAAAGGAAGGGATGAATTTGCAAGTGTCAATCATAGCCAACTTCATTGATTGATTTCTTAAGGATCTTAATGAGCATTTTGTTTGAAGCCTCAACTTGACTATTACCTTATGGGTATTAGGGGGTGGAAAAGAAGTGTTGGATGGTGAAATTCTGGCATAATTCTTTGACATCCTGGTTTCCATTATCTATAATGATAATCCTGGGTCTTCCATTATCTATAATGATAATTTTGGGGATTTCATAATGATAGATTAGGTAATTTAGAATAAACTTAGAGATCTGTTTGGCAGTGGTGAAAGTGAGAGGTATGGCTTCCACCCACTTAGTGAAGTATTTTGTGGTGATTATTATGAATTTATGACCATTAGATGAGGTGGGGTGTATTTTTCCTATGAGATCAATCCCCATTGAGAGAAGGGCCATGGAGTGATAAATGACTGCAGATCTTTAGAGGGTGCATGAATCTTGTCACCATGTTTCTAACAAGAGATACATTTCTTCAGATAATAATAAGCATCTTCTTCCACTGTGGGCTAGTAGTATCTGGTGCACAAGAGCTTATTAGCCAAAGTGAGGCCTCTTGAGTGTGCTCTACAAATACCTTCATTCACTTCACATAGTGCTCGTTTAGTCTCCTCTTTGTCTAAACACCTTAGGAGGGTTCTGTCAAAGTGCCTTTGAAGTAGAATGTCACCGAGGATAGTGTAGCAAGCAGTTCATTGTATGAAAGTTTGTTGCTAGGTTTTAGTGTTGTGAGGGGGGATGATGTTATCTTGAAGGTAGGTGAAGGTTTCTTTGTACCATGTGGAGTTAGGACCAATGAGGACACACACCATTTTTTAGTTGGGGACATAATATGCTAGTACTAGGAGTTGCTCAACCAAGAACTCACATTTTTTACTATTTGCGGGCATCTACATGAGGGAACCAATTGTAGCCATTGTGTCAGCAACATTGTTGTTTGTCCTAGGAATTTTCTCAAACTAAATTAAGGTGAATTGTTGCTTCAAGTCCTCCACCATACTACAATAAGGGAGCAACTTGTCATCATTTGTCTAATATTCAACATTAACTTGTTTTATGATAAGTTGGGAATTATCGTAGACTTGTAGTTCTATGATCTTCCATTGGATAGCCAAACAGAGTCCAACGATGAGAGCTTCATACTCCATAATGTTGTTTGTGCATGCAATATGGATTTAGGGTAGGCATATTGCATGAAAGAACCATCAAAGTATAACTGCCATTTTGTTGATCTGGTGATAGTCATGATGGAATCATTGAGAAATTCTATTATGAGGGGGTGATCACCTTGAAGGGGAGCTTCAGCCAACTAATCAACTATAATTTTCCCTTTGATTGTTTTTTTGTCTACATAATCAATGTCAAATTCACTCAGGAGCATGAACCACCTTTTTGTGTGTCCAGTGAGAGTAGTCTTAGACAGTAAGTACTTGGGAGGGTCAATTTTTGCTATCAATTTGGTCTTGTTTTTGAGCATGTAGTGATGCATTTTCTAAGTGTTTAAGACCACTGTGAGGCAAGCTCTTTCTATGGGAGTTTAGTTGAGTTCGTATCCCACAAGAGTGCGGCTGATGTAGTAAATTATATGATCTTTACCTTTGTTGTATGTTTGTTCTAATAATGCCCCCAGTGCCATTATAGTTGTTGATATGTACAAGAGGAGACACAGAATAGGTGGCATCAAGAATGGAGAGGCCAAATATTCTTTCAATTTTTCAAAGGTCTTCTGACATAGGCAATGCCACTTGAATTTGGTGTCTTTGCGGAAGAGGTGTGCAAATGGATGACACTTATCTGCGAGTTGTACAATGAACCAATAGATAGATTTAAGTTTTCCTTGGAGACTATGGAGTTGTTTGAGTGTCCTAGGAGTATGGATTTCCATTATTTCTTTAACTTTGGCTGGGACCACTCTATTCCTCTCTGAGAGACTATCAATCCCAACAATTTTCCTGATGTAACCCCAAAGACACACTTCTTTGGGTTAAGACACAACTTATATTTCTCATGTCTCTCAAAGATTTTTCTTAGGATAGGATTGTGATCTTCTCATGTTTTAGACTTTCCCAGGAGATCATCCAAATAATCTTCCATAATATTGTGCAAGAGGTCATGGAAAATTGTTGTCATCACTCTCTGATAAGTTGCTCATGCATTCTTTAAACCAAAGGGCATGAATTGATAGCAAAAAGTACCCCATGGGGTAGTGAATGTTGTCTTACGTTGGTCTTCTTTTGCAATCCTGGTCTAATTGTATCCAGAGAATATGTCCATTAAGGAGAGCATCTTGTGCCCAGTTGTGAGGTCTACAATCATGTCTATGTTTGGAAAGGGCAAATCATCCTTCGGGCATGCTTGGTTTAGATCTATCAAGTTTGTGCAAATCCTTATGCCCCCAATGGGATTTCCAATAGGTACAATGTTTGAAACCCACTTAGGATAATCAATGGGTTTGATGAATTAGACATCCAACATTTTCTATAGTTCTTCTTTTACCAAGAGGGAAAATTGTGAATGCATCTTGTAGAGATTTTGTTTGACTAGTTTAGCATTTGGGCGGATAGCAAGATTGTGGACTACCAACTTAGGGTCAAGTCTTGGCATGTCAGCATAAGACCAGACAAAGTTGATTTTCATCTCTTGTAGGAAACTCATGAAATATTATTTCTCATGATCTATTAGAGACTTGGCGATAAGCACATTCTTTGGATTTTCATCTATACCCATGTTGATAATGTCATTAATTTGATCAAAAAAGGTGTTTTCTCTTGATACGGGGGAACCATGGTAGGCAGGTCAAGTCCCTCATCTTCTAGCACCTAATCCAGGTTTTCACTAGAAGATGTGTCCTTTATTTTTACTTTTTTCGAGTTTGAAGGCTCCTCAGGGAGGGTTTCACTAGGGGACTTATGATATTTCTTTTCATTTTCATTTTTGTGACTAAGGGAGTTGACCTGACTACCAAAGTATGCCTCCTTGTTGAGATGGATTCCATTTACAGACGTGTGTTCCTCAAGGTCTTGCATAGTAAGTAATGCCAAGAGGGCATTTTCATCAGCACAGATATCAAGAATAGGTGGTTCTCATTGGTTCCAATCAATAATCTTATGGTGGAAGAGTTGAAGTTCAGATGGAGTTGAAGGGGCGATGAGTGTGATGGTATTAATGTAGGCATCATCAAATATATCTTCAAGGTACTTCACAGAATTCCTCTTCATTGAAGTCATCAATTTCAGCAAGAGGGTTTATCGGAGCACCAACGATAGTCATCTTAGGCACTGGTCAATAACCCAAGCCCTTATTATGCTTCTATGATATTGGACAGATGAGCACTTTGTTTTCTTATTCTTATGGTCTGAGACCATGTCCTTTGTAGCCCATCTTGTCGACCATAACAGATGCTTTAGGATACATCTATTTGGGGATGTTTGTTGGTGCTTCATACTCTTCCCAGTACAACCAAGAAGTCACATTAGTTTCCAAGCTCTCTTCATCAAGTGGGTTCCACTACTAAAAGGTGATGTTTTTTATATTTCATGGCGGGTTTCTTTTCAACCTTGATTTCTTTAGGTTTTTCATATGACTTAGGAGAGAGTGGGAGTTGACCCACATAGAGAGAATTATGTAGGGTGTACTCTTCACAACCATTATTAATTATATTGACCTTGACCTTGGGTTGGGATTAAGTGGATGCAATGTTTGAGGGATTAGATGGAAGTGGTAGAATGGGTCTATTGAGAGAACAATGACAGGGGTGTTTCCCTTAAAGGATTTTGTAGTACTATTGTTAGACAGTTCAAATAACCTAAAGACAACTGAGAGGGGGGGGGTGAATCAGTTGTCACCAGATTACCAAAACCTTAAGCAATTAAAACTTTAATACCGGAACCCAAAAGATCAATACTGGAATGCGAAAACCAAATACTGAAATAGCAAATAAACCAATTAAGTATGAGAAATAATCAGAGAATAAATACCATCCACATGACACCAAGATTTATACGTGGAAAACCCCATAAAGGGAAAAACCATGGTGGGAAGCCTACCCACAGTCAGATAATACTTCTACAGTAAGTATGTGAATTACAATTGAGGGGCCCGCACTTGCAAGAAGGCCAACAACCTAGAGCACACTGCTCATCACAAAAGGAGTCTCATTGACTACATAGAAATCCAAACTACAATCCAGAGAAATGAATGAACTGCAAAGATATTATCTCCTATGTCTGAATACAGTTCTAGTTAAACTCAATGCTAGAGGAATAAATCCTCTTACATAAACCCAAATTAATCACCAATGATTGACCAAATCCTCTTCCTGAATAATTATTACATTATTCGCTCCTTACATATTCATTTCCCATACCCATATGATCTACAATGATATCCTACATCATATATATACAAACCATCGACCATAAACAATAAGGTCAGATACCATACAATAAAACAATTACATAATTACAAAACATGTCAACTAGAGACCAAACAAATAATATCCAACCCATAAGATATCCCGAAAACACAACAAGAGGTCCAATCCACATGTTACATTAAGTTGGTCTATAACCTGGACAATATTGGGACCCAGTATAGGTCCACACATGCTAAATAAATAATCCCAATCAACCAAGTCTCAAACATGATCACCATCAGCATCTTGAATCTCCACTAGAAGCCACACCAACACCACTTATGCATATCATCAAAGATCTTCATTAAAGCTCTGCCAGTGAAACCCTTGCCGGAACAACAAAGCAAGCTTGCCAGCATATAGGATAGCATCCAATCACTAGATCAAAACCAACTAACTAAATATGAACATGAATAAGCCAATTCCATAACCTAAACATACCAGAGCATACCAGATCATGATGATTCAATCCAACCAAAAACCAAAAAACCTACTGAGACTAGAATGGTGTTGATAAAGCATCCAAAATAGCTAGTGTTGACATTAATGACAAAACATCAATGCAACACATATTCAATTCCTCCAAATGGCCAACAATCTCCCCCTTTGGCATTGATGGCAACACTAGATGTGAAAAACATCCAAGTGCCAAGGAATGTCAAACAAGTCTCCCCCAATGGAAGACAACCAACAATCTCCCACACAAAGATATAGCAATGAACTTCTGAAACAAAGACCAAACTCACCCTATGAATGATAACTCTTTTTTTCACATATATCTCTCCCCCTTTGACATCAATGCCAGAAATTTGACAAAAATATCAGAGCAAAAAAAAAACCACTAAAACACAAGGCTAACTACTCACCATCAGTAGTAGCATCCCCACATGAATTACATAATGATTAATATCTCTAATAATGCATACCAGACTGATGCCAAATAACATCAATTAGTTCTTTGTTGGAGGGGCAGAAACCCCTAATCTGTTTCTTAGGTACTCAAATGATTCTTTAGGCAAAGGTTTAGTGAAAATATCTGCAATCTGCTCTTTAGTGTTCACATAAACCAGTCTAACTTCATTTTATTCCACCTTCTCCTTCAAAAAGTTATACTTGATAGATATGTGCTTTGTCTTAGAGTGAAATGCCAAATTCTTTGATATGTCAATAGTAGAAGAGTTATCATAGTGAGTAACTATCAGTCCAATGCAATACACTTTAATGTCCTTCAATATTTGCTTCATCCATAAAACCTATGTACAGTTAGTAGCAACAGGAACATACTCAGCTTCAGTAGTAGATAAAGAAGTATGTGATTGTTTCTTGCTGATCCATGAAACCAACTTCTTTCCAAGAAAGAAAGCTCCATCAGAAGTACTTTTCTGGTCATCAACATCACCAGCCCAATCTGCATCTGTATATGCAAATAAAGTAAAGTCATCATCCTTAGGGTACATAAACCATATTCAGATGTACCTTGCAAGTATCTAGAAATTATTTTCACCTCACTCTCATGATTTTCTCTAGGATCACTCTGAAATCTAGATGCAATACAAACAACATTCATTATGTCAGTCCTAGTTTGAGTCAAATAAAGCAGACCTCTAATCATAGATTTGTATCTTGTAGGATTTACCGGTGTGGATTCATCTTTCCTTATCAATTTATCAATTGTAACCATAGGAGCACTTACTAGTTTAGAGTCTATCATACCAAACTTCTTAACAATTCCCTAGCATACTTAGTTTGACAGATGAAAATAACTTTATTAGTCTCAATAATCTGCAAACCTGAGAAAAATTCAATTTCCCCAATTATAGACATTTCAAATTATTTTTCCTTATTCTTAGAAAATTCCATGCACAACTTATCTTCACCTCCAAAAATGATGTCATCAAAAAATTCAAGAATCAGTATACCATCATCAGTGACTTTATAATATAGATTACTATCAGCATTGCCTTTAGTGAAACCAAGCTTCAAAAGATATTTATCTAACCTTGCATACCAAGCTCTAGGTGCCTATTTTAATCCATACAAAGCTTCCCTTGACCTGCAAACCATTTTTTATCATCTGAAAGTGACAAACCATCAAGTTGCTCAATATAAATTCCTCATCAAGATCCCCATTCAAAAATGCACATTTAACATCCATCTAATAAAACTTGTAGTTTTTATGTGCAGCATATGCAAGAAATAATCTTACAACTTCAATCTTAGCTACAGGTGAAAACGTTTCACCATAATTAATTTCTTCCCTCTGAGAATATCCTTTACAGATCAATATAGCTTTATTCCTTACAACTTTTCCATCTTCATTCAATTTATTCCTATAAACCTATTTAGTTCCAATAACATTCTTATTTTTAGGCCATGGAACTAAAGTCCATGTGTTATTCTTCTCAATCTAGTCTAATTCTTCTTCCATAGCTTTCATCCAACATTCATCTTTACATGCTTCAATCACTGATACTGGTTCAACTTGAAAAAATAAATATACCTCATTAGATGCCAATCTCCTTCTTGTCATCACTCCATTGTTCTTATCCCCAATGATCTGATCTTCTGAATGATTCATCCTCACATGCCTAGGAGTCTTCTGACTCTTTGTTCCTCTTCCCAGTTCTTCAGTTACTATTGAATTTTTTGATACTACCAGAGTAACTAGTTCAACATTCTGTTTTGGTAAAGGTGTTACCAGTTCATTTATGATCATTTTCACTGTCCGGTTTTGCTCATAAACTTTGATTTGACTTCTATTCAACTCATCCACCTTGACATTAGCGCTCTCCACAATTCTCTGCAATCTCTTGTTATAACATCTATATGCTTTTTTTTAATTAGAATAAGCAAGAAATATTCCTTCATCACATCTAGGATCAAATTTGCCAATGAAATCATCTCTCCTGATATAAAATTTACTACCAAAGATTCCAAAATACTTAACTATAGGTGTATTACCAAACCATAATTCATAAGGCATCTTACCAGTTCTCCTTTGATATGTACTCTGTTGAAAGTATAAACCACTATGCTCACTGCTTCTCTCCAGTAGATATGAGGCAAACTATCTTCTATCATCATTGTTCTAGCAACATTCAAGATAGTTTTGTTCTTCCTTTCCACAACTTCATTCCATTGAGGTGTCCAGGGAGTAGAAAATTGTCTCCTTATACCATGCTTCTCACAAAAGTTATTAAACTCACCTGATGTGAATTCTCCACCACGACCTGACCTTAAATATTTAATCTTTAATCTTGTCTCTGTCTCAACTTTAGCTTTAAATATTTTACTTTTCAAAAGCCCCAGATTTATCCCTTAGAAAAGTAACCCACATCATTCTAGAATAATCATCAATTATTAGCGTAAAATATCTATCACCTTGAAAACTTTTAACTCTACCAGGGCCACACAATTCAGTATGAATAAGATCAATAACATCATTAGATTTAGCTTGTATACTCTTAAAAGAGGTTCTGACCTATTTTCCCATTTGACATTCTTTACATACCAGATTATAGTGCTTCACAATCTTAGGTATATCTCTAACTGCCTTAGTTGAACTAATCTTCACAATGAAATCAAAATTCACATGACAGAGCCTTTTATGCCATAGCCAACTCTAATCAATTTGTTCAATCAAACATGTCTTCTCACCAGAATTCAAATGAAATATATTACCTTTTGTCTGTGTATGAGTTCCAATCTCCAAACTAGATCTATTAATGATTTTGGATTTTCCATCCTTGAATTGTAATTAAAATCCCTTATCCACCATTGTCCTACACTCAAAGTATTAAGCCTCAAACCTTCAACAAAATAAACATTATCAATATTATGCTTACCATCCAATGATATAGTTCCTTTTCCTTTGATCATAAATGCTTTTTCAACTCCAAATATAACCAGACCGCCATCAAATTATTGCAAACATAGAAACTTCCTTTTATCTCCAATCATATGATGTGAACATCCATTGTCAATTACCCATTCATCCTTATCTTCAATTTCAGCAGCAAGTGCCTTCTCTTCAGGTACATTCTCTTATAGTGCTGGAACATCTTCCTTGATAACCAGAAACACTCATTCCTTTCCATTGCCAGAACCACTAGCAGAGTCTTGTGTCGGTTCATCATCAGAATCAGTCACACCTTCCTCATCTGCTATGTAGCATGATTTATCTTTGTTTTTCTTGTACTTATACTTGTTCTGATATCCAAGGTTAGGCTTAAAATATCTTCTATCTCTCTCTTCAAATCTTGAATTCCTTTCAGAACATCTAGATGCAAAATGACCAATCTTATTACATGCAAAACATTTAAAAGGTTCTTTTCCTTCATACTTACTTCCTACCGGTCCTTTAGGTACTCTTTGAGCAAATAGGGCTTCAAGTTTCTCAAATTATTCATCTTCTCTCTTTATATCATCCAATTCCTTTGCATATAAATCTTTCCAATCTTGCTTGCCGGTTGTTAATGTAGATGCATGAAAAGTAGGTTCAGACTTCACATCTCAAGAGGGTCCAAATTCTTCAAGCTCAAAAGAAGATAATTTCCCAACCAAGGTATCTCTATTGACAAAAGTATTAGCCATTGTTCTCAACTCATTAATTGTAGTATCCTTCATCTTGGAAGCCAGTGGTAAAGCTCTCAAAACTTTAGAAACTATTTCATCTTCACTCAGAGTTCCAACACAACATTAAATTCCCATAACAATCTCATTTACCCTTTCCATGAATGCAGTAATCCGTTCATCTTCTTCCATCTTCAAGTTTTCATATCTCACCTAGTAACCATCAAGTTTAGCAATCTTCATAGTAGGGTCACCTTCATTAAGAGTCTCCAAATTGTCCCATGTAGCCTTTGCAGACGATTCATTAGTTAATCCCATTATTTGCCAATCAGAAAGTGCACACAAGAGGGCTTCTCTTGCTCTATAATCATTTTCAAGCTCCTTATCCAAGTTTTCCTGAGGAGGAATGCTAGATGTCGGATTATGAGGTGTAACATCATTCTCTATGATCTCCCAAATCTCCTTACCAAGACATCTCAGATGAGTCTTCATCTGAGTCTTCCATACTCTGTAATTTGTTCCATCAAGCCTAGGAATATCTCTCTAAAAGATAGCAATAGATGAACTAGATGAACTTAAACTGTTAGTCACTATAGGATCCTCCTCAAGTGGTTAATCTTCTGCAAAGAGGACCAGAGCTTTGACCAATTGTTAGACAATTCAAATAATTGGAAGACAAGTGAGAGGGGGGTTGAATCAGTTGTCACCAGATTACCGAAACCTTAAGAAATTAAAACTTTAATACCGAAACCCAAAAGATCAATACCGGAATGCATAAACCAAATACCAAAATAGAAGATAAACCAATTAAGCATAAGAAATAATTAGATAATAAATACCATCCACATGACACTAAGATTTATACGTGGAAAACTAGGTAAAGGAAAAAACCATGGTGGGAAGCCTACCCATAATTCGATAATACTTTTGCAATAAGTATGTGAATTACAATTGAGGAGCCTACACTTGCAGGAAGGCCAACAACCTAGAGCACACTGCTCATCACAAAAGGAGTCTCACTGACTACATAGAAATCCATAGTACAATCCAAATAAATGAATGAACTGCAAAGATAGCATCTCTAATGCTTGTACAGTTTTGGTTAAGCTCAATATCGGAGGACTAAATCCTCTTATATAAACCCAACACGATCACCAATGATTGACCAAATCCTCTGCCTGAATGATTATTACATTATTTACTCTTTACATATCCATTTCCCATACCCATATGATCTACAATGAGATCTTACATCATATATATACAAACCCTCAACCATAAACAATAAGGTCGGCCACCAGACAATAAAACATTTACATAATTACAAAAAATGTCAGCCAAAGACCAAACAAATAATATCCAACCCATAAGATTTTTTGGAAACACATCAAGAGGTACAATCCACATGTTACATTAAGCCGGTCCATAACCTAGACAATATTGGGACCTAGTATAGGTCCACACACACTAAAGAAATAATCCCAATCAGCCAAGTCTCGAACATGATCACCATCAGCATCCTGAATCTCCACTAGAAGCTGCACCAACACCACTTATGCATATCATCAAAGATCTTCATCAAATCTCTACCGGTGAAACCCTCACCGGAACAACAAACCAAGCTTTCCAGCATACAAGATAGCATCCGACCACTACATCAAAACCAACTGACTGAATATGAACATGAATAAGCCAATTCCATAACCCAAACATACCAGATCATGATGATCCAATCCAACTAGAAGGCGAACAACCTTCTGGGACCAAAAGGGTGCCAGTAAAGCATCCAAAATAGCTAGTGTTGACATCAATGACAAAACATCAATGCAACACATACTCAATTCCTCCAAATGGCCAACAACTAGAAAGGTTGTGGATTAGCCAAGATGGTAATCTCTCTACCCATTTTAAGGGAATTTTAGGCATTGATTATAAGTGGAAAGAATGAATTGAATGGAATGGATCCATGGGTGGCCAAGGAGAATGTTGTATAGAAGATCAAGGTCCAAGACTTGACATGTTGTTTCCACAATTACAGGGCCCACTTGAAGAGGTAGTGTTATGGTGCCTTTGGAGTCCCTTGCTGCATCATCATAGGCCTTTATTGTGATCTTACTAGATGTGTCAACCAAGTCTTCATAGATACCTAGTTTTTTAATCAATTTGTATGTATAAAGATTTAGGCCAGATCCACCATCTATAAGGACACTTGATCTTATGATTTTGAATAATAGCCTCAATGTGATGGGGTTTATTATGGGATGGGTCTGCAGATGGGGCATCTTTGGATGTAAAAATGAGGTGGTGCTACACAACAAGTTTGATGATGATGACTTTGAACTAGGTTGCATTGATGTTATCCGGGACACAAGACTCTAGGAGGGCATTCTTAAGAATCTTTTTATGAACAAGTGAAATCTTGAGGAGTTCCAAGATGGATATTTATGCAAGTGTCTTACCAAGATGATCAAGGATATCATAGGAATGGGTGGATGACATGGCGTCTTGTAGAGGAGGGGAGGAGCTCCCAGGACAGTTACTCTCCCTCTATGGGTAGTGATGTTGTAGTCATTACGAGAATATGAAGTGGAAGGTGTGGCACCTTGAATGAATATCCTTGGTTGGGAAGGGCTTCTTGATGATTGTGGGGGAAGGGAACCTTGGATGGTTACATAAGGTCTATGAGAAGTGGGAGGGGGGTCATCTCCTTAGATTGTGATGGTTTTGATGTGGGTATCAATGGGCTCTATGCAGCCTAACAAGGAGTCAAAGTTAGAAATGTAATTGGTGTAGTCATAATGTACTTCATGAGATGATGAGGCTTTTCCTTACCATGTTTGGGAAATGGATCCTGGTACATCTTAATCTTATCATTCAAATTTCCAGGCTTAGTGGTTGCAACCTCTATATCACCCTTGTCAATTAGGCCTTGGATGTAGTTCTTAAATTTTATACACTTGCATGTATCATGACCATTGACATGATGGTAGTCACAATATTCATTCTCATTATACCATTAGGGTTTGGGTTGATTTGCATCAAAGGGGAGATTCATTGGGAAGACAATGACGCCAGCCTTGACAAGCTTTTGAAAGATTACCTCAATGGGCTCAACAAATGGAGTGTACTCACATTGGGATTGATTGTATGAGCGGGGTGGTTGACCTTGGATGGAGAAATTGTTTTGAGGTTGGGATTGATTGCATGGGTTAGGTTCAATGTTGAATAGATTATTGATGGTGGTGGTTTTGGGGGGGATAGTTTGTTAGATAGTTCAAATAAGTGGAAGACAAGTGAGAGGGGGGGATGAATCAGTTGTAACCAGATTACCAGAACCTTAAGCAATTAAAACTTTAATACCGAAACCCAAAAGATCAATATTGGAAAGCATAAACGAATTATCAAAATAGCAGATATACCAATTAAGAATAAGAAACAATTAGAAAATAAATACCATCCACGTGACACCAAGATTTCTATGTGGAAAACCCGATAAAGGGAAAAACCACAGTGGGAAGCATACCCATAGTTAGATAATACTTCTATAGTAAGTATGTAATTACAAATGAGGGACCTGCACTTGCAGGAAGGCCAACAGCCTAGAGCACACTACTCATTACAAAAGGATTCACACTGACTACATAAAAATCCAGACTACAATCTAGAAGAAGGAATGAACTGCAATGATAACATCTCCTATGCTTGAATACAGTTCCAGTTAAGCTCAATACTGGAGGACTAAATTATCTTACATAAATCCAACTCGATCACCAATGATCAACCAAATCCTCCACATGAATGATTATTACATTATTCTATCCTATACATCCTTTTTATCCTCACATAAATTTTCCCATGATCTACAATGAGATCTTACATCATACATATACAAACCCTCAACCACAAACAATAAGATCGGCCACTAGATAATAAAACAATTACATAATTATGAAACATGTTGGCCTGAGACCAAACAAATAATACCCAACCCATAAGACATCCCGGAAACACATCGAGAAGTCCAATCAACATGGTACACTAAGCTGGTCCATAACCTAGATAAACCGGGACCCACTTTAGGTACACACACGCTAAAGCAATGATCCCAATCAACCAAGTCTCGAAAACAATCACCATTAGCATCCTGAATCTCTACTAGAAGCCACACCAACACCACTTATGCATAACATCAAAGATCTTCATCAAATCTCTGTCAGTGAAACCCTCACCGGAACAACAAACCAAGCTTACCAGCATAAAAGATAGCATCCGATCACCAAATCAAAACCAACTGACTAGACATGAATCTGAGTAGCATGAATAAGCCAATTCCAAAAGCCAAAACATACCAGAGCATACCGGATCATCATGATCTAATCCAACTAGAAACCAAACATCCTACTGAGACCAGAAGGATACTGGTAAAGCAACCAAATAGCTAGTGTTGACATCAATGACAAAACATCAATGCAACACATAATCAATTCCTCCAAATGGCCAACAATCTCCCCCTTTGGCATTGATGACAATGCTAGATGTGAAAAAAATCCAAGTGCCAAGAAATTCCAAACAAATCTCCCATTCAAGAATATAGCAATGAAGTTCTGATCCATACTCTCCCTGTAAATGATATCACAATTAAGTTCTAAAAATTCTACCCCTAATGTATATATCCCTTAAGTTTTTCACATCAATATCTCTCCCCCTTTGGCATCAATGCTAGAAATCTGACAAAAATATCAAAGCAAAAATATAAACCACTGAGTCACAAGGACAACTACTCCCCCTGAGTAGTAGCATCCCCACATCAATCCAGAATGAATAATATCTCTAAAAATGCATACCAAACTGATGCCTAGTAGCATCAATTAGTTCTCTACCAAAGGGGCATAAACCCCTAATCTATCTCTAAGGTACTCAAATGATTCTTTAGGCAAAGGTTTAGTGAAAATGTCTGCAATCTACTCTTTAGTGTTCACATAAACCAGTCTAACCTCATTTTCTTCCACCTTCTCCTTCAAAAAGTTATACTTAATAGATATGTGGTTTTTCTTAGACTGAAATACATGGTTCTCATATATGTCTATAGCAGCAGAGTTATCGTAGTGAATAACTACCGGTCCAATGCAATGCACTTTTATGTCCGTCAACATTTTCTTCATCCATAGAACTTGTGTATAACTAGTAGTAGTAACAACATACTCAGCTTCAATAGTAGATAAAGAAGTATATGATTGTTTCTTGCTAATCCATGAAATAAGTTTCTTTCCAAGAAAGAAAGCTCCACTGGAAGTACTTTTTCGGCCATCAACATCACCTACCCAATCTATATCTGTATATGAACATAAAGTAAAGTCATCATCCTTAGGGTACCACAAACCATATTCAGATGTACCTTGCAAGTATCTAAAAAATCTTTTCACTGCACTCTCATGATTTTCTCTACGATCACTTTGATATATTGATGCACTGCAAACATCATTCTTTATATCAAGCCTATTCTGAGTCAAATATAGCAGACCTCCAATCATAGACTTGTATCTTGTAGGATTTACCGGTGCAGATTCATCTTTCCTTGTGAATTTCTCACTTGTAACCATAGGAGTACTTACCAGTTTAGAGTCTACCATACCAAATTTCTTCAACAATTCCCTAGCATACTAAGTTTGATAGATGAAAGTACCTTTATAAGTCTGAGTAATCTGCAAAACTAAGAAAAATTTCATTTCCCCAATCATAGACATTTCAAATTATTTCTCCATATTTTTTAGAAAATTCCATGCACAACTTATCTTCACCTCCAAAAATGATGTCATCAACAAAAACCTCAATAATAAATATATCATCATCAATGACTTTATAATATAGATTACTGTCAGCATTACCTTTAGTAAAACCAAGCTTCAAAAGATATTTATCTAGCCTTGCATACTAAGCTCTAGGTGCCTGTTTCAATCCATATAAAGCTTTCCTTAAGCTACAAACCATATTTTTATCATCTAAAAGTGAAAAAACAGCAAGTTACTCAATATATACTTCCTCATCAAGATCCCCATTCAGAAATGCACACTTAACATGCATCCAATAAACCTTGTAGTTTTTATGTGTAGCATAGGCAAGAAATAATCTTACAGCTTCAATCCTAGCTACAAGTGCAAAATTTTCATGATAATAAATTCCTTCCTTCTGAGAATATCCTTTACAAACCAATCTAGCTTTATTCCTTACAACTTGTCCATCTTCATTTAGTTTATTCCTAAATACCCATTTAGTTCCAATAATATTCTTATTTTTATGCTGTGGAACTAAAATACATGTGTTATTCTTCTCTATTTGATCTAATTCTTCTTCCATAGCTTTCATCCAACATTCATCTTTATATGCTTCAATTACTGATACCGGTTCAACCTGAGAAATTAAACATACCTCATTAGCTGCCAATCTCCTTCTTGTCATCACTCCATTGTTCTTATCCCCAATGATCTAATCTTCTGAATGATTCATCCTTATATATCTAGGAGTCTTTTGACTCTTTGTTCCTCTTCCCGGTTCCTCAGTTACTATTGATTTTTTGATACTACTAGAGTAACTGGTTCAACATTTTGTTCCGGTAAAGGTGTTACTGGCTCAGTTATGATCATTTCCACTATCGGTTTTTGCTCATAAACTCTGATTTGACTTCTATTCAACTCATCCACCTTGACATTAGTGCTCTCCACAATTCTCTACAATCTCTTGTTATAACATCTATATTCTTTGCTTTTATTAGAATAAGAAAGAAATATTCCTTCATCACATCTAGGATCAAATTTTCCAATGAAATCATCTCTACTGATATAACATTTACTACCAAAGATTCTGAAATACTTAACTGTAGGTGTATTGCCAAACCATAATTCATAAGGTGTCTTACTAGTTTCTCCTTTGATATGTACTCTTTTGAATTTATAAACTATTGTGCTCACCACTTCTCTCCAGTAGATATGAGGTAGATTAGATTCAATCATCATGGTTCTAGTAGCATCCAAGATAGTTTTGTTCTTCCTTTCCACAACTCCATTTTTGTTTCGGTATCTGAGGAGCAGAAAATTGTCTCCTTATGCCATGCTTCTCACAAAAGTTATTAAAATCACCATATGTGGATTCTCCACCATGATCTGAACTTTAAAATTTAATCTTCAATCCTATCTCAGTTTTAACTTTATCTTTACAGATTTTAAACTTTTCAAAAGCCTCAGATTTCTCCCTTAGAAAAGTAACCCACATCATTCTAGAATAATCATCAATGATTAGCATAAAATATCTATCACCTTGAAATTTTTTAACTCTAGCAAGGCCACACAAATCAGTATGAATAAGATCAAGAACATCATTAGATTTGTATTGTATACTCTTAAAAGAGGTTCTGACCTATTTTCCCATTTGACATTCTTTACATACCGGATTATAGGGCTTCACAATCTTAGGTATATCTCTAACTGCCTTAGTTGAACTAATCTTTACCAGACAATCAAAATTCACATGACATAGCCTTTTATGCCATATCCAACTCTCATCAATTTGTTCAATCAAACATGTCTTCTGACCAGAATTCAAATGAAATATATTACCTTTTGTCTGAGTATCAGTTGCAATCTCCAATCTAGATCTATAATGATTTTGCATTTTCTATCCTTGAAGTGTAATTGAAATCCCTTATCCACCAATTATTCTACACTCAAAAGATTATGCCTTAAACCTTTAGCATAATAAACATTATTAGTATTGTTCTTACCATCTAATGATATAGTTCCTTTTCCCTTGACCATACATGCTTTGTCATCTCCAAATCTAACTAGACTGTCATCAAATTCTTGCACAGATAGAAACTTCCTTTTATCTCCAGTCATATGATGTCAACATCCACTATTAATTACCCATTCATCCTTATCTTCAATTTTAGCATCAAGTTCCTTCTCTTCAGGTACATTCTCTTCCAGTGCCAGAAGATTTTCCTTGCTAGTCAAGAACACCCATTCCTTTCCATTGTTGGAACCACTAGCAGAGTCTTATGTCGGTTCATCATCAGAATCAGTCACACCTTCCTCATCCGCAATGTAGCATGATTTATCTATGTTTTTCCTATACTTATACTTGTTATGATATCCAGGGTTAGGCTTAAAATATCTTCTAGATCTCTCATCAAATCTTGAATTCCTTTCAGGACATCTAGATGCAAAATGACCTATTTTATTACATGCAAAACATTTAAAAGGTTATTTTCCTTCATACTTACTTCGTACCAGTCCTTTAGGTACTCTTCTAGCAAATAGGACTTCAAGTTGATCAAATTCTTCATCTTCTCTCTTCATATCATTCAATTCCTTTGCATACAAAGCTTTTCAATCTTGCTTTCTAGTTGATGATGTAAATGCATGAAAAGCAGGTTCAGACTTCATAGCTCCAGAAGGTCCAAATTCTTCAAGCTCAAAAGAAGATAATTTCCCCACCAAGGTATCTCTATTGACATAGGTGTTAGCCATTGTTCTCAATTCATTAATTGTAGTAGCCTTCATCTGGTAAGCCAGTGGCAAAGCTCTCAGAACTTTAGAAACTATTTCATCTTCACTCAGAGTTCCACCACAACATTGAATTCCCATAACAATTTCATTTACCCTTTCCATGAATGCAATAATCATTTCATCTTCTTCAGTAACCATCAAGTTTAGAAATCTTTATAGTTGGGTCACCTTCTTTAAGAGTCTCCGACTTGTCCCATATAACTTTCATCAATGTTTTGTCAGTTAATCCCATTATTTGCTAATCAGAAAGTGTACACAAGCGGGCTTCTCTTTCTCTAAAATCATTCTCAAGCTCCTTATCCAAGTTTGCCAGAGGAGGATAGGTAGATACCAGATTAAAAGGAGTAACACCATTCTCGATGATTTCCCAAATTTCCTTACCAAGATATCTCAGATGAGTCTCCATTTGAATCTTCCATACTCTATAATTTTCTCTATCAAGCCTAGGAATATCTCTTCAAAAGATAGTAGCATATGAACTATATGAACTTGAACTATTAGTCACCATAGGATCTTCCTCAAGCGGTTAACCTTCTATAGAGAGGATTAGAGCTTTGATACCAATTGTTATATAGTTCAAATAACTGGAAGACAACTGAGAGGGGGGTTGAATCAGTTGTAACCAGATTACCAGAACCTTAAGCAATTAAAACTTTAATACGCAAACCCAAAAGATCAATACTGGAAAGCGTAAACCAATTACCAAAATAGCCGATATACCAATTAAGCATAAGAAACAATAAGAGAATAAATACCATTCACATGACACCAAGATTTGTACGTGGAAAACCTGGTAAAGGGAAAAACCATGGTGAGAAGCCTACCCACAGTTAGATAATACTTCTATAGTAAGTATGTGATTACAAATAAGGGGCTTGCACTTGCAGGAAGGCCAACAACCTAGAGCACACTACTAATTACAAAAGGATTCTCACTGACTACATTAAAATCCAGACTACAATCCGGAAGAAGGAATGAACTGTAATGATAATATCTCCTATGCCTGAATACAGTTCCAGTTAAGCTCAATACCAAAGGACTAAATCCTCTTACATAAACCCAACTCGATCACCAATGATCAACCAAATCCTTTGCATGAATTATTATTACATTATTCACACGTATACATCCTTTTTATTCTCACATATATTTTCCCATGATCTACAAAGAGATCTTACATCATATATATACAAACCCTCGACCATAAACAATAAAGTCAGCCACTAGACAATAAAACAATTACATAATTACAAAACATATCAGTCTGAGACCAAACAAATAATATCCAACCCATAAGACATCCCAGAAAGACATCGAGAAGTCCAATCAACACGTTACATTAAGCTGGTCCATAACGTAGATAAACCGAGACCCAATTTAGGTACACACACGCTAAAGAAATAATCCCAATCAACCAATTCTTGAACATGATCACCATCAGAATCTCTACTAGAAGCCGCACCAACACCAGTTATGCATAACATCAAAGATTTGTCGATGAAACCCTCATTGGAACAACAAACCAGGATTACCAGCATAAAAGATAGCATCCGATCACCAAATGAAAACCAACTGACTGAACATGAATCTGGGTAGCATGAATAAACCAATTCCAAAAGCCAAAACATATCGGACCATACTAGATCATCATGATCTAATCCAACCAGAAACCAAACATCCTACCAGGACTAGAAGGATACCGGTAAAGCAACCAAAACAACTAGTTTTGACATCAATGACAAAACATCAATGAAACACATAATAAATTCCTCCAAATGGACAATACAATGACAATCTAAACACACTTGGCGTCGGTGACTCCATCATTGACAATATTTTTGTTTTTGGACCAATACTTGGGCTTGTCATTATACGAGGAAGAAACTTTATTAGATTTTTTATAATGTTTTTGTGATCCTTCCTCTAGGAGGACATTCTTTAAGGATAAACCTTTCTTAGTGATTTGTTCAAATGTGTCCAAGCCTTGACAAGTCAAGGGTTTAGAAAATTTTGGTATGAAGTTACGTTGGAATAAGACAATTTGATAGGACTTTGGTATGTCCTAAGGTAACGTTTTGATGAGATGTCGCCACCTTTAAAGGAAATTTGCAAAGGTTTCTCTTAGCCTTTGCTTTGTGTTGCATAGGTTTGTCAGAGAAGCATTATTCTCAATCTTATATGCATAGTGGGACATGAATTTCTCTACAAGGTCTGGAAATGAATTGATGGAGCCATGAGGTAGAGTAGAAAACCAAGTGAGGGCATCCCCAGTATGATGTTTAGGGAAAATTATTCTAAAGTAGACATCATTGTAACAGACCTCTTGACAAAGGATATAAAATTCATGGACATGGTCTCTAGGGTCACCTTTTCCCTTGTAACTTGGGAATCTCAAAACCTGGAGGGTAGGGTGTGACTGAAATGGAAGGGTCATATGGACAAGGAAATATTTCCTCAAAAGTGTAAGGTCTCTTATTAGTCCTGTCCTTAAATTTTTTGATAAGGTCCTTCATGTCACAAATTTATTTCAAGAGGTCTGGTTGTTTATTATGGACATTAGGGACATAATGACTTGTGTTAGACCCTAGGATATGGTTTGACACAAACAAGATACCAACACCACCACCTATATGTTGATAAGAGAAACCGTAAGGTTGGGAAGTGATGTGAGGCTGTGACCCACAGATGGTACTGGCAGGAGGTATGCTAGTGTTGATGTAGTTAGTCAAGTTGTAAAAAGGTATTGATGACCTTGGAGGATTAAAAATGTTTAGGGGGATAGAAACTGGAGGCAAATTATGTTGGAAATTTGGAGGAATTGATTATGTGTTGCATTGATGTTTTGTCATTGATGGCAACATTGGTTGTTTTGGTTGTTTATCAGTTTCTGGTTGGTTCCGGTAGAGTGGATGTTTATGTTATTGATCTAGTAGGATCCAATATGCTTTGGTTCATGGAATTGGTTTGGATCTATCATTCACACTATTTAGATGTGTATCATGATCAGTTGGTTTGGGATTTGATGACTCAAGAGCTATCATTGTGTTCTAGTAAGCCTTTTGGTCACTAGTAAGGGTTTTACTGGTAGAGCTTTATTGAAGATCTTTTGATGCACATGATAAGTGGTGTTGGTGCAGCTTCTAGATGCCTTTTAGGATGTTGTTAGTTATCATTTTCATGTTCTAGTTCATCGGTGGTGTTGGATTTGGTTTATGACAACCTATTTTGGGTCCAGTGTTATCTAGGTTATGGGTCGATTTCTCTAACATGTTGGAGGATGTTCCTGATGCGTTACCAGCGGGATTTAATAATTGGTTTATATTGTTTTCAGCCTAAGATGACTTGGTTGATATTTTGATTGTGGGTTTATGTTGTGAACTTATTGTATTATCTTTTTTATGGGTGGCCTAATTGTTTAGGTCCTAGGTTGGTATAAATATGATGTAAGATCTCTATGTATGAGATATAGGTCAAGGTTATAGGTTTATCTATGTGAAAATAATGTTGTAATCATATACATAAGGTTTGGTTGATCATAGATGATTGAATTGGGTTTGTAAGAGAGGTTTAAGGCCTCCAGTATTGAGCTTAACCAAAACTCTACTCAGGCATAGGAGATCCTATACTTGCAGTTCACTCTTCTTTCCAGATTGTAGTCTGATGTTTTTATAGTTAGTGAGGCTCCTTTTTGTGATGAGCAGTGTGCTCTAGGCTATTGGTCTTCCTACATGTGCAGGCCCCTCATATTGTAATCACATACTTACTACAAAAGTATTATCTGACTGTGGGTAGGCTTCCCACCGTGGTTTTTCCCTTAACCGAGTTTTCCACATACAAATCTTAGTGTCATGTGTTTTGGATGGATGGTAACTATTTTCGTGATTTATGTCTATGTTTAATTGCTATATCAGTTATTCCGGTATTTGGTTTATGCATTCCAGTATTGAGTTTATGTGTTCTGGTAATAAGGATTTAAATGCTTAAAGTTTTGTAATCCGATGACAACTAACAACTGATTCACCCCCCCCTCTCAGTTGTCCTCTGGTTATTTGAGTTGTCTAACAAAGTAGTCATGGGTACAAAGTTGCAAGTGGTGGATAATGAAGGGCATCAATGATAGAGTTGTCTACGAGTTCACCTTCTAGTGGTTTGTCAAAAAAAAATTGATCAAAATTTGGGGGCTGGCATGCCCCTTGAGTAATGAGTTGAACCACAAGCCCATTAGGATTTTATTTGGAAAATATTTCCATCATCTCTTGATTATAACGATCATCTATGAATGATTGCACATGCAGAGAAAGCTCATTTTGGTCAACAAGTTGTTCCTCTTCTTGTAGATCTTGGTCAAAGAGGTGACTAGTCTCAAGCATTACATTGCCCCCAACAAAGATTTTCCCTTTTTGTGAGTGAGTCAATACCATACATGGGTAACCTCAAAGATGAGAAAAGGACTATGGAATAGTTTAAATTTGGAACAAAAAAAAGTGGTGAAAAGGACTTAGCAAGTTTTGATTTGATTTGATTAGGATTGGATTAGTGACGAAAGTGATTGGATTGTATCTCAGCCCTTGGATAAGGAGATAGGTGGGGAGAGCCACAAAGTGAGGTAGCGACCAAGCTAGGCTAAACTAAGACCTTAGTTTAGATTTGATCAAGCCCTCTTCTACTTAGGATAGACTTCGTTCCTAAGAAAAAATAGGTAAAGGATTAAGGATTTTGATCAACCCAAATGATTAAGCAATATAGTTGAGGTAGATTCCATCTCAAGAACAAGGCCAATTATGGATTTGATTAATGAAAAAAACATCTAAGCCAGACTTTTATGAAGTGCTAACCCTGGATTTGAGTGATTAATTGATTTATTGGTTGGTTGATTTGATTAAGGTTGATAATTGATTGAGGATTGGAAAATGATTGATTGGGTATGCTAAGTCCTTATAGATTATGGCAATGATTATGGAAGAAAGAGATGGAAATGATTATGGAAGGAAAATGGATAGATTGAAGAAATGTGAGGAAGATGAAGGTTACTTTAGATGGAAAAATGACTCAATAAGTGATTTTGAGGTAGGGAAAGTTGGACAAAGGGATGCGACCACTCCTATTGATGCTTTAGGATAATCCCGATCTTTAATGGAAAGCTTGGGTTTTGAAAGGTTCCTCATCAAACTTGTTGTTGTAATCATGTAAGTAATTGTGGAAGCAATGCAAGAAGGTTCTATTTTTCAACAAGAGCTTGCGATTGAGGACTTGTTTATAGCTAGGCTTCTTCTTCTTGACTTAGAGATAGATAGACTTTTTAGGATGCTTGAGGGACTTTGTTTTATGGTGCATGAGTGAAAGTTGGTCAAATGTTGGATGAGTGAAACTTGGAAATGTTTTGGACTTTATCTACTCTTGGAAAGAGAAATCAAACATGAACAAACACATTAGCCAAGAATAACTCTTTATAACAAGTGTGAGAGTGAAGGGGACCTATATTTGCCCAAAAAAAAAATTATTGGTTTTGCACAAATGAAGACACTTTGAAAACATACAACTTAGGATAGAAATTGGAAACCATTCAATGGGGCCTCTTGTACATAGCGATACCTCAAACAAGCAAACAAATAGAGATTCTGGTAGCACTAGCTCCACTCCATGACACTCAGTGCTAGAGCATACCATATTCTCTTACCTCAAAGATTTGAAGATCTTTTAACCGAGGGATTCCTATCTCATCTTGAGTGGGTACATGAGAGGTTAGTTTAGAGTACGATTTGCATTCCCTACACCATCAAATGTGGGATTTAGGCCACTACAACAAGGTTTTTAGTTATTTTTTTATGGGTCTAGTCCAACAATGAATCCGCAAAGAAAGTCACTAAAGGCACTAACTGAGCTTATCGATGTAGAGAAGGCCTCCACATAAATTAAATTTACTCAGCACTCTGGTCGTTTGACCAATTTTTTTGTATAGTATCTCAAAAGGCACTACTCGATATCGTTCCAGGTTAGTCCATATCCCCAACGTGTCCCAATTTAAGATACCCTTGTGGGGTGATGAAATCCCCAATCAAGAATAACCTTCACTACAAAAAGAAAAGGCGAGTGTTGTAAATCACCTTTCTCATCACCCAAGGTCCACGAAATCAAAGGGAGAGGATAATAGGTGTCAAGGTGGGTCCACCCTATAGATGTGCAAGCACACAAGACATAGTAGACACTTGTTCTTTTTAGTCCCATATATAAAATGTTGTCTACTCTAGATGCAAGAAAGTAAACTATACTAGTGGAAAAAAGATGTTTTTGACCAGTGGGCTGCAAAAAAGCAGTGTTGGTAGTTTTGTAAAATGACCTTGGAGAAATGAGGAAATCAACAAAACCCAAATTCTGATAGTAAAAAAATCCTATTCACCTCAATGCAAATGTTGAAGTGGAGTCATAGGCACCAATGCCTACACAAACACTAGCATTTGTGCAGACGTCGATTCAAGGATTGAACCTAGAAATCACAAACAGAAAGTTGGAAAAAATTTAAATTATAGAATTTGAAAAATGGAGGGGAAAATTATACCTATGAAGACACCAACCCCCAATGCAGATGATAAAGGTGGGAAATACAAAGCGGTTGATATGCCATTCTGCAGCGTAGATGTTGACGTCTGTGCAGATGTCGATGTGCCAATTCCCAAAAAAGACTACCTAGTTAGCCTAAAAATTCTAACTACTGTTAGAAATCTGAAAGGTTTCAAGATGAAACTTGTTAAATTAACTATTTTTTAGTATTCTTTTTAAATTAATTGAGAGATGAAATAATGTAGAAAACAAGGCTAAAGCTAAGTGAAAATAGAGACATTGATCTGGGAAACGTAGACGTCGATCGGGAAAGTTTGAATTTGAATGGAAATGTTGTTCCCTCTAGGTAGAGGCATTGAACCAACCCCACAGAGATGTCGAAATGCAATCTCAGGCGTTGATCTATCAAACCTACAAAAAAGTTGCTTAACATTTACAAAAAAATATTAGCAGAAAGGGACGTGGGTTAGAAAATTCAAATGCATTTAAAAATCATATAACACTAAATAACTCACTAATCATGCAAAATGAAATGTTATACCTTCCTTCTCCCTCGATTTGAACCTTTGGTGAATTAAAGAGTGTGCCCCCTCCTTGCTTGGGATCTGGATTTCTCTCCACTACAACAACAACAATGGAAGGGATTGGATGATTGAGTGTGATAAATTTGGCTAAGTGTGGGAGAATTTTGGCATAAGAATGATATGATGGATGATTGCTAAGATTACTTGGACAACATAAGATTACTAACTAGATGGATATGAAAATGAGGGGAAGAGACTCCAATTTATAGATTGGAGGAGGCGAAAATGGAGGGCCAAGGTTGATTTGAAATGGAGGGTGAGGATTGAAGGAAAGTGATGGGAAGGATTGAAAGGAAAAAGTGTGGAGACCAAGAGGTTTTCTATAAAGGCATTTCTTGTCTCCACACTTCTCAAGGTGCATAGGGAAGAGATCCCTAGGCACATTGGAGGAATAAAAAGGAACTAAAAATTCCTTGGAAAGGGACAAGGAAATTAAAAATTCCCGAATAAAAGATTGCATAGGAAGAATAAAGGAGAAAAGGAATTAAAAATTCCTTGGGAAGAGAGGGCATGGGAAAGTGAAAAAGATTTGAAATCCTTTGACATGACCAAAGTAGGTGCATTCAAGATTTGGACGATGAAGGGGACAAACCATTTATGGCAAATGGTTGACTTGCTCCTAATCTTGGGGATTAGGATTGTGCAAAGGATTAGGGAAGTGGATTGGGTGGATTAATGAGAGATTAGAATGCAAGTGGGAAGGTTAGGAGGATGTGATTTCATGAGGAGAAATAATGAGTGGAGAAATTTAAAACTGGAGGATAATTATAAGCATGATTATAGAAGGATTAATTAGGCTAAGTGAGGATTTAGAAGAAGTAATTTGTAGGAATCACATGATTAGGTTAAGTCAATTAATTATGATTAATTAACTAAGTGAAATTTATAAGAATTAATAATTCGAAGGGACTTTAAAAGAATGGAAAAAATAATTAATTTATTGATAAATTAACTATTGGACTATAGTGACAAAATTAATTTAATTTAATTTAATTAACTTCGAGAAGAATAAGGGTAAACATAATTAAATAATTTAATTATTTAAGAAGGATAAATTAATTAAATATTTAATTTAATTAATTTTAGACATCTACAATAGGTTTTTAAAAAATTAAGTTTATTACTTTTTGACTAATTTAAGATATATCATTTTTTTTTAAATGTCATTAAAAATTAGTAAATAATTATCTATTTATAGTCACAAAAACATGAATTATTTTCATTTATATATCCCTAAATTATATACTAGTTTTGATTAAAAAAAAAAAAAATTCTTAATATTAGATTAGGAATAATGACACATCTTTTATTTCAAAAAGTTGTGGATCGTATTTTGAAATAATTAAATTTCATTACAGTATTAGCATAGTATGATGGTTAAATTGTGGTATTGTGGTTCTTTCTACCAAGATTTAAAACCCACTAAGATTTTATTGTTGAGTGTTTCACCCATTTATAAGTCTAGATCAAAAGGTTTTGTCCCTTAAAAATTGTAAAATAAAAATATTAAAAAAAATAAAATAAATTTTCATCAAATTGATTTAAAATCATTTATAAAAATAATAGTGCACAAAATAATTGAATTTTCTACCACTTTTATCATTACATTCTATCATATTTTTTTTAAATAAATCTATTTTATATAAAATTACTTAAATATTATTTTTAACATTTTCATTACAGCTTGAGAGTTCTCTTTTTTTTCATCTTGATATGAAAATATCCCTATTACAATATAGTGAAAGACTAAAAGTTTCCCCTAATTTTTATCCAAATAGTGAGGAATAGTAATGATATTAGCCTAAAATGGGTCATGTATAAAGTGTCACCATGTGAGAGCAATATATGTATAGAGTAAAGGTGTGATCATTTAAATCCAAGTGGATTAAAATTTAATTTATAATGTGATCATATATAAGAAGAATGACTTTATATATGAGTATGAAAGTATGATGATGGAAATGGAAGGTAAAATGATATAAACATGTAAGAGCAATGGAAAATGATACAATGTAAGATCTCACCATGTAAAAATAGTCGTATGATGTAAGTAGTAAAATGTATGTGTGCCTCTAAATAAAGAGTAAGAATTACTTGTCTTGAATGATAATGTTAATAGATATTCCTAAATGGGGAAGCCAAGTAATATTGTGTGTGAGGAAGTCAAGTAATATGGTGTGTGAATAAGTGTTATAATTATGGTGTGTTGAAAAAGAGAAGAAAACCAAACAAGACATAAGAATAAAAATAAAATTATGTAAATTTACATAAACAATTAATGAAGAGGAGCATAAAAATAATGGCTCAAAAAAAAGGCCAATCATAAACCAAAAATAAAACAAAGTTACTAGTATTCTATATCGGGTTATTGATACAAATTCTATACCTTATTGATTGATTGTGAATTTGTTAATTGTCAATACAAGTTTAATTTATGATAGATTTGAGACCCTACTAGCAAATAGATATTTTACAAAAAGATAACAAGAGATTATGTTAATAATTGGTCATTTTGATTCATTATATCAACTTGATGGATTTACTAGATCTAGATGGATTTTTCTCTTTTACTAGTTTCCAATTGGATTTCATATTCTTTCAACTTAATGTTTTCATTGACCCATTATTTTTAAGGATCATTAGTTCATTAAAATATACTTTTTGTGACCATATTAGAGTTATTATTATGAGACTATATAAATCTTTATTTGTTAATTATCTTTTTTCTTTTCTTCTTTGCTTGTTTTTTATCACTTAAGCAAGGAAAGGGCCTCGATCCCTCATATTTCCAAATAGGAAACAACAAAACTAAGTAGCAACATAACAACAAATGAAATCACACAGCCAGAAGCTAGATAAAACTCATGAAGATATATCACCAGTAAGTAACCAAAAATAGAAGATCTCTAACCCCTACCATACCACAAGGGATATTCAACCAGATTAACTTCATATGAACATAGACATACATACTACTAAATTAATCAAAGTTAAGATAAACACTACTAGAAGTCATGGAATCAAAATTAAACTTACTCTTGTAAGCTGTGCAGGCCTTATTTAACAAATAGTTCAAAGAAATTAACTTAGAAATACTATAATTAACTAACCACGGTCCTAATAGGCTCCTAACACTATCAAAGCTATCTATAATAGTAATCTTTAAAAGGACAACAAAAATGCACCAAGTCCAGCACTCCATCATGAACAACAACATTATTTACTGTTGAGGATGTCTCAATTCCTAGCAAGTCTCCTCATATGGTCCTACCAAGCCTCCTGATCTGAATATTCATCGTTCTGCTCCTTCTCCCAAGATTTGTCCTTTTCCAACTATTCCTTGGCCTTCCTTGTAAGTTTACTCTATCTGGAGACAAATACCATTGCAACTTTGTGCATGATGCCATCTGTTATGGCATTAAATAGAACTTAAAGTCTTGCTCATCTTTCTTTTATTTTTGTGGCATTCCTCAACTTTGGTTTCAAGGTTCATAACCATAACCTAAAGGTCAATAATTTGACCCTTTAATTTGGCAGTCTTATTTTCTTCCTTCTTCGAGGGAAAAACCTGAGAAAAGGGCTCCACATCATCTTCCCTAGAATTAGCAGGGGATATTTGAGTTGACCTTTCACTATATTTCTTAGGTTAATTAGTATACTCTAAGTTATTATTGCTCACATCCTCTTGTTCCTCTTCAATCTCTTGAAATCCCTCATCCTTTGAATCTCCAAATGAGAGGTCCACATCTTCTTCTGGTGCATAAACCTCAATGGGATCAAGGATGATCTCCCTAACTTCCATCTTGCCCTTTTTATCCTTAGCAATGAGATAGGAAGTGTGTCTCTCACTCGAGTTTCCTTCCTATTTGTCATTATCTTTCTTAGCTTCTTCATCATCTCCAATCCCCAACTCATCTAAATCAATGGTAATGATTTTTTTCAAGGGTTCTTTTTCAATTTTCCTAGCATCAAAAGGGCTATTCTTGGGAGTAGCATCATTCCTTTTGTCCAGAGTAGTTTTCAAAAGTGCTACCTCTAGGGCTTGCATAACCAGGTCATTTTTTTCCTTTTTTCCTTTAACATTGGGAGCATGTTTACTTCTTTCAAAAGGCAACAGTTTTGACTCAATCAGTTTTATACAAACCAAGCTAAGAGGGGCTTCCTCAAAGTCACTTGTTCTTTCCTAAAATAGTTAACAAACAACTACGGTGAGGGGACTGATCAAAGGAAAACTGATATAGGGCATAAACTAACCCTTGGTGAAGCAGTGGGGAGGCCCCTTTAGAGATACTAGTAGCCAAATAAGTAAATAGATAAAAAGGAAGGTCAATTTTATCCCCATAACAAATATGGTTTAAAATTGGGAAATCATATTCGTGAACAGTTGAATAAAAACCTTCCAATGTAAAATATTTCATCACATGAAAACTCACCATTTCATATGATGGTGGCAGAAAGAAACGATTGTAGCTATTTTACAAAACCTTCGGCTTTTCACCTTTCTAATTTTTTTTTTTGAGAAAACCTTTATAATCTCTTGAACTTTTCTTTCCACTTTATTTCCTTTAGATTTCAGACTAGTAGCCATTGCAATAAGCTTTGGGGTGACAGTGAAATTGATGCTACCAATGGTGACCACTCCCGTTTGCCAAAGTTACATAATTTTGGCAATAGAGCCCTATTATAGCCCTTCATGGCAAAAAAGTAAGGGGTCATCCCCACCTTGTCAAAAATATCCCACACTTCATCATTCTATTGTAGCTCATTGTAATCTTTGGGTTCTGAACATTTCAAAGAGCTCCCTATTATAATCTTCAACTCATCAACCATCAGAATTGACAAACAGACATAGAGAAAATTAGGCCCACAAAGATTATATAGACGCCACAAGAAAAAAAGTGTAAGTAATTAAGGTTTAGAGTATATAATAAATCGATCCATCTCACACATGTGAAGTGACCCTTCTATAAATAACCATTTTTGTGGGGAAACAAATGCAACACATCATAATTATAACAAACCATATCACTACTCACAACAATGAATGCCAAATAAAAGAAAAGCTTGTTCATAATATTCAACTCCTTAAAAGAATTAAACTCCCTCATTCCAAGGAAATTCATTAATATCATCCATCAAAGCCCACAATCAATAAGCTTCATCGGCAACACACATTTCATCTAGATTTGAATTTAAAAAATGGTAGATCCTTTCCACCCCCTTTGTTTAAAATTCATTTTGAACACCATGGTAAGTTTTATTAACAAAGGAAATAGAGTCCTTTAGATAATACTGACCCCTCTCCAAAGAGAGAATCTCTTTAAGATTAGTAGGACACTAAAAAATGCAAGGAAGGTCCAATCAACATACCTAAGACCATGATTGGCTAAATCATCAAGTGCCTTATCTCCTTCCCAAAAAACATGTTGAACTTTAGATTAAGGGAAGCTACAAATCAACTCTTTACTATCTTCTATTAGTTCCCAAAAATAGACGATGGGTTTACACTGCTTACAGGGCAGAGACCAGGATGATTTCCTCCAAATATCTATGGAGAGCCACCTCTAACTATCGATATCTATCAGGCTTGGACCAACAATAACAAGGACGGAGGGTCCTCCTGCACTTTAGGCTCTGCAAAACCAGGGAGGGTGATCCCTTCAGTAAGAATTTTCCTACTCTCTACAAGGATATTCAGGAACTTACTAAAAACAAAGTAGATTATCTCATTAATAAAACTCAACAGAAAGGGAGAATTCTCAAGGATGGAAAATCCTTTAGTGATCCTCAACCTTAACCTGGAGTATGAGAGATGGTGAGACTATTTTTAGAAAATACATAAATCTTAGCAAATGATTGTTCTGATTGTTTATAAGATTCATTCTGACAGATCATGAAGAAGATAAAACTAGAAAACTGATAAGCTAATGAGATTTGCTAGCTAATACCAGTGCCTTATTCATTTGGGCTACATAGTCGATGAAAAGTGTTTCTGAAAATCTAATAAATCTTCATCTAATAATTGGTCTTGCCTAAAATAATACTGCCTTACAATATTACTTTGCTTATGATCCTTTATCTTAACTACTTTATCAAATCCTATGGAGATCCTTATTTTCTTTGTAATCTTATTTAAGAATTTTTAATTAACCCCTTGGATTAAAGCATTGAATAAAAGAGTACATACATCATAACAATACAGTAAATAAAAGAAACCCTTGATCCCATTTGCTTAAAAGAAGAATAAATCACACATAGGAGAGTAGAGATTAGGAAACTATATTTGCATTAATATTATGAGCTATCTTTTATCAGATGATAGCCAACAAATTCAAATATAGAGTGACCCATTTGAAAATAGGAAACTACAACTATTCTATTACAATTCTACTCTGCAAAATAACATTATAGTCCCTGTTATTTCCTATGACTCTCTAGAACTATTTTGGACCTAAACCTGCAGAAAAGATCTATTTTACAGAGATCTTTCTTAGAAAAATTTGAACCTTAACTAATGGCCTTGAATTCCCTTTTATAGAAAACAAGGGAGTGACAAGCTTCAGGCCATCAGACACTTGTCCACAGTAGATTCATTTCTTGATAATTAGCCCTAAAGGCTATGTACAATTCTATTACAAAATATCCACATGTCTATGCACCGACACCTGTGAATCATTGTTCTTGAACCGAAAATTGGTAGAAGCAAAACCATTTGAGTCATGTATTTATCACCCTGACACCTTCAGATGGCATGTGAGATGTTGCATTTTTGTCCCATAGAGCATTTCCCTTCCTTAGAAAGGGAAACAGGATCCTGGAAAGAGGTAATGTCTCCCCTCAAGCTAGAGGGGGAACTCAACCTTCATGCCCAGGATCAGAGGAAGTGGGAGGTGAAGTTAGAGGGGAAACATAGCATGTTGGGGAGGGGTCATAGGTTCCATGTAGATACATGGATGGATTGCTTCCACTCCCTACCCAAACATGTCCCTTTTTTGTTTCTCTGTGGGTTATGTCTTAGAACCCTCTGCCACCCAAAGACTGAGTAGACACAGAGGTTGTGCCATGCTTGACATTTCTTTGCAATAAAGGGCTTTCACACCCCCTCTAGAAATCCTCCCCACTTTCACATCCCCTATGGGAATAGACATACTCACACAAAAAAGAGAGGTTACATCTGGTATCACAGTATATTGCAACTCCATCTATAAGCTTGCTCAAACATCATTTCTTCTACAGAAAGAAAAATTGCACCTAGAAAATTAAAAGGCTTCATACTCTTCTACCAATTTGATCACCACCTTATTGTATTTATAGCTAAACCATACTTCATCAAGTAGTGCTTTCTCTTGAAACATCATCACTCTGGTGTTCTTAATTTGCTCTGCCAGCTATAGACACTAGAATTCATGCATATCACATCTACTGCATTCTTTTGTCAAATTTCTCCTTATGCAAACGATTTTATTCTGATCTTAATCCTCTTTTCAGTGTACAATCTCCAGCTTTAGGATTCCTTTCGACAAGCAAATCTTTGAATTCATAAAAGAAATCATGATTCATCACACCTAAACTGGAAGCTTATCCAAATTGTTTCACATCTCTGAGCTATCATATTTGACCGTCAAATCAATCCTGAATCAACAAGTCCGAATCCCATTCATTTTGCCCTTTCCTGCGAGCTATAACCAGTGCCTCCAAAATCACTCCAAACTTCTCAGTTGAAACTCAACCGCAGATCTCATCTAACTTGGCAAATCTAACTGTCATTTCCTACCAACTTATCATTTTGACTTTCCAACTATATCTATGGACCCACAAAATCTTGACTGGATAGCACCATATCATCCTTCAACTTAGCTTTGTCAACAACCTCCCTACAAGCCTTCTTGATCAGATAGGGACACATGGCATCATCTTGTGATATCGTGGTTCATAACCACCTCACAAATTCGATTGCGGGAATACGAGGGTCATCCGATCTGTTTGATCCTTACCACTTTGCATACTACCCATCAACTCCTTCAGGACTTAAAAGTCAAGCCCCTTTTACCTTAGGATAAAACATCCTCGTTCACTCTAAGCATGTGCAAATTGATGGGACTACTAGTAGACCAAACTTTACCACCTGCAAACTAGTATTACAAAGCTTTTGACCGGTTGCACTACTAACCCTGTTGATTTTGCTGATAACATGTGACATCATTTCGTGATGTCATGATCATTAAAATCCTCACATTTCTGATTGCAGGGAAGCGCTAGCCATTGGACCTATCCTTTCTTTAATAGATGGTCGGGGTATTTAGTATTTGCCAGACTTAGGAAAAAATAAGCACGGGCATTTAAATATTAGAAGGGGACCGGTAATAGGAATGTTATGCAGATGACTTAGGAAAATCATACTTTATGAATTGGTTAACCAGTCTTTTCCTTAGGGAATAAAATGGCCCTGTTCATGGAAAGGGTACCCTTGTTTTAAGTGGGAAAAAGTAACAGTGAAATATATTATTTCTAGGGTTTTATTCCCAAGAATGTAAGAAGTCTCGATAAATCCTAAACCCTGAGCCTTGAATTGGTCTCAAAGTATATAAGTGACAACCTAAAAATCAATGTTTTGGGCTAAAATTAGAAAATTTTATGCAATCAATTTTCAGGGCTATCAGTGGCTCTAGTTGGGGATGCTCATTTCTCATTTTCAAAATTATGATTTATGATTTTCAAAATATTATTCCAGATATAAGATCTTGAGGGTATGTCAATGTCAAAAAATAGATTATCGCAAGGGGCATTACTTAGGAATTTGGCTCTAATAATTTTCATCAAATCCTTATTCCCTTTAATAATCTGCCACCCAATTTTGGATAGAAGAGCTTAGTTAAAAGGTCTAATTTTCCTAATCCTAAGTCTACCAAACATTTTAGGCTTGCAAAATCTATCCCAGGCAACCAAGACAATGCAATACTTTTATTCAATCCTAGTATAAAGAAACCTTCTCTAAATTTTTTTAATTTTATCAACATCTCCAGGAATTTTGAACAAAGAGAGATAATAAACCGAGATATTATGCAAATAGGATTTAACAAGTTGAACTTTTCCTACAAGGCTTAATGATTTTCCTTTCCATTTTCTAAAAGCTCCTGATTATACTATTCCAAAATTTGTTAGGAGGACATTTCAAAATAAGGAAACCAATGTAATAATCCAAAAATCTTGGTGATCTTGGCTTGTAAGAAGGGCAGGACATTCAAGAAGTGTATGTTTCTTTTATTGTAGTTGATATGTTGTCCAAATAACTGAGCATAATTATCTAGGATCTATTTCCGTCCTTTAGCTTCAGAAACATAAGCCTCACCAAAGATAATGGCATCATCCACAAAATATTGATGTGTAGTAGGAGGAATATAGGAGGAAACTTTCACATCCTTGAGCCAATTTTGATCTTTATATCTCTGAATGTTTCTTCCTGGGACTTCAGAAACAATAATAAACAAGGTGAAAGGGGTCACCATGTCAAATATTTTTACCATAGGAGAAATAGCCTTTTGGAGAACCATTAACCAACATCAAGCACATAGGAGAGGTAACACACTTATTAATCATCTTCAAAATTCTACCTTTAAACTCGAATTTTTTTAGCACCTCATGTTGGCATATGTCTAGAGCTTGATGACATTATGATATTGTATGATTGTCATTGATGTCAATATGCTTAAGTGTGAGAACCGGTATATGTGAGAACCGGTATGATATATGAGAACCGGTATATGGGAATTTTTGTATTGGGGTTTCATTTGGCACGACTACCAGTTGGTAGGCTCTACTTCAGGGTTTCCAGTTGATGCATTCCAAGCCTGTGTGATTCAACCGATGACATTGTGTGATGAGTTAGCCTTGTTATGAAGATTAGGTTGTGTTGCTATGTCAGCCTTGTCGCGTGAAGGAGTTTCTTGAGGATGTTATATGGAGATTGAATCCTATCTACCTCAAGAATGTGCGAAGTCTCTGTAAATGGTGGAGAACGCGTGATGGGTTATCAACCTCCTAAAGTGGCAAATAATGAACATTGGAGAACGTCTTGAGATCTGTTCAAGATTGTTGTATTCAATGCAGTATGATTAACAATCAGGATTGAACCGTTTGAATTGTTAAACCTAAATGTTTAGGGTTTAGGGTTTATGCTACCAACCTATCTGTTTCCTATAAGGTCGATGATGTTTTTCATTTTGAAGTTGTTGGAAAATGGTATGTGTGTATCCTAGTTAGTGATACTTGATTCTTGCCGGACCGAAGAAGTGTGGTAATACCTACAAAGTGTGATTTTAGAAGAAAAGGAGCTAAAGTGGATCTGCCTTGGCATTGAGTGTTGTTATTAGATCAATGTATTCCCTATTGACTTCTAACCATTTCAACAGTTTGAAAATCCCTTAACTGGGTAGCTTTAATAGGCTTTTGTGTAAATCCTTTAATAGGGTGACTCAATTCAATGAGTTCTTCAAATCCTCTTGCAAGGTAACCTTTAACAGGGTTGTAAACCTTTAACTAGGTATTTAGCCATCCCTTAACCGGGTGATCCCTAGTAGGATCAGTTCCTAGCAGAGCCTATTGCAAAAGTCTCTAACTAGACTAGGCTCCTAACAGAATGGACTTCAAAAGAGTTCAAAGAACAGCTTGTGGGTATTCATCCCCACCGTGGTTTTTCCCAGTTGGGTTTCCACGTGAAAAATCAGTGTGTCATGTGTGATGCTTTAATATTTTATGTCAAGTGGTGAAGCATGTTGAACTGGCAGTCATTATATTTCTGATGATATATTACTTGTTTATGTATATGGGTGAAGTGGAAATGAGATATTAGATTGTATGGAGATCTAAGTGTTTACCGATTTATGTCTTTCTTACTCACTGTGTGTTACCGGTAGTGCCCTAATTTAGACCGGTGTTACTATTTACTAGTTTAGTGCAGTCTTTGCAATCAAACTGGTTAGGAGTAAGTTTTTGTCTGTACTGATTGACCCTCCCCCCCCTCTGAGTACCAGTTTGGTACTAACTGTTCATCATTATTCATCACCTCAAAGAGGAAATTCTGGGAGACTCTATCATAAGACTTGGAAATATCAAGTTGTAAGGCCATGTTGATGCAAGAGCATCCTCGATCTTTGAGAAATCTTGCATCAACCAAAAATATTTCCTTAGTTTTGTTCTTGTTCAGTCCCGCTAGCAGTTTTCTGTGTTTTCCTTCAGTGTGTTCTGGTAGATGGTTCTTTTTTATTACAGATTAGATTTTTGGTTTCCAGGCTTTCTTTTGTTCATCATCCAGATTGTTGGATCATTTGGGTTCTTTTCCAGTGAGTTATTGCTTCCGATTTGGTTGTTCTTGTTTCCTCAAGCATTTTTTAGCTTAACGGCTAGTTGGTGATTTCTACTCATGCAAAGTGATTTCTTGGCTTGCAGATCTACTTGGTGCCTTGCTCAATGTTCTTGAGTCCTTGGTTGACCTTCCTTTCAATCCATGATTCTTGGTTGATCTTTTCCAGAGGATTTTCCTTTCATTCTTGGGGTTGACCTATTTGCACGTTTCATTTTCCTTTCTTGGTAAATGTAATTTTTTTGTGGCTGACCCAAATGTATTCTGGAGGGTATATATATTGTTTTATGTAATCTTTAGAGGGTATTTAAAAGGTTAAGAGGATCTTGATTTCTAGAATTGTAATTTAGTTGCCTCTTGGAGGTCCAGATGAATTGTAATTTGGCAAGTTAGCCTACATGTAACCGGTTGCTTACCAAATGTTCTATGATGATAATATGATGATGCAGATATTTGATTTTGCATTTCATTTATGTTTTGTTTTTGCTTCTGTTATGTTACTCTCATTGCATGATCTGGTTAGTTCTCTTTGAGGACCCACCAGACCATGGTTGTATCAAGTGGTATCAGAGTTGGTTATGAACCTATTGATGGAGGGAGAGCTGGTTGCAAACCTTGAGGCATTCCTTTGGGTGAACAGATCGTCGAGTAGAGGCTTGTTACGAGTGTGTTCAATAGAACACCGAGTGTGAGGCAATCAAAATCAGTAGTCAGTTGCACCAAAGCAAAGGAGGAGATGCCATCAAGAAGGATGAACCCCTGGAGCGTGGAGCAGATGATGGAGAATTTCAAGAATGAGATGAGGAATGAGATCTAAAATACACTAGTTGGTTTGCTAAGGAATCTAGAATCTGAGGGTGAGTATGAAGAGGTCATAGAGGAGCTTGAAGATGAAGAGGCTAAAGGACCAGAAGATGAAAGAGAGGAAATATTTCTGAGAGCGGTGGCGCAAGTGAGCAAAGTTCATAAAGTGGAGGTTCTAAACTTTTCCGAGATGTTGAATCCGAAAGATTTGATTTATTAGATCGGAGAATTGGAGGACTACTTCGATTTTGAGGATAGTAAGGACCTGATAGGACCTAAAATTATGTCATGCACAATTTTGGTGATTCTGGTTTTATTATGCCCTTTGTCAAGGTTTCAAGGTTTAGGGTTTTAGGGGTTGTGTTTTTTGGTCAAGTCTTGATATAAAAAAAAACCTTGAGCCTTTTATATTTTGTTGTTACTTTTTCTCACTTAAGGCTGAGGGTTGTCAATCATTGGCAGGGCCATTTTATCTCCTAAGCACTAAGTTGTGTTAAACCAGTCTAAGAAATCATTTTCTTAAGTCGCATAAATTTTCCCTATAGTTGGTCTCATTTTAATATTTATGCCCGCACCCATAATTTTCCTAAGTCAGAAATTCCTAAGTATTTTGGCTAGTTGATAAAGACATGACAAATCTGATGGTTTGTGTTTCCCCATGGTTGAAAGTGCAAGGATGATAAAGACTATGACATCATGAGATGATGTTGTTGGCATTATAACAGACAAAGAGATTGTTGGCATTTCAATAAGGATATTGAGAAGGCTGTTGATGATTATGGATATAACTAATCAAGGATGTTTTACTGTCTTAATATTATTATTTTGTCATTAATGTCAAGTAATTGATTTTCTAATTCAGTATGATGTTGCCATATCTTAAGAAGTATGATTTGATGAGTATAAAGATGTCGGTAAAAGACACAGAAAGAATGTGATGAATAAGGGGAGGAATAAGTTATTCAATGGGAAACTATTACCGAGTTAGACAATGATGAGATCATGATGTTTAGATTGTTTTGATATCATACATATGTTATTGATTGTAAGGTTAATACTATACTATCTTACCAAGCAAAGAACCTAGTCGGTAAACCCCAAGGAACCTAGTCGGTAAACCCTAAGGTTATCGCTATCAGTTAATGAAGGCAGAATGTCTACCGAGTGAAGTTTAGTATTTACCAAGTTGCAACCAAGTAATAACAGAATGCATTGAATGAATAAAAGCATTATTTAATGAAGGAAGCTGATGAGCTGGCTATGATTAAATGATTGTTATGTCATGAATGAAGTTTGTTAAAGAATCTATGGCAAAGGAAAATCGGCAAGAAGATCTACAACGCAGATTGAACCGCAATACCCTAGCACAAGTTCCAAGAAATGTATGCAAATTCCAAGGCGAGGTAAAACATTTTCAGATCGAAGGATACATTGAACCTGGTCAAAGTTTGAAGATCTGATGGCTATGATTGATCATGGGATATGTGATCAAGGAGATTAAGCAGTTGGCAAAGTGTTTATAAATAAGGAACTACGGATAAACAATGTATGCGGGTAAGTGTATGCACAGAGATGCTACCTAGTGATTACCGAGCATTGAAGCTTGAAGACCTGTTTGAATAATAGAGTATAGAGCCCAGCAGATGGACAAGATTAGTTCTATGTCTATATTGTATTGAGAAAATAAGAATCTTCTTTAGCATTTTAGATGTGAAGTTGCAGATAGATTTTTATTACTGTTATTTTGTGAAGTGACAGAAAATATCTTAACCGAGTGGACTTAACAGTCTTATTTGTAAAACCCTCTAGCAAGGTGACATTTTGATTGAGTGTTTGAAATCCTTTAACAAGGTCACTTCTAACAAGGTGAAGATCCTAACAGATCTGAGGGAAATCCCTTAACCGGGTCACATCTAGCAATGTGTTTGTAATCTTTAACAGGATTTGCTTTTAACCGAGCATACTCTAGAAGAGTATATTTCTTAGTGGGTCCGAAATCCCATAGTGGTTTTTCCCTATTTGGGTTTCCATGTTAAATCTGGTGTTATGAGTATTATGATGTTTATATGCTTTTGAGTTTGCATGTTTGGCAGTTTTGGTTATATTGTTGAAGTATATGTTATCGAGGTTGAATCTGTTGTTTTTATGGAAGATTAAGTTTGTATGCTTCACCCCCCCCCTCTCATCTTGTTAGCTTGGCATCTGTACTTACATTAAGTATCAGAACTATCAGATGCCACATATGCTTGGCGAAAAAGGGTGAGCCAATGGTTTGAATGTTTCAAATTTTGATATTACTGGTTCCCAGCAGATAAAGCCTAAGTTACTAGAAATGAATTTTTCTTCATGTGCTTATATCAAGCGGTGATGTTTTAATTCCGGTCTAAGAAATGCCTAGGAGTTAGCAGCCATTGTTAAGTGACTAGTGTAGTTAGAAATTAAACAGAGAGCAGATCCAATGGTTTTCGTGATCTTGTGATCAAAACATGCGAGGATACTAAGGATTGTGGCATCATGAGATGATGCCATGTGTCCAAGGTAGGCCAAGGAAAGCTGATGGTGGGGTCACTGAAAGTGGTGAGACAAGCGGTGAGTTGGATGTGCCACATCATGCCAGGGATGGACCCACTTGCCACGTTGGAGGGTAATTGTCAGATTGAATGGTTTGATCCGTAAGATTTGCCAACTTGAAAGATGATCGACGGTCAGGTTTAAAATTCTCAAATGCAAGTTAAAATATATTCTTTTGCTCGCGTGAGTAGTAATGGAAGATGATCCACTGGCATTTCATTCTAGGGAGTAATAAAAGTGATTTTTAAAGATGTTCTTGACTTGTAAAGAATTTCATAGCAATCTAGAAGACATTCATGTTGCTGAAGAAAGTTGAAACGATTCCTTGCAACATAGAATTGGTGTTCCTTTGGTGTAGTCGAAATAGTAAGTTTTTCTAAGCTCCTTCATCTGTTCTTGAAACAATTGATGTTATAAATTGTGCACAAAATTATAAGAAAAAAATTTCAATTATTCTAGGGTTAAAAGCTAAATAGAAGAGAGTGAAATTTTCTTAAATTACTATTATAATTTAATCTTGTGTTAGCTCTAGTCTTTTCTTTCTCAATTTGAAGTTGTAGTAGAAAACCCTAGTTCAAAACATGGCTCCCTCAGGAAAACATTCAGGGAAAACTGATTACATGAAAATGAATCTTTACGATGATTTCTTGGACCAATTGAAGCCCTCGACAAATAATAGACGCCAAGGGCAGAGATTTGTGAGTGGAAAAACCCTAGGAGAAGGGTTAACTGATTAAATCATTCTGCTTGGTAGATGTTAGTATACTAATGATCGGGTTAGAGATGTTCAAACTATGGTATGGACACAGGAACTTGCATTCTCCATGATCCAATCCTTAGCAGTATGATTTGGGTAAGTTAGTGGTGTCGGGTGTCTTCATGGATGTTGACCTTCTCAAGGCTATTGCAAATAAATATGACCCTATCTCGAGGGTTATTAGGGGAAATGAAGGAGAGATTTTGTTGACCATCAGAAGGGAAGAATTCCAAGAAATTTTTTATTTATATGAACCATCTTCAAACCTAGTGCAGGTAGACCTGAATGAGCTAAAAGTTGAGTACTATAAGATGAAGGAGTTCATAAGAAGTAATTTCCTTCCAATGCATTTGGCTAGAGTAGGGAATGCAATATACCATATTGGCCCAAGCTCAGAGGAGCCATTCCCTATTGGTGCATTTTCTCCCTACTTTCAGGATACATTTTTCTCTTTGTATCAGGTATTGGGTTTCAATTCAATTACAGTGATGCCACCTTATTTTATGTACATGGCCATGCAAATTCAGCATCCCGATTATATAGTGGTTTTTTACTTTTCCCCATACCTTGAAGAAAAGATTCATGAGGGGTTACAGGATATTAAAAATGAAGTTGCTAGTGCTAAATTCTTCTAGTATTCCTTACTCATGCATATGTTCCTATTTAGGAACACGGATTACTTTGAGGGTACCATAAACCTTAAAAGGACAATTGATAACAAGGAGATTCTAGTGCAGCTTTGGAGCATAGATATATCTTGGGATATATAGGAGGCTAGCTTTGTAAGATTAGGGAAAGGTTTAAAGTAAACCCGCCAAGGATTCCCAAAGAATTACATGATTTTGTAAGGCCCAAAGAGAGGTTGCCACTTATCAGGATTGAGCACAATTGGGGGGATTTTATCCCTTATCCTGTAAGCATTGTTATTAGAATCTACGATTTCTCTAGATAGCCACATGTACTGCCTTTCAACGTTCCTTTGAGAATGGGTTTTGTTGAGGTAATGTGGCAGATATAATGCATTCATGACAAGGAATTAAAGAGAAGGGGCAAAGGAACAACTTTCCTAGATTACACTATCATCCCTTATTTTGTAATTCTAAAAGGAGGATATGAACATTTTGATAAGTTCTTTGCTCCATATCATTTGGGGGTGAGCATAGCTAGACACAATGATCCTGAGGGGTTCTACAATATCTTAAAAAAAGAATAAAAGGAGGTCTATTGCCTCATGATCATAAATTTTCTGATGATATAATTAGAAATGAATTTAGTCTCATGACTTAGGAGTGGAGAAAAGAAAAATGGATAATCTTCAGAAAGTTATGGGCTACAATTCAAAAGATGGATCCAAATTACGATCCAATGAAGGATTTTACCCCATTTTGTGCTAAGGTCAACTTTGTTATGAACAATTTCAATGAGTTAAAGATAATTTTAAAGGAGAAGATGTCCAAACATAAAGAATTTTATGGTCAATAATAGTTAAGCTCCCAACTTCCTTCATTTCAAAGAGAAAGTGGTATGGTAGAAAGGAGACCTGTTCATGAACCTTCTCAGAAAAGAGAAAGAGAAGAAACAAGTGATGAAGGGGAGAGCAACATGACAGTGGAAGGTTAGTAAGGAGAAAGGGTAAAAATATAATGAGTACAGAGCTTTCTTAAAAAATGCAAATCAATCCTTTTCAAGGAATCAAGATCATTGATCATGAAGACTCAGACAGAAGTCCTTCACCATCACCTATATCCTTTTCACCTGTGAGGCAGGATGAAGAACAAATGGAGGAAGATATGTTCATAGCAACAAATCTAGAAATGCAACTCAATGTTCCTCTTTTTCCCCTTAATATGGAGTTGGATCTCAATCCTTTAGCTATTCAAGGTAAAGCTTTTAGGGATGCAATAAAAGAGGCATGCGATAAGTTCCTTGAAGATGATACTTTTGTGAGGAGCCTAGTCTTTCTGCAACTAGTCTGGAAGATGAAGATTAAAGAATATAAAAGAAGAATCACTGAAAAAAAGGCCCAAAGGCTAGATAGATCTGATCAAGAAGAAGTTAAGAATGAAATGATGGAAGAGTTTAAGGAAATCACTGCTAGTGAGGGTAGGAAGATTATAAGTCAAGATGGAGTCCTGATTTTGCTAGAATGAGATATAGCGGATGCAGTGGCTTTTGATGCAATCAGGAAATCAAAAGGTCAACATTTCAATTCACAAGAGGAAGCAAGGTTGGCATTAAAAGGATCAGATTTTGTGGATGATTATGCAACCTTGGCAATATGGGAACTAGAGGAAGGACCTATAAATCCTAACATCAGTGACTTAAACCCCAATTTGAGGGGAGGCCTTATTATAAAAAGAGCATTTGACACATCAAGTGTAGAAGCTACAAAGTTGAATGTTGATGTTGCTAAGTTGGCACATGAGACTGCAAAAAGAGAAGCCTTCGAAAAGGTGGAGCTGATGAAAAAGTTTGATAAGATATTCAATGATTATAATCTATCGAAACAAATGTGTGTGGAGTTGCAAACAAGGGTGCAACTCTTTGAGCAGGGACAAATAAAGGTTTCCTATTATGCCCTTGCAAAGCCATCTAAACCATCAACATCTAGGTCATCACCTGTGGCCTGCGAAGAAGAAACAATTCAACCTAATATAAGTATTGGTATCCCTGATATGTCATTAGTCCCATATGATGATGATGAGCCTGACACCACAAGATCAACTGAACCAGCTCAGTCTCAACTTTTAGAAAAGATTGTTGAATTAAAAAATAAGTTGAAAGAGTCAGATGATCAATCTGCTGAGCAACAAAAGGATATAGTTAGCTCAGTGCTAACTCATTTAAATGGGAAAATTGATAGTAGACTCAATAGTGTTCATGCCTTATATCCATTTTTATTTAATGCTATTCAAAAATTTGATGATGATAAAGAATTGGCAATTCCTTTGTTTACAAAATGGTTGCAAAGAGGAAATGAGCTCAAAATAATGTTCATGGCTTCTAAATATCATTCTAAGAGACCACATGCACTCCAACCAACATACTTGTTGGTAAAATCAATGCAGGAATCCCAATTTTTGCCTAAAAATATAGAGAGAAAGGTAAGGGAACTAATGAAAAGTTTTAGTGAGTTGAATCAAACTCTTTTGCCAGATATTGAAGATAAAGAAGGGGCAGTCAAGCCTCTACAATTTTGGAAGGAGGCAGAAAGAATCATTAGTACCGAGGTAGAGCTAATATGTGAAGAGATAAACATGGATATGCTGGAGGATAGAATGGATAAAATAATTGCCACGGGGTCATTTTTTAAAACTTTTGAAAGAGAGGCAAACCAAGTAGCCATTAAATATATTCCATGTAGGGCAAAAGATGATGAAGTCATGAGTTTTGATTGGTCATCTGATGAATAATACAATGCATGGAGTAGTATGTATCTAAATGATGAATAAAGGTTGCAAACCGTTTGATATAACTATTTTTGTCTTCTAGTGACAAATCTTTTTGAACTGGTATAATAGAAATGGCAGTAAAATTCATCATGAGTTTTAGAGAAGCGACGAAGACTTTGATCCTGTATAAGCGAAATCAAGGATGGAATATTTTTATAATAAAATGCAGTTGTATGTGATCATTTTGAGATGACAAGTGTCTCCTTTGGCTTGAAGTTTGTTTGCTCCCTTGTTTTTATATAATAGGGAATTTAGGGCTATGAGATGGGGTTCCGATTTTTGGTCCCTGGAATGTTCCGAATTTCCGGTTCCAATAGCAAAGTTTAGGTGAAATAGATAAATTGTAAAAGGTCATTTGTAGAGAAAAATAGAAAGAGTCTTATGTCTTTTTTTGTAGGTTCTTGAAGGATTTATGTATGAATTGTATTTTGGTAGAGATAGCTGAATTATTCAATAGAAAAATAATTCAAACCTATTTCTCTCTGATGTATTGTTCTATCATGTCTTGAATGAATATCATCAAGGATTTTATCATTCATTGCATTGTTGTGGTGTATGTATTTTATGTTCATGCTTTGGTCTAAGGGGCCAATTAAATGCTTGAGTAGAATTGCAGAGTGGTAGGGATATTTGCAGGGATTTTGATAAGTAGTTTTGGGTTGGGGTTGCAAATATGATGTGTTGCAAGGCAATATTATCTTAGGCTTATATGTTGTTAGATAAATTCTATCGAAATACATTTTATATGGTATGAATTTATGTATAGAATGGAGTAAGGCACTGATCTTAGCTAAGCAATTGTCTTGGTGTTGATTTTTTGTTCAAAATCACCACTTATTTGCTATAATTTGTTGAATATAAAAATGTTTTCATTTATACGTATGTTGTTATATGTATTCAATTATCTCATGCTCTAGACGTTGAGGATCACTAAGGAATTTTCCATTTCTGAGCATTCTCCATTTCTGTTTGAGCCCTTATATGAGATTGTAGACACTTAAAAATAATTATTTTAATTATTTTTAATTCCTCACATAATTAATTAATTAATTATGTTAATAAAAATTCTTCTCAATATTAATTAAATATAATTAATATTGTCACTATAGCATATGATTGATTTATTTAATAAATCAATCCCTTTCTTTATTCTTCTAAAAAATCAAATCCTCACAAATCTTCCTCTTAGCTAATTAATTTCAATTAATTAGTTAACCTACATGATTCCTACAAATCATCTTCTTAATTCATCATTAACCTAATAAATTCTTCTAGAAACTCCCTAAACTCACTTAACATTATTCTTCTAATTTTTTATTCCCTCCACTCATTCTCTCTCCTAGTCAAATTCTCCTACAAATATAAATCCCACCTAACATTTCCTCTAATTCCCGTCCTAATGAGTCATTAATGGCTAATCATCATGATTAGCCACAAAGTCAACTCTTTGTCCTTTCATCCAGCCACTAGCTTTAAATGCTCTTTTTCTAGATGAATGTAAGATTTTCGAAATCTCACATTCCTCTAGGCATTTACCTCTCTCAAGGAATTTTTAATTCCTTTTTATTCTTCTAATCCCCATAATATCCATTTTTGGAGAATTTTTAATTCCTCCAATGCATCTTGTAGAGTGTGGAGATATGAAATGCCTTTAAGGCATATTTCTTGGTCTCCACACCCTCTCTTGGACCTTGTGTGACCTCACAAGTAAATCTTAGCCCTTCATCTCGAATTCATCCTAGCCATCCATTTTCCTCTCCTCTTCCTATAAAATAGGGTTCCATCCCTTCATTCAAAAACATCTTGAAATCCAGTAAGCTTATGCTACCCTTTTGAGCCCAAGAAATCATCTTGGCAACTTGATCATCTCATCCTTATCATTCATCCTTATCATTTGTGCACAATATTGGAGAGCCATCCACATCCAGTAATCAAAGGAGCACATCAAGTGGAGCATTATCAAGGGGTGCCTTCACTTCATCAAGCTCAATCCAAAGGAGAAGGTAAAATAGCAAGGTGAAATGGTCTTTTTATGATATTTTAGCATTCTGCATGTTTATTTCGTTATGTTTTGATTAGTTTATCTTTCAAATATGTTTTCCCCTCTTCAGAGATTATCAGCTTTATTTCATGTATAATTTGTTAGTGTGGTGTAGAGATCACAAATTGGCATGGGGATCCCCTCCCTAGTTTTGAAGAGCCAAAAGTTTAAAAGGATATTGTTTCTGTGTTAATGTTGGTCCAAGTCTAAAGAATATTAATAGTTGAAAGTGGCTTTCCATAGATATTTAAAGGAAGTAGCTTGGTCTCTGCCTTGTGTCAGTGTAAACCCATTTTCGGGCACCAACAAAAATGGTGAATCTACTGGGGAATTAATTGTATATAATGTCTGGTTAAAAAGGTTTTGTTCAATATATAGTAGATTTTTTTGTACAATCTCTGTGATTTGACAATTGAGCCTATGGTTTTTTGCTTTTTGGTTCATGTTTTCCTATGAAAAGGATGTTTTACGCTTTCGTGAGAAAGACATTCCGATTTGTGAACAAGGTTCACAATTTTTTTTTGAAGATTACCAAGCAGTATATTATTTGATATCCCAAAGCAATTTGGGTGGCGACTCTGAGGTTTCTGCGCCAATGTGTATATTTTGGAATAATTCTAACAAATTTATGAAGGATTTTGTTACTATGAGTAAAGCAAAGAACACCAAAGGTTACATGAGGTTGCATCCTTAAGAAAAGTTGGAAGAGCTTCATGGAGCTCCACAGAGACAAGGGACAAGAAGGAATGCAAAAACAAACACCACTCTCTCATCATGGAAACCTAAGCACAAGAATGCAAGTAAGTCACAATTAAATCGCAATTAAATCATGTTCCTAAGGTTATTGCATCATCTTCTAAAAGTTTTGAATCAAATAGTTTAGGATTTTTCAATTCCTTGATTGATACACCTATTCAAGAAGAGGCACAACCACATAGAAAAAAATATGCTCAAGTCCTGTATTCAGAAAAGAAAAGAGGTCAAAGTAGAAGTAGAAGTCACCAAAGTGAAAATGCTATTGGTGTACCTCCTCCTCTGGGTCTCACAACAGATTTTTCTCATGGTTATGAGTCAATCTGAGAATAGGGTAATGTGAACTTAATTGATTTAGATGATACTTCTGGATCTGAGATAGCTCTACCAAATCCAAAAGAAGTTTTTGGAGACATATACACATTGAGAAGAGAACTCCAAGAACAAATGGATTTGAGAAGTAAAAGAGAAAAGGAAAAGGAATCTGAAGTTATTAGAGTCATAATAGAGAGAGATGATTTAATATGACAGTTAGCAACACTCAAAGCCTTGGCTCAAGAAAATGATAAGCCTAGTGTTGAGGGCCCAGTTTTAAGAGAGATTGTAGATAAGAAATCTTAAATTATCACAAAGGAAAAGAATAAGAGTAATTTGGATAACCAGGGGTTAGTAGATCCTAGTCACCCAAGTGTTCAGATTCCTAAATTAGATCTGGATAGAGGAAAACAAAAGGTATTTGTTATTAAGATAGAAGGTAAAAAATCTTCAATTATCCCAAGTTGACATTGAGCTAGAAACAACTAGAATAGAAAATGAAACTCTAGCGAAAGAGTTGAAGAGAGTTGAAATGGAAGCCTCAAATGCAAAGATGAAAAGGAAAATTGATTTCCTGAAGTTGCCAACATTAAATAGTGCTTCATTCATTAGTGGCTCATCTAAAACTCAAGATATTTCTAGTGTAATTTCTACAACAACACCCAATGTCAGTGTGAATACTCCAGCCCAAAATGTTCAGAATACTTAAAACACTAAAATTCAAATTATTGGGCAGAGAAGCCAGGTGGCTACTCAAAATAATAGTCAACCCAAACTTTCTAAAGATACCACAACAATTGTTGCACGATGAGCTACAGTTGGGCAATTTCAAAGAAGAACTATTCATATGGAAAGATATAGGCAGTTGCATTTTATGGGATCCCAAGATGTCCTAATGCAATCCCAAATGACTTAAGGGATAAATTTAGTAAGTTTGTAGGAAATAATGCTATTACTGGTGAGGAACACCTAAGGGAATTCACTGAAAAGTTAAATGACTATGAGGTGGAGCAAGAGGATGGTGTTATGAAACTATTTGTGCATTATCTAATAGAGGATGATAGGGATTGGTATAGAGGATTGCCAGCTGCAAGTATCAGTTCCTAGGAAGAATTTGAGGGATTTTTTAAAGAGCAGTATGATAGTAAAATGAATCCTAGCTTCATGTTAAATGAGCTCAATAACATAAAGAAGTCATTAAATGAGGATGTGGCTGATTTCAATATCAGGTTTCAAAAGGCTATGAATAAGTTGTTTCGGGTTTTAAGGTTGGATGATAAGGATTGTCTGACCACATATATGAATGTATTTGATGCAAAAATGGCATATATCCTTAGAGATAAAGATCCTCAAACTCTAAGAGATGCATTTAGGATAGCTATTAATGTTGAAGGAAATAGAAGAGCTTCGGGTAAGCTTGGAAGGAGAGAGAATCCTAGATTTTCTAAGGGTGCCAAAGACAAAGTTGTAAAGCGTTTAGGGACAAAACCTAAAGATGAAGATAAATGGGATAAGGTACTTAATACCTTAAAGGATATGAAGTTAACTATGGAAAAAAATGACAAGGGTTATGTACCAGAAAAGCCATAGTTTAATAAATTTAATAGACCACCAAAACTACAAGATTATCCTTACAACACAAATTGGAAGGATGTAAAACCTTTTTAGAAACAAAAAGGCAAACAAGAACAACAAACTCCTGACCCATTGCAGAAACACATAGTAAATATGGTGGATGACACACCTTGGTGTGTTTCTTGTTAATCACCCCATTCACCTAAATATTGTGTTGTAGTACAATTTATTTCTGCCAAGGATGAGCTACATGAAGAAGAGGAAGAATCTTTCAAAGGTGATAATGTTGATTGTCTCATGGTTACTTCTTATCTTAGAGAAGCGGAATATTCTTCTTACATTGAAACCCAAGACTTTGATATAGATCAGCAAAGGAAAATAAATGAATCATATCATCAACAAGTTTTTTTCTGATGAAGAGTTATCTGTTGATAACCAAATGTGTAATGTTGAACAAGGTGAGAGTTTTGTTTCATTAAGAAGACCCTCAAATGAAGAAATTGCCAAAATAACAACTGCTATGGTAGCTCAGGTAAAAAGTAATTATCAATTGAGAAACATAACTGTTGGTGAAGACCATGGCAAGTCTTTGGGTTTATTTGTCAAAGAATTAAAAAATAAAGGCAAAGAGGTGAAGGAGGATAGGTCAGGAAAGGATGCAATCAAAATTAATGAGGTCAAGAGAAAGGAATAGGATAAGAAAGTTGAGGTTGTAAAACCTAATGAGAAAAAATCTTCACCTAAGATGAAGGCAAAGATGGTTGAAAATGTTTCTTCTCTTGCTAAAGAGGACTTGAAGAAAACACAAAATATTGGAGGCAAGAAACCAAATAAACATGAAGAACAATCAGGTATGTCTCTTGAATTACCAAACTACAAACTTGTGGGCATGCTCCAGTTGCTTTCTCAGATTACAGTTAAAGTTCCTTTACAAGAAATTCTAAGAATTGAAGAGCATGGAGAAAAAGCCATGGCCTAGGTCAAGGGTGTTTCTCATTCTGTTGAGATTGAAAATGAGAATGTGTCTCATATGTTGGCCATTTGGTGGAATTGATTATGTGTTGCATTGATGTTTTTTCATTGATGTCAACACTAGTTGTTTGGATGCTTTACCGACACCCTTCTGGTTCCGGTAGGTTGAGTGGTTTCTGGTTAACTTGGATCCAGCATGATTTGGTAAACTCTAGTATAATTTGGTGATGGAATTGGCTTATTCATGATTCTTATAATCATACTTGATCAGTTGGTTTTGGTCTGGTGATTGGATGCTATCCTTTTTGCTTAGAAGATTGGTTTCTGGTTCCGGCGAGGGTTTCACCGGCAAAGCTTTTGGTGGAGATCTTTGATGAATTGCATAATTGGAATTAGTGCAACTTTTGATGGAGTTTCAAGATTCTTTTGGTGATCATGTTTGAGACTTGGCATTTGGATATCATTGTTGTAGCATGTGGACCTATACTTGGTCCTGGTTGATCTAGGTTATGGACTGGCATTAATGTAACGTGTGGATAGGACCTATTGTTGTATTTCTTAGATGTCTTATGTGTTGATATTATTTGTTTGGTCTAAGGCCGACATGGTTTGTAATTATGTAATTGGTTTATTGTCTGGTGGTAGACCTAACTGTTTATGGTGGAGGGTTTGTATAAATAAGATATAAGATCTCATTATAGATCATCATGGTTAATGTAAGAGGTCGTGGTCAAGGAATGTAATGTGCGAATAATGTAATATCATTTAGGCAGAGGAGTTGGTCGATCATTGGAGATCAAATTGGGTTTGGGTAAGAGGATTTAGTCCTCCTGTATTGAGCTTAACCGAAACTGTACTCAAGCATAGGAGATGTTATCTTTTGCAGTTCAACACTTCTCCAGATTGTAGTCTGGATTTATATGTAGTCAGTGAGACTCCTTTTGTAATGAGAAGTGTGCTCTAGGTTGTTGGCCTTCCTACAAGTGCATGCCCCTTCATTGTAATTCATATACTTACTACATAAGTATTATCTGACTGTGGGTAGGCTTCCCACCATGGTTTTTCCCTTTACCGGGTTTTCCACGTACAAATCTTGGTGTTGTGTGGATGGCTTTTATTCTATGATTATTGTTCATGCTTAATTGGATTAACTGCTATTCTAATATTATTTTTTTGGGTTCTGATATTAAATTTTAAATTGCTAATGCTTCTGGTAATCTGTGACAACTGATTCATGCCCCCTCTCAGTTGTCTTTCGGTTATTTGAACTGTCTAAAAATTAGTATCAGAGCTTTGGTCCTCTCCATAGAAAGCTTAATCACTTGAGGAAGATCCTATGGTGACTAACAGTTCAAGTTCATCCAGTTCTTCTGGAGCTATCTTTCGAAGGGATATACTGAGGCTTGAAGGAATAAATTACATAGTATGGAAGATTCACGTGGAGGCTCATCTGAGATGTCTTGGCAAGGAGATTTGGGAGATCACATGAAATGGTGTCACACCCTTTATCTGGAATCTGGCAATCCTCCTCTGGAAAACCTAGACAAGAAGCTTGAGAATGATTGTAGAGAAAGAGAATCCCTCTTGTGTGCACTTTCTGATCAGAAAATAATGGGATTAATAGACAAATCATCTAGAAAGGCTATAGGGGATAAGTTACAGACTCTTAATGAAGGTGACCCTATAGTGAAGATTGCTAAACTTGATGGTTACTAAGTGAGATATGAAAACCTGAAGATGGAAGAAGATGAAAGAATTACTATATTCATGGAAAGAGTAAATGAGATTATTATGGGAATTCAATGTTGTGGTGGAACTCTGAGCGAAGATGAAATTGTTTCTAAAGTCCTGAGAGCCCTACCACCAGCTTACAAAATCAAGGCTACTGCTATTAATGAGTTAAGAACAATGGCTAATACATCTGTCAACAAAGATACTTTTTTTGGGAAACTATCTTCTTTTGAGATTGAGGAATTTGGACCTTCTGGAGCTCTGAAGATTGAACATTATTTTCATGCATCTACATCTTTAACCGGTAAGAAAGACTGGAAAAATTTATATACAAAAGAATTATAAGATATGAAGAGAGAAGATGATGAGTTTGAGCAACTTGAAGCATTGATTGCTAGAAGAGTATCGAAAAGACCGATAGGAAGTAAGTATGAAGGAAAAGCACCATTTAAATGTTTTATATGCAATAAGATTGGTCATTTTACGTCTATATATCCTGAAAGGAATTCAATATTTGAAGAAAGAATTAAAAGATCATTTAAGCCTAACCCTTGATATAAGAACAAGTATAGATTCAATAAAAATATAGATAAATCATGCTACATAGCGGATGAGGAAGGCATTACTGTTTCAAATGATGAACTAGCAAAAGAGTCTGCTAGTGGATCTGGCAATGGGAAAGAATGGATATTCCTGGCTATGAAGGAAGATGATCTAGCACTGGAAGAGAATGTACCTAAGGAGAAGGCACTTGCTGCTAAAATTGAGGATAAGGATGAATGGGTAATTGACAATGGTTGTTCACATCATATGACTGGAGAGAAAGGGAAGTTTCTGTCTTTGCAAGAATTTGATGGTGGACTAGTTAGATTTGGAGATAAAAAGGCATGTATGATTAAAGGAAAAGGAACTATATAATTGGATGGTAAGAACAATACTGACAATGTTTATTATGTTGAAGGTTTGAAGCATAATTTTTTGAGTGTAGGACAATTGGTAGATAAGCGATTTCAATTACAGTTCAAGGATGGAAAATGCAAAATCATTAACAGATATGGCTTGGAGATTGCAACCGGTATACAAACAAAAGGTAATATATTTCATTTGAACTCCGGTGAGAAAACATGTTTGATTATATAGATTGATGAGAGCTAGCTATGGCATAAAAGCTTGTGTCATGATTGCATTGTGAAGATTAGTTCAACTAAGGTTGTTAGAGATATACCTAAGATTATGAAGCCCTATAATCTGGTATGTAAAGAATGTCAAATGGGTAAACAGGTCAGAACCTCTTTTAGGAGTATACAAGATAAATCAAATGATGTTCTTGATCTTATTCATACTGATTTGTGTGGCCCTACTAGAGTTAAAATTTTTCATGGTGGTAGATATTTCATGCTAATCATTGATGATTATTGTAGAATGATGTGGGTTACTTTTTTGAGAAAAAAATATGAAGCATTTGAAAAGTTTAAAATATTTAAGGCTAAAGTGGAAATTGAGAGAGGATTGAAGATTAAATGTTTGAGATCAAATCATGGTGGAGAATTCACATCTGGTGAGTTTAATAACTTTTGTGACAAGCATGGTATTAGAATACAATTTTCTGCTCCCCAGACACCTCAGCAGAATGGAGTTGTGGAAAAGAAAAACAAAACTATCTTGGATGTTGCTAGAACAATGATGATGGAAGCTAATCTACCTCATATCTACTGGAGAGAAGCAGTGAGTACATCGGTTTACACATTCAACAGAGTACATATCAAAGGAGAAACCAGTAAGACACCTTACGAATTATGGGTTGTCAATACACCTATAGTTAAGTATTTCAGAATTTTTGGTAGTAAATGTTATATCGGGAGAGATGATACTATTAGGAGATTTGATCCTATATATGATGAAGACATATTTCTTGGTTATTCTAATGAAATCAAAGCATATAGATGTTATAACAAGAGATTGTAGAGAATAGTGGAGAGTGCTAATGTCAAAGTAGATGAGCTGAGCAAAAGTCAAATCAAAGTTTATGAGAAGGAACTGACAGTGGAAATGATTATATCTAAACCAGTGGCACCTTTACCAAAATAGAGAGTTGAACCAGTTACTCCGAAAGCATTAGAGAATTCTGCAGTAACTGAAGAATAGGGAAGAGGAACAGAGAGTCAAAAGACTCCTAGGTATGTGAGATTGAATCATTCTGAATATCAAATCATTGGGGATAAGAGAAATGGAGTAATGACAAGAAGAAGACTTGTAGCTAATGAGGTATGTTTAATTTCACAAGTTGAACTGATTTCATTAATTGAGTCATGTAAAGATGAACATTGGTTAAAATCTATGGAAGAAGAATTAGATCAGATTGAGAAAAATAACACATGGACTTTGGTTCCCCGACCTAAAAATAAAAATGTCATTGGAACTAAATGGGTGTTTAGGAATAAATTGAGTGAGGATGGTCAAGTTATAAGGGATAAGGCTAGATTGGTTTGTAAAGGATATTCTCAGAAGAATTAATTATGGATAAAATTTTGCACCGGTATCTAGGATTGAAGCTGTAAGATTATTTCTTGCCTATGCTACACATAAAAACTATAATTTTTATCAGATGGATGTTAAATGTGCATTCTTGAATGGGGATCTTAATGAGGAAGTTTATATTGAGCAACCTTATGGTTTTAAGGAAATCTTTATATGGATTGAAACAAGCACCTAGAGCTTGATATGCAAGGTTGGATAAATATCTTTTGAAGCTTGGTTTTACTAAAGGCAGTGCTGACAATAACTTATATTATAAAATCACTGATGATGATATACTGATTGTTGAAGTATTTGTTGATGACATTATTTTTGGAGGTGAAGATAAATTATGCATAGAATTTTCTAGGAATATGGAGAAAGAATTTGAGATGTCTATGATTGGTGAGTTGAAATTTTTCTTAGGGCTGCAGATTACTCAGATTGACAAAGGCATTTTTATCTGTCAAACTAAATATGCTAAGGAATTGTTGAAGAAATTTTGTATGTGAGATTATAAACCGGTAAGTACACCTATGGTTACAAGTGAGAAATTGACAAGAAAAGATGTTTCTGCACCGGTAAATCCTACAAGATACAAATCTATGATTGAAGGTCTACTTTATTTGACTTAGACTAGGCTTGACATTATGAATGTTGTTTGTATTGTTTCAAGATTTTAGAGTGATCCTAGAGAAAATCATGAGATGGCGGTGAAAAGGATTTTTAGATACTTGCAAGGTACATCAAAATATGGTTTGTGGTACCCTAAGGATGATAACTTTACTTTATGTGCATATACAGATGTTGACTGGGCTGGGGATGTTGATGACCAGAAAAGTACTTACGGTGGAGCTTTCTTTCTTGGAAATAAGTTGGTTTCATGGATCAGCAAGAAACAGTCATGTACTTCTTTATCTACTATTGAAGTTGAGTATGTTGTTGCTGCTACTAACTGTACACAATTTTTATGGATGAAGTAAATGTTGAAGGATATAAAGGTGGATTGTGATGCACCAATAGTTATTTACTGTGATAACTCTGTTGCTATTGATATATCAAAGAATTTGGTATTTCATTCTAAGACAAAGCATATATCTATCAAGTATAACTTTTCGAAGGAGAAGGTGGAAGCAAATGAAGTTGAATTGGTTTATGTGAACACTAAAGAACAGAATGCAGATATTTTCACTAAACCTTTATCCAAGGAAGCATTTGAGTACCTGAGAGATAGATTGGGGGTTTATACTCCTCTAGCAGAGACTTGATTGATGCGGTTTGGCATCAATATGACATATATTATTAGAGAGACTATTCATTCTAGCACTAATGTGGGATGCTATTGCTTAGGGAGAGTAGTCAGCTTTGAGATTCAGAGGCTTATGTTTTTCCTTTGATATTTATGTCATATTTTTGGCATTGATGTCAAAGGGGGAGTGATATTGATATGCAGAGCTGTATGTAGGTGATTATTGGCTTTCTTCCACAGGTGAAGACTTGTTTGGCATTTCTTTATACTTAGATGTTTTTCACATCTAGTAATGCCATCAATGCCAAAGGGGGAGATTGTTGGCCATTTAGTGGAATTGATTATGTGTTGCATTGATGTTTTGTCATTGATGTCAACACTATCTATTTGGATGCTTTACCGACACCCTTCTGGTCCCGGTAGGTTGAATGGATTCTAGTTAACTTGGATCTAGCATGATCTGGTAGACTCCGGTATAATCTGGTGATGGAATTAGCTTATTCATGATGCTTATACTCATACTTGATCAGTTGTTTTTGGTCTAGTGATTGGATGATATCCTGCTTGCTTAGAAGATTGGTTTCTGGTTCCGATGAGGGTTTTACCAGCAAATATTTTGGTGGATATCTTTCATGAATTGCATAATTGGTGATGGTGCAGATTCTAATGGATTTCCAGGATGTTGTTGGTGATCATGTTTGAGACTTGGCATTTGGAGATCATTGTTGTAGCGTGTGGACCTATACTTGGTCTCGATTGATCTAGGTTATGGACTAGCATTATTGTAACGTTTGGATAGGATGTATTGTTGTATTTTAGAGATGTCCTATGTTTGATATTATTTTTTTTTGTCTAATGTTGACATGGTTTGTAATTATCTAAATGGTTTATTGTCTGGTGGCCGACCTAACTGTTTATGGTCAAGGGTTTGTATAAATAAGATGTAAGATCTCATTGTAGATCATCATGGTTAATGTAAGGGGTCATGGTCAAGGAATGTAATGTGTGAATAATTTAATATCATTCAGGAAGAGGATTTGGTCAATCATTGGAGATCGAATTGGGTTTGTGTAAGAGGATTTAGTCATCTAGTATTGAGATTAACCAGAATTGTACTCAGGCATAGGAGATGTTATCTTTTGCAGTTCAACACTTCTCTAGATTGTAGTCTGGATTTATATGTAGTCAATGAGACTTCTTTTGTGATGAACAGTGTGCTCTAGGTTGTTGGCCTTCCTACAAGTGCAGCCCCTTTATTGTAATTGACATACTTACTACAAAAGTATTATCTGGTTGTGGGTAGGCTTCCATTGTGGTTTTTCCCTTTACCGGGTTTTCCACATACAAATCTTGGTCTTGTGTGGATGGCTTTTATTATGTGATTATTTTTTATGCTTAATTGGATTAACTATTATTCTGGTATTATTGTTTTGGGTTCTAATATTAAAGTTTAAATTGCTAATGCTTCTGGTAATCTGTGACAACTGATTCACTCCCCCCCACCTCTCAATTGTCTTCCAGTTATCTGAACTATCTAACATCTTAATGTAAAGGAACGAATGATTAAAAATGAGATAAAGGATAAAGAGTTAAAGGGAATGATTTCTTAGATTCCCCAAATTTATCTTGAAGATACAATAGGTGAGAGCCCTGATAATGTAGATCCTTTCTTTTTTAATATTATTATAAATGGAGGAGTTCTGAAGAATTGTATGATTGATTCTGGGGCTTCAACCAATGTCATGCCAGTAAGGATAATGCAATCCATGGGTTTAAAAGTAGACACTCCTCAGGGAAGATGTTGTGCTATGGATTCAAGAGAAGTTCCTGTGATAGGTACTATAAAGGCACTACCTTATAAACTTGTTGCTTTCCCTGAGAAGGAGTTAACCATGAGTGTCCTAGTTGTAGACATCCCACCGCATTATGGGATGTTATTGTCAAGAAAGTGGAGTGACTCTATGGGTGGAAGTTTGCAGTGCAACCTGTCTTATGCTACCTTTTAAATTGATGGTAAAAATGTAAAGGTTAAAAGAGAATCCAGGGTACCATATATGATGGTGCATACAACAAAATCTAACGAGGACATGCATTGTTTTGTAGACATGGGAATAAATGCATTCAAGGTTGAAAATTCTCCATAGAATAAAAAGGAACAACCTACACTATTGGATGAAGAAGTAGAAAAATCATCAAGTGATGATAATTTGTGGACTATGTATTTTGATGGAGCCAGTTCTAAAGAGGGCTCAGGTGCAGGTGTGTTATTCATATAACCCCATGGAGAAACTTTTAAATTTTCTTTACTCTGACCTTTGCATGTACAAATAATGTGGCAGAGTATGAAGCATTACTGCTTGGGTTGAGACTATTTAAAAAATACGAGATAAAGAATCCCAAAGTTGTTGAAGATTCTGAATTAGTCATATCCCAAATCAAATCTAAATATGCATCAAAAAATAAAAGGTTGAAGCAATATAGAAATGTTGTATGGGATCAAATTGAGAATTTTGATGCATTTGGTATTGAATGGAATATCTCTTTGAAAATATAGCTCTAAGGCTAGAGGATATCACTTTTGATAGAATCTCAAAAATTGAGATTCAAACGAGGCCTTCAGTCCCTGACAACATTGAAAGATGGCAGGTTTTTAATGATGATGATGATATTTTAAGGTTTCTACTTTGTGTAGATGAATATGAAAATCAGGAGATTGATTTAAGTGCCTTTGTACAAAAAGTGGATTATAAAGAAACAGTCTTTGGAAAGGAAATTATTCAATTGAAGACAAAAAAATTCCCAAAGTTTTGGTTCTTAGAGAGGGTGTTTGATAGTCAGGACAAGGTTAAGGTTGTTACTACTTCCCCACACCCTAAATATTTGGAAGGTGTTAATCTTGGGACAGACGGAGCCCCAAGTAAGGTGTATATTGGAAAGAAGATGTCACCTAGGGTTAGGAAAATGTTGATTGATTTGTTGAGAAAATATTAGCATGTTTTTGCTTGGTCATATGATGACCTAAAAACTTATAGGGAAGATTTATTTCAACATGAGATTCCTTTGAAGGAAAATGCTAAGCCTTTTAGACAGAAGAAGAGGCCTATTAATCCAACATTAGCACCTAAAATGCAAGAGGAGCTTGTCAAGTTAGGAGATGCTGGGATTATAAAACCTATCAGACATTCATCATGGGTGTCTAACTTGGTACCCATAAGAAAAAAGAATGGAGATGTCAGATTGTGTGTTGATTTTAGGAATTTGAATATATCCTCATTAAAAGACAATTACCCATTGCCTAATATGGAATCAATACTACAAAGGGTAGAAGGGTGTGAGCTCTTGTCTATGATGGATGGATTTTTGGGTTACAACCAAGTAATGGACAAGGAATCAGAACAGTACAAAACAACATTCAATACACCTTGGGGAACCTATGTTTATGTAAGAATGTCATTTGGTTTAACAAATGCAAGAGCGACATTTCAAAGAGCCATGGTTGTTGCATTCTCTGATATTATAAATGTGTTGTTAGTGGTATATCAGGATGATGCAATGGCCTACTCCAATAAGGAAAGTGATTGTTGTGGTCACCTTGAAAAAAAAATTGACAGGGTTGTTGAATATGGGATATCTTTAAACCCCAAAAAGTGTGCTTTTGGGGTAACTGAAGGTAAGTTGTTGGGTCACATCATTTCAAAATATGGTGTAAGAATTGACCAAGAGAGGGTGGTAGCAATTGATAAGGTCCCTCAACCTAAAATAGTGAAAGGTATCCAATCTTTCTTTGGGCAGATTAATTTTCTAAGAAGGTTTGTCACAAATTTCACTGAGATTAGTAGGCCTATATCCAAGATGTTGAAGAAAGGTACAAAGATAGAGTGGGACGAGGAACCATTCAAGGAATTATAGGAGATCAAGGAGGCTATTAATAATTCCCCCATTTTGAAGACACCTGATTACAAAAAACCTATGCAGATTTTTTCGTTCGCATCTTTTCATATTGTTGATGTTGTATTGTTGCAAAAGAATTCAGAAGGTTTTGAACAGCCTATAGGATTTTTTAGTAAATCTTTGCAAGTTGTAGAGCTGAAGTATGATTTAAATGAGAAGCAGGCCTATGCACTATTGAAGGTAGTTAAAGCTTTCAAGAGTTACTTGATGGGAGCAACGATGGTTACATACGTGCCTAGTGTTGCGATCAAAGATATTTTCACTCAATAGGAAGTATCTGGATGAAGATGCAGATGGATCAACAGGATCCAAGAATTTAATATTGATATCCAGATCACTAAGTTAGTGAGAGGACAAGAATTGGAAAAATTAATGGCCTAGAGTAATTTGGATGCCAATCAAATAAATTTTGTGGAAGAAGATCACAGATCTTGTATCTATGACATGTACGGCTCTAAATGGTATAATGATATCATATACTATTTGTAGAGGATGAAATGTACTAAAGACATGAGTGAAAATAAAAGGACATTAAAATTACATGCTATCAAATATGCCATAGTTAATGGGAAGCTTTGGTGCAGGAACAGTGATGCTGTCATGCTAAAATGTGTTGACCATGATCAAGCTCAAAAGTTATTGTTTGAATTGCATAGTGGAGTTTGTGGAAGGCACTATATGGCCAGAACAACTGCACACAAGATATTAAGGGTTGGGTTTTGGTGGCCAACAATTTTCAAGAATACACATCAACTAGTATAGAAATGTGATCCATGCCAAAGATTTTAAGGAAAATTGAAATTTTCAGGGAATCTGCCATTAAGACCTGTAAATGTGCAGGCTCCAATCCAACAATGAGGTATAGATTTCATTAGAGAGATAGCATGCAAATCTAGTAGTGGTCACTCTTGTATTTTAGTGGCTACTGATTATTTCACTAAGTGGGTTGAAGCTATACCTACTAGGAAAGAAACAAGGTGGTAATTGATTTTGTCACATATAATATATTGACTAGATTTTGATGTCCAGAGAGGATAGTTTATGATAATGCCATGAGTTTTAGGTCAGAAGAATATGTAAACTTTTGCAACAAGTATGGTATCAAAATCTCATATTCATCACCTTACCACCCATAAGGAAATGGGAAAGTTGAATCCAACAATAAAAGTTTGATGAAGATCATCAAAAGAATCCTAGAAAAAAATGAGAAAGCTTGGGATTTAAAGCTAAGATTAGCAGTTTGAGCAGACAGGGTAACAATTAAGAAAGCAATTGGATGTGCACGTCTTGATTTGGTGTATGGTATACATGCAAGGTTACCTGAAAACAACCTGATGGAGATGTATAAGTTTTTCCAAACTTATGACAAAGACATAGATGATGATATGTAGTTGAGAATTGAGGCTTTAATGGAACTAGATGAAACTAGAAGAGAAGCCAGTACCAGGAATACAAAGTTGCAGATGCAGGTTAAAAACCTATATGACAAAAGAGAAACTACAAGGACTTTTCAAATAAATGATTTGGTTCTGATGTGGAATGCCAGATTAGAAGACAAGGGAAAACATGGCAAGTTTGATGCCATTTGACTGGGCCCATATTTGATCCACAACAAATGGGGAGAAGATTACTATATTCTCCAAGATATAAATGGTGACACTTTGGAATTTTCTGTTCAGGGACAATTCTTGAAAATCTACTTCTCTTAAAAGTAGATACTATCTATGAGCATTAGTTAGGCTTTGTACATGTTAGTGTAGTTTCCTTTTCTGTTCAATTTACCCTATCTAGGTAATTTCTTTTTGGTCTTCTCTGCAATTGGTCTGCTTCACCAAAGATTCTAGTTTCTTGCCTCATTTCTCTGAAATGAATGTCCCCAACTAGAGCCATTCATAAGAACTAAAATTATGTCTTGCAAAATTTTGGTCATTCTAGTTTTATTATGCCCTCTGTCAAAGTTTCAAGGTTTAGGGTTTTAGAGGTTGTGTTTTTTGGTCATCTTGATATAAAAAAAACCTTGAGCCTTTTATGTTTCATTGTTACTTTTTCTCACTTAAGGCTAACGGTTGTTAACCGTTGGTGGGGCCATTTTATCTCCTAAGCACTAAGTTGTGTTACACCAGTCTAAGAAATGATTTTCCTAAGTCGCATAAATTTTTCCTATAGTCAGTCTCATTTTAATATTTGTGCCCACGCCCATAATTTTCCTAAGTCCGAAATTCCTAAGTATTTCAGCTAGTTGATAAAGACTACGACATAGCAAGATGATGCCACGTGTGCTCACCAAAGAAGGGTGAGCCGACGGTTTGAATGTTTCAAATTTTGATATTACCGGTTCCCAATGGATAAAGCCCGAGTTACTAGAAATGAATGTTTCTGCACGTTCTTATATCAAGCGGTAATGTTTTAATTATGGTCTAAGAAATGCCCAGGAGTTGGTGGCCATTGTTAAGTGACCAGTGCAATAAGAAATTAAATAGAGAGAAGATCCAATGGTTTTCATGATCTCACGATCAAAAGATGTGAAGAGACTATGGACCGCAACATCACGAGATAATGTCATGTGTCCAAGGTAGGCCAAGGAAAGTTGATGGTGGGGTCACTGAAAGTGGTGAGACAGGCGATGAGTTGGATGTGTCACATCATGCCAAGGATGGACCCGATTGCCACGTTGGAGGGTAACTGTCAGATTGAATGGTTTGATTAGTAAGATTTGCAAACTTGAAAGATGATCGACGGTCAGGTTTTAAACTTTTCAAATGCAATTTAAAAGCCATTGTTTCACTCGCGCGAGTAGTAATGGTGGATGATAAATTGGCATTTCATTCCAGGAAGTAATAAAAGTCCTTTTTTAAAGATGTTCTTGACTCGTAAATAGTTTCATAGCGATCCAGAAGACATTCATGTTGCTGAAGAAGGTTGAAACAATTCCTTGCAACACAGAATCATTGTTCCTCTTGTGTAGTCAAAACAGTAAGTTTGCCTGAGCTTCATCATCTATTCTTGAAACAATTGATGTTATAAATTTTCAATTATTCTAGGGTTAGAAGCTAAATAGAACAGAGTGACATTTGCTTAAATTACTATTGTAATTTAAATCTTGTGTTAGCCCTCGTCTTTTCTTTCTCAATTTGAAGTTGTAGTAGAAAACCCTAGTTCAAAAGATGGCTCCCTCACGAAAACATTTAGTGCAAATTGATTACATGAAAAGGAATCTTTATGATGATTTTTTGGACCAATTGAAGCCCTCAACAAATGATAGACACCAAGGGCAGATATTTATGCGTGGACAAACCCTAGGAGAAGGGTTAATTGATAAAGCATTATGCTTGGCGGATATTAGTATACCAATGAACGGGTTAGAGATGTTTAAACTATAGTATGGACAGAGGAACTTGCATTCCCCACTATCCAATCCTTGGCAGTATAATTTGGGTAAGTTGGTGGTGTCGGGTGTCTTCATGGTTGTTGACCTTCTCAAGGCTATTGCAAACAGAAATGACCCTATCTTGAGGATTGTTAGGGGAAATGAAGCAGAGATTTTGTTGACCATCAAAAGGGAAGAATTCCAGGAAATTTTTTATTTATATGAACCCTCTACAAACTTGGTGTAGGTAGACCTGAATGAGCTAAAAGAAGAGTACTATAAGATGAAGGAGTTCATTAGAAGTAATTTCTTGCCAATGCATTTAGCTAGAGCAGGGAGCACAACATACCATATTGGCTCAATCTCGGAGGAGTCATTCCTTATTGGTGCTTTTGCTCCCTACTATCAAGCTACATTTTTTTCTTTGTGTTAGGTATTGGATTTCAATCCAATTATGGTGATGCCACCTTATTTTATGTACATGGCCATGCAAAGTCAGCATCCTAATTATACAGTGGTTTTTTACTTTGCCCCATACCTTGAAGAAAATATTCATGAGGGGTTACAAGATATTAAAAATAAAGTGGTTCATGTCAAATTCTTCTGGCATTCCTTACTCATGCATATGTTCATGTTAAGGAACACATATTACTTTGAGGGTACCATGAACCTTAAAAAGGATAATTTATAACAAGGAGATTCCAGTGCAGCTTTGGAGCACAACTATGTCTTGGGATAGACAAGAGGCTAGCTTTGTAAGATTTGATAACAAATTTGCTTCTAAGATGAGGCAAAGGTTGACAGTAAACTCACCAAAGATTCCCAAAGAATTACATGATTTTTTAAGGCCCAAAGAGAGGTTGCCACTTATCAGGATTGAGCACAATGGGGGGGATTTTATCCCTTATCATGTAAGCATTGTTATCAAAATCTACGGTTTCTCTAGACAGCCACATGTAGTGCCTTTCAACATTCCTTTGAGAATGGATTTTTTTGAGGTAATGTGGCAGATAGGATGCATTCATGACAAGGAATTAAATGGAAGGGGCAAAGGAACAATTTTCCTAGATTACACTATAATCCCTTATTTTGTAATTCTAAAATGAGGATATAAAAATTTTGATAAGTTTTTTTCTCCATATCATTTGGGGGTGAGCATAGCTAGACACAGTGATCTTGAGGGGTTCTACAATATCTTCAAAATAAGAATAAAAGGAGCTCTATTGCCTCACGAGAATAAATTTCTTGAGGATATAATTCAAAATAAATTTGATCTCATGACTTAGTAGTGGAGAAAAGAAAAATGGATAATCTTCAGAAAGTTATGGGCTACAATTCAAAAGATGGATCCAAATTACGATCCAGTGAAGGATTTTACCCATTTTGTCTTAAGGTCAACTTTTTTATGAACAATTTCGATGAGTTAAAACTAATTTTAAAGAAAATGGCAAAACTTAAAGAAGTTTATGGCCAACAATAGTTAAGCTCACAACTTCCATCATCTCAAAGAGAAAGTGGTATGGTAGAAAGGAGACCTGGTCATGAACCTTCTCAGAAAAGAGAAAGAGAAGAAAGAAGTGATGAAGGGGAGAGTGGTAATGATAGTGGAAGGTTATTAAGGAGAAAGGGTAAAAAGATAATGAGTACAGAGCCTTCCTAAAAAATGCAAATCAAGCCTTTTCAAGGAATCAAGATCATTGATCTTGAAGACTCAGACAAAAGGCCTTCGCCATCACCTATGTCCTTTTCACCTGTGAGGCGAGATGAAGAAAAATTGGAGGAAGATATGTTCATAGCAACAAATGCAACTTGATGTTCCTCTTTTGCCTCCTAATCTGAAGTTGGACCTCACTCCTTTAGATATTCAAGGTAAAGCTTTTAGGGATGCAAGAAAAGAGGCATGTCATAAGTTCCTTGAATATGATACTTTCATGAGGAGCCTAGCCTTTCTACAACTAATATGGAAGATGAAGGTTGAAGAATACAAAAGAAGAATCAAGAAAATCAAGAAGATGTTAAGAATGAAATAAAATGATGGAAGAGTTTAAGGAAATCACGGCTAATGAGGGAAAAAATATTATAAGTCAAGTTTGAGTCCTGATTTCGCCATAATGGGATATAGCGGATGCAGTGGCTTTTGATGCAATTAGGAAATCAAAAGGGCAGCATTTCAATTCAGAGGAGGAAGCAAGGTTGTCATTAAAAGGATCAAATTTTGTGGATGATTATGCAACCTTGGCAATATGGGCACTAGAGGAAGGACCTAGAAATCCTAACATCAGTGACTTAAAACCCAATTTGAGGGGAGGCCTTATTATAAAAAGAGAATTTGACACATCAAGTGTAGAGGCTACAAAGTTGAATGTTGATGTTATTAAGTTGGCACATGACACTACAAAAAGAGAAGCCTTGGAAAAGGTAGAGCTGATGAAAAAGTTTGATAAGCTATTCAATGATTATAATATATTGCAAAAAGGTGTGTGGAGGTTCAAACAATAGTGAAACTCTTTGAGAAGGGATGAATAAAGGTTTCCTATCCTACCCTTGCAGGGCCATCTGAACCATCAACATCTAGGTCATCACCTGTGGTCTGGGAAGAAGAAGCAATTCAACCTGATATAAGTATTGGTATCCCTGATATGTCATTAGTCCCATATGATGATGATTCGCCTAAAGCCACAAGATCAACTGAACCAACTTAGTCTCATCTTTTAGATAAGATTTTTGAATTAGAAAATAAGTTGAAAGAGTCAGATCAATCAGTGAGGCAGCCAAAGGATATAGTTAGCTCAGTGCTAACTCATTTAAATGGACTCAATAGTGTTCATGCCTTATATTATTTGTTATATAATTCTATTCAAAAAATTGATGATGATAAAGAAGTGGAAATTCCTTTGTTTACAAAATGGTTGCAAAGAGGAAATGAGCTCAGAATAATGTTCATGGCTTCTAAATATTGGAAGGAGGAGGCAGAAAGAAACATCAGTACCCATGTAGAGCTAATATGTGAAGAGATAAAAATGGATATGTTGGAGGATAGCATGGATAAAATAATTGCCACGGGGTCATTTTTTGAAACTTTTGAAAGAGAGGCAAACCAAGTAGTCATTAAATATATTCCATACAAGGCAAAATATGATGAAGTCATGAGTTTTGATTGGCCATCTGATGAAGAATATAGTGTGTGGACTAGTATGTATTTGAATGATGAATAAAGGTTGCAAATAGTTTGATATAACTATTTTTGTCTTCTAGTGGCAGATATTTTTTAACCGGTATAACAGAAATGGCGGTAAAATTCATCATGAGTTTTAGAGAAACAATAGTAGAATTTGATCTTGTATGAGCAAAATCAAGGATGGCATATTTTTGTAACAAAATGCAGTTGTGTGTGATCATTTTGAGATGACAAGTGTCTCCTCCAGCCTGAAGCTTGTTTTCTCCCTTGTTTTTCGATAAAAGGGAGTTTAGGGCTATGAGACGGGGTTCCATTTTTTGGTCCCTGGAATGTTCTGAATTTATGGTTCCAATAGAAAAGTTTAGGTGAAACAGATAAATTGTAAAAGGTCATTTGTAGAGAAAAATAGAAAGAGTCTTATGTCTATTTTTCTGTAGGTTCTTGAAGGAGTTATGTATGAATTGTATTTTGGCAGAGACAGTCGAATTATTTAGTAGAAAAATAATTCAAACCCATTTCTCTCCAGTGTATTGTTCTATCATGTCTTGAATGAATATCATCAAGGATTTTGTCATTCATTGCGTTGTTGTGGTGTATGTATTTTATGTTCATGATTTGGTCTAAGGGGCCAATTAAATGTTTGAGTAGAATTGCAGAGTGGTAGGGATATATGCAAGGATTTTGATAAGTAGTTTTGGGTTGGGGTTGCAAATATGATGTGTTGCAAGGCAATATTATCTTAGGTTTATACGTTGTTAGATAAATTATGTCGAAATACATTTTATATGGTATGAATTCATGTATCCAATGGAGTAAGGCACTGATCTTAGCTAAGCAATTGTCTTGGTATTGATTTTCTCTTCAGAATCACCACTTATTTAATATAATTTGTTGAATATCAGAATATTTTCATTTACATGTATGTTGTTATATGCATTCAATTATCTCATGCTCTAGACTGGTTGAGGATCACCGAGGAATTTTCCATTTCTGAGCATTCTCCCTTTCTGTTTGATCCCTTATATGAGATTATCTTCTTTATTTCATGTATAATTTGTGAGTGTGGCATAGAGATCACAAATTGGCATGGGGATCACCCTCCCTGGTTTTCCAGAGCCAAAAGTGTAGAAGGATCTTGTATCCTTGTTAATGTTGGTCCAAGTCCGAAGAATATTAACAGTTGGAAGTGGCTTTCCATAGATATTTAGAGGAAGTAGCTTGGTCTCTTCCTTGTGTCAGTGTAAACCCATTTTTGGCCACCAACAAGACCCACATAGAGTTTTGTTGGCACAGACTAAGTTGAAAGGGCATGCTACTTTGTGGTGGAAGGAGTTGCAGAGAGATAGAGTTGAGAATGGTGAGATGAGGATCAGTCAGGGGAGGCATATGGTAATGATATTCAAGGCTAAATTCATTTTGAGAGACTATAAGATGGAGTTGTTCAAGAAGTTGCATAATTTCAAGCAAAGAAACATGAGTGTGAAAGAATATACCAAGGAATTCTACAAGGTAAGGATCATATCTGGACATAGAGAGATAAAAAAAGAGAAGGTGGCTAGGTACATAAATGGACTTGCATTTAACATTTAGGATGAGATGAGTATGTTAAAGATTTCTACAATTGAAGAAGCTTACCAATATGCTTTGAAGGCTAAGGAGAAAATGAAAAGAAGACAACAAAATAACCCTAGAGGAAAGGAGAGATATAAAGGATAGATGAGTGGAAGTATAGAGAAGAAGAATGTTGAAGAGGAATCAAAACCTAAGAGGAATAAAGAACTAGATCAGAAGACACAGATAAAAGGTAGTGGCAGTAGCAGTAGAGAATTTTTGGGTAGATGTTTTAAGTGTGGAGAAACCGAACATAGATCTTTTGAGTGCAAGTAAGGGATAGAAAGGAACTATGTGGCAAATGAGGATCGGGAAGTTAGAGTTACTAGTGAGAATGTGTTGTAACCATAGTAGGGAGAATCCCTTATGTTCAGAAGAGTCTTGATGGAGAAAAGAAGTGAGGATACCGGATCTACTCAGAGGAAGAATCTTTTCCAAACTGTGTGTAAATCTGGTGATAAGTGTTGTAAAGTTATTATGGATAGTGGAAGTAATGATAATCTGGCATCTCAGGAGATGGTAGAGAAGCTTGGATTGAAGAGCCTTAAGCATCCTTGTCCTTACCAAGTGAGTTGGTTGCAGGATGATCAGAAGTTAGAAGTAAAATAGTGTTTGTTGAGTTTTAATATTGGACCTTTTAGGGATGAGGTCTTATGTGATGTTTTGTCTATGAGTGCTTGTCATGTTTTGTTGGGGAGACCTTGGTAGTTTGATAGAGGAGCTATTTATGATTGTAGAAGAAACCTAATCACTATTGAGAAGGATGTGCAGATGTTTACATTGGGTTCCTTTAAGGAAAAAGATAAGGAAGTGAGGAACTTGAATCTTGAGAGAAGTTGCAACATGCTGAGAAACCGGTTGCAGAGGTGATACCAGAGGGAGGAATGGATTTGCAGAAGTATCTAATAGATAAGCTTGATAGTAAGAAGTAATCAGGTAGCAATAAGGTTATGGTGGCAAACCGGATGAAATATTGTGGTAGAAATAAATCAGAGATGTAGAAGGAAGAGAGTATTGGTCAAAGGTAGTGTGCAGGTCTGAAGCAAGGGAAGAGAAATAAAGAGAACCTAGAGCTAGAGAATCTGGTTGAGGTTCTAAAGGAGGTAAGGAAGAGGTTTTTATCCAAGGAAGATGTTTGGATCAGAAATGAGCATGGGATCTATATCCCAAATCCTTTTCAATGTTCATGAGTTGCCTCTCATGGAACATCTCTTTCTACCTAGGGTGTCTGATGTAGGAGGATCCTCGGTCTTTGATAAATCTTGCATCAACCAAAAATATTTCCTTAGTTTTGTTCTTGTTCAATCCTGGTGGCAGTTTTCTATGTTTTCCTTCAGCGTGTTCCAGTAGATGGTTATTTTTCATTGTGGATCAGATTTTTTAGTTTCCAGGCTTGCTTTTGTTCATCATTCCAGATTGTTAGATCATTTGGGTTCTTTTTCGGTGAGTTATCGCTTCTAGTTTGGCTATTCTTAGTTCCCGGAGTAGCTTTTGAGCTTAATGGCTAGTTGGTGATTTCTTGGCTTGTGGATCTACTTGGTGCCTTGCTCGATGTTCTTGAGTCCTTCACTAACATTCCTTTCAATCTGTGCTTCTTGGTTGATCTTTTTTGGAGGATTTTCCTTTCATTCTTTGGGCCAACCTATTTGCACGTATCATTTTCCTTTCTTGGTAAATGTAATTTCTTTGTGGCCGACCAGATGTATTCCGGAGGGTATATATATTATTTTATGTGATCTTTCAAGGGTAGTTAAAAGGTTAAGAGGATCTTGATTTCTGGAATTGTAATACAAATGCCTCTTGGAGGTTCGGATGAATTGTAATATGGCATGTTATCCTACATGTAATCGATTGCTTACCGAACATTCTATGATGATAATATGATGATGCAGATATCTAATTTTGCATTTTATTTATATTTTGTTGTTGCTTTTGTTGTGTTACTCTCACTTCATGATCTAGTCAATTCTCTTTGAAGACCCACTAGACCATGGTTGCATCACATGCCAACCTCCTTGTTGTATTTCAAAGAATGGGTAATTCATGGGTAGTTATAACACCATCCAAGATATGTCTGCCTTTAACCAAGACTTTCTAATTATCGAAAATAATCTTATCCAATATAGTTTTGAGCATGTTAACCAAGATCTTAGAAATGACATTGTAAAGAGTATTACAAAGGTTGATAGGCTTGAATTCTTTCAAGAAAACAACATTCTCATACTTGGGAATTAAATCAATAAAAGTAGAATTAACCTATTTAAGGAGTTTAGCAGAGCCTAAGAAGTCAATTGTTGCATTGTAGATATTAATCCCAATCACATACCAGAATTATTGAAAAAAGTTCAATGGGAAACCATCCAAGCCAAGGGCTTTATAAGCTCCAAAAGAAAAAACCACCTCCTTAACTTCCTAAAGAGAAACTTTTGAATAATCATTCCAAGTTCAGATTAGTAATCACCTTAGGGATAACCTCCAACATCCCCTAAGAATCCCTAGATAAATTTCTACTATTACTATGTGAATCAGCAAAGAAGGCAACAACCATCCTAGTTATCTCAACATCATCCTTTATATGACTATCATCCTCCCTTTGGAGACTATCTTATTTCTACTCCTATGCTTCATAGTTGAGTGATGAAAAAAATAGTATTCCTATCACCTTTAGTAAGCCATTGCACATGAGCCATTTTTTCCAAAAGACTTATTCCTTTATGTTTAGTCTAACCCATTGATCTCTGAGAGATTTCTCCTCTATACTATCTTCCAAATCAATTTGTCCTGAATCTAATTTATCCTAAATGGATTTTAATTTTGAGGCAATAGATTTCTTGTGATCAAGGATGTTACCAAATGAACATTTATTCCACCCTTTCATATTATCCTTAATAATTTTTAACTTTTGGACCACATTGAACATAGGAGCCCCATCCACTGGAGTGTTCCACCACTGAACCACCAAATTCCTAAAGTCTAGGTGGTGAGTCCATATAATCTCATATCTACAAAGAAAGGAACCTCTATTTAAACCATCCTCCCAAAATAGAATAATAGCATTATGATCAAACCTTGTTTTGGGTAAAGCTTTTAGTGAAAGAGCATCCACATTATCCCAATTCAAAGAAACAAGAAACATGTCCAATCTAACTTGGATTAAATGGTGAACATGCCTCCTATTAGACCAAGTAAATTAATAAACTTGTAAAATAATATCCATAAAACCTAGAACAGTGATAAAGTTGGCCAAATCACTCATAGTTTCAGAGAAGTCATTAGAGCCTCTGAGTTTCTCTGAAGGGTACAGGGGCTAATTGAAATATGCACCTAGCATCCAAATGTTAGCTGGACCACTTGGAATAAGAGAGGCCAAGGAGTTCCAAAGATAATCCTTGGGAGATCTAATATTTGGAACATATATATTAATAAAATTCCACATTTGTGTTGAATGTTCTTACACACAAGACAATTGAGAAGGGGGGTGAATTAGTTGTACATACAACTATTAAATCTTTTCCTTTAATCAAATCCATAGTAACTTAACTTTATCACTTAATCCATAAAATGATATGAGCATGAAAGTACATAACAAGCACAACACTATGAAACACTAGATTTGATGTGGAAAACCCACAAAGAATGCTATACTCAATATGTGAACACCTGTTAGGGTGACAATGGTTAATGTGATTTTTACAAAGAATGGCTCATTGCTAGAGACTCACTGCCTGAAAGAAAAAAAGAAAGGCTCATTGTTGAGATGAAGAAGAATAAAAGAGAAATAATCCACCACTAGTACACTTCTACAGCCATAAGAACTATAGATATCTTCAGTTCATTGCTTCTGATAGCTAACACATGAAATGCCACACTGCTCAACACTTTTCACCAACTCAAACAACACTTATCACCAACACAAACAATCAGGGAGATAGATCCTCTTTCACACACCTTCATTGCATACACATATGCCACAACTAACTTCCTTTATAATTCACATTCCACACACATCACATATCACTCTTATCATCCTTAACAAATTATCCTTTATTTATATCATCCCCACACATTCAAAATCTCTGAAGGTTGGCTAAGTATCTTAACTGGACATAATTCAAATTAGGTCGCCATTGAACATTCCCATGGTGAAAAAGAATGTAAAGTGGGACACAAAACATCTTAAATCATACCCAAAATAAACATCATACATGTTATACAACAATCCATAATCATCGAAGCACTAATGTGAAGTGTAAACACACGAGGTTGGTCAAACCTAGAGTAAACACCATCAAACTTCAAAATCATGCTTTTGAAGAACAAGAACTCATGCCAACTAAATAGAATGAAGCTAAGGACATTATCAACTTATCTCCCAAAATGCAACACCAAAAACCATAATGCAAAGAAATACGAAGCATACATTTCACAGAAAAATACTGTCAAACATCGCCACACACTGGTGAATGCAACTTCCTTAGCACTACAATCTGGAGCACCAAATCTCGAATCTAACATCTCTAAAAACTTCTTAACAACATATCTAAACCGTATTAATAGATGTACAATATACAAGAAATGTGGATCAAATCTCTCAGCACAACTACATAAGAAAGTCAATATCAACTATACCAACTAGTCACAAATGATAACCAAAGCATGTTGACATCAATGAAAATGCACCAATAACTCATTCTACCCAAACTTGCAATACTTTGGCCAGTCCTTAGATTTTTCATCTTAACAATTAACCAATTCTTGGAAGTATGATACTATTAGCAGCAACCAAGAAGGAAGACTGAGAGGGGGCGGGGTGTGAATCAGTCTCCACCGGAATATAAAACTTTAAGCACAATAACAAATATACAAAATTACAGCAATAGACAAATAATCAAATTAACAACACAACACACAACACCAAGATTTTTGACGTGGAAAACCCGGCTAAGGGAAAAACCACAGTGGGAACCTACTCATAGTAAGATAATACTCTGCAGTAGTTGTAGACACTTAAATTAATTATTTTAATTAATTTAACTCTCCTACATAATTAATTTATTTAACTATGTTAGTCTCTATTCTTCTCAATATTAATTAAATTTAATCTAATGAATATTGTCACTATAGTCCAATGATTGATTTATTCAATAAATCAATTTTCCTTTCTTCTTCTAAGACATTCAAAATTAATTCTTCCTAATCCTCCCTTTTAATTAATTAATCTCAATTAATTAATTAATCCTTGTGATTCTTACAAATCACTTTTTCATAATCCATCATTAGTCTAATTAATTCTTCTAGAAACTCTCTTAATCCTACTTAGAATTATTCTTCAATTTTTAATTACTTCACTCATTCTCTCTCCTAGTCAAATCTTCCTTTGAATCTCACTTGCTCCTAATCCTCACCCAATTCTTCTAAATAGTCTCCCTAATCCCTTGCTAACGCCTAATCCCCATGATTAGGTACAAAAGCCAACTATAGCCAATTATGGCTAAATCCTTTTGTCCCCTTCTTCACCTTCAACCTTAAATGCTCCCCTTTTGCGTGAATGTGATATTTTCAAAATATCACATTCTCCCATGCCTCTCACCTTCCCAAGGAATTTTAAAATTCCTTTTCCCTTTTCCAATCCCCATGCACACAATATCCTAGGAATTTTTAATTCCATGTGCATCATCCAAGGAATTTTTAATTCCTTTTATTCCTCCTAGGTGCATTGGGAACTCTTTCCCATGTACCTTGAGGAGGGTGGAGACAAGAAATGCCTTTATGGCAAATCTCTTGGTCTCCACCCCCCTTATCATTTCATTGTCCCTTGATCCATGTGATCTCCTCTCCTCAAATCCTAGCCCTCCTTTCCTCTTCAATATTGAGCGTCCATTTTCTTTTATTTAATTCTATAAATCAGGGTCTTTATCCCCTCATTTGATCATCCACAATCCAATTAATCTTATGCTGCTATTTTGAGTTTGGCCATCCATAAAGACCATCCATATCATAGTTATATTTGCATCCATAATCCATCTTTGAGCACTTATCCATCCTTATATCCATCTATTGTTGTGCAACTTGGAGATCCATCAACATCCCACCATTGGACCAATCCAAACAAGTCAAGTAGGGGCGCATGCTTGGCTTCACCTAGTGTCCAAATCGGAGGAACAAGAGAGACTCCTCTCTTGCAAGGTATATGTTTGTTAGTTTATTTCTTTTATTTGGCATTTTATGCTTATTTGGATTCAAACTAACTAGCTAACCTAGCTTGAAGTTTCTATTGGTTCATTTTGGCACGCCTGGTGGGCCCATGTCCTGAAAATCTAACCATTTTTGTAGGGTTTTCATCATTTTTAGTTGTAGGTTCTGGATCAGCAGGAGAGTCTACAAATTAGCATGTGTGCCACAGATTCAACGTGTGCATTTCTGATTTGGTGTAGGCGTAGGCACTTAGCGCGTGCGTTTCAATTTTAAAATCCACTAACCCGCCTTTTCTATAGGTTGTGTTTTGAGCGCATCCATTTTATTAAAAGTCTCTCATCATTCTTAGATTGCGATTCCTTGTAATTTTTGTTTTTAGCACTTGAAAATCTAACAAATAAAAATAAAAATCTAAAAATCAATTAAAAAGCAATAAAATCTCTTTTTTTTATAATTTTATCTTGTTTATATTGCTATCAAATTAGCGCATGCGTAGGCGTTTTGGTGCCTGCGATCTAGTTCGATGCTTCCGTTTCCCATTGTTTGTCAAAAAAATTACATTTAAATTTTTGCAGTATTTTGGTTCTTTTGCTAATTTGTTTGTTGTAGCGCGTACACTCACGGTTCAGCGTAGGTGTTTCTACTACAACAAGATCATTTTCAGGTATAATCTTTGTTTTTAGGAATTTTATGTTCTATTTTCTATACTTTTTGTTTTAGAAGGCAAACACTATTTCAATGTGTACGTAGGCATTTCAGAGCCTGCGTAGGTGCTTCAGTGTATATGTCTATATATCTGTGCATTCGCTATGCATATAGGGCTTTTTGTCTTCTAATCAAATTTTGATTTTTGCAGGTCTGTACGATCGGTCCAAGACTAGAAAATAGAAAGTACTAGTTGTTTGTTTTGTAGGACGTTGCGAGAGGACTTGTTTTTTTTTTACTATCCTAGTTATCTTTCATTTCTAGATTAGCACACATTTCATTTTGGGCATTAAAATTTACAAGTGTCTTCTTTAGATTAGTAGCACATTTCATTTTCTTAAGGGTCAATGAACATCATGATTGTCATGTCTTATTTTATTTCGATTGCATGTTTTTACCCTTAGAGGGCCTGCCTTCCTAATTTGCTTGGCACTTTGCATAGACATTGGTGAGAGGGGAATGACCCAAGTGGTAATGGGCTAAAGCCAAGCTCTTCCAAACCACTATAAATAAATGTGTTTGTGACAAAATTTGCAAGCAACATGTGTTGATTAGTTCATACCAACACTATGTCTCCCCATAAACCCTATAGGGCATAACCCCTATAGGCTGGGAGCCTTCTATAACTATAAAGCATACAGTGCCACATGTATGGCTACATAAATAGATGCCCTAACTAAGAACTCTTGTGTTTAGAAGCCAAAAACCCTATGGGTGTAGGAGGTGGGACCTCCGAAGGCGCTCACATTTTTATGACTCTTAGTAGAGATACAAAGTTTTCCATGGGGATAAATTCATGGGAACTGATGCTTGGTTGCCCTGAAGAAGTTAGTGCCAAGGGTGGATCCAGTGGGGCCAAGCATCTAAGTATCCACTTTGAGTGACAATAGCTAGGAAACCAAGTGAGATCCATGACTATTGTCCTTTCTAGCCTTAGGAAATGTGGTAAAGGTGAATGATTGTCATTGAGTCACACTTGGCCAATGTGTTTGCTATGTTTGATACTTTTTTGCCAAGAGTAGATTGAGAAACAATCCCCTCATTTTTCTACATTTGTCAAACATTCTCAAGTCAAAATTTTCACACCTTGCATAATCGAAGTCCAAATCTAGTCCATTACATTTTTACCTCATGTTTCATATGCCTAAGTTGTACAAACATCCCAAGAATTCAATCCATCGTCCAAACAAGAAAAACAAGCTCACCCAAGCCCAACTCATTAGACATCAAAAATTTTGGTATACCAATTGCAAACTCTTGCTCAAACATAGAACCTTCTTACGCTGATATCATGATTACACCCATGGTCATAGCAACAAGTTTGATGCTAGCGATGAACTAAGAGTCTACGCCCTACACCAAGGATCAGGCTTGTCTTTCAATACCAACTATCATCAAAATCAGGGTGGTCGCATACCTTCATACAATTTTCCATCCGAACTTATCACTTATTGAGTCATTTCCATTCTAAGGATAATCTAGTCATCAAGTTCTTCTAGTCATCGTTATCACCCTCCTTTGATCTTTCATCACTAACACTTTCTAAGGACTTAGCACATCAACCAATCCTTAATCAATCATCCTCAATCAAATCAATCCTTAATCAATCAATCCTCAATCAATCATCCTTCAATCAAATCAACCTCACTCTAAGGTTTTGTACCTTGTGAAGCTCTATTTAGACCTCATCCAAAATTAATTAATCATTTGGTTGTTGTGCTTGGGAAAGAATCTCCCCCAATCACCTTTGCCTTATATTTTGATTTGATCAAGGCTCCTATCCTATGTCTTTATTCTTCTTGGGATCGTTATTCAATCCTTAGTAGAAAGAGACTTTGATCATCGTCCTAAGGTCTAAATTTTACCCAACTTGGTTGTCACCTTGTTTGTGGTTTCATCAACATCCCCCACCTAAAATCCTCATCCAAGGACTATGATGCAATCTTAATCAAAACTCTTGTCCTAATCCAAGGACCCCATCAATCATTTTATCCAGCTTCATCAAAATCCAAAATCATAGCTGTCTTTTCATCAACTTTTTTCCAACAAATTTTCCTAAGATTATTCTTGCATGGTCACAACTCGATCTCAAAAGAAGAAGATGGTTGAACAAAAATATGGCATGTCAGACATTAGTGTCCTATATCAAGATCCTACACCATATCCTACACAAGGGAAAATTGTGCAACCCGGTATCCAAGATTCACAACCACAAGGGGACCCTAACATGGTTGATCAAGATGACCTCTCTTCGGAAGTGTGAACATTCCAAGAGGATTCTTACAATCAAGAAATGATGGATAAATTCATCTGACATAAATCTAGTGGTCTTCTAAAGACTCTTATTAAAAATGGAGCTCACCTTCCCCCTGATTTCGATAGATCAATTCTTGATCAACAACCACAAGGAGAATTTTCTCCTACCCACATCGTTATGCCTATCATTCAACCCCAATCAATTGCACCTCCACCTATCATTCAACCCTAATCAATAGCACCCATAGTATCTATCTCCGTGGCTTCCATCCAACCTTCTTCCTTCTTGACATCTATTCTCTGGCATGCTTCTATGCCATCTTCTTCTACCTAACCACATGTTTCTATTCCACAATCCTCCATTCCTCTCAACAATAGCGTTGATTTCATCAACGCTTCCCTTCCTCTGGTCACAACAATTCATGGGTCATGACCAATCATCACTCAAGTCCCCATTACATCAGTCATCACATCTCATATTCCCACTTCTTCATCATATCTATATATTAGTGTTGGTGGTATACCTCCCACGACTCACCAGATACTCAGGGAAAACACGGTCCATCGTAGCATGATATAATCAAGGAAATCCAAGACATGAAAAACATCATCAAAAATATGAAGGAAGGGACTAACAAGAGAAAACCTTATTCATTTGAGGAATTTTGTCCTTGTCCTTATGATCCTTTGATATACATTTCACCTTACCCACCAAGGTTTTAGATTCCTAAGTTCACAAAGTATAAGGGCCAAGGGGACCCCCAAGACCATGTCCATGAGTTCCATATATTATGCCAAGAAGTCTCCTATAGTGATTTATACCTTTAAAGGCTCTTCCTTAAGAGTCTCATGAGAGATGCTCTTGCATGGTTCTCATCCTTGTCTAGAAGATCTATCACCTCCTTCCTGGACTTAGCAGAAAATTTTGTGGCCCACTATGCTTACAACATTGTCAATGGCGTTTCCATGATGGACCTTTGTAATATGACATAGAGGCCTAGGGAAACTTTTGCTAACTTCTTGCAGAGGTGGTGACGCCTTATCAATAAATTCTAGTATGATATGTCAGAACAACACCAAATTGAATTATTTTAGAAAAATCTAGTGCCTGAACTATGAAAACCCTTGACATCTTAGTGCATAAAGTCTTTCCAAAAGTTGAATGGCAAGGGCCTAGCCCTTGAACGTGTCTTGTTAGAGGAAGGTACCCTAAATTATTATCAAAAATTAAGTCAGAATACTTCCTCTTATCATAGTGACAAACCAAAATTTTGGTCTAAGAACAAGAACGTAGTCAACGATGGTGTCATTGATGAAAAGCGGGTTCAGACTGTGGCTGCCCCTCCAAAGTCCACCACCACTAATCACCAATTTGAGACTCGCCAAAACAATCAAAATCAATCTCAAAGGACTCCCAACAATGTCTCAGTCCAGGGGCAACCACCCTGATCTAATAATCAGGCTCCAAGAGAGTATACTCCCCTTGTGTTCCAAAAGCTTATCCAGGTGAGTTTGGTTGTCTTTCCAATAACTTGCCTATTTGATCCTAATAAACCTAAACCTAGGTGGTATAATGAGATTGATTATTGTAACTATCATTGTATCAATGGGCATGATGCATGAAAGTGTATGAAACTAAAGAACTACATACAAGATCTCATTGATAATGGTGATATTGAGGTAGCTATAGCAAAACCTGGTAACAATAATGAAAACCTCAAGATGTACTAGGAACCTTTCCTGAAGCATGACAAAGGCAAGGTCTCATCATCTAATGCTCTGAAATACAATTATACCAATCATATAATTGGCTTTGACTTTTTTGTAGGTCACATTGAGCCTGCAGATAACCATGTCAATGTCATATTGTCCAGGGAACTAATCCTCCCCCTTCCCAAAGAAGACCTATGATCAATGTTCAAGGTGATCCCACCCCTCCTCAACTATCAAACAGACCTAACCCTGCTAATATAGTCATTCAAGGCGCCATACCTTTCACTTCCCACTCTTAGAATGACTGCAATGTAACTACCCATTGTAGGAGGGTAACTATCCAAGGAGATCCTCCTCCACCAAACCCTCCCCCCATGTCATCCACTCATCGATATGACCTCATTGACCATCTTGGGAAGACCTTCGCACAGATATCCATCTTAGAGCTCCTCTAGACCTCGCCTGTCCATAAGGATATTTTGGAACAAGCTATCCTTGATTCACGTGTCCCCAACAATATCAATGCTACCCAATTACAAGCTCTCATTGGAAACCTCGTTGCCCAACAACACCTTGTTTTCACCTCCAATGACGCCCCTGTGAACTACGATCATAAGAAACCATTGCATATTGAATCTCTTATCCAGAAACACAAGGTTAAACACATCTTGATAGATCTGGACTCAATCTTTGTTCATATAAGTTAATAAACCAATTAGGGCTTTATGAGGACCTAGTTGATATGTCAAGACGAATCACAATCAAATCCTATGATGATGCAGAAAGGGTTTCCAAAGGAATGATCACTTTACCTCTTCAAGTGGGCCTTGTTACAATTGAGACCCCTTTCCAAGTTTTGGATCTTGATCTCCCCTATAACATTCTCATCGGCTTCTTGTATTCATTCCCTTCAATCTATTCCTTCCACTTACCATCGATGCATTAAATTTCCTTTCAATGGTAGAGAGATCACTATCAGAGGTGATCCACAATCCTTTCAGTATTGCAAGCTCCTAGAGGGGAAACATCCATACCATTTCCCATTAAATAGACTTGCTCCATCTCCTCCATGTGACGCATCTAAAGTCTCCTCCACCTCATCTGAAATGGAGCCTAAAGTCAAGATCCTAGACAATGGCTATAGAGAATACAAACTTGAGGATGTCTTATTAATAGGAAATCTCTTTGTGTCCCCTAAGTCATTTGGCAAGCCCAAAGAATTGAAAAAATATCAGAAAATTTTTATACAATGTAAGGATACCACCTTCAAGCAATGGGGCCCACTTGATGAGAAAAGTCTTGAGACAGATGTTTCTTCGTGGTTGTATCATGAAGAAGATGAAGAACCATCGAAGATTCCCAAGAATATGTATCCAAAATAATCAGCCAAATAGTGGATATGATAGGTTACAAAGGACATGGCCTGGGACCAGAAGAGAAAGGAATCAAAGTACCAATAAATCGCATCTCATACAAGTATAATTGGGGCTTGGGTTATACTCCAATACCTAACATCTCTATCACTGATACCCCTTCAAGTCCCTCCTTGGAGGTCGAAGATTATGATGAAGAGGAATTACATGAAATGCCTTTTGAGTACGAAGATGGCATCTTCTTTGACACCCACATCAGCACCATCACCCCTGTAATCCCTTCCACCCCATATGAGCTGCAACTTTTTCACCCCAAGCTTATAGACTGGGACCAATGAGACAAACCCACTTTAGACATATGTGCTGATGATAATGCTCTCATGGCTCTCCTGACTATGCGTAACTTAGAAGATTATAACAGAGTTCATGGGATTCAATTACATGCGAATGGATACTTTGGTAGTTAGGTCAATGTCCTTAGTTGCAAAAAAGATAATAAAAAGAAAAATCATGATTCCCTAGGTGAAAACCTCTCTGAGGCACCTTTGGATGAGGAAAAAGTAAAAACAAAGGGCGTATCTAAAAGTGAAAACCTAGATCAGGCACTTGAGGGTGAGGAACTTGACCTCCCTACCATTGTGCATCCACAACAAGATAGTTCAACTTTATTGATAGAAGAAACATACACTGTCAATGTTGGCACTATAAACAACCCAAGGAATGTGCTCATTGCTAAGTCCTTGACGAATCAAGAGAAATAGAGCTTTATCAATTTTCTCACAGAAATAAAGATCAATTTCACCTGGTCATATGCTAACATGCTAGGCCTAGATCCTGACTTGGTAGTTCACAATCTTGATGTTTGTCCCGATGCAAAACCAGTGAAGAAAAAAATATGTAAGATGCATCCCCACATTGCACTCCTAGTCAAAGCAAAGCTTCAAAAGATGTTAGATGTTGGATTCATAAAACCAATAGATTATCCTGAATGGGTATCCATTGTTGTAACTGTCGGCAAACCTATTGGGGGCATCCATATTTGCATGAATTTTTGAGATTTGAATAAAGCCTTCCCTAAGGATGATTTCCTGATCCCCAACATAGACATGATTGTAGACCTCACAGCGGGACATGAAATATTATCACTTGTGGATGGATTTTCTGGATACAATCAAATTAGGATCACAGAGGAAGACCAACACAAAACAACATTCACAACACCATGGGGCACCTTTGTTATCAAGTCATGCCTTTTGGTCTCAAGAATGTTAGAGCTACATACCAATGAGCAATGACAAAAAATTTCCATGACCTTTTGCAGAAAATAATGGAGGATTGCATGGATGACCATCTAGGAAAATCCAAAACAAGACATGAGCACATCCCTATCCTAAGGTAAATTTTCAAGAGATTGGAAAAATATAAACTGTGCCTAAATCCCAAGAAATGCATCAGAAATGCATCTTTGGCGTCACATTTGAGAAACTATTAGGTTTTATTGTTTCCTGTAGAAGCATAGAGGTTGATCCTACAAAGGTGAAAGCTATCATGGAAATGCCTCCCCCAAAGACCCTCAGACAACTTTGCAGCCTCCAAGGAAAGCTCCAATCCATTAGACGCTTCATCTCGCAGTTTGTGGATAAATGTCACCCATTTGCACACCTACTGCGCAAGGATACCAAATTCAAATGGGACTGCATGTGTCAAAAGGCTTTTAAGAAACTCAAGGAATATCTTGCATCACCTCTTGTTCTTATGCCTCCCATTCTAGGACATCCACTTCTTTTGTACATATCATCTACTGCAGTGGCATTGGAGGCATTATTTGCATAGACAGATGATCAAGGAAAAGAGCATGCTATATACTATATCAGTCACACATTAGTAGGGTATAAGCTCAATTATACCCCTATTGAAAGAGTGTGCTTAGCACTTATCTTTAGCACACAAAAGCTCTGACACTACATGCCTAACAATAAACCAAAATTGATTGCTAAGATCAACCCTCTCAAGTATCTTTTATCAAAGGTTGCTCTCACTAGTAGAACTACTAAATGGGTCATGTTACTAAGTGAGTTTGACATTGAGTATGTAGATAGAAAAGAAATCAAAGGACAAGTGATAGTAGACCAGCTAGTCGATGCTCTGCTTCTAGGTGATCACCCTATCCTCACAAAATTTCTAGATGAATTCATAATGTTTGTCACTACATCTTCCATGTGGCAGTTATACTTTGATGGTTCTTGCACCCAAAATGGATCGGGGGCAGACATACTCTTAATCACACCCCAAGGAGATTGTATCCCTAAATCATACAAGATAGCCTTCGCATGCACTAACAATATTGCAAAATATGAAGCACTAATCACTGGACTTTGTTTGATTATCCAATGGAAGATATTGGAATTACATGTCTATGGTGATTCCCAACTTGTCATTAAACAAGTCAATGATGAGTATCAAACAAAAGATGACAAGCTTCTTCCTTATTATTGTATGGTTGAGGACCTCAAGCTGCATTTTACATCAATCAAGTTTGATCAAATTCCACATACCAATAATAGAGTTGTAGATGCAATGGCCACTATTGGTTCCCTCCTTCAGATATAGGCACATAGTCAGAAGTGTGAGTTTTTGGTCGAGCAACTCCTCATACCGGCATATGACCTACCACAGTTTGAAATGGTGTGTGTACTCATTGGTCCCAAATCCCCTTGGTATTAGGAGACCTTCACTTACCTAAGACTAGATAACACCATTCTCCCACACCTCACCAAAACCCAACGACAAACCTTTATTCACTGATGTGCTTGTTATACTATCCTTGGAGACACCCTATTTAGAAGGCATTTTGATGGTTCCCTCCTAAGGTGTCTAGACAAACAAGAGGCTGAATGGGCACTATGTGGAGTGCACGAAGGTATTTGTGGGGCACACTCAAGTGGTCTCACTTTGGCTAAAAAACTCTTACGAACGAGATACTATTGGCCTACAATAGAAATAGATGCATATAATTATGTGAAGAAATGTATCCCTTGCTAGAAGCATGGCAACATGATCCATGCTCCATCACAAGATGTGCAGCCTTTTATCACACCCTGGCCCTTCTCACTGTGGGGGCTCAATCTCATTGGGAAAATCCACCCTGCATCCTCCAATGGTCACAAATTCATCATTATCACCATTGAATACTTCACCAAGTGGGTGGAGGCCATTCCTCTTACCTTCACCACTACTAAATAGATCTCTAAATTCATTTTGAAACTATTTAATCTATCGATATGGAATCCCCAAGGTTATTATCACAAATAATGGCAGACCTTTCAAAAATTAGGATGTTAAAGAGCTCTGTCAAAAGTTTGATATCCAGCACCACTTCTCCACTCCCTATTACCCGTAAAGTAATGGTCAAGCTAAGGCCTCTAATAAGACCTTAATCAAAATTCTTAAAAAGATAGTCAATGAAGTTGGTCATGATTGGCACCTCCAACTCCATATTGCTCGGTGGGCCTACTGTACCTACATCCGCACACCCATAGGTGCCACTCCATATTCCCTCATCTTTGGCTCTGAAATTGTCCTCCCTCTTGAGATCGAGATCCCTTCCCTAAGGGTGTCATTGTAGAATATCCTCCCAGATGAGGAATATAAAGTTGCCAGACTGCAAGAGCTAGACTTGTTGGATGAAAGGCACCTCAAGGCCTTAAACCATCTCCAAGTATATCAAAATCCCTTACAGTTGAGTTACAACAAGAAAATCAGAACCTGGGAATTTGAAGTTGGTGATCTTGTCCTTATGGAAAATTAGAGAAATCACCAAGAAAGAGAAAAGAAAGGCAAGTTCGACCCCAATTGGCTTGGACCTTATGTAATCACAACAAAGTATGGATCAGGGGCATATCAGTTGGTTACTCCTAAAGGAGATCCTTTGGATGAGCCTATGAACATCATGCACCTGAAGAGATTCTACGCCTATTCCTCGGAAGGTTGCCAATTGTCTTAAAATCAAAAAAATTCAAAAAAATCAAAAAATCAAGAAAAAATTCCAAAAAATCAAAAAATCGAGAAAAATACAAAAAATGAAAAAAGGCAAAAAACTAAAAAATCAATTCATCAATCAATGAAAACCACTTTATGGCACTATGGGAAAGTACCTTGGTGAAAACTTGTTCACAGACGTCAAGTTAAATAATCTAGAACCATCGTCTTTCAGGTCAGACTCTGTCTCCACCACTCACCCATTAGATATCCATATTCTCCACCACATCCATCATCCCGTTTGTCACCATTTCTCCCCTTCATCCCAGCATGAACACTATCCCCTCATCCACTTAGCCATACTCGACAGAAAAATCACCTGCATGATTATGAGTCTCTTCTTGAATCATGAATAAGGATCATCCCATCAAACTAAGCTTTCATCCCACCAAACTAAGCTTAATTCCTAGTCCTAAGCTTCTTCTTGACTTGCATGTAATTCAAACACTCATCAACATGTATTCCATCAAGCCTCAGCAGTCAAATGTCTACACTCAGATGTCCAGGTCATTTGCTTTATTGCTTACTCACATTCATCAGTCACTTATGCCCATCGAGATGCATCCTTCCCCTATCCAACAATATATCCATGAATCATAAGTCCTACTCTTGGCAAGAGATGTCAGTTGGCATTGTGCATTCTACTTGCATGATTTGATTTGTCTACTTTGATTTGCATCACTTTTTCCTATGAATGTTCCTACCCATGGCTACCAGGATCAATCTATATCTTGGTATGTTGTGAGAAGGGACATACTGGGGCATGTTTTTATGGTATGGCATGTTTGAAGGTTTCCCTTATACGTATCAGCAACCCTGCATTAGTGTTTATCAACACTTGCATGATTGTGTGCAAAGCATAACTATTCGTCTAAGAGTCAGTCCACACCTTGGGTTTTTCATGACATCTTGGTTCCTATAATCAGTGGTGTAGACTACCCTTGGCAATATCAAACTAGGTTGGCTCTCCACATCTTGTGCACAACAAATCTCCCTACCCATCCCATATCATCACATTTTCTGATCATATCCACCTTTTCACATCTTGGAGACCTCAATTACCCCCCCCCCCCTCATGTTCTTCTATCCTATCTAAGGTCATTGTATTATGATTGGCATATTCCCAAAACAAATTCTGCATTATTCATATAGGGACAATATTCATTTTTACCTACTACATTAATCTTTTGTTTGTTGCATTATTCATTTTTTATCCATCATTTAGGTTACATTTCAAATTTTGTTGTATTATTCATTTTTTATCCATCATTTAGGTTGCACCTCAAATTTTATTGCATTAGTCATTTTTTATCCATCATTTAGGGTGCATTTCAAATTTTGTTTCATTGTTCATTTTTATTTTGTACGTTGTGCCTATCACTTAGTTTGCATTCCAAATTTTGTTGCATTTCTCAGGTTATCCATCATAATGTACATGTTCATTTCATTATAGATTTTGTTGCATATTCAATATAGATTAATCCATTGAATCACACTATGTATTCTCAAAATCATTAGAAAATCCAAAAATAATACATCATGAAATATATATACACATCATAGAATCCCAAAACATATGCATCCACATAGACAAGCATCCTGCATCCATCAAAGTATCCATCCTGCACTCACCAAAGTGTTAGTAACATATCATAAGTATAGGCATATGTAAGCATCCATACTACATCACAAATAGGTCAACACAAAAAATCCATAATCATCATCAATGCATCACATCATAAAATAATAAATAATGTCCATCATAATGTCCATAATAAAGTACATGCATGCATAAGCACCGCCAAAAACCATATATCGCATATATATGTCTCTCAAAAAATGAATATAACAGTCATAGTACAATGGCCACCCTGAAGGGTCAAAAATAATACATAATGTCATATGGAGCTAACTCTCCCCTCCTCCTCCTCTAGATACCTCCACTCCCCCTATCCTAGGTGGTCTCATACCCACCAATCCACCTGTCTATTGGATCTACATCAGACGCTGGTTGTGGATCCTATAAGAACGTACACTCTTCATGTATGATGTTGCTCTCATCTCTGCAAGGACCACTCCATGATATAATCCTCTATAGTATGCAACCTCTCATCCTTCCCTCTCTGCCCTCTCCCACAGCTGCATCATATCAGAGTACATCTTCTCTAGCCCTGTGGGGACTAACATTTGTCATGTCGAGTCCCTCTCCCCCCACAAGCGAGTAACATCTGCCTCTGCTCTCTACACCCTCACTCACAGACTCTCCAACTCCTCATCTTGTTGTTGAAATGTGCTTTGTAGCTCCCCAATGGTGGTACCTATCCTAGCCTCATCTAGCATCTTCTCCACCTCCTCTCCCTCCCTCTACAAATCATCCACCCTAGTCCTAACTTTCTATAGGCTCTTTGTCAAGTCATCAATCTCCCATTGTAACCTCCCCACCTACACCTGTAGATTGTATCCTCTCACCCTCTCTACCTACAGCTCATCCTCTAGAGAATCTACTCTCACTCTAGCAGCATCCCTCTCCTACATGAGCCTATCAAAATCTACCTAAGAAACTCTGCCACCACCCTCCACTCCAGTGTCTTGTGCCTATACATCAGGATTATCCATTGGCACTACCTCATCTCCTCCACCCTCCTCCTCCCCTACTTCCTTCCCTATCACTACTATAGCCACCTATATCTGTGCTGGAATGGCCGCCTGTGGCCCTCTCCCTCTCAACACCCCTGCCTCCTCCCGCCAAAGCCTTATCCCTAGGAGCATCCTCCTCCCCTCTGAGTATCTCATCCATAGTTGGTTGCACCTCATCATCCTCCAACACCCCTAGAATGGTCAACCATACTAGTAGGTGTACCTCCCACTAGCTCTTGTATCCCCTTGTGGTGCCTAGATCCTCCCTTGCACCCCTCTACTCATCCCAGACCAAGTAGGCTGTAGTCTGAAAAATGGTCCTCCCCTCCAGCGGACTCACACTCTGCCCCCACAAGCCCACCTCTCAGTTAATCTGCAGATATAATGGCATATCACCCACTATATCTTGTACCTCTCCAAACTGTCGGGCCACCCTATAGGGTGCATAGTACTCCATAACATATATTGACCTCCCAAGAAGCCACATCTCAACATTCACCCAATGCAGCTGTCAGTCTCCCCTCCACCGCTCGCTATCCAAAAATGGTTGCCATGTAAACTACATGAGCTCATAAAAAATGCTATGCCAAAATCATATAGCCCCTATCCATGTGTAGTGAAGTCGGCCCCTGTATCGGTCTATGTAAGGTCATCGAGGTCGTTTGTCATATACCCCGAGCAGCCAAGTCACTGCAATGTGCTCACATGCCCATACATGAAGTAAGGTAACCCTTGTTGATAGACTCTCATAATCTTTGTACACAGTAAGATGCATATCGTGATATAACTAAGCAAGCATCATTTCTCCCCATGCATACTCCGCACAATCGTGTACCATATAATATACACACCTGCTCCACCCAATAGGAAATCCATGCCCTCCCACACCAAGCATCACTTGTTTGCTAAGAAAACCACAGATCACAAGCACCAGGTGAGGAATATATCGGATCTACACCTCTCCCTCAATGCATATGTTTCCTATCCATCATAGGCAGCGCATCCCACTCGCAACCTCTTAAAGATAGAAGTCTTCCACATCCAGCCTATACTCGGGAATCACGCCACGAATGGAGATCTTCAAGATCCTCCATATATCTAATAGTGTCATAGTGGCCTCTCCTGTAGGCAGATGGAAGGTACAGATCCTACCACTAATGCATTTGACTCCAAATTCCAACAAAAGTTCGTCTAAATTTCGACGAACGTTTGTCACTTTTTCGATGAAACACCCAAAAAAAATTCATCTCATTTTTTTCGTCGCTTCTTTCAACAACATTTGTTTCTTCAAAATTTCGATGAACTTTTGTTGGATAGTGGCACTATGTTTTCATCGATAAATCGATGAAAAGTTCATCCAAAATAATCACAAAATATTGTCATTTATTTAGTCATTAACTGTTGTTAACTGGTCATTTATTTAGTCATTGATTGAGTTTTAAGTTTGTGGGTTTGTGTTATATATTTGTTGATTAATATCTTCTTTCTCTTTTAGATGGATTGAAGCTAAGCTTTGGACTGTGTATATATATGTTTTTAAAAAATTAAAGTTTAAATAAGTTTGAACCTAAACTATTGAAATTTAATATAAAAATTAGACTTCAAATTTTTAATTTGAATTTGAATTTGAATAAAATATGCTTGTTGTAATAAAGAAAGCACCTGTTCATCTAGATAAATTTTGACCTTCAACATGTGAATATGAACGCTTATAACATCAAACTCATAGATAAATTGAAAACACACACACACACACACATATATATATGCAAATAAATAAAAAATCATTTTGATCTAGTTATTGTGTATATATATATGTGTGTGTGTGTGTGTGTGTGTGTGTGTGTGTGTGTGTGTGTGTGTGTGTGTGTGTGTGTGTGTGTGTGTGTGTGTGTGTGTGTGTTATATAATATATATAATATTACATAAGATTATATAATACTATATATAATATTATATAATATTAAGCTTGTACGGGTAGGTGAGTTGGCTTGGGCAGTGGGTTTGCTCCCCATCGGTCTCGGGTTCGACTCCCTCTCGGATTTAAGAGGGAGGACTAGTTGCAGGCTCTGGATTCTCTCCCTAGGGGACTAGTCTCACCTTATTTCGCCCCTTCCTAGGCCCAACTTGGCAATAAAAGTAAGCCCAAGGTAAGGAAGGTTGGGTCGCTAGACTGGGTCGCGGGGGATACCCCTGGTGTACTCAAAAAATATATATATATTATATAATATTATATGTAGTATTATATATATATATATATATATATATATATATATTATATATAATATTATATATATATATATATAAATTTTTTTAAAAATAAAAAATAAAAAATATTTTAAAAAAATTGCAAATGAGGGATAACGGTGCCCCCATGGGGATGTCGCAACCCCCAGGGATTGCGTCACCCCCATGGTGGTGCCGCATCCCCCATGGGATTGTGGCACCCCCATGGAGGATGTCACAGCCCCCATGGACTGTGGCACCCCCATGGGCATATCGCGGCCCAATCTAGCCCTTAGAATAGTAGGGCAAGTGGGCAAATCGACCATCGATCTAGCACTAGGTCAACAACAATGACCGGGTCAGATTAGGATCAACTGCCTTTCCTATTCCTACCCCATGAACAATGGCTACCATTGGATATGGATATGGGATTGGCCCATTGGGATGCATGGCTATGCAGTAACTATATTATATCATTGTTGGGAACATCCATGTCATATCCCCTTCTTTTCACTGATGCTATGGTCTCCCACCAAAGACCTCTGGTGCCAGGCTGCAAAACCCCCATGGGGGATGTCACAGCCTCAATGGGATTGTGACACCCCCATGGGGATGTCACGGCCCTTTCAAAATAGAAAAAAAAAATGAAAAATCAATAAATAGCAGCCATTTTTCTGTAGATCTCATTTCTTTTGGATCTATACCTGGATGCCTGTAAAAACAAAATAAAACAAAAAGAAGAGACACATTAGATCTAGGGTTTTCTTTGAGAAAAGGAAATAAGAGGAAAGCCAGATGCTTCATGTGAAATAAAAAGAAAACTATGACTAATAAGAGGAAACCAAGAATATTCAAACTGCAAACAAAACCCTAGAAAGAGGGCAAGCAACCTCCAAACAAAATCCTAAAAAAATTTATTAGCATATGCATTTGAAAAAAAACTGTGAAAAAAAATCTCCAATGGACTTTGCATGAACAAAAATTTACCATGACTCTCTTCTTAGATCAATCCCTCTTCAAAACCCCAATCATGCCTCCAAGGAGAGGAATGTTGCTACAACCTACAAAAATAAAGTTAGGGTTTGAACTCCTTTCCTTTTTTGTTGTTTGATTTTAAGTTTCTTTGTAGCCCTAGAATCCAACGTTGGAGATTGAATTCATCCTATGGATGAGATTCAATGCACATCCCATTAGTGGGAAAATTGAATGTTAACTTTTATAATTTTTAGTGGGAAAATTCAATCCTAACTTTTTTGTAATTTTTAAAAATAATTTAGTGGGAAAATTGTTAAAAGCATAATGTATTTGAAACAAAAAAAATGTAACCTTTGAGACAAATATATATATATATATATATATATATATATATATATATATATATATATATATATATATATATATATATATATATATATATATATATATATAAAATATGTATATTTAATTAATTTATATATAAATTAAATGTGTATGTGTATATATATATATGTTTATTTAACTAATATGTATATATATACACATATTAGTTAAATATACATATATATTTACTTAATATATATATATACTAACATGCCATCAAATAAAAAAACTCTCAATACTTTTATAAAATAATATAAAAAATTTGTACAGTCTGAGTTGGCCTAGTGGTAGAGAACTTGTGCTCTTAAAAGAGAGGTCACAAGTTCAAATCCCAAAAGGGGGTGAGGTATGTGCAAAAAAATTTAAAAATAAAAAATTTATCAAAAAAAATTTATGACAACTTTCGTCAAAATTCCGACGAACGTCGTGCATAAATTTAAAAAAAGTAAAAGGAATCCGATAAAACAACAAATTCATTCACTTTAGTCAAAAACTTTTGTCGGATTTTGGAGTCAAATGCATTAGTGTGCTATCCCACCTCTCTACCAGTTCAGTCATCATGGCAGTGTGTGCTCTGATCCTCGGCCATCGACCGACAAAATCCAATCCTACGACGCTCAATATCTCCAACTCATCTACCCCTAACCGCCTGTACAGCCTCATCGTCATCGGGTAGTGCTCTCTCGATGTCAACAGCCCTAAATCCACCTATACGCAAACCACTTCATTATCCATTGTCATTTTTCCTAACCCTCCCCTTATCCTATTCCCAAAACATTCATGATCCCCCCCAAGCCACTTCCTACACCTATACTCATCAAATTCTTCATTCTTCAACCTCCATAACACTTGCATTGTTTCATCCAATGCTCGCACCAAAACTGTGGCACTCGGGCTATGCCACAGTCGCACGAGCTAAAAACCCAAACCTGGGACCTAATCTCAATCGGCGCGGGCACTCACACCACGTGCCCCTTTTCCCCGATCCCAGATCAAAACCCCAACCTAGACTAGCGCAGGCGCTCGCGCCACACACGTATGCCCATCCCAAAACCCTCTCAAACCCCTAATCCCCACATGCATTGGCGCTATTCACCAACACTCGCACTAACCTAGGGGTACACATGCTGAAACGGAGATCAACACATCTGCCCCGCTAAACCTTTAGCCTAATTCTCCCCCCTAAATTCTACCCTAAACCTATCAAATCACAAGGTGTGCTTAGGGTACGTACCAGTGGATCATACTAGGTGGGCCTCTCGTCTCGGCAAACTCTATCTATGCGGTGCTCATGTGTGGGAATGTGGTCCATCTCTCCTTCTGCTTTCTAAGCTCTGATTTTCTCCAATGCTTATGTGTGACAATGGCCCTTCGTTGGGCCCTATGTGGTTTATAGGGGCCCCCCCACCCCTTTGTCTCTCCCCTTTTTCTATCTCTTCTCCTATTTTTCTCAATCATTTCTTCCTTTCTTTCTAATTCGTTCGTTATTTTCCCTCTTCCTTTCTTCTTTTCAAGAATTTCCTACTAATTTTTTTTTAAATTCCAAAAAATTCTCGAGGGGGCAAACACCACCCGCGCTTTATGCCGGGGCATCTTCTTTTTTCTATCTTTTACCCATCGCCAAATTTTGTCATTGTGTACAAGAGGGGAAAAATGTAGACACTTAAATTAACTATTTTAATTAATTTAACTCTCCTACATAATTAATTTATTTAATTATGTTAGTCTTTATTCTTCCCAATATTAATTAAATTTAATCTAATTAATATTGTCACAATAGTCCAATGATTCATTTATTCAATAAATCAATTTTCCTTTCTTCTTCTAAGGAATTCAAAATTATTTCTTCCTAATCCTCCCTTTTAATTAATTAATCCTTGTGATTCCTACAAATCACCTTTTCCTAATCCATCATTAGTCTAATTATTTTTTCTAAAAACTCTCTTAATCCTACTTAGCATTATTCTTCAATTTTTAATTACCTCCACTCATTCTCTCTCCCAGTCAAATCCTCCTACAAATCCCACTTGCTCCTAACCCTCACATAATTCTTCTAAATAGTCCCCATAATCCCTTGCTAATGCCTAATCCCCATGATTAAGCACAAAAGTCAACTATAACCAATTATGGCTAAATCCTTTTGTCCCCTTCTTCACCTTCAACCTTAAATGTTCCATTTTGGGTGAATGTGAGATTCTCAAAATCTCACATTCTCCCATGCCTCTCACCTTCCCAAGGAATTTTAAAATTCCTTTTCCCTTTTCCAATCCCCATGCACACAATACCTTAGATATTTTATATTCCATGTGCATCCCCCAAGGAATTTTAAATTCTTTTTATTCCTCCTAGGTGCATTGGGAACTCTTCCCCATGTACCTTGAGGAGGGTGGAGACAAGAAATGCCTTTATGGAAAATCTCTTGGTCTCCACCCCACTTGTCATGTCATTGTCCCTTGATCCATGTGATCTCCTCTCCTCAAATCCTATCCATCCATTCCTCTTCAATCTTGACCATCTATTTTCATCTATTCAATTATATAAATTGGAGTCTCCATCCCCTCATTTGATCATCCACAATCCAAGTAATCTTATGTTGCTAGTTTGAGTTTAGCCATCCATCAAGAGCATCCACATCATAGCCACATTTGGACCCATAATCCATCTTTGAGCACTTATCCATCCTCATATCCATCTATTGTTGTGCAACTTGGAAAGCCATCCACATCCCACCATTGGACCAATCCAAACGTCAAGTAGGGGCGCATGCTTGGCTTCACCTAGTATCCAAATCGGAGGAACAAGAGAGACTCCTCTCTTGCAAGGTATATGTTAGTTAGTTTATTGCTTTTATTTGGCTTTTTATGCTTATTTGGATTTAAACTAACCTATTAACCTCACTTGAAGTTTCCCTTGTTTCAGTAGTATGTGAAAATATTACAATGGGGAATGCACATACATTCAAGCACACTGCCTAGAGCTCACTACTCAAAAGATATATGCCCGGAAGGCTACAACCCTCAAGGAAGTCTCACTGACTTACAATACAATTTGGACTATAGTCCGGAAGAAGTGAATTGAAAGAATAGCATCTCCAAATGCCTGATTATAGTTCTGATTAAGCACAGTTGTCTGCCCTGCAACACCAATCTCACCTCAAACTCAACACCAAAAGATAAATCAATTGTTCGCACATACACCTCTCTCTGATAATGCAAACACAATACTGACACCCAAACTACATGAATAATTTACCTATATATACAATTCATAGACCTTGATAATAAGGTTGGCTAAACCCTCAACCCTCAACTCAAAATCACAAAAATTACATCACACGATACAAAGATCAACCACTGGATCAATATAATGGTTTACATGACATAAAAAGGTCCTAATTCAAATTCTCAAATGATCAACTCCGCCAGAAATCATGCCAAGAACAACCACAACATGCTACACCACCAGAAATACCGCATAACACATAAATAAATATCGGTTGATGAAAAAAACTAAAAACTAGCACAACGATCAATGTGGATTGTCAAAACAAATAGGACATGACTAGGAAACACCAGCAAGCACGTTAGAATCATCTGAAACAACTACACCAACACCACTTTCCGAATCTTCATCTGTCAACGTCTAGAAGCTCAAGAACACAACCAATCAGCAACTGTCATGAAGAAAGATAACTTGCAGAGCACCAAATCATGAACCATCTGAAATGAAGATACACAAGACCATCCAAAACAATATCCCAAAGTCTCATCACAAGATCTGATCACACCAAAATATACCGGAGGAAATATCAACCTCTACAAAACAATGATCAGCAAAACCAAACTACAAAACTGGATCAAAAAATCTTCCCAATCACACAGAAATCAATCACAAGAATATGTTGGCATTAATGACAACAACATATCCTAGCAGTAGAAGTGACCAACAATATCTAACAATCTCCCCCTTTAGCATTGATGGCAACATATGAATGTGAAAAACAGTCAATGCAAAGAAAGAATATATCACTAGCAAACTCCCCCTAAGATCAAGATAGATAAAGCAGATTTTCACATGATCTCTCTCCCCCTTTTACAACAATGCCAAAAAGCTGAAATCGGATAAACAAACTTATTCTCCTCCTTTGAATATGAAACACAAATCTCTCTCCAAAGCACAAACTACTCCAGCAGAGGAGCAACACCAAATTATCAATCCGGATAAAAGAATAAGGCTCTGAAATCCACCTAATCGATGCAACTCAATGCATCTAGTTCTCATCAGGAGGGGTGGATACCCCTAGCTTGTCTCTCAAATTGACAAATATATCTACAGGTAACGGCTTAGTGAAAATATCAGCTATATATTCCTTTGTAGATACATACTTCAGCTTCACCTTCTCCTCACTGACTTGCTCTCTCAAGTAATGATATTTGATTGATATATGCTTAGTCTTTGAATGTTGAACTGGATTATTTGACATGTTGATAGGACTGGAATTATCACAGTATATAACAGCAGGCTCATCATGAATAACTCTGATATCTTTCAACATTTGCTTGATACAAACTATGTGAGTGCAATTACTAGCAGCAATAATGTACTCAACTTTAATAATAGATAAGGACACTGAATCTTGTTTCTTGCTAGCCCATGACACCAACTTCTTTCCCAAAAAGAATGTTCCACCATTAGTGCTCTTTCGGTCATCTACATCACCAGCCCAATCGGCATCAGTGTAGGCACACAACATGAAATCATCATTTCTCAGGTACCATAAACCATAATCCACAATTCCCTTTTGATATCCTGAATATCATATTATCAGCAGTGACATGACTCTCCTTCAGATCATCTTGATATCTAGCAGTCATAAACACAGCATGCATAATGTCAGTCCTAGTCTGAGTAAGATATAGCAATCCACCAACCATAGATCTGTACAAACTCTGATAAGCTTTCAGAGATTCATGATTTTTAGACAATTTACAACCAATCACCATAGGAGTTCCAACCGGTTTCGAGTCATCTAACCCAAACTTCTTCACAAATTCCTTCACATACTTAGTTTGAGATATGAATATACCTTTTCCTATTTTTGCAATATGCAAACCTAAGAATAATTTCATCTCACCAATCATAGGCATTTCTCAAATTCTTTCTTCATATCACCGGCAAACTTCATACTCAAGTCATCATCACCACCAAAGATAATATCATCAACAAAGACTTCAACAATTATGATGTTATCATTTTCAATCTTGAAATATAGATTACTGTCAGTAGCACCTTTAGTAAATCCCAATTTCAACAAGAATTTATCTAATCTAGTATACCAAGCTCTAGGAGCTTGTTTCAATCCATAAAGAGATTTCTTCAACTTACATACCATGTATCCATCATCCGATAGTGAAAATTCATTAGGTTGTTCAATGTAAACCTCTTCTTCTAGATCACCATTCCAAAAGGCTGATTTTACATCCATCTGATAAACCTTGAAATATTTATAAGCAGCATAAGCAAGCAGCAATCTAATAGCTTCAAGTCTAGCAACCAGAGCAAAATTCTCCTCATAATCAATTCCTTCTTGTTGTGAGTAACCTTTTCAGACTAGTCTAGCTTTATTTTTAACAACTTCACCGACTTCATTCAATCTATTTTTGAATACCCATTTAGTACCAATAATATTCTTATCCTTAGGTCTAGACACAAGTTCCCAAGTATTATTCTTTTCAATCTGATCTAGTTCTTCTTCCATAGCTCTCATCCAACTTTCATCTTTACAAGCTTCAACAACATCTTCAGGTTCAACTTTAGAAATCAAACATACTTCTTCAGCACCTAACCTTTTTCTAGTCATCACACCTTTATTCTTATCACCAATAATTTGATTTTCATAATGATTCGATCTTATATACCTCAGAGTCTTTTGTTTGTTCTAATTCTTAGGTTCATGTACATCTTCACTGGTAGCAGCAACATCTGAATTAACAGTCTCTACCGGATCATTATTCTTAGGCTCTTCAGGTTGAACAGGAGCCAAAACAACATGTTGACCATCATCATAATTGTATACTCTGATCTCCTTCCCAAGGTTCTCATTCACTTTCACATTTGCACTCAACTATCTTCCTCAGTCTCTTATTATAGCACCGATAGGCTTTTCTCTTAGTTGAATATCCCAAGAAGATACCTTCATCACTTCTAGTATCAAACTTTCCTATATCTTCATCTCTCTTGATATAACATTGGCTATCAAATACTCTGAAATATCTCATAGTAGGAACATGACCAAACCATAGCTCATAAGGGGTTTTACCGGTATCACCTTTGATGTGAACTCTATTGAATGTGTAAACAAAAGTGCTAATGTCTCTCTAGTAAATATTTGGAACATTTCCTTCAATAAGCATAATCCTTGCACTATCCAAAATAGTTATGTTCTTCCTCTCAACAACTCCATTCAGCTAAGGGGTTCTAGGAGTAGATAATTGTCTTCTAATTCCATGCATCTCACAGAATGAGTTGAACTCACCAAAACATAATTCTCCACCTCTATCAGATCTTAGACATTTCACCTTTAATCCAAACTCAGTTTCCACCTTTGCTTTGAATATTTTTAATTTGTCCAATGCTTCTGATTTTTCCTTCAAAAAGACAACCCACATCATCCTGGAATAATCATCAATTAGCAACATAAAATATCTATCACCATGCACACTTCTAACATTTGTAGGTCCACATAGGTCAGTATGCACAATATCTAGTAGTCCATCAGATGTATATTGTTTGCTCTTGAAAGAAATTCTTATTTGCTTACCCAACTAACATTCCTTACATACCAGATTAGCAGGCTTAAAAATCTTAGCAGAGCTATAACAGCTTGTGTAGAGCAGATCTTAATCATTAAATCAAAGTTTACATGACACATCCTACTATGCCACAACCAACTCTCATCTATCTTATCAATCAAGAAACTTTTCTCACCAACATTCAAATGAAAAATGTTACCTTTAGTCTTAGTCCCAGATGCAATCTCTATACCGGAGGCATTCAAGATCTTGCATTTACCATCCTTGAATTTTAGATCATAACCCTTGTCAACCATCTATCCAACACTCAAAAGACTCTGCTTCAAACCTTCAACATACAAGACATCATCATTTTTATGCTTACCATCAAAAGATATAGAACCTCTCCCACGGATTACACAACCTTTGTCATCTCCAAATCTAACTATTCCACCATCATACCTTTCCATGCTTACAAATTTGCTTTTATCACCAGTCATATGATGTGAACAACCATTGTCAATCACCCATTCATCCTTTTCTCCTACCTTAGCAGCCAAAGTTTTCTCCTCAACAGAACAAGTAGTGGAATCAATAGGTATAGGTATATCCTCTTTAATGGCAATAAACACAACTTCATCTCCTTCTAATTCATCATCTATAACACCTTCATCTGCAACAATATAATAACAGTTCTTCTGGTTCCTAAACTTCCGGTTAGACTTATAAGGCTTATCATACCTCTCATGCTTCTCATATTTATCATTCCTATCATTCTTATCAAACTTATCATGTATTTCATACTTAGCCATTCTCTCTAGGCATCTAGAAGCAAAATGTCCTATCTTATTACAATAAAAACATTTCAAAGGAAACTTTCCATCATACTTACTGACACCTTTAGGTAATCTTCGAGCAATTAGTGCTTCAAGCTCATCAATCTATCTTTCTTTCTCTTCATTCTCTTCTCTCTCTCTCTCTCTCTCTCTCTCTCTCTCTCTCTCTCTCTCTCTCATATTTGGATATCCTACACTCATCAGGATCATACTTCTTCTTATTGGATACAAACACAGATGCTCTAAATGTTGTCTCAGACTTTCCATGTGATTCTCCAAACTCACTCAACTCAAATACAGCAAGCTTTCCAACCAACACATCTCTTGTCACTATAGTCACACTTTGGATCTCATCATAGCAGCAACCTTATGTTTATAAGCAGGAGGCAAAGATCTCAGCACCTTAGCAACAATTTCATCTTCCTCAATGCTTCCACTAACACATCTAATACCTAGGACAAGATCATTCATCTTAGCCATAAAAGAATGTATGTTCTCATCATCTCCCATCTTCAATGTCTCATATTTGCCTTTCAAGTTTTGCAACTTAGCAACTTTCACCTGTTTGTCACCTTCATACAAGATCTCAAGCTTCTCTCAGATCTGATGTGCAGTCTGAAGTCCCATAACATTTGTCATTTTTGAATCAGTCAGGGCACTAATAAATGCTTCCTTCACTTTGATGTTGAATTATTCTTCCTTAACCTCATCCAGAGTAGATGGTCCATTCTGAGGAACAACATAGGGATTCTTTGTAATCTTCTCCAAGACATTTCAAGTGCACCTCCATCCGGTTCTTCCATATAGTATAGTTGCTTCCATCAAACATCAGTCTATCCTTCTTAAAGAGAATACATTGAGCTTCCATCTCGGATCTCCTCAAGCGATTAAGATTCTACCAGACGATCTGGCTCTGATACTAGTTGTTAGCAGCAGCCAAGAAGGAATACTGAGAGGGGGGGTTGAATCATTCTTCACCAAAATATAAAACTTTAAGCATAATAACAGATCTACCAAATTTCAGCAAGAGACAGATAATCAAATTAACAACACAACACACAACACTAATATTTTTGACTTGGAAAACTCGGTTAGGGGAAAAACCACAGTGGGAACCTACCCACAATAAGATAATACTCTGCAGTAGTGTGTGAAAATATTACAATGGGGAATGCACATGCATTTAGGTTCACTGCCTAGAGCTCACTGCTCAAAGATATGTTCCCCGAAGGCTACAACCCTCAAGGAAGTCTCACTAACATACAATAAGATTCAAACTACAATCTAGAAGAAGTGAACTGAAAGAATAGCATCGCCAAATGTCTGATTACAGTTTCAATTAAGCACAGTTGTCTACCCTGCAACACCAATCTCACCTCAAACTCAACACTAAAATATAAATCACTTGTTCACACATACACCTCTCTCTAATAATGCAAACACAATACCGACACCCAAACTACATGAATAATTCACCTATATATACAATTCATCAGCCTTGATAACAATGCCAGCTAAACCCTCAACCCTCAACTCACAATCACATGATACAAAGATCGACCACTGGATCAATATAATGCTTTGCATGACATAAAAAGGTCCTAATTCAAATTCCCAAATGATCAACTCCACAGGAAATCACTCCAAGAACAATCACAACATGCTACACCACCAAAAATACCGCATAACACGCAAATCAATACCGGTTGATGAAAACCACCAAAAACTCACTCAACGATCAATGTGGATCACCAAAACAAATAGGACACGACTAGGAAACACCAACAAGCATGTTAGAATCATCCAAAACAACTACACCAACACCACTTTTCAAATCTTCATTTGTCAACGTCTAGAAGCTCAAGAACACAACCAATCAGCAACTGTCATGAAGAAAGATAACATGCGGAGCACCAAATCATAAACCATTTGAAATGAAGATACACAAGATCATCCAAAACAATATCCCAAAGTATCAACACAAGATCTGATCACACCGGAATATACTAGAGGAAATATCAACCTTTGCAAAATAATGATCAGTAAAACCAAACTACAAAACCGGATCAAAAAATCTTCCCAATCACACCGGAAAAAATCACAGGAGTATATTGACATCAATGCCAACAACATATCCTGGCAGCAACAATGACCAACAATATCCAATAGATACAAGGTTCCCAAAAAGGAGGTTGGGTTCCACAAAGTAGCAATACCACCTAAAGCACCCTCAACATCACAGGCAAAAAAATAAGCAAAAGGCCAAAAATGCTTGACGATATTTTAAAATTCTTCTTTTTTCATTTTGGTTTCTTGTAAGAGAAGAATATCAATTCCCTGCTCCATCAACAAACATTTGAGCATATGTTGCTTAACAAGGCTATTCAAGCCTCTAATATTCCATGATAAAATCTTCATCTAAACAACTAAGGAAATAGATTGCTCAACCTTGAGTTTCCCTAAGGTCTCCTCCCCTGAGGAGTCCAACTAGACACTTCTTTTTTTTTTACTCTAAGAGGCCATCAAGGGTCCTCTGCTTCCCACAAGCCACCTCTCTGTTGGCATTATGTGAACCGGTATGAGGACATGATGACATTGTATGTTGTCATTGATGTCAATATGCTGAAGAAGAGAGAACCGGTATGTTACCAAGAACTGTTATATGTGAGAACCGGTATAACATTGTGAACCGGTATATGTGCCAAAGTGAAGTGGTGTGTTTGTTCAAGGTGAACTGGCATGTGGTTATGGGAACCGGTACATAGAAGCTTCGTATGACTACCGGTTGGTAGTCTCAACTTCAGGGTTTCCAGTTGAAGTACTTCAAGCCTGTGTGACTCAATCGGTGACTTTGTGTGATGAGTTAGCATTGTAACGAAGAAAAGATCGTGTCGCCATGTCAGCCTTGTGCACGTGAAGGATCTTGCATGAAGGAGATTGTCCCTATCTACCTCGAGAATGTGTGAAGTCTGTAAACAGTGATAATGCGTGATGGGTTATCAGCCGCCATGAAATCAATGAAAAATGAACAATGGAGAACATCTTGAGATTGGCTCAAGATTGTTGCATTTAATGCAATGTGCTCAATGGTCGAGATCGAACCATGTGAATTGCTTAACCTAATAGGTTTAGGGTTTAGGGTTTATGCTACCGACCTATCTATTTCCTATAAGGTCAATGTTGTGTTTCTTTCTGATGTTGTTGGCAAAAGTTGTGTGTGAGTATCCAAGTGAAGAGATACATGATTCTTGCTAGACCAGAAGAGAGAAGTGATACCTACAAAGTGTAAGTGCAGAAGGTGAAGAGGAGCTAAAGCGGATCTGCATTGGCATTGAGTGTTGTTACCAGATCATTGTAATACCTATTGATCTCTAACCACTTCAATAGTTGGGAAATCCCTTAATAGGGTAGCTTTAACCAGCTTACTGTAAATCCTTTAACAGGGTGACTCAAAACCATTGAGTTCTTGAAACCCTCTAACAAGGTAACCTTTAACAGGGTTTAACCCTTAACTGGGTATTCTAGCCATCCCTTAACCGGGTGATCCCTACCAGGATTGGTTCCTAACAGAACCTATTGTATCAGTCTTTAACCGGACAAGGCTCCTAACAGAGCGGACTTCTAAAGAGTTCAAAAATAGCTTGTGGGTATTCATCCCCACCGTGGTTTTTCCCAGTTGGTTTTCCACTTGAAAAATCTATGTGTCATGTGTGGTGTTATTCATGTGATGGTTTGAGTGATTTGTGTCTAAAGATAAATCATGTTGATCTAGTTGTTTATATATCTTTTGATGATAGATTACCTGTCCATGCATTATGGTGAAATGGAAATGAAGTATTAGATTGTATGAAAAGATAAGTGTCAACTGGTTTATGCTTGTCTCAGTTATTTTGGGTTTTGTCGGTTGTACTCTGTTTAAGACCGGTGTTACTGTTTGTCTACCAAAGCGCAGTGTCTACTGACAAATCAGTTTAGGATTGTGTTTTTGTCTGTACCAATTCACCCCTCCCCCTCTCAGTACCTATTTGGTACTATCCATTCATCATTGAGTTATCAATTGGTATTAGAGCGTCCTCCAGGTCCTCTGTGTTATAAGCTTAACCACTTGAGGAAAAGATCCCAATCTAATGATGAAGAGGGAAGGTCCAAAGTTCAACAGAGATAATTTCAGTATATGGAAAGACAGAATGAAGATATTCATCAGAAGCATGGGTGCCAAACACTGGAGTTATGTTGATAATGCTTATGTTTCCCCTACCAGTACTCTCACCGATGACCAAAAGAGAGAGATGCAGGAGAATGGGCAAGTCACGGAAGCCCTAATTAGCAGCTTATCTGACATTGAGTTTATTGATGTCCAAGATAAAGTAAATCCCAAAGAAGTATGGGATACTCTTGAAAATATCTATGGCGGTGATGAGCATGTAAAACAAGCTAAGGAAGAAAGCCTTAGAGGGAAGTTTGAAGACATGCAGATGGTTGAAGGTGAGACCATTCAACAGTATGGAATAAGAATCAAAACTGTTGTTGGAGATATCAAGAGTGTGAGTGGTAAAATGGAAGATTCCATAGTGGTAAGCAAAGTCCTAAGATCCTTATTACCGATCTATGCAATAAGGGTTGTTGCTATTCAAGAGTTGAGATCAATAGACAAGACTAAGGTATCCCTAGACTCCATCATTGCAAAGTTGAGAGCCTATGAGCTAAATAGTTTTGATGGCAATGTTCAAAAGACTGAATCAACTTTTAAAGCTTTTGTTGTACCATCCAGAAAAGGAAAAGAAGCTAGCACTAGTGGTGAACCAAGACAAAGCAGAGAAATGGATGATGAGGAGATTTTGATGGCATTTGAAGCTCTTCTTACTAGGAAACTTCCTAAAGGAACTGGTAAATACAGAGGTAAGCTCCCTTTGAAATGCTTTTCTTGTAATCAGATAGGACATATTGTTGTAAACTATCCTAATGGTGACAACAAGGACAAACCGAAAAGGTTCAAGAAATTCAAAGGAGGAAACTGGAGAAACTGTTTTGTGGCAGTTGATGAAGGTGTCATAGATGAGGGGTCAGAAGATGAAGAAAATGAAGATATTGTGTTTGTTGTTGTCAAGGAAGATGTGTCAGACAAGAAGGCTCTTGTCTCCTACTTTGATAATTCCAATGAGTGGATTATTGACAGTGGTTGTTCTCACCATATGACTGGTGACCGGAAAAAGTTTCTATCCTTGGAAAAGTATGATGGTGGTGTGGTTCACTTTGGTAATGATGCACCATGTATGGTCAAAGGCAGAGGGTCCATCTCTTTGAATGGAAAGAGTAGTGCTGACAATGTGCATTGGGTTGATGGTCTAAGACACAACATTCTGAGTGTTGCCCAACTGAATGATAGTGGTCTCACTCTGGAATTCAAGAATGGAGTGTGCAGAATCAAAGGAAAGAATGGTGAATTGGTGGCCACCAGCATGCAGACCAAAGGTAACTTACTTCAGCTGAATGCAAATATAAGTACATGTCTTATGGCTAAATTTGATGATAGCTGGATATGGCATAGGAGACTCTGTCATGTAAACTTTGATAACATTGTGAAGGCTAGTAAGATCAAGGCAATTAGAGGGTTGTCGGTGCTGAGAAAACTAGAAAATACCTTGTGCAGAGAGTGTCAACTGGGGAAAATGTCTTCCTCAACCTTTAAAGGTAAACCTTTCACTACTAACAATTTGCTTGATCTTGTGCATACTGATTTGTGTGGTCCTATGAAAACTAGGAGTGTGCGGGGTGATAGGTACTTCATGATTCTCACTGATGACTACTCAAGAATGATGTGGGTCACATTCTTGAAAGATAAGTCTGGAGCTTTTGTAAAGATTAAATCTTTCAGAGCATTAGTGGAGAAGGAAAGCAGTAAAAGGATCAAGTGCCTGAGAACTGATCAATGAGGGGAATTCACTTCCAGTGAATTCAACAAGTATTGTGAAGAACATGGCATTAAGAGGCAACTGTCTGCCCCCCAGACTCCATAGCAAAATGGCCTAGCAGAGAGGAATAATCGGACTGTGGTTGAAGCAGCTAGAACTATGTTGATTCAAGGAAAGGTAGCTCACACCTTTTGGAGAGAAGCGGTGAGCACTGCAGTCTACACAATGAACCGGGTACTCATCAAGAAAGGTAAGGATAAAACTCCTTATGAGTATTGGACCGGTAAGACACCTGTGGTTAGCTACTTTAGAGTGTTTGGTAGCAAATGTTACATCAAGAGGAGCGAACACTAGAGAAAATTTGATGTGAAATGTGATGAGGGAATATTCCTAGGGTATTCCACCAAGAGCAAAGCTCTCAAGTGTTTCAATAATAGGACTCAGAGAATTATGGAAAGCATCAATGTAAGAGTTGATGAAACCTCTGAGAAAACTGAGGAAACCAGAAGTGAGCAAGCAGTAAATGAATTGGTTGTAACCTTCTGGGAACCGGTTGCCAATCAACCTACTACCAGTAACAGTGTTCCTACATCGGTAGATGTAGATGCTGATACTGATGGAGATGATGATGAAGAAGAAAAGCAAGAGGAATCTATCAAGACCATTCCTCAGTATGTCAAGCTGAATCATGATCCTAAGCAGATCATCGGAGATAAGGATGCAGGAATCCTTACAAGAAGAAAGGTCAGAGAAAACTCATGTATGATCTCTGAGTTTGAGCCTAAATCATTCAAAGAGGCACATAAAGATGAAGACTGGTTCAAGGCAATGGAAGAGGAACTTGACCAGATAGAGAGAAATGGTACATTGTCTTTGGTACCTAGACCAAAGCATAAAAATGTCATTGGTACCAAATGAATTTTCAGAAATAAGATGAATGAGGATGGCATAGTGATTAGAAACAAAGCCAGACTAGTGTGCAAAGGATATGCCCAAGAAGAAGGAGAAGACTATGGAGAAACCTTTGCTCCTGTAGCCAGATTGGAAGGAGTTTGTATGCTTCTTGCATATGCAACTTTTAAAGAATTCAAAGTATATCAAATGGATGTAAAATCTACATTCCTAAATGGTGTACTTGAAGAGGAGGTGTATATAGAGCAACCAGACGGGTTTGCCCTATCTGAAGACAGTGACATGGTATGTAGACTACATAAAGCCTTATATGGTCTAAAGAAGGCACCTAGAGCATGGTATGAATGCCTACACTCCCATCTTGTGAAGATTGAATTTGAGAGAACAAGCGAAGATAGCAATATCTACTTGAAGTCTGAAGGAGATCAGATCCTAATCTATGAGGTATTTGTTGATGACATTATCTTTGGTGGAGATGACAAGATGAGTCATGAGTTTGTAGATGAGATGAAGAAAGAGTTTGAGATGTCACTCATAGGGGAGATTAAGTTCTTCATTGGACTGCAGATGAAAGATGGAATCTTTATCACTCAGTCCAAGTATGTCAAAGAGGTGTTGAAGATCTTTGGCAGGGAAGATAGAAAACCAGTTGGTACACCGGTGGTGACCAGTTGTAAACTATCCAAAGAGGATGACTCGGCATTGGTTGATGAGAAGGAATATCGATCAATGATTGGTAAGTTGCATTATGTAGTGCATAGCATACCAGATATTGCACATGTAGTTGGCATTACTGCAAAGTTCTAGAAAAGTCCAAGAGAATCCCACTTGGTCGCAGTCAAGTGGATTCTTAGGTATCTGAAGGGAACTATTGACTATGGATTGTGGTATCCATATAGAAAGGATTTCAACTTGAAAGTATTCATAGATGTTGATTGGGCAGGTAATGTCGATAACCGGAAGAGCACAACCGGTGGTGCATTCTTTCTTGGTGGTAGACTGGTCTCATGGATGAGTAAGAAGCAAAGTTGTATGTCTCAATCTACAGCGGAAGCAGAGTATGTTGCAGCTTTCATGATCTGCACTCAGACAATTTGGATGAAGCATGTATTAAATGGCTTCAAAGTTCTAGTATCTGAATCAGTTAGTATATTTTGTGAGAATACTAGTGCAATTAACATCTCCAAGAATCCGGTTTTACATTCTAGAACTAAGCACTTTGAGCTTAAGTATCATTTCTTGAGGGAAAAGGTTCAGAACAAAGAGATTTCACTGGAACATGTTTCCAATAAGGAGCAGTTAGCAGACATATTCACCAAGCCTCTCCCAAAGGCTACATTTATGTACTTAAGAGGTGAATTAGGGGTGTTGTCCCTTTAGGAGGTAAACTAAAGGTATATGCTCCACATCAGTCAAGTATTGCATAGTCAAATTTTTCTTCAGGATTGATGTGTTGAAGGATGCTACTCCTCAGGGGGAGCAGCATAATGGAACAGGGAAGCTTGTGCCTCCACTTTGGCATTGTTGTCAAAGGGGGAGAAGAAGTGAAGCGGAGAAGATATATGCAAAAATTGGGGGAGAAGATGTGAAGCGGAGAGATATCTTTGTATATTGCCATCAATGCCAAAGGGGGAGATTGTTGGCATTATGTGAACTAGTATGAGGACATGATGACATTGTATGTTGTCATTGATGTCAATATGCTGAAGAAGAGAGAACCGGTATATGTGAGAACCAGTATAACATTGTGAACCGGTATATGTGCCAAAGTGAAGTGGTGTGTTTGTTCAAGGTGAACCGGCATGTGGTTATGGGAACCAGTACATAGAAGCTTTGTATGACTACCAGTTGGTAGTCTCAACTTCAGGGTTTCCAGTTGAAGTACTTCAAGCCTGTGTGACTCAACCGGTGACTTTGTGTGATGAGTTAGCATTGTAATGAAGAACAGATCGTGTTGCCATGTCAGCCTTGTGCGCATGAAGGATCTTGCATGAAGGAGATTGTCCCTATCTACCTCGGGAATGTGTGAAGTCTATAAACGATGATAACGCGTGATGGGTTATCAACCGCCATGAAATTGGTGAAAAATGAACGATGGAAAACATCTTGAGATTGGCTCAAGACTGTTGCATAATGCAATGTGCTCAATGGTCGAGATCGAACCATTTGAATTGCTTAACCTAATAGGTTTAGGGTTTAGGGTTTATGCTACCGACCTATCTGTTTCCTATAAGGTCAATGTTGTGTTTCTTTCTGATGTTGTTGGAAAAAGTTGTGTGTGAGTATCCAAGTGAAGAAATATGTGATTCTTGCCAGACCTGAAGAGAGAAGTGATACCTGCAGAGTGTAAGTGCAGAAGGTGAAGAGGAGCTAAAGCGGATCTACATTGGCATTGAGTGTTTTTACCAAATCATTGTAATACCTGTTGATCTCTAACCACTTCAATAGTTGGGAAATCCCTTAACAGGGTAGCTTTAACTGGCTTACTATAAATCCTTTAACAGGGTGACTCAAAACCATTGAGTTCTTGAAACCCTCTAACAAGGTAACCTTTAACAGGGTTTAACCCTTAACTGGGTATTCTAGCCATCCCTTAACCGGGTGATCCCTACCAGGATTGGTTCCTAACAGAACCTATTGTATCAGTCTTTAACCGGACAAGGCTCCTAACAGAGCGGACTTCTAAAGAGTTCAAAAACAGCTTGTGGGTATTCATCCCCACCGTGGTTTTTCCCAGTTGGTTTTCCACTTGAAAAATCTATGTGTCATGTGTGGTGTTATTCATGTGATGGTTTGAGTGATTTGTGTCTGAAGATAAATCATGTTGATCTAGTTGTTTATATATCTTTTGATGATAGATTACCTGTCCATGCATTAGGGCGAAATGGAAATGAAGTATTAGATTGTATGAAAAGATAAGTGTCAACCAGGTTATGCTTGTCTCAGTTATTTTGAGTTTTGTCGGTTGTACTCTGTTTAAGACCGGTGTTACCATTTGTCTGCCAAAGCGCAATGTCTGCTGACAAATCAACTTAGGATTGTGTTTTTGTCTGTACTGATTCGCGCCCCCCCCTCTCAGTACTAGTTTGGTACTATCTGTTCATCATTGATTTATCACTCTCTAGTTGCGTCCCTACTTCTCGTATCCCTCTGAGAAGATCTGCCAAGCTTGGAATCCCCTCCCACATCTGCCTCCTTTTTCTTCTTATGTTTTGCACCAACTTGTGTCCATTCCATTTTTTAATCTTCCTCATCCAAAATATTCTTAGATTTACTTGGAGGAGGATTAGAAGAGAACCCCAAGATATTTAGCTTGTCTTTTAGATTCATAAAACCCATCTCAACTTTTTCATTTTCCACACTTAAAAATTTATTCAAATTAGCATTCTCCTTATTGTTCGGGCTAGAAAACATCGCCTGGCAAATACTACCTTTCATTGTCTGTAAAGGGCAGGACACAGTCAAACCATTATCATTTTGAGTATTATTTTTAGAATCCAAAAGGGAACCATCAGTCTATAAATGCATATGATCATATTGAAGTGACCTATTTTCAGAGGAGACTGGATCCACCACTACCTGATCAACAATATTACTAGAACTTTCTTTAGATTGACCCCTCATCCTACTCTATTTTCATTATGAATCAACCTCCAACTCAATGATAGGTTGCTCACACTAAACAGTATGATGTACTGCATCATTACCCCCAACACACAATTAAATCTCAGGGGTCTGCTAAGAAAGGTGGTCCATCTTGGATGTAGATGCGGTTAGATCATCCAACTACTTCTTTTTATCTACTTTGTGACTCTTATCCACTTCATTCCCTGAAGAAATTCCTTGGCCTTTCACACCATCCAAAGGTGGCATCGATCCCTTGGCAGAGTCATTGTTCAAAGCAGCAGAAATAAGAACAATAGTGTTAGAAGATAGTTGCTTACTAACTAGTTGTTTCTTACATTAATTGTTGAAATGTCCATATCTTTTATAGACTTGATAATAAGTCCTATCATTCTCATATTCAATAGGTTGAACCTAAGAGCCGAATCTAGAATGAAGGGTGACTTGGGTGGGGAGGACAACGTTGGCAACCACATTAACAAAAATTCTAACAAAGATGAGCCGAGATTTATTTTGGGCTATTATGTCCACTACTAGAAATTTACCAAATGATTCAGCAACCCCTAAAGACACCAAAGGTCCAATATTCCAAGGGAATCTTAGGGAGGCAAATCCAAGTTGGAGCCACCACCCCATGATCCTTTCCATGGTCCAACCTTGGTTTCCATTTACACAAAGAAAGAAATTTTTGGAAGTTGCTACCATAAGTCTAAGGACCTTCCATAAGAATCTTAACCAAATCTTCCTAATTGGAAAAGGTAAAAAGAAACAACCCATTGGCCACAGCATTGATAGTCACACTTCCTTTTAATTTCTAATGAGAATCAACCCGTTTTCTAACCTAATCAGTATTATGTCGAAAGGCTAGGAACTTACCAACCAAAGAGAGGTTGAGTTCAACAATGGCAACATTCAACAAAACATCAAGAACCTCCATCGATTGGCCCTAGATTTTGCAAGACTCCAAAGGTTTAGTCTGTATAGGACCTATACCCATTTTAGGAGACTTATCTCTTAACAACTTATCCACAAAAATTGTAGGTTCCTCATAAAAAAAAAAGGAATCTAGATGGTATTGAGGGGAAGTCAAGGGGGGTACATCAGATTTCTGAACTTCTGCCACTGGAGTGTCAGTTTGCTAACTCAAGGCAACAGAATCCACAAGGGCCCTGTGACAAAGGGGGATCAGAGATGGGGATGCCTGCAGAGGGCCCCCATTAGGCAACCCATCAAGAACTAGCACCATGTAGGAGGAAATGAACACTAGGACTCAAAACCCTAGCAGAGCAAATGATTGGAAGGATTCCTTCGTTGCTTTTTAAATGAAGCCTTAAATCACATTCTCCTTTCCTTTATCATTTTTTTACACATTTTGTTCTCCTTGTATTTGTTGTTTTTGGTAAAAATAATTGCAACTTTATTTTATTCTTGTTTGCTTCTATTTTTGAGCTTTCCCACACCTTAGAATCTCCTCATACTATTTTTCTTTCACACATACAAGCCTTTTGTCTATGTTTAAAGGTTAACTTGATGGTACCCTAGCAAGTATGCGTCCATGCATCATTTGTTTCTTGTGCCTAAGCATAGAGATTTGGGCATGGAAAAATAATTGATAGCCCTAATGAGTACTTAGAGGTGTAGTTAAAGCAAATTTATAAAACCCCTTAAATAATATACCTATCATTAACTTTTGTGCTTGTTTCCACACTTATATATTTGTATTATTTTATTTTCCCTAATTGTGCATGCATGTTGTATTATCTCTATTTTGGAAACATGCACACAACTTGACAATTATGACTTATATTGACAAAGAGTGACTATAGTATATTAACATTGGAGAACCATCGTGGGCCTAAATTAATTATACTTGAGCTCACTCAAAGAAAGAATACATGGATGAATCAAAATGACAAATGGATGAAGAAATGGGATGTTAACATACATGAATGTCCAAACCTTGATGAGGAAATAAAAAAGTATGTGAGAAAAATTTTAGGAACTCCATATGAGAAAAACAAATAGAGTGGCAAAAAGCTTATTATATCAAAGAATTTAACCCCACATGAGATCATGAGAAAAAAGCCCACATAGAGTGAATATTAAGTAAGAAGGAAAAATGTCTAACTCTCATCATCTTAGATGTGAAACTAACAAATGATTGGTGCCTAAAGAGGAGTAGTTAAAAACAATATGCCAATTATCCCAACAAAAGAACAATGGAAATAGAATGACACTTCGTCATAGAGTGCTTAGCATACAACAACATCCATATCAACTATGAAGACATCTTGAAAGTTGATTATCTAAACACCTAATTGAAAGAGGCAAGGTTGGACAAAAGTGCATACTTCATGATCAAAAGCTCACTGGAAAAGATCTGATCTCGAAAGAAGATTACTAACTTTAAAAACTGAATCCCATAGATTGCTTTAACCTCGTAGACATTAATGATATTTAAAAAATAGAAATACGGGATAAAGACATAATGGGGCTCACCCATTTTCTGGAGAGATTAGATTCTTAGAACCTTTTCCTGGCCTTGACTGCACCCACTGGACCTGCCATCCACTAACATCTGTGTTGAACAGAGCAACTTGAAACACATTCAAATCCTTTTTAATTTTGTGTTTCTGGGCGCATTTGTCTTTAACTCAAACCCCTGTCAGCTCACTTACAAAACTCCCATTTTTTTCATCTGCATTTTTCTCTCGTACAATTTCCCTTGATTTGCCAAGTTACAGTACAATGGCGCAGACATTTCAGGCACTTTAAAGCAGCAATAAAAATGTGGTGAAAATAAAGATCTTAACTCTGTCGTAATGTCGAATGATGATGGAGATAATAACTGTTTTATTCCATTTTATTAGGATATGAAGATATGTATTCAAATGGCGGATACAACCTCATCCATTTGTTACAGTCTTCTGCTGGTCTTTCTTAGACATTATATTCTACAGCAGCAATTTGTTTCAGAAAGATATATAAAGATGGAGGCCCACAAAAATCCGGAAAGATTACAACTAACTTTTGTGGTTTTTATTTGTCACTTTTTTAATTAAATCGGCTGTTCCGTACGAGACTTTATGGATTCACGAATTGCATAGAATTGGGTTTGTATCCACGTATTCTCTGACATTTTTCTTCACAATGTTTGGACCCAACAACATGACCTCCTTTATCATATGGACAGTTGTTTCTTGGTCCCTTGGGATGAATGTTTTTTATAAAGCTAAACGTTTTTACAGTGTTATGAATCTTTTACAAAGAAGCAAAGAAAACAACTAGTGAGAAACATGAATAGCAAGGAGTATGAGAATCATAGTCAAATTTAAAACTTTAAATGTTTTTCAGTGTCTAAGAGGTGTTACTCGTATTGTCCACCAATGAACAATCCACACCACCAATCCTCTTTAATGGGAAGCCAAGCACATCCTAGGGAGTAGAAGGAGCCTATAAGTCCTTAGGATGCTAATGGTCAAGCCTTGAAACATTAAACACAATAGAAGCACGATCTGATTTGTGTAGTTGAGGCAAAGCACAAGGGACCTCAAATGCTCAATTAGTTGAAGCCAATCACCAAGCTTAGAGGAGAAAGTGATCGAGGGAATATATTTGTTGATAGCAATGTTAACATAAGATCTAGCAAAAAGGAAGTGCTTACTACATTTAGTCACTTTGTTGATCACAGTGAGATCTCCAAAGAGCAAGCAATGGCAATTTGCAAGTCCTTGTCCCAATAATCAAGCAATAAGCCTATGAATTTGACCCACACAATAAATTTTTCAATGCCAACTATTTAAAAAAATCATACCTAGTTCCCACTTCCTAAGAGGTATGATTTGCCAAAAAAAACCATGATCCATCCTTCAAGGTTTGAAAATAATATCTAGGAAGAGAAAAAAAGATGAAGAAGAAATCATTTGACAAGACAACAATCTCCGACAAACCTTTAGAACACCATTTTCTCTTGACCCAAGTTTTAAAGTTTTCCACATTAAGCCTACCCTGCAAATACTTCCCTGTGGTAGCATTTGCCAACTTGGAAGCCAATATGTCAATAATACAATTAAGAATTATGATTTGTTTACTTTGCTCAAATGAAGAAATAGGAGTTTTAACTCACATATGATTTTGACCAATGATTGTTTCATGACTTCAAAATATTGTTGTATGACCAACTTTGTTATATGAAGACAAAGTTATTTTTATGATTTAAAAAGGGGAATGATATGATTCAAACCATCAACACCAAAGGGTATATAAGTGTATGATAAACGAACTTTATTAAGGAAAATATGTGATTAATTAAACATAAAAAATAATTAGAAGTAAGCATAAGCCTAACACATATTGCATAGTGAAATGCTAATCAAAATGTGCAACCATGTTTTCTTAAGAGATATTAAAGATATAAGAAAGAGGTAAGATGAAGCTTAAAAATTTTAAATATTAAAATAATTTAGATTTTAGTAAGCTTTAAGTTTAAAAATTTAATTTTTCACTATCAATATAATTTAAACAGCGAATAACAAAAGGTTTTTTTTTCACTATTTAATAGGAGACCAACAACTATAATAGTACCTCTAGAGATATTCAAACATGATGCCTCATTTCTCATGTTCTATAGATGATATATTATTGGATGTTTTTCTTTTTACTTTGTTATTCTTTGAAATATTCATATAAATCATATAAAATTACTCTCTCTCTCATGTGATGAATCTTTTATCATGTAAATAAACACTATATAAATAGTGAAGTTAGCATGTTGCAAAAAGGTTTGGTATGGATTGCTTAGCAACATAACATGAATGAATTTTTAAAAATTGATACAATATGGAAGAGATAACTTTGTATTGTTCATTCAAGGATGAAGCTATTTTTCCAAAGTAGAAATAAGTTGAAAAAGAATTGGATCTCCTCTTTAGTCAATTGTTAATTATGGGATAATATAATCTATAATATCTTGCCTATTACCAATTGAAAATTTCAAAGGATCTCTAGAATGAGTATATTATTTTTGACAAATGATGATTAAATAAAAATAATCTATAATATCTTGCCTATTACCAATTGAAAATTTCAAAGGATCTCTAGAATGAGTATGTTATTTTTGACAAATGATGATTAAATAAAAATAATTTCTTGTATACATTAAAATGACATCTTGGATCAACCATAATTCCTTTAATAGGATTGTAGAAATATCACCTCTAATATGAAGTGCTCCATGAAATCCATTATTTGGGATTCCACTCTCTAAAAATATAATGGATTGAGACGATGTATTAGATTATTTGTAATAAAAGATCAACATTTTCCTCACAAGATTCTAATAGAATATCATTATATTTTTATTGTATTTATCCTTCTTGTTTTATGACCATTAGCTTTATGATATTAAAATAAACTTTGAATAAAATCCTCTATGAACATAGTTATAAATAGTCAATGCTATAATTATTAGTATGATAATCACAGATTTTCCAGGTAAAATAATTTGTAATGCATGAATTCTAGTGAATTGCATTTGAGGTTTTATGGTAATAGTATTCGATGCCCCTTGACTATTATTGACATAATTTACATTTTTCTTAGAATCTTTCTTTTGGAATATGCATCACCACCTTTCTATAAATTAATTTTGATTGATATTTTCAAGAACAAGAAGAATAGAAAAATATTGTTAACTAGATTTTTATTGACGAAGGGAAGATACGCTTGCAACTTGGCCAGAAGGACAACTTTGCTTGAGCAAGTGTTCGCTCACCTTGAGTGCATGGATAGCCTTTCAACCTTGCCTTCCATTCCTTTGTTCAATGTGCGTTGTTTTGCTGAATTTATTTCACATTTGCCCCGTTGTATTGTCTGATTTATGGCCCATAACTCCATTGATCATGGTCATTCGATTATTTCTAGCTCAGACGCTCAAGCTGCACCGAGTGGGAAATACTTCAAGGACGCGCTTGTGGACAAGAACCCGCTCCCTGAGGACGTTGCGTTCATAGTGTAGACCAAAATTTCCAATAACTCAAATGGCAGAGCAAGAGGTAAGTTCCTTGTCTCTGGTAAACTCACTATTAAACCAAATGTTCATATGTTAAAAGCTATAGCAGATGAAAAAGTTAGACTTAGGGATCTTGCTGCTTTGGACTTAAATAAGCTTCCCTCCCAATTTTCTAAATTCATGGTTACAAACCATATGGGTCAAGAAATTTGGTTTCTCCTTTTTCTTTTGTAGGATGGTTCGGAAGGGTTTGTTTATAATATTTTTTAGAAACCCTAGTCATCAAAAGGAAGTTGTTAAAAGACAGTTTTAGAAAATTGGGCATGGTTGCTTTAGGGCAATTAGTTGGTCCCCAGAGGCTAATTGCAATGAATTTTTGGCTTTGTCCTACTCGAGATGGGTTTCTATCCATAATGTTCCTCCATATCTCTGACAATTTTTACCCAAAGCCTTGGATAATCTAGGTAAAGTTTTGAAGATGGATGATTCTTCCCCTCTATTACCACATCTTGATGCCAGGTTATTGCTCTCAATTAATCCAGGGAGGGATTTGCTCGATAAGATTGTGTTTGATATTGATGGGGAGTCGATTTCCTGTCCTTTGAAATTCTTAGGCGGTATCAATCTCTGCTTCCTCTATAGGATGGAAGGGCACTTGAGAAAAATGCCCTCTTTTAAAAGGTAAACATAAGAGAAACTCTTCATCTTCCTTTGCTATCCCTCCCTCTATTTCACAAGATCTTGTTGTCTCCTATCCTCTTTGTCTATTAGCTCTTTTGAGGCTACCCCATCACCCTCCTCTGAGTTTGAGCTTCATGTCATGTCTGTATCCACTTTGTTGCCCTCTATTCCTTTCATTCATGAGGACTCCTCTTGCCCTAATGTGTCATAGAGTGAGGGGGCTCGACCCATGCACGGGACTTTGAATGCCCAACAACTTGCTCTCTTGAAGATTAAGAACATTAATGTTGTTAGGAAGAGGATTGAGAATTTAATATATAATAATGCCAATCAAGCTAGAGAAGAGGTTTAGAAGGGTTCCTCTAGCAAGGATGTGAGTGGAGCCATGAACAACATGGCCTCCAACAATGGTGGTGATGTAGAGAAACCTGAGAAGGGGTTGGAACTCGTGGATTCCTCTAGGGTCTCTTACTCTAACCCAAAGAAGTTGAATAAATCCATAGATGGGGACTTTTTTGTGATCAAGAAAGATTATGATTCTAAAGTGTCCCTCATTGATTTCATTATTAGTGTTGAACCCCTCGAGTACACCCCCTTTCAAGCTACCCTCCAAAATTACCCTTGTTGTAGACGGGCTAGGCATGGCCTCACTCATACCCTTTGTAGGATTCTTTGGGTTGCTCGAGTGGAATTGAGGAGAATCTTCCTGAGTCCCTTGAGGACAGCCCTAAAGTAGACAATGAATGGGCTATTTTCTCCTATAAGGGAGCTCCTATAGTGGATGACTTAGAGGAAGTGATTGTCAAGTGTGGATCTAGAAAGACATATGCAAAAAGGAAGAAGCTCCCCAAGTCTAGTAAGAAAACTCTAGTTCCATCCCTTAGAGCTAATCAAATCTTTGAGTTCAAAAGAAATAGAGGCATACCCTCTGGGTCTTCTAACAAGAAGATTAGTACTAAGAAGCTACCCAAATGCTACAAATCATTTAGGGCTGTAATGGACACCTCTCCATAGAAGTTGGGTATGGAATTAAATTGTATATTATGGAATATAAGGGGGTTGGAGTCCCTAAACAAGAAGTAACGTTGACAATTGACACTCATTCGGTAAGGGTTAATGGCATTTTGGGTTGTCATTGATGGCAACTCATGGGAACTCATCTTCAAGTGTATGTATTCTCTATTTGGGTTCATTGTTTTATCACTTTGTTTTGTTTGGGTTAATCGGATAAGTCTTGATCCCGGTAACGTGTATGTGGAACTCGGTAATGGATAGGACCCAACTAGGAGATCTTATGGCCCCGATTATTTATTTCATGGAATTTATGGTAACATGTGAAGGCCGACATGATCATTGGGATAATGTTTGAAATTCATTATGATCCGGCAGCCGATAGGTTTATATCTTTCATTGAAGCCGACAGGTTTATATCTTTTATTTAAGGAGATCCTTTCAGCGATAGATTATATGTTTTTGGAATGAAAATTTTGGTTGTGTATTATTCAGAGATTATCGATATGCATTTTGGTCAGCAATTAGAATCTTTTGTGTGTAGTTTCACGTGCACAGCCTAACCGGTAGCAGAACAGGGCAGAACAGAGTATCAGTAAATCGATACATAGTGAAGGTTATCAGAGCATGAATCAGAACTTATCCATCATGGTCAAATGCATCTTATAACTTCATACTTCTTGTAATGTTTTGTAAGTCAGTGAGACTTCTTCTTTTGTGTTGAGCAGTGAGCTCTAGGCGGTTGGCCTGATTGCATGTGCAATCCCCTTCATGTAATATTTGTATACCTTGATCAAGTATATAGATATTGTGGGTATCAGTCCCACCATGGTTTTTCCCTTTGCAAGGTTTTCCATGTATAAATATTGGTGTTATGGTGTTGCCTCTTTATGTGATATTTGGTGTATGCACTTTAATTTTATTTACTATTAACCGATTAATAAGAAACAAGTTCAAATATAACATTACCGGTAGAACATTGATTCACGCCCCATCTCGATGTTCTTGGATTCCAACAATTGGTATCAAAGCTTGGTTCCTCGGAAGAAGTCTAACCACTCGAGGAAGATCCAGAATTTGGAATCAATGGAAACCGGTCTACAGCAACAACTTTGACTTTCTCTTTAGGATCTTGATAATGAGCCGATGGAGAATAGTAAACTGAAAAATAAACTAAAGCAAGCCAGAACACACATCATTTCATTGCAAGGAAAGATTTCAATTATTCAAGCTAAAAGGAAGGAACTTTGTGATCAAATGCAAAATCAGAATAGTGATGAGGAAGGTGCTATGAAGGATCAATGTCAGAAACTCACTTAGGAGAACACTATCTTGAAGAATGAGATGCAAGCCCTAACCATGAGAATGTGCAAGGAGATTGAGGACAGAAATAAAAATGAAGAAAACCTAGCTCAAGCATTGAAGGACAGATATGATGAATGCAACAGTTTGACACATGAGAATGACTTGCTGAAACTTGAGTTGACTCAGTCCTAGAACAATGAACAAGAACTTGAAAGACAAATTATAATCATGAGAGATGACTTGGTCATTGCAAATGAGTACAAGGACAAGTTCAAGGATAGCTCTTGTAAACATGATGAACTATTGAAGAATCAAAGAGATGCTAATGACAAGAGAGGTCTTGGTTATGAAGAAGGAGAAAGCTCTGGTACTACACAACAAGATCAATCATCTGGATAGAAGTAGAATCGTGACAACAACCGGAACCAAAAATCACCAGTAAGGCAGCCTAATGCTCACAAATTCAATGGTACATGCTTTGTTTGCAATAAATATGGTCAAATGGCTAGTCAATGCAGAAATAGGAATAATCAGAATAATACATCATTCACTAGTCTTGGAAATGTAAGATGTCATGCATGTAGAAAATTTGGGCATATGGCTAACCAATGTAGATCAAAAGGAAATCAAGGAAATCAAAAGGAAATCAAGGGTTTAACAAAGCAATTCAAAAGAACAATATTGTATGTTATACATGCAACAAGGCTGGACATATTGGTAAATATTGTAGAAGTAAGAATCCATCGACAACTAATGGAAATGTGAATGAGAAGGGAAAGACAAAAGTGGAAGACATCAGAAAACAACATGAGAAAAGATGGGTAAGAAGATCAGATACACCACAGGCAGAACACCCGGTAGAGTCATCTAGTCCTACACCGGTAGCAAACACAACTGGTAACTAAGGCACTCTACCTTAGGGGTAGGCAAATCATTGAAGATCATGCAAATACCTCGAATTGGATATGTAGTCAGAGAATTCTAATTGCGGATAGGTACTCAGGAAATTTCAGGAGTTTACCGGAAACTACTTGCAGACTATGCGACCCGGTAATGCCTCTCGGTAGCATTTATGTCAGTGAAAAATTAGGGTTAACGACAATAAAAAGGGAAAAGTTATTTTCTTCATACAGCGATCGAGCATTCAGACGAGCGATTTACAGAGTGATTCAAAGTCCAAGGCGATTTGTGCAAGAACTTTCTTTCAAAAGTGATTTCATCTCCCGACAATGTTTTGAGGAATTTTTTGTTTGCAGAAACCCTAATTTTGGTATCTGGTTATCATCGCTTCATCATCTAATGTCGACAATCCTTTGGTGGTGGAAATCAAGAACCGCCCCCGTCCTATTTTCAAGAAGCATCCTTTCAATTTACTTATGGATGAACCTTTGGGAGCTTTTTCGAGTGTTTGCCATGGTATTCATCATACCGAAGATATTAGGGCATACATTCATTGCAACATCGAGGAGCTCGGAGGATATGAGTTGTCTTGCGTTTTCATAGAAAACTTGATCACCGACAACCAGCTGAAACCAGAATTTGCTCACTTGTAGAGGAAGGGTTTTACACAATTCGTGGATTTTCCCACTTTCGATGAGGCGGAATGGGTCTGATACATTCTGAGTCATATTCATGGAGAATTTATCTGGTTGGACCGGTCATACAAAATCATAGAGGAAGTGATCAAGAATGTCACTTGTTTACACAAGGTTGGAGGTGTACTCAACCCTAGGTGCAAACTGTCTAATACATAACTCAACAAACTCACCAGTGCTACTTTTGATGGTCAATCTAATTAATAAAATTGGCTCATCCGAATTTAATCCTAAGCACATAATAAATAACCTTATGTTGGAAAGGTTTGAGGAGATTCAAAAGGAAACTCTATATATTTGGGTAAGGATTATTTTGAGTTTGTGTTATGAGCTGAGTCCCAGTTTTGTACAGTCTCAAAATATTCAATTGCCAAAAGATCAACAATCGGCAGAAACAGAACAACCAAGTGTAAATATTGAGCAACTGGCTAGCACTCCACTGGCTACCACTGTAGCGGTTAGTGAGTCAAATTTTGCAGCAGAGGATATACCGACAGATAATCTACAAAATGCAGAGGACACATAGGCAAATATAGATAAGGACACGAATAATAAGGGTGCAGAGGATGTTCGGGATCTGGATAGGGCACCAAGTGGCGAAGCCACCGATGCACAAGAGATAAAGGATTCTAAGGTTACCTCTCTGGTAGACAAGGGTAAGGAAACTATGGCAGATATCTCTTTCGGCTTGGCAATTGACACTTTAGCCATAACCAAAGGGAACTTGTCACAATTTTCTATCAGTTTTGACAAACCCTACCACAAGATGTCACTGGCTGAGAAAATTTTGGCGAAGGCAGCACTTCAAGCACAGGAAACCCAGGAGTTGGCTCAGGAAGAGTCAAAAGATAGGGAATTAATTAAGCACAGTTTTGAATTTTTGAACCAATTGGTACCAGAATTCCAAGCACAAGAGAGCGCAAGCTCATCTGGTAAATTGGAGGAGATCATTAATTTTATTCCCAAGCATTATGATTCTTTACTAAAAATTTCATTGACAGAGGCTAAAGATAAATTTATTGAGGCCTGAAAGCAGACATTTTTGCAAATGATTGAGTTTGACAAGAGGAAACTCCAAACGTGTTTGCAATCCATTGATCCAGCATTGGCCGAGGGAGGTAGTATATATAAGACTTGTCTAGATTTTGGTAAGCTCGCAGCCCCTATAGACAAGCAACTGTTAGATTGTAGGAATAATTTGACTTGGATTTCCAACTCTTACAACCTGACAATTAACCTAACAAGTTTTTTGGATGGTCCAATTTTGGCAGTTATGGATCAAATTTTGAAATTAGAGAAGGAAAGGGACAGTATAATAAAGAGAGAAAACGATCTCCACAATCTCATTGGTCCCCGGTTGGATAATTTATTATTTCATAAGACTGAGTGTATTTCTAACATGTAGAAGGAGGATCCCACTACATTAGAAGAAAATGAATATTTTGTCAGTCTCTTGAATGGATTCATTTCCATTCTTGACTCCCTTAAGCAAGGCTGGGATACCTACTTTTCATTTTTGAAGTCTATGTACGCAGACATTTTGAAACTTGTATAGAACCGGCTTATGTTTATAATTGTACAAAATTCTTTGTGGACACTCCACTTTGTCATTGATGTCAAAGGGAGAGGAATAAATTGAAAAATGTATATAGTTCTCAGGGGGATAATCAGATGCATAGGTCAGGAGGTCATGCAGATTTATTGGTAGATTCAGTGACAACACCATTGTTCACATCAGTGTTGCCATCAATGCCAAAGGGGGAGATTGTTGGCAATTGACACTCATTCAGTAAGGGTTAATGGAATTTTGGGTTGTCATTAATGGTAACTCATGGGAACTCATCTCCAGGTGTATATATTCTCTATTTGGGTTCATTGTTTTATCACTTTGTTTTGTTTGGGTTAACCAACTAAATCCTAGTCCCGGTAACGTGTATTTGGAACCCGGTAATGGCTAGGACCCAACTAGGAGATCTTATGGCCCCAATTATTTATTTCATGAAATTTATGGTAACGTGTGAAGGCCAACATGATCATTGGGATTGTGTTTGAAATTCATTATGATCTGGCAGCCGATAGGTTTATATCTTTCATTGAAGCTGACATGGTGGAAGATAGAAGGATATTTAAGGAGGTCCTTTTAGCAATAGATTATATAAGTTTTTGGAATGTGAATTTTGGTTGCGTATTATTCAGAGATTATCGATATGCATTTTGGTCAGCGATTAGAAGCTTTTGTGGGTAGTTTCACGTGCACAACCTAACCGGTAACAGAACAGGGCAGAACAGAGCATCAGTAAACCGGTACATAGTGAAGGTTATCATAGCATGAATGAGAACTTATCTAGCATGGTCAGATGCATCTTATAAGTTCATACTTCTTGTAATTACTTTGTAATGTTTTATAAGTTAGTGAGACTTCTTCTTTTGTGTTGAGTAGTGAGATCTAGGCGGTTGGCCTGATTGCATGTGCAATCCCCTTCATGTAATATTTGTATACCTTGATCAAGTATATAGATATTGTGGGTATCAGCCCCACTATTATTTTTCCCTTTGCAAGGATTTCCACGTATAAATATTGGTGTTATGGTGTTGCCTCTTTATGTGATATTTGGTGTATGCACTTTAATTTTATTTATTGTTAACTGGTTAATAAGCAACAAGTTCAAAACTAACATTACCGATAGAATACTGATTCACCCCCCCCCCCCTCTCAGTTTTCTTGGATACCAACAAGTGTGTGGTTAAAAGATTCTTTAAATTGCATAAAATTGTTGATATCCTTATGCTTCAAGAAATCAAATTGGTACAATTTACCATTGATATTAATTTGAAGCGCATATGGAGGGACTATGAACAATTTATTACCAAGCATTGTAAAGGGAAAGGTGGGGTTGCCATCTTAATCTATAGAAAATGGGCTAACCTAGTTAAGAAGTGGGGTTGCTCCTCGTGCAATAGAGTAGTGTGGATTATATTGAAGTATAAGGAGCAGGAGTTTGAGGTAGCATCAATTTGTGCCCAAAATGATCAATCATGGAGAGGGAGAGAGTAGAGCTTCAGAAATGGTTAACTCGGTTGGAAAGTGTTCCATGGATCATTGGAGGGTATTTTAACACGGTGGAGTTGTTGGAATTGAGGAACACTGAGAGGGGGGGTGAATCAGTATTCTACCAGTTATGAGTTTTTTTACTTTAACTTTAAACCACCAGAGCATAAGTATGAAACTAAAATGCACAAACTCAAAACAACCAAACACAAAATCATAACACCGATATTTTTACGTGGAAACCCAAATGAGAAAAACTACGGTGGGATTTAAACCCATGATATTATTCCACTATGGCTAGTAGCAAAACAATATTACATGAGGGGGAATGCACAAGCATTCAGGCACACTACCTAGAGCTCACTGCTCAATTACAATAAGGGCTACCACCCCGAAAGGCTCACTACCTTATTGATCAGTTACAATGATGAAATACAACGAAATAACTCCAAAATAGCATCTAACAATGTCTGGATGAGTTATGGGTAAGTGCCAAATCTCTTACTGTATCACCTCTGCTACTCTTCTTAGTTTCCTATCTTATTCAACTATCGGATCAAGAATGTGCACATGAAATTGTGCTACAAAGGATTCTCGATCACCACTCACTTGCAAATAAATAATACCACACACCAAAAAGATCTTTTGCACCGGTCTAATATATCCACAGTCACAAAATAATCATTTATCAAGTCGGCCTGATGATGTAATGTGTAATCATGATTCGGCTTGACTGGATCACCAAAAACAAATGTGGATCATCAAATCGATGATAAAATTATGTCTCTATGCCAACCCAATCATCCCATGCACGATTCATAACACCATAATCACCGAAAAGCTTCCAGACCAAAACTGCTTTGTTCAACCTAAGAAACTGGTTAACTAGATACCAGTTGACAACCACTTCTGAATATCAAGATCTATGATTACCGGATAGGAATCTCAAGAAGAGTTTCCATCAATGACAACCCTAAACCACTAATCAAGCATTGATATCCACTAGATGAGTGTCAATTGCCAACAGGAGCATCCCTATGATAAGTCAAGAGGGTTGTGATTTGAGTGGAAGTCGAATGAGAAGTTTTTTGGGATAGAATGGTGAACAAACTCAGGTTTCTGGATCCAACGGTTGATAAAAGATCTAATTACAAAGGAGTTTGGTACACATGGTACAATTTCCAACAAGGGAGGAAGAGGATTTACAATAGACTGGATAGATTTTACATCAATAAACATTGGTTTTGTGATAAGAAGGATGGTAATGGTTGTAGTATGAAGTTTATCCCTTATACATTATCTAATCACAATCCCATTCTTGCCTCCTTCTTCCTTAAATCCACCCCTCCCCAATCACACTATGTTGGGGCTTCTTTTGCTCTTAATATCAAACTGTTGGAAGACAAGTATGTCAATTTTACTTCCCTCATTTTAGACAATACAACTACTAGAACACTAGGCTAGTGGGTGCTTTGGATACATGGATCCAGAATGTTCAGATCTAGAAGACTCTTTTCCAGACTGTAGGTAAAAAGAAAGCTAAGGATGATAGGAAATTGGAAGCTGAGTTGCATAATAAGATTGTTGATGCTAAAGATTCTCTTCAAATGTAGCCTGATAATGAGGAAGCAAGTGATAAGCTGAGGCTGGTTAAGGATGAGCTTAGGAAGATTCAAAATGTGAAGATTCAAGGATCTAGAACCAAGGCGAGGATCACTTGGCTTGAGTAGGGGGACAAAGATTCTAAATTATTTTTTCATATTCTCAAGAACAAACAGGCTAGAGAACATATTGATAGTAGCTGTGAAGATGGGGTTGACATTGCAGATCCGATGAGAATTTTAAAATCTTTCAGAAACTTTGATCAACAGTTGTTTACCTCAAAAGATTGTGATTGTGACAAGGAGGCTACTAGACCAAAAATTAGGGTTGTCATTCCCTCTAAGATCAGCAAGGAAGATGCTTCTATTTTAGGGAAATAAATTTCTCTAGAAGAAATTCATAATGTCATCTTGGCTCTCAAGAATGATAAGGCTCCCGGCCCAAATGGGCTACCTATAGAATTCTATAAGAAAAACAATGAGTGGATTGGACACGACCTTCTCTTAGTCTATAAAGAATCCTTTGAGAAAGGAACATTGGGTAAGGAAATTAATTGTGGTGTGATTAATCTTATACCCAAGGAAAGAGATAGATCCCTTATCAAGAATTGGAGGCCAATAACCCTTCTTGATGTATCTTACAAAATTCTAGCTAAAGTCTTAGCCAAGAGATTGGAACCCATCTTACCCAAAGTGGTAAGCTATACTCAAACTGGATTTGCTAAGGGAAGATACATTTTGGAAAACCTTATCACTTGTTGGGAGGTGATGCATTGGGATCAAGAGTCTAAACAGAATGCATCAATGATGCTAATTGACTTTGAGATGGCCTATGATAGAATAGAATGGATCTTTATTACCATGATGTTGAAAAGTTTAGGCTTTCCTCAACTATTTTTTGAAGATTGTTGAGACCCTCATGAAGGATGCTATGGCTTGTGTTGAAGTTAATGGTAACCATTCTTATAGTTTCCCACTTTCCAGATCCATTAGAAAGGGTTGTCCTTTAGCCCCTTCCCTATATGTCATCGTTGTTGATGCATTATACTACCTATTGAAGGATCACTCTCTATCCTCCACAATTAAGGGTATCAGTTTACCCAATGGAGATGAATTATTGAATATATAGTTTTTTGATTATACTGCAATCATGATGTGCTTGGAGGAAAACAATTTTGAGGCTCTAATGGCTAAACTAGATATCTTCTATCTAGCCTCTGGAAGTAGGGTATCTCTCCTGAAATCAATTATGCTAGGATGGGATATGCACCGACCTACCTAATTCAATAGATTCTCGTTGGTGGGGAGGACCTCAACACTAAATTGGATACTTGGTCATTCCTTTCACCCTTAATCCTATCTCAAGGAAATATGGGAATGGTTTAAGGCTAGAATTGATAAGAAATTGAGGAGTTGGAATAGACACTATCTTTCTCTGGCAGTCTGGTTTCAAGTTTGACACAAAAAATTATCTTCAAATAAAATTTATTATACCTCATCTTAGTTGTTTAATACTTATCAATTCGCCTTCATCCATAAAATAAGTAGGGACTTCTTGTGGTCTAAAGGTAAAGGTGGTAATAAAAGACATGCGGTTAGACAGAAATGGTGTACGGTGAGTAAGACAAAGGGTGGTCTTGGGTTAAAAGACCCGAGACTGTAGGGGATTGCATTAGCCACAAAAGGGATATTTCATGCCTTTCAAGGGGATGAACCCTATATAATTTTGATTAGGCATAATATTTCTCAGCTTGTTCCTAAACAAGGGCCCTCTTGGAAAGGTCTCCCACTATGTGATCTGGTTTTCGACAATTTGTCAGTCTATCCTTCAAGGTCAATTGTTTTTAAATCCCTTTGGAAGGCATGGGATAGCATGAGGTATCTTATTGATCACAAGGACATCATTAGTGACAGTAAAAAATTATGGGGTAATAGATTGCTATGGTGTAATTTGAAATATAAGGACAAGCTTTTGGCCTTGCTACAAGATTGCTCTGCTAAATCATGGGCTACTAAGGGTATTTAAACTTTTGAAGATGGGCAATTGATCCTATGGCAGTATGTTATAGATAGATTTAGAATTATTGGGACTCGTTAAAGAACTTACTCTATTTTGAAAGCTTATTGTGCCTCTTTCTCTTGGACCCTTCTCTGCAAAGAGAGAACCTTGTGCTTGTCTTCCCTTTCTTGCTCTAATGGTTCAATTCTTTGTTCTATTAAATTCAAATCCATTTACTTCATCTTGTCTGATAGAAATGGAATCCTTGAGCAATTTAACCATACTTGTCATGTTAGCTTTAACCTATCAAAGTGGCAAAGAGTTTGTGATCATCTTTGGCGTAGACCTATTGAGCCTAAGTTGAAATTCTTCATGTGGCACCTCCTATTGAACAAATTGCCTCTCAAGAAAAATGATGGGGACTTTAACATGTGCTCTTTTTGTAGACTTCATGAGACTTTTAATCATTTATTCTTTGAATGCCTTTTTGCTAAGGAATTGTGGTATATGTTTGGCCTTGTGATTAGCTATAATATTGATGTTGTTGACATTATTAGTGGTCATATTCCCATGCTTAAGAAATATTGTAATTTTTTCTAGTCTACTCTTTTTATCGATTATACTTTGGAACATATGGAAACTAAGGAATGATAGTGTGTTTAACAGTAAAATGAGGGCACTTATTGAGTCTCTGGGGAGACTCATCTTGCATAATTTTTTCTTGTAGGTAACCATTGTCCTAAGGCTAGACAAAAGGAAGTTTGAAAACTTGGTGCAAGATGGCTCAGTGAGGATATTTAAATGGGAAGTATCCCATGGCTTCTCTTGAGCCAGGTAGGAAGATGATAAGGTTCAGTTTGAGAGAGCCTTGCATAACTTCATGAGGGAATTAAATGAGGTTAGGGACAGGGAGATACAACATTAAGTGGTAGCTTTTCTAGTGGAAGAAATATTTGTGCACCCTTATTTGGAGTAGCTTCAGGATGGAAGAGAACTGATTTGGAGAGAAGGGCCATTAGGATGGGTGGCGTGGATAGATATTATTCAATAGCAATGTTTAGGATGGTGCTTTCTAGTTTTAGTTAGCATATATATGTTGGCAAATGCACACTCCAATGAGAAATTGTAGGTGATTGAAGGTTTTGTCATTGATGGCAACCTTGCAATCATATGATACCGGCAAGACTGGATACCGGTACCGGCAATGATAAACTCTACATTGGCACACAGAACACCAGCAGTGAAAGGAAGGATACCGGCACCCTGGCCAACGGGAATTTTATTTGTAATGTATTTTGTAATTAATTGTAAAATCGTTGTAAGTCGACATGGCAAGTTGTAATATGACTCATATATGTATGAGATCATTTTGTAATAGGAAATGTGTGTGTAGGATGTGAAATAAATAGACCTAATATGTGAACTATAGGTTAAGGGTTTATGTATGTAGCAGAGCTTAAACCGGTACTAGATCTGGCATAGCAGATGCTAATCTGAAGCAGTACAAGACATTGGATTAATAAAATCCATTTTTGTAAGTCAGTGTGACTTCTTTTGTAATTGAGAAGTGAGCTCTAGGCACTTGGCCTTCCTGCATGTGCAGGCCCCTATTGTAAGAGTAATATTCTCTTATTGGTCAGTAAGCGAATATTGTGGGTCACAAATCCCACCAAGGTTTTTCCCACACCGGATTGCCTTGTTAAAATACTGTGTTATGGTGTGCTTCTCACGTGGTTATTCATATTCTTGTTTACTACGTTATTTCTTGTTTAGCGGTGCATAGTTTTAATATGCTTTTCATGCTTTAAGTCAAGTAAATTTACTAACTGGTCAAATATTGATTCACCCCCCCCACTCTCAGTATCTTTGGGAATCCTAATCCTAATAATTGGTATCAAAGCTTGGTTCTCTAATTTTAGAAGCCTAATAGGTTGAGGAAGATCTTGTCACCAGTAGAGATGGAAAACTTGAGAGAACAATTGAAAATAGCTCTTTCAGACTATGATGCAGAAAAGGTAAAGAATATCAAACTTGAAGATGATCTAAAGGCTGCTTGGGATATCATTCAAGCACTTCAAAAAAATATTACCATTGCAAGAAATAAGAGAAGAGAACTTTGTGAAAAGATGCAGAATGAGAATGATGAAAAGGAAACTCTTAATGATCTGGTAAACAAGCTAAGACAAGAGATTAGTACAACACAGAATGAGATGCAAGATATGACTATGAGATTTTGTAAAGAAATTGAAGATAGGAAGAAGAATGAAGAAGACTTGGCCAGAAGACTAAATGATGCTGGAAATGAAAACACAAGACTTAGTCATGAAAATGATATGTTGAAGACAAATCTAATGCACACACAAAATGACAGAACTGAACTCATAAGACAGAAAGGAATCTTGGAAAGTGAACTAACTGCTACAAATCATCACAAAGAAAAATTCAAGAAAATTTCAGAACAACTTGGTGACATGCTGAAGAATCAGAAACCTAATGGTGATACAAATGGCTTTGGCTTTGAAGTTGGTGAAAGCTTGGGTACTGCAAACAATCATGATCATAGCAAACCGGTAAGACAACCTACTGCTTACAAGTTTAATGGCAAATGCTTTAAGTGTAAAAAGTATGGTCATAGAGAAAATCAATGTAGATCTCAAAATTATCAGAACACTAATACACCCATCGGTCAATGTTCTAAATGCAACAAAGTTGGTCATAATTCAGAAAATTGCAGAATGAATGTGAGATGTTATGTTTGTGGAAAATTTGGGCACTTATCTAATCAATGTAGAACACATACTAGCATAGGATATGAGAAATCTATTCAAAAGAACAATGTGACTTGTTATGCTTGTAACAAGATTGGACATATTGCTAAATTTTGCAGAAGTAAGGCATCGCCGGCAAATAACAAAGGTCCTAGTTTGAAAGGTAAAGAAAAAGTTGAAGAGGTAAAGCAAGAATTTTCAAAACAATGGATCAAAAAGGCAGATCAGAATGTTGATGTGATTACACCTCCACCAGCAGGACAGAGTAACACTCCACCGGCAGGAGACTCTTCATCTAACTGAAGAAAATTCCTTTGGGGGTTTAGCAACAAAAAGAAAAACATGCTATTATTCCCTTGATTGATAGTGAGAAGTTGAAATTACTTGTATACCGGCAGATGACTTAAGTTGTGACTTAACTGGCAAGCATTAAATGTGGTAGTTGGTGAAAATAACATTACAAAGCAAGTGTTTTGGCTCTTTTTTCATTCATTGAGCATTCAAATCTTCGAGAGCGTGAAAATTCCCGAGCGAAGGTACTCCAAGCAAAGAAGTGAAACAATCCATCAAAGCATTCATCCTTAAGGTAGATTGAGGTATTTATAGCTATGGCATCTTCATCCACTCCTAAATTTATTGCAAACCCTACTGTTGTTGAAGTTGTTAAGCGACCTAGACCCATTTTTCAGCTAGTTCCCGAAATTGCTAAGAAAGATGACAACATAGGTGCATTCTCCCAAATCCCTAAAGGAGTAGTATATGCTAAAGACCCTAGAATGTATATACATTGTCATATTGATGAACTAGGTGATGATGAAATTAAAAATATGTATGAGACTGTAATCTGTGATGAATCCGGAAATGTCAAACCTGAACAAAAGATAGTAGAAACCCTAGGTTTCACTGAAATACTTAGTATCCCGGATTTCCTCACGGATATCATAAGGATTGTGTTAAGTAGAATACATGGTGAATTAATCTGGTTAGACTCTATTCATAAAATCACAAAAGAAGCAGTAAAAGTTGTAACAGGGTTACCCTCCACTGGCAACAGACCTGACAAAACTAAGGTGGTCTCAAATGACTTAGTGACAAACATAACCGGTGCAACATTTGATAGGAGATCTCTAAGGGTAAATGATGTGAAGGATACAAATGTCAAATTTATCAGTATTATCTTAGGTTATAAGGCTACACATGCAAATAGGTTAAACTCAGTTTCTAGCCTATGTGTTAAGAGTGCCTATGATATGGTAATTGATAATGCAAGAATAGACATATGTGAATGGCTCAAAGATGAGTTGATAGACAATTTGGGTAAGATCAAAAGAGACAAAAAGGGGACATTTAGATTTGGAAACTTACTTGTTTGTCTAATGCTATACATAACCAAACAAGTACCAGGTATTGGTGCTAGAGATTTTGGTTTTGATATACCGGTAGGAAAGCAACTATCAAAACTATTAAACAATATGGGAGAGAACGGGGAGAAAAACATAAATGAGCATTTTCAAGCATTTAAGGCTCGAATGAATAATAGAGTAAGACTATCACAAACTATTATGGATAAGTATCAAAAGGAAATTTGTTTTGTGATCAAGAAAGATGAAATTTGGATGGAGGCAGTTATCCCTAAAACCATTTGGGTAACTGAAATGGCCTATGAGATAGATGATAACATCATAGAAACTTATGCAAAAGCCCTCCTTGAAGCTCCTAATGAACCGGAAGAAAAAGTATTTGGTAGTGCAGAAACAATTGAGAGTACCATACAATCAAGGAAAAGGGTTAAGAAAGTCAAAGCAACTGTAAGAAAAGGAACCTGGCAGGCAAAGGAAATTAAGGAAGACGTGTTAAAACAAACTGGTATAACTAAAAGTGAGTTGAAAGAACTTCAATCGGAAACTCATCTTTCACCGATTGGAACTTCTTCTGAGAGTGATATACCGGCAGAGTTTAAAAGGGTTGAAAGGAAAAGAAAACCCTTACCGGTACCCTCTCCTACACCAAAAAGAACAAGACAGAAGCAACAGGTAGTAAGGCCTCCAGCAAAGAAAATGACTCCTAAGAAGAAGAAGGTGAAACAGACTATTGCTCCTCTAGACAAACTTCTTAGTGAAATTATAGAGGATGGCAAGTTACAGAACATCAACAAAATATACAACACACTATCAGCAGATGACAAGGAAAGTATAGAAAACAGTGTAATTTTACACTTAGATATATACAAGAAATTCTTAATGGAAGTTGTTGATGAAATTCCAAATGATCTGTAGAGGAGATTAGAAGCTAGAAGATTAGCCATTGTTGAGCTGGACAAGAAGATTAAGATTGAAAAATTACTTGCAGTGCATCCAGTTAACTCACCTGATGAAATAGACAAATTAATCAGTGAGGCTAACCGGACAGTATTCTCCACTGCTCACCGGCATGTAGCACTGATGGCAGGTAGAGTAAAGGAAGTCTCTAAGGAAACAACAGATGGATGGGATATATTCTTTGTGGAAAAAGAAATAGAGGAAGAATTACTTAAGCCAAAAACTATCAAAGTATCGATAGTTCTGATACTTAATATAAGTACAGATCCAACAGCCAACAAGATGAGAGGGGGGGGTGGTGAATCATACAAACTTAATCATCCATAAAAATATCAAATTCAACCTCGGTAACATATATTAGTCATATAATCAAAAACTGTCAAACATGCAAACTCAAAAGCATATGAACAATATAAACCTCATAACACTAGATTTAACGTGGAAACCCAAATAGGGAAAAACCACTGTGGGATTTCAGACCCACTAAGAAATATACTCTTCTATAGTATGCTCGATTAAAAGCAAATCCTGTTAAAGATTACAAACACATTGCTAGATGTGACCCGATTAAGGGATTTCCCTCAGATCTGTTAGGATCTTCACTTTGTTAGAAGTGACCTTGTCAAAGTATTTCAAACACTCAATCAGAATGTCACCTTGTTAGAGGATTTACATATAAGACTGTTAAGTCCACTCGGTTAAGAGATTTCCTGTCACTTTCACAAAATAACAGTAATACAATCTATCTGCAACTTCACATCTGAAATGCTAAAGCAGATTCCTATTTGTTCAATACAATCTAGACATAGAACTAATCTTGTCTATCTACTGGGCATCAATACTCTGTTATTCTAATAGGTCTTCAAGCTTATGTGCTCGGTAATCATTATGTAGCATCCCTATGCATACACTTGCCTGCATACATTGTTTATCAATAGTTCCTTATTTATAAACAATCTTCTAACCACTTAATCTCCTTGATCACATTTCCCATGATCAATCATAGCCATCAGATCTTCAATCTTGTCCAGGTTCATTGTATCTTTTGATCTGAAAATGTTTTACCCTACCTTGGAACTTGCACAATCACCTTGGAACTTGTGTTAGGGTAATGCGGTTCAATCTGAGCTGTAGATCTTCTTGCCGACTTTCCATTGCCTTAGATTCGTTTAACAAACTTCTTTTACGGCTTGCCAATCATTGATCCGCTCCAGCTCATCAGCATCTTTCATTAAATATCACATGTAAACATTTGATGCATTCTGTTATAGCTCAGTTACAACTCGGTGAATACTAAACTTCACTCGGTAGACATTCTGTCTTCATTAACCGACTGCGATAACCTTAGGGTTTACCAACTAGGTTCCTTAGGGTTTACCGACTAGGTTATTTGCTTGATAACATAGTATAGTATTAACCTTTACATTTTACAACATATGTATGATGTTAAAACAATCTAAAACATCAATATCTCATCATTGTCTAACTCGGTAGAGTTGCCCATTGAATAACTTATCCCCTTATTCATCATATTCTTTCCTGTGTCTTTACCAACTTCTTTATAATCTTCATATCATATTTCTTAAGATATGGCAACATCATACTGAATTAGAAAATCAATTTCTTGACATCAATGACAAAATAATAATATCAAGATAGTAAAACATCTTTAATCAGTTATGTCCATAATCATCAACAACCTTCTCAATATCCTTGTAATATTGCCAACAAGTATATCAAAAGGACAGAGATAAGGGGAAAGGTAAGGTAGGTGGACCACCAAGTTTTAAAATAACTAACAATATGCCCCCACCTCCTTCAGATACTCCACCGGTAGACACTACTGCAAATCAACAAGCCATTGAGAGTATGGAGACTCTAGTAGAAGATACAAACCCTGAATCAAAAATTCTATATACTATAAATGTAGATACTCATGAAGTTAATGTGGTGGTTGACAGAGAAACCATTGAGGATAAGGAGAAAAATGTGACTACTGAGTCACAGGCTACAGAGGTTGAGATAAACATAGAAAAACCTACACAGACAGAGCAACCGATAGAGGATACAAAAGAGAAACTGATAGATACAACAGAAAAACCATCTAAAGAACTGGAAAAAGAGAGTTCAGAGGCACAAACTAAGGAACTGGCAACTGAAAGCTCAAAGAAACCATCTGAGACACATTTGGAGAAACCCAAACTAGTACAGGTTGAAGCACAGGTACAGACAGAGACAATGCCACCCAGTCAAACTGAAAAGCCTAAAACTTTGTTTGTGGAAATGCAAACTCAGATGGACCTACTAGAGGTCGAACCAAGCAAGGAAATAAATACAACCAGTAGCATGGCTATTATAAAAACTGTTGGACAAACATCTGGTATAGTTATGACAGAATTTAGACCTACTAATGTAACAAAGGTCTTATTAGATTCAATAAAGAAGATCACGGAATGCAACGCACAAGCCTATAAGGCTATTGATGATACTATACCAATTCTTAAATTGATAGCACCAAAGTGCAGTATTGAGAATAAAGATTCTTTAGGTCAACCAGACACATTGTCTAAGTTTATCACCGACAATCTAATAATTGTTGATCAAATAAATGAGGATACATTTAAGGAAAGGATGATAAAGGGAAAAGAGAAATTCTTTGAGGATATTGTAAATAAGAACAAAGAGAAAATGGATACCCTATTACCGGAACTTGGAGAAATAATTCTTGACTTCAAGAGACTATACAGGGATACTTGCAAAACAAATGCCTTAATAGAGGATCTTGACAAGGAGATCAGCAAAGCTCAAGAGAATTTAAATAATATTGCTGACAATTTGATTGGAACGTCAGATTCATTTTTGGAATTAGAAAAGAAAATTGTAGAGCAGGAAGAGAAAATCAAGAAATTGGAGAAAGACAAACAGGGAATAAAGGATAAGGCAAAGGACTTAAAATACAGACTTAGTCCAAGACTATAGTATCTTATTTCCTTGAGAAAAGAAATATCTGAGGCTCTGGTTCCCGGACTAAAGACACGGGAAGAGAAAATGCACATACTCACCGGTACAGTGCAGAGAACACGAGGCAATAAAAGACTACAAAACTTTCAGCAATGGCATAAATTTAGTTTTGACAGATATCTTTCAGATTGTAACCCACCAGTTACAAGAATCCAGGCAAGAATCTACTAACAGCGAATGACAACCTTTGTCATTGATGTAAAAGGGGGAGTAGTGGGATGAGAAAAATGGTCAGAAGGAAGGGACTTCGTCTGCTCAGGGGGAGCATATAGTTTTGGCAAGACAATTTTGGCAGACTATTTTTGGATATCATTTTGGACACTTTTTAATTTTTCTCATGAGTGTTGCCATCAATGCCAAAGGGGGAGATTGTTGGAAAATGCACACTCCAATGAGAAATTGTAGGTGATTGAAGGTTTTGTCATTGATGGCAACCTTGCAATCATATGATACTGGCAAGACTAGATGCCAGCACCGGCAACGACAAACTTTACACCGACACACAAAACACCGATAGTGAAAGGAAGGATACCGACACCCTGGCCGACAGGAATTTTGTTTGTAATGTATTTTGTAATTAATTGTAAAATCATTGTAAGCTGACATGGCAAGTTGTAATATGACTCATATATGTATGAGATCATTTTGTAATAGGAAATGTGTGTGTAGGATGCGAAAAAGAAGACCTAATATGCAAACTATAGGTTAAGGGTTTATGTATGTAGCAGAGCTTAAACCGGTACTGGATTTGGCATAGCAGATGCTAATCTGAAGTAGTACAAGACATTGGATTAATAAAATCCATTTTTGTAATTCAATGTGACTTCTTTTGTAATTGAGCAGTGAGCTATAGCCACTTGGCCTTCCTGCATGTGCAGCCCCTATTGTAAGAGTAATATTCCCTTATTGGCCAGTAAGAGAATATTGTGGGTCACAAATCCCACCGAGGTTTTTCCCACACTGGGTTTCCTCATTAACATACTGTGTTATGGTGTGCTTCTCATGTGTTTGTTTATATTCTTATTTACTGCATTATTTCTTGTTTATCGGTACACAAGTTTAATATGTTTTTCATGCTTTAAGTCAAATAAATTTACTAACCGGTCAGATACTGATTCACCCCCCCCCCTCAGTATCTTTGGGAATCCTAATCCTAACAATATAAACCTAAGACGATCATATAATTTTGATGTATTAGCATGCAAATTTTTGATATGATGTGATTCTTCCATACTAGTTTAGTTTTGGAACTGATACTATATTGAGTCACTGATATTATAATTTTGTATTTGATGATGAATCTCTGATGATATGGTATGTACTTTGATCTCATGATTGTAAAGGGTAAAAAATTAGGGTTTCCACCCAAAGGAGGATGAAAACTACTAATTTTGTGATTTAAGACCTTTATATTCAAAAGAGGATTAGAATCTACTAGATCCATTCACAAATAAGATAAGGATGAAATACTAAGTGGATTGGATTGATTTAGTTACTTTGGGTTTCCTCTTTTTGAAATGCTAATTTAGTGTAAAATGTTGAGAATTGAAGAAAAATTTGAGAAAACGGTGAGTTACAAATATGGGATTTTGTTTTGTGAACCTAGAATTTAGCAGTATAAACTAATTCAGACCTGCCCCTCAAACTCAATACCCTAAAAAAGAAAAGATCATGACGCGGCAACACAATCCTTTGAATTTTCTAAACACCAAAAAGGGTTGTTTTGTCTCTGTGTCTGAAGCTTATTCTGGGAAGTACAGTTGCACACCTATTTCCTGCACACAGAAAGAAAGAGAAAAAGGTTGGGAATAAGGCTTTTCTTAAGTCAAACCCCAGTTGAGGAATCAACCTTGAATGAAATGTAGCAAATACTAAAATTAATAATAGAAATCAGATCTGCAATGATTGAGGATGTTGCTTCACTTATTGAATGTAATCACATATGTTGTATGAAATGGAATGAACATGAGAAAACCCTAATCACACACACATGTTTGCAAATGGATAATGTAATGTTGCTCCACAATGGATAGATGAAGAATATGCAACCTTGAAGACCTCTATAAATGCTTGATGATGAATGCTCCAATGCTTGAATGAATTTTCCCTTGTATCATGATCTCCCTCTTATCCTTGTATATCCAAATGAGAGGAGAATACCTCCTTATACACTTGTCTTTCATCAAACATATTAATTTTCTGACATAGGCTAGCATGGAGGAAGATTTCTCGCCCAAATTTTGGATAGGGCCAAGGGTCCAAACTAGGCCCCAATTAAGGAGGACCATGGTGTGGCACCATGGTCCCAGTGAGGACCAAGGCACCACACCCAGGTACCACCATAAATTGGGCCATGGTTAAGGGGTCCCAGTAAGGTACAAGATGAAAATATGACATTTATGTTGGCAATTGACACTCAATTGGTTGGCTTCACTATGTTGTCATTGATGGCAACATGGTATCTTATTCTGGATTCATATTTTGATTCAGTTGTGTATCGGCAGGCACCTTACAAACACTACATCGACACCAGCATCGACAGGATAGAAGGATTTCTTTAGTTACCGGCAATGCAAGCCGACATGGTTTAGAATATGATTATCGGTATTGGAGGCCAACACCTCTTGGATCCGACATCGGCAATTGCTTTTAATATTTATGCATTCATGTTATCTAGCCGACATGTAATTTTATATTGTAATTATCTTTGTAAGTCGACATAAGGCATGACAAGTTGTAGAGGGTATATAGGTCAGTTGGATTAGATCATTTTGTAATGTATGTATGAGAAGAATAGATATGGTGATGGATATACAAATGTGATATAATGTGAAATACATCAAAGAGATTATGTATGTGAGGATATATATGTAAGGGTTATTCCAGTAAAAGGGTTTAGGGTTTCAGACCGGAACGAATAGAGCTTAAACCGGAACTGTATTCTAGCATAGAAGATGTTATCTTAGTAGTTCAACACTTTTCTAGATTGTAGTCTGGATTTATATGTAGTCGGTGAGGTTCCTTTTGTGATTGAGTAGTGTGCTCTAGGCTGTAAGCCTTCCTACAAGTGTAGGCCCCTTATATTATGTAATATCTCTTCATATGGCCAGTGGGTTGATATTGTGGGTCATAAATCCCACCGTGGTTTTTCCTCTTTGAGGTTTTCCACATATAATTCTAGTGTTATGATTCTCATTTATGTGATTCACTTATTGGTTGCTTTACTTATTTCAATTTTGTATGTGCCAGTATACCGGTTGGTGTATGCATGTTTTAATAGGGCTAAAATTGATCATTCTGGTATAACAATGATTCACCCTCCCTCTCAGTTTTACTAGATTGCAACAATTTATTACATAATAGAGACATAAATAAGTCCAATTCAAGCGTGAGGTTGAGAACACTAAAGTGAGGACCTCAAATGCAATCAAAATTGCAAACGATGCAATTTTAGGATGCTACATTTAGCCTCCACTTTAGTGGGAGTTTGAGCTTACTCAAATACTTACGGTAAGTAGAAGGAAGAGAGATGAAGAAGATGAGGGATGCAGAGAAAAATCACAAGGAGTGTAAGACATCGCTAATTTTGATGAACCAAGCCCCCAATCTTAGGATCTTAACTCACTCAAACGTATGCAAGGGCACACAAAAAAAAGACAAAAAACAAAAGGACAAACAAAGACAAAAGACACAAAAAGACACACTAAAAAAGATAAGAACCAAAAAAAAACAAGACCTCAAGTCAATTAGTCGAAGAGACCTCGATATTAAAATGTCTCAACAACTAATAACATTTTTGAAAAGTGCCATCTCACGAACACAAGTGATCACATAAAAGAGAAAAGCAAGCATCATCCATGAATTATCAAATAGTAAAACTATGAGTTCATGAGAGAAAGAAGAGAGAGTATGAATACATGCTAGAGGTGTTTATCCAGGTGATCCATGAGAAGAATGATGAGAAAGGACATGGACTACTCGCCCCTAGATGTTTTTATCTAGGTGATCCATGATGAGAACCGACATGGACTACTTTCCCCTAGATGTATTTATCTAGGTGATCCATGTTGGGGAGGAGAATAGGAATAGTCTCGTTGTTTTTAGCTAGTTCAACTCATCCTCGTGCGTGTGTGCAAGTGATACCTAGTTTCAAGTGTATAGCATCATGTTTAAGAGTTTGTTTCTGTATACACATAAAAATGGCTATGAGCGATTAAATAAATATTATATATTTATTTAATAATTATTCTTCTATTAAAATAGTTAATTTGAAAAGATTAATTTATTTAATTCATTTCGTGTCTTTCTATTAATTAATTCATCTATTCTATTCCTCTAAAATAATTAAATATCTAATATTTAATTATCTCCTTCAATCAATTAAATATCTAATATTTAATAGTTATTCTCCTATCCTATAGTCTCAAATATTAAATAATTTCTTAAATTATTTAATCTTTCTTATCCAACTCACCTTCCATCTCCACTTCATCTTCCCTTTGCCAATTCATCCATCATGTGGCTAAGGAAATTAATATTTCTTAAATATTAATTCATCATTTATCTTCAACCTCCAAACTTAATGAATATTGTGTACATACACATATTTCATAACCATCTTCTATATTCTCTCCAACACCCCCCTACATCTTAGGAAGGACTTGAGTCCACTTGTCCTATCATGCCTAAATCTTCTCCAACCATCCCTAGATTCCCTTAGTCAGCAACCCAGTCAAGGTGAGATGAGTGACACTTGTCTTCTCCTTTCCCTTTCTCTCAACCTTCACCTTTGCTCACAGCCATCCAAATCTACAGATCTGACCATGACCGTTGATCTAAGCCACATCATCTCATCCTCTCAAGGTCTATAAAATCAAGAGCTTTAGCTAAGAGAGAGTTAGACTTCAAGTGAATTTTTAAGCAAATCATTTGTAAAACTTATGCATCAGTGAGTTTTATTCTTGAAGCAAATAGCAATTATCATATAGAATAATCATTTTAGCATAATCATGTAGTATTACGTATCATAGCATTTTTTAACTATCAGTTATCAGTCCATTCTTCATATGCCATCTTGGAAGCTATTAGTGCATTTTCTAAGAGCACACCATCTGCAACCAGGAATAGTGGAGTTAGGACACAATGAGACATAAATCATGAAGGTAATATTAGTATTTTTATTTCATATGTATTTCATGTAGTTTCATTGGTTGAGTTTGGATTTCATGTAGCATTTCCATTTGTATTTTGTGAAACTAACTTGTTGCAGGTATCATTCTGAGCATGAAATTCAAGTCGACACATTTTTGTGCCCACTGTGGGGCTCATGGACCTCTCATATACCTTTAAAAATCTCACAAAAAGTGAAATTAATAAATTTATAATGCAGATTCATGCATGTGTGAATTCTAACACCGCTTTTGTTCCACAAGTTAGTGCATTTGCATCTCAGGTTAACGCATATGTCATGCAAGTTAGCGCTTTTGTCTAAAAATTTGCGCATTTGCATTACAGGTTAACACTTTTGTCCTCTAGGTTAGTGCATTTATTAAAGAAATCACACTTTTGTGTCCACAGAGCAGCACTTTTGTAGTACAGATTAGCGCTTTTGAGGTGAAAGATAGCGCATATGTTAGAATAGCACTTTTTCTTGTAACTAACAAAATTTTCTTGTAAATCCGAATGTCCAAGAAATTAAAAAATTTTGAACTACTAGCATGCATGTGCGGGATGGTGTTTGAGGCAAATTTCATGCATTTTCTCACCTAGTTAATTAAAAGCCTTATTTTGGGAAGTAATATATCATGTCTTGCTCATTTAGTTTAACTAAGAGGATAAATTGACAGCATGCAACTTGCATTTTTAGTAACTTCTCTAAAATGGTTGCACGTAGACTTTTAAAAAAGGCTAAAATAAACACCATGCTTGTTGGAGCAACATCTCCAAATAGAGGATAGATCACATTGCTATGGAAAGTTAAAAAGAACACTTATATTTCATGTCTCGAAAGTGGTAGGTATATGCTCTCCCCTTAATTGGGTGACCAAAAAGCCAAACCCACTCTTTTATGCTTTCTTTACTTTCAAGCAATTAAATCCTTTAGAGGGCCTACCTTCCTGAGCTTCCTTGAGGGGGCGAGTGAGAGGGGAACAACCTAAAGTGGAAACCTGCTAATGCCAAGTCCTTCCAATTCACTCTAAATAAATCATGTTTGTGATGAAAGTCTCAAACAACATGTGCTGAAAAGTTCATACCAACACTATGTTTCCCCATAAACCCTATGGAGCATAACCTCTATAGGCTGGGAACCTTCTATATTTACAGAGCTAAAAGTGTCGCATGTATGGCCACATTACCAGAAACCTTTACTAAAAACCACTTGTACTAGTTGCCAAAATCCTTCTAGTTGTTGGCGCAAGAGGTCGGACCTCTGAAGCGGCTCTCACACATACGATTCTTAGTAGAGATATAAAGTTTTCCATGGGGAGTTTTCATGGAAACTAGTTCTTGGCTTCCCCAGAGAAGTGAATGTTGAGGGTGGAGCCAATGGGGTCAAGCATCTAAATATCCGCTTTGAATAGCATAGCCTCAGGGGAAACCCCATGTGAGATTCAACAACTATTGTCTCAATCTGCCATAAGATTTGTACTTGCTTGTGAATTTTGTTTATTAAACATTGTATCTTCTATGTCTGTTAGATGTTCCAAATGGTCAAAAATTGAAGAAAATTATCATCTACGAGTGAGCAAAAAAATCCAACAAATTGCTGAAAAAAAAGTTTTGATCAAAAGGGTAATACAAAAGTTTTCTAACATTTGAAACACCAGATCAACACTAAAGTGTCAAAACATCAGTATCGAAATAATTCTGGAAGTAGATTTGTCTCTAAACCATCATGTATTTTCAAACTAGCCCAACAACTGGGTCACTAATCCAACAGGTTATTCCCAAGAGGTTTCTATAAACATAAACATTCAACAAGCTATTGATTCAAACATCTTAAGTGCAAAAAATCAACATCATTGTCAAGTCTCTCATCAGGAAAATCAAATCCTCTATCACGAAGCTTGATCAATCTATACTAGGTTCATAATCTTGGATATATATTTCCTATTTTGAACCTAGTTTATATCAAAATCAAAATCACACCAACATTGGAATCAAAGAAACTTGTAAATTGTCAGATGCTTATATGACTTTTAAGTATCACCTTAAGAAAAGAAAACCTAGTTATAAAGCTACTCAGAAAAGAATAAGATTATTGTATATCAATCGCAAGATCTTATTAAAACATAGGACATTCCTACACCATTTTCGTCACTACTTACGTGGCTGTGATGTAGATTTTGACGGAGAAATTTTGCAAAGATATGCTTTTCAACAAAGAGACACTTTATCACAACAAACAAACAATAGCAGTAAAATCAACAAAGCATATCTTCCTAAACCAATAATCACCTATTGACTTTGTCCTTTGGAAATTTCAACAATTTTGAAATAATCACATGCCAGTTTGGACTAAAGCTCAATACGAACAACATAGGAAACAACAACAAATGGAGGAAGAAGATAATCCTGTATTCCAAACTTTTGGGTTTACCGTTGTTGACAAAGAAAGAGTCAATAGCACCATTAGAGACCTTGAGCAAGATTTCAAATTTGATAGGCTAATGGAAAAATTATTGGCAAAGCAAAAAGAGAAATATCTCTTGATGTTGGCAAAATATAGAGCTAAACTACCACAAGACTTTAACATAGAAAGCTTGAAACAAGATGTGGAGGCAAGTAACACCCAAAACATAGATGATCCAAATAACAAAGATTTGAACAAAGAAATTCATGAAGAAATAAGGAAAGAAAGGGATGACACAAGAAAAGAGTGTAGTGATAAAAGAACTCACGAAGAAACAAGGAGAAACTATGTGGATAATCCATTATTAAACCTTACTCAACAAATGCAAACTCTACAACAATAGTTACAAGACATGCAAAATGGAACAAGCTCCAAGAAGTATTTGTTAGAAGACATATGCCCATATCCGTTCGATATGAATTTGAATATGATACCATTTCCGCAACATTGCGAGATTCCTAAATATGACAAATACGATAGAAAATCCGATCCTCGGGATCACATTAGGGAGTTTTGTACTATGAGCATGGAATTTGCTCACGATGAAACTTACCTTATGCGTCTTTTTCCTAGGAGTTTAAATGGACAATCAATGGAGTGGTTTTCAAGATTACTATCCGGGATCAAATCTTTTGAAGAACTTGTGAATAGATTTATTTCACAATACTCCTACAATATAAGGAATGAGATAACAATGCTGGATCTCTGCAATGTTAAACAAAAGAATGGTGAATCTTTTATGATCTTCTTACAACGATGGAAATGCATGTTTAATAGGTATCCCCAAGATGTACCTAATCAAGAAAAAATGGACATATTCATTGATAATCTTATCAGTGAAATGAGTTATCGACTAAGAATGCAATGTCCTCCCTCTTTTGACAAAATGATCGAGAATGGTCTGAAAATAGAGAACGCGATGGTAAAGAAAGGAGAGATAAAACTGTACAATAATTCCTACAACAACAACAATAATAATAATGACAAACCCAAGTTCTGGTCAAAGAATAGGAATATCAGCAATGAAGGAAACGATGATAATAGTGCTACAAAACAACAACAACCAATTTTTAATCTATCAAGTCAAATCCCAAGCAATAACAATCCAGAAAGCAATAAAGCCAAGTCCTTCTTCTCTAATCCTCGGAGGAAATTCACAAACATTGGAGAACCTTTGGAATCAGCTCTAAAAACTCTACTTGCCAACAAATTGATTATTTTACCAGAAGCAAGAAGTTATCAACCACCAGTCAAGACAAATTGGTGGAATGACAATCATTTTTGTAATTACCATCGGAATAAAGGACACCAAACAAATGTATGTCAGAGATTGAAACACCTTATCCAAGATCTAATCGATAACAAAACCATCATAGTGGATAGCCATAAGACAAACGAATCACACCTAGCTTTCAAAACTCCACTTCCAAATTATGACAAAGGTGAACCATCCCAATTAAAAGATGACAAAGGAAAATCCAAAGTGAATTACACTTATACCTATGATGATGTGGTAAATATTATCATTTTTAAAGATAATCCATCTTTAGAGCCAATCAATGTTATTATGAGAAGCAAAGCGAAGGTTACCTTTCCAGATATAGCAAAAGACCCAACATCCACTTCACAACAATACAATTTAGTAGAGCAATTACAAAGAATACCCACTCAAATATCAATTCTGGAACTTCTCAAAGTTTCACCTATGCATAAGGAAATTTTGGAGAAAGCCTTAGTGGAAACAACAATTCCAAAACATGGTAGGACACCTTATAGCTCCTCATTGCTTATCATTTTCTGAAAATGATGACACATCCTTGCAACATCCTCATGATGCTCCCTTACATGTTGAAGTCACCATCAATAAAAGTCATGTCAAATGTGTACTCATAGATGGAGGAGTCGACTTAAACATTTGTGCATTAAGTTTGATAAAAGCTTTGGGATATTTAGAAAATGTAGTAGACCCGAAAAACAAAATAACCATCAAGGCTTATGATGAAGCAGAACGTTCTTCTAAAGGAACTGATGTGCTACCAATCAAAATAGGACCTGTGGAAAGGAATACATTGTGTCAGGTTTTAGATTTGAACCTCTCTTACAACATTCTTCTAGGAAGACCATGGATTCACAAGATGCAAGCAGTTCCTTCTACATATCATCAATGTGTAAAATTTCCTCATGAAGGACAAGAGATCACTGTAATTGTAGATTCTAGTCAATATTGCAATAATTTGAAGCCAACACAAGATACACGAGTTCCACATAATAGAGAATCAGTATATCCTACCAAATAAATTCAAGCAAAGTTATGCGAAACTTTTGAGGAAAAGATCAAATTAAATGATGAAGGAATGGGAAAATATTATTTGCATAATTTTCCACTTTCCCCTAAGTCATATGGAAAGCCTACAGATATTCAATCAAAGACGTCAAAAAGATCAAAACATATGTTTAAAGGAACATTTGTTAGTGTTGGAACTCTTGAAGAAGAAAATGAAGACAAAGACATTCTTGGTTGGTTGTACAAGGATGAAGATAAAACTATAGCAATAGCAGCAGAAGTCAATATTCCCATGAAACAATATGGCAAAGGTTATGAAATCATGCAAAAAATGGGATATGAAGGGAAAGGACCAATTGGTAAGCAACATCAAGGTATTTCATAACCTATTTGTCCACACTCATAATCCAAAGAAGATAAATCCGGGCTTGGATATCTAAAATCCAATCAAAAGCAACATAATCATCAATAGCAAAAGTGGAGAAAGAATCAGTCTCTAAAGAAGAACAATGGCAAGAAAAGCTACATCAAGCGGCAGAAATAGTAATCAATAAAAAAAAGAAGCAAGAAGAACATGAAAAGAAAGAAGATGAGATTACCATCAAAGGTGAAGAAGAATTTTGTCAACAATTTCTGAAAATACAAACAAATGCAAAATTTGAACAAGATATTCTAGAAGCAGTGAAAATAGACATGGCAGAAATCAAAGAACTTTTTGCATCATACAACATTTCTGTATGGTATAGTGGAGTAATCCTAGATCATGATTCAGAGATAGATTCAAATGAGTATGAATGGGGTCCAGATGTCTTATCTACTACATCAAGTAAGGAACACAATTAAGACCAAGAACCTATCACGAAAGATGACTTGTCTATTACAAAACAAAAGATAGAGTTAGAAAGAAGGCAAGAAAAACTCATAATTCAGAGAAAAGAGGCGTAAAAGGAAAGGGAATGACAAAGACAAAGAAGTAATGCCACAAGAAGTACAAACAAGGATAGATCAAGCGTTAGGAAATATAAGATTTTCATCAAAAGAGGAACAAGATGTATCCAGATGTGGCAGAACTATAGAAGAATTAAGAGATAGTCAAGTTGGATTGACTATTAGTCCAGAAGAAGTTGAGTTTGAAAGGAGACAAAATATAGAAAAAGAATCCTCTTTATCATGTACACAAGTATGTCAACTCCAAAATGCAAATGAGGTCAATCAAGAAGGGATTTGCAGTATTAAAGATGTGTGTGTTGATATAATCCATTCGTTTAAGGGACAAATGTCAGTTGAAGAACCACTTGAGTGTGAACTACAAAATACTAATACTGATTTTGTTAGAACTAATTGGGAGACGCTTGGGAAAGACAATTCTCAAAAACATTTAATCTATGACAGTACCTATTCTATGCCAAATTATGATCATTATGTCATGAACATTGAAACACCTAATGATGACAATGATTATGATTTACCCCTTCTTCATCCTAAACTAATTGATTGGGATAATTTAGAAAACCCTGAACTAAATGTCTTTTCTAATGATCATGACTTAGTCATGTACCTTAATGTTGTCAAACCCATCGCACCTAAGATATCTTCCATTGTAGAATCAAGTAATGTTTCTCGTGGTCAGGAGAATGCCAAACTCTCCAATCACAAAAGCGAAATAAAACAAGGAAAGAGACCTATTGTTGAAAACCATTTCATGGCAACACTAGATCAATCAAAAGAGAAAATAAAGGACATATCTGATGGTAAGAACCTCTTTGAGGTGCTAGAAGATGGAAAGTTTGATATTCTTCCTGCATATTTTCAAGAGAGATTTGCTATCTTGCTAGAACCAACAGAAGCAATAAACATTGGTACATCAAAGGATCCTAAAATACTTCATTATGCGGCCTCATTGTCAGAAGAAGAGAGGAAAGAATACATGGAATTCTTTAAGCAAAGACAAATAAATTTTTCTTGGTCCTATGCAGATATGCCAGGACTTAATCTAGATCTTATCATGCATCATATTAATATGGATTTAACAGCAAAACTAGTTAAGAAGAAGCTAAGAAAGATGCATCCACACATTTCTCTTCTTGTAAAAACTGAGCTAAAGAAACTATTAGAAGTGGGTTTTATAAGACCTGTTGCTTATCCAGAATGGGTTTCAAGTATTGTACCAGTGTCAAAACCAGATAAAAGCATAAGAGTTTGTACAGATTTCAGAGATCTGAATAAACCATGTCCAAAAGATGATTTCCCGCTACCAAACATTGATATAATAGTAGACTTGTCAGCATGGCATGAGATGTTTTCATTAATGGATGGCTTCACAGGATATAATCAAATAAGAATCGCACCTAAAGATCAAGAAAAGATAGCTTTCACCTGTGCATGGGGAACATATTGCTGGAATGTTATTCCATTTGGGCTTAAGAATGCAGGAGCAACTTATCAAAGGGCTGTGACGATAATTTTCCATGATATGATGCATACATTTATGGAAGATTATGTCGATGACATACTTGCAAAATCTCATACAAGACAAGAAAATTTGAACATCTTAAGCAAGATTTTTGATAGGTTGGGAAGATATCAATTGATATTAAATCCAAAGAAATGTGCATTTGGAGTAACCTCTGGAAAACTCCTTGTGTACATTATATCAGCTCGTGGAATTGAATTAGATCTTGAAAAGGTCAAAGCCATCATGGAGATGGAGTCACCTAGGAACATAAGTCAATTGTGATCTTTACAAGGAAGATTGCAATCAATCAGGAGATTTGTCTCTTAGTTAGCAGACCAATGTATTCCATTCACCCATCTTCTACATAAAAATATTCCATTCAAATGGGATCTAAAATGTGAATAATCTTTTTTGCAAATAAAAAATATCTTATGAGTCCTCCACTACCGGTATCACCAACCAAAGGGAAACCATTGTTGCTCTATATTTCAGCAACAAATGTATCATTAGGAGCTCTCCTACCTCAAAATAATGAAGAAGGAAAAGAAAGAGTAGTATATTATATCAGTAGAACGCTTGTTGGTTATGAATTAAATTATTCCTCAATAGAAAAGATATGTCTAGCAGTTGTATTTGCAACTCAGAAGTTGCGACATTATATGTTGATTCATTATGTAAAACTAATAGCAAAGATAGATCCCTTCAAATATTTGTTGAGCAAGTCAACCTTGACAGGGAGACTAGCCAAATCGGTTATGATACTAAGTGAATTTGATATAGAGTATGTTGACCAAAAAGCTATCAAGGGACAAGTCATCGCTGATCAATTGGCTGATGCACCTTTACAAAATGACATGCCTTTGCACATTGAATTTCCTAATGCAAATATCTTGACAGTAAGTACAAAATTTTGGGAATTGTACTTTGATGGTTCTTATACACAATATGGATCAGGTGCAGGAATATTTTTCATCACACCTCAGGGACACACAATTCTGAAATCATATAGACTGTGGTTTCCATGCACCAATAATACTGCAAAGTATGAAGCATTAGCTATTGGGCTTAAAATGGTCATTGAATGGAACATCAAAGAACTACATGTCTATGGTGATTCACAAATTATCATCAATCAAATAAATGATGAATATCAAACTAAGGATGATAATCTCATACCATACAAACAGTTGGTAGAGGATTTTAAAGAACACTTTAAAGAAATATCATTTACTCATATTCCAAGAAATGAGAATAAAGTTGCAGATGCAATGGCTACAATAGCATCTCTCTTGCAAAATAAGGAGAATCAACAATGTTACGAATTTCTCATGGAAGATATCTTAACCCCTACCATTCAATCCTAGCATGCCTATCAAATTTTCCATATATCAGGAACCAATCAATCCTCATACGGTCAAACTTATCAATATTTAAAAGAAAATATCCTTCCTCTTGACTTATCTTGCAATCAGAGAAGGAATTTTATTCATCAGTCCTCTCACTATACTATTATTGTTGATATCCTATATATGCATGGTCTAGATGGTACTTTGTTGAGATGTCTTGAACAAGAAGAATCTGAGAAAGTTCTTAATGACGTTCATACAGGTATTTGTGGCACACACTCAAGTGGTTTAACATTGGCTAAGAAACTTCTTCGAATGGGTTACTATTGGCCTACTATGCAAAGGGATTCATTCACATATGCTAGAAAATGCAAACAATGTCAGATCCATGGGAATCTCATTCATGCACTAGCACAAGAGTTATATCCTATGACAGGATCATGGCCATTTTCTCAATGGGGCCTTGATTTGGTAGGAAAGATAAATCCCTCATCTTCTAATGGACATAAGTTTATTTTGATTACTATTGAATATTTTACTAAATGGATTCAAGCAGTGCCTTTAACAATAGTGACAGGAAAACAAATATCATCATTTATTTTGAATTATATAATTTGTCGCTATGGAGTTCCTATGACCATTATCACTGATAATGGAAGACCATTCAAAAATCAAGATGTGAAGGAGCTATGTGAACAATTTCATATCCAACATAGGTTTTCTACTCCATATTATCCATAGGGAAATGGTCAAGTTGAGGCATCAAACAAAACTATCTTGAAAATCTTGAAGAAAACAGTCAATGAAGCTGGAAAAGACTAGCACATTCAGCTAAATCATGCTCTTTGGGCATACCAAACTAGTATTCACACTCCAACAAGGGAAACTCCATATTGTTTGGTCTATGGATCAGAAGCCATATTACCTATAGAAGTAGAGATACCTTCTCTATGATTATCCTTGCAAGGTCTTATACCAGAAGAAGAACAACGAGTCTCTTGACTCCAGGAACTTGAACTGATTCAGAAACGTCGCCAAAATGCAACAGATCCTTTAAAAGTATATCAACAAAGAATGGCAAGAAGTTATAACCACAAGGTCAAGTCACTCATTTTTTAGATTGGCAATATAGTTCTAAGGGAGAATCCAAGAAATCAGCAAGACCCAGACAAGAAGGGAAAATTTGAACCAAATTGGCTAGGACCTTTTGTCATAGTAAAAGCATATGGATCAGGAGCATACAAGTTATCTACCCCTGAAGGTGATTGGTTTGATGAACCTATCAATTCTATCCATCTTAAAAAATTCTATGTTGGAGATATAAAGTCCTGAAAAAAATCAATAAAAAGCATATAAAGTCCTAAAAAAAAAAAACTCAATAAACATCCAAAAAAGCAAAAAAAAAATCCCTAAAAAATCAAAATATGGAAAAAATGCAATAAATTTAGATGGTGAAAACTTGGTAAACAGGCACTATCTACAAAGTAAGTTTCTCCATCTATGAGATCGCTTTGCATACCTATCCATTCCATCCTATCGCATCTATCACTTCCATCTATCTTAGTTTATCCATTCTATCATTTGCATCCATTGCTCTGAACCATTTAGCCTAAAATATGCAGCTTACCAACAGTTATCAATCTTTGACATACTTGTCATAGTCATTGTCTTTGATTTTATTAGAATCAATCAATCTACATTTGTATCCCTCCATGGTTTGGATCTTGATCAATTCATACATCCATAATAAATTTTTGTTTCCACTAGGGGCAAAATACTAATTCCTTTTGCTAAGGTGATATTTTGAATCTTTAAAAATCCAAAACATTCGAAAAACTTAGAAAAACCAAAAACACCTAGGGTTTTGAAACAAATAACGAGCATCAAAGCAACAAAAATCAAGGCATTTCATCAATAATTGAATCGTGAAACCCAAAAAACTGGAGAATCAATTAGCAAGTAATAAAGGATTATCAAAGATCATTCATCAAGATGATTATATCAATTAATGACCATAAGAACATGTGAATAAAATTCAAGATTCAGTGTTTATATCTTGATTTTATTGCTAATCATGTACTCTATGCGACTCAAGGATGTCCATGACTAGAGAAGCTATGATGGGCCATGATTATTTTTCTTTGATTGTTGTCTGTGGTTTATCTCTTACTATGGTATTTACTTGTCTCAGGATATGATCGGAAAAAGATCAAGGAGGATGTTCCAAGTCATGCATGAAAGGAGATAATTCTTGTCTGTTCTGCAAGCAATACTCAGGTCAACTTGACTCATTATATCAAGTTGCTTGTATTAACTTGCTATATCAAAATCCATGTAAGAAATACTCAAGTCATCTTGAATCTTTATGTCAAATTCCTTGTATTTTCTTACAACATTTTAAATCTCAATAATGACATCAAGCACTGTTACAAGATAGCATATGAATAATGGAAGTATAATTTTTAGTTAGATGATATTGGATTAGCTCATTATTCATCTGCATTATAAGCATTCATTGCCAGTTGCATTATAATAATATCACTTCATTAACAAATCAACGGTCATAAATAAAGATTGAGTATACTTGGACAAACAAAAAACAATTTGCATTTGATCATTTTAGGTGCATTCATCCTTAGAATCATTTCAAATCATTTAGTTGCATTTCATCAATTGCATTAATTTGAGTTCAATTAAGTGCATTTCATTAATCATGTAGTGTATCATCATTTTTATTTGCATTATCATTTCATTAACGATCATTTAGTTGCATCTTTGCACTTAGATTCATAAACATTACATATAAAAATAAAAAACATTTCATGTACATCATTTGCATTACATCATCCTACAAATCAAAAACAACTCACTCATTCATTTGCATTTCCATATAGATCACTACATTTGCATCATTTACATATCGTTTAAGTTAAGTAATCATTTTCATTTGCATCCAAGGTCATCAAAATCGAAAATCAAAAACATTTATCATTGCATTATCATATAAAGCATCATCATAATGAAAAGAAAAGATCATAACATCATCCATGTAATCAATGCATATAGATCATCATCATAAAATAGAGTAACATGCATAATAGAGATCATCATAAAGCAATAAAAAGTCCAAGTATACAATGATATCAAATAAACAATACAAGTGCCTCCAAATCAAGTCACGATTGTGTTGTACCACTACCACCTAACTATGTCTGTCTCTGTGGCTGTGGGCAAGAATATCCTCAAGATACCTGTCTCCCATGATCACCACTCCTCTGAGGAGTTCCCATGACCCCACCACTGCTAGTATCCATCAACATGGTGGTATGATAACTACCTACTCTCTGGCTCTCTACAACTGTCTCCTCATATAGTTGTCGCCAATGGGAAGTCTCCTTCCTGGCCCAAACTACTGCTCTAACAGTGTCAGCTAAGAGAGTACCTGATCCAACCTGCTGAATATGATCAAGAAGGCCCTGATTATCTTGCTATCTCCTAACATCTCTATCCCTCTCAACCATGAAAGTCTGGACCTATGCTCAAAGCTGATCAATATGTGCTCTAAGACTATCAATGGTCTCCTGCTCTAGCATGTCATGCTCTAGTGCATCTTGCTCTAGAAAATCTTGTTGTGGTGCATGAACCCCAATCCCCTCCTCACCACCTCCCTGTCCACCTACTGGCATCTTAGTCTAAGTAGCTCTCAGATACCATCGTCTAATAAGTGGAACAGGATCCTCTGGATCCTCATCATCTCCACCATGAGCTGCAATAACTCTAGGGTCTGGCTGAATCTGATTAAAATCAATGCCTCTCCCGCAACCCCCATCCAGTCCAGTCATCCTGCCTCCTCCTATCAATGGCAACCCTCTTGGTGATCTCATCCCTACCCTACCAGTATCCCTCCCAATCCAGCCAACATCTCTCACACCCATAGGACGCAGTCTCCCAATCCTGCCAACTAGTCCAAACGGTCCTCCACGGACTCTCAATTGACCTCCCCTCCATCCAGGTCTCCTACTAGCACCACCTCCATCCCCACCCTCATCTCCACCTCCCCCAGCCTCTTGATCTCTTGTCTCTATCTCCATCTCCTAACACCTGGATCATCTAAATCATCATCCTCATCTCTTGAGTTGGGAGGAGAATCTGTTGGATCAGTAATACGAGGAAATGGATGAGCTAGTATGTACTGAGCATAATCGGCAGTAACCCCAGGATCAAGAATGTGCAATCTCATATCATAAGCCACTCTCAAAGTAGCAAGAAACTCTGCGCGAGCAATCTTAAATGACAAAGAAGGTCCCCAATCTTGCCTATCTTTGTACCATTGAGCATATATCGTCACACTAGTAGGCATAGGTTGGATGATCCCAAACTGTCTAAGAATGCAACTAATCAACTGTCACTCAATAATGTAAGGAGTATGACCAATGAGATATCTACTCTGCATAATAAATGGTAATGTTTGTGCATCATCCATTCATGGCTCACAATCAACATATGGTCTCCAAGTAATACTATCCAATGAATCAAGCACCCAATGCCAATACTCCATCTTACCCAACTTATGTTGAGTAAGGATACCTGCATAAAAGTAAACATATGGTTGCCTCTCTCCATGAACTCTGTGATGGATAGGCTGAGTAATAGAAATGTACTCCTAGCACTAGATCTGCAATAGTGTGCATCCTGTAGACAAACTAGCACTCTCATTATACACCACTTGATGAAGATCATGATATAAATGTGCCAGCATACAAATACCCCAAGCATATCGAGTCCAATGCTGCATCATACTGAGGAGAATCTCACTCCATCCAACAACATAACCTCGTGATCGCCTATCAGGACAAATGAATCCTCCTATCAAACCAGCAAGAATCATAGGGAGAGTCTCGTAATACATAACCATATCCTCCCATCAGCTCCTCTAAAGATGCTCTCATCAGCAAAAATGGCTCTACAAGCCTCTGTCCCAACACGATACTGAAAATCATACTGCACTAACTCGCCAGTCACTGGGATGTGCAAAATCCTATAGACATCCTCGAGCGTCACATTAATCTCACCCATGGGCAAGTGGAAAGTGTTATGCTCACTGTGCCATCTCTCAGCTATTACCGTCAACAATCCTCTATTATGCATAATCTCAGGCATATACAACAGATGGCGTAAACCACAGGCATCTATATGTCTAACCTCTGCCTATGTCAGCTTTGGCACTAAATATCATACTGCTGGGAATTTCTCCCGACACTAGAGAACATCAAGTTTCTCCTATTTTACCAAGAGAATTAGATCAATCATCATCTATCTATCTATCAAATCAAACTCAAGCAACTTACGCTATCAAATCTATAAAATCAAACTCAAGCAACTTACGCTATCAAATCTATAAAATAAAATTGAAGAAACTTACGCTATCAAATCTATCAAATCAAACTGAAGCAACTTAGGCTATCAATCTATCAAATCAAACTGAAGAAAATTAAGCTATCAAATCATTTTAAAACCTATCAATCATGGTTTTCTATCAATCACTGAGTTCAATCAAAACTCTTCTAAGCTCTTGCATCAAAAACTAAATTGGTTTCTTAGAGCTACTCTATCAAAACAAATCAAATCGATCTATCCAACAACATCAATCAATCAATCAAGTCCCTATTCATCATACACGTGCATCAAACACGTTAAATCTAATCATCAAAGTGATTTTAGCTTTTGCATCTATCAAAAACATCAAATTTTGTGCATATGTGCTATCCTATTGAACATAAGCGCTAAACAAAACATATGGGCTAACTTTTTCAACAAACGCGCTAACCCTATGCACGAATGTGTCATAACCCTCCCTTATCACTTTTAATTTGAGGCAATTTCTATTATACCTTCTTTTGGTTGAACTATTGAATATGGTTGAATAAATATTATAAAAGGTTAAGGGACCCACATACACACTTGGAGAATATAATTTAAATAGGCATTATTTATTTTTCCCATTCCCAATTATGGCACATGTTCTAGGAGGAATTAGAAGCTTCTAGAGGAATCTTCATTCTTTAATTCCCTTGCATGTAACTCCCCCACTAGGATATTAATCAATTATGCATGGATCCAATATTGGAAAAAGAATCTCATTTTCAATTAATTCCTCTAGATAGTGGAGTTAAGGGGTTTTTGCTATATATTGTATGTAATTTTCAAAAGAAGGGGGTTGATTATTTTTTTGAAGAAAATTTTTCTCAAGTAGTAGTTTTTTTTTTTTCTGGTAGTCATATTTTTCATTTGTAGAATTGTTAAGTTTGTTTTGAAGAAATTTCACCAAGCTTGCAAGGAAGGATCAAGAAAGGCTAGCTTGAAGATTTGGAGAGGATTCAACATCAAAAGGCTTCTCCAAGTTCCCCCTTTTCCATTTGCTAATTGCTTATGTAAATTTTATATTTTCAAAAGGAAATATCTCCTCTTAGATTCTTTTATTTGAATATAATTTTCTGAAGGAAATTATTACTTAATTGTTAGATAGATTTATTAGAAAGGAAAATCTATTTTTCATTAAAGAAATGCATTGATAGAGGTACTTTTCAAACATGCAAATGCAGATTTCTTTTAATTTGTTAATATGTTTAGAGAAAAGAAAGAAAACAAACTTCTACTTTTTTCTGCTTTTTGAAATCTAGAGAAAATCTTGAATCTGGAAAAATCGTGCTTTTCAACATCTCTACTTTTTTTTTGAAAACTCAAAATTCTTTTCTCTGTAAATAGTTTCTTTCTCTATGCATATAATCATTTGTATTGAGAAATCTCGCTATGTGAAATAGTATTTCAAATATGAATTCTTCTCAATATTGTTGTATAAACTCCCTGTGAAAAATATTATCTTATTATTTATTTCTTTTCAGAAATCTCTCTCCCTCTGTGAATGTTAATTTCCTAACAAATTCATCATAAAAATTTATGTTTATCTCAACGTAAGGCAAATTTGTTGAAAATGATCACTATGAAATCAAAATTTATACATCTATCTATCTCTGAGGTAATTTAGTTCTCTGTTGTATTGCTGCCTCAAATTCAAGCATAGTGTATCTTTTTAGGGGCTCTTGTGAGATCATCTGAAATAATTTTCTCTATTATCTTTCATGCCTGTGAGTAGATTCTTATTTTTATTTTTATAATAATATTTTTAAATTGTTAATAGAACTGGAATAAAACCGTATATATATATATATATATATATATATATATATATATATATAATTTGTACAATAAAAAATTAAAAAAGAGAATAAAATAAAATAAAGTAGGTTACAAAAAATTTGTTTACATAAAATAAATTTAATCGGTCAATGCAGAAGGGAGCAGAGTTATTAAACCCGTCAGGGAGTGATACTCTCCACTACCCCTGCGGTCACTGTTACGGTAGTGGCTGCAGAGGGAGTGGAGGAACCCACAGTCGTCCCCTCATCACTGTGGGCCTGCACCTGCAAGTCCGCAGTGGTGACGAGATCCATGGCCCCCACTCCCATTTGGCAATAAAAGGCACTACCAAAAATTATTTTTGCAATTGGATTTTGTTAATAATTTCTTTAATTTAAATTTTAGTTTAGTAAAGTTAAACTTAGATAAATTTATAAATTATTTATCTTTAGTAAATTTATAATTGTAAATTAAAAATATATCAAATTTTATAATTGGAATCCTTCAATTTAATTGAGATTTATTGGATTACTTAGTTGGTATTTTAGATTCATTAGAAACAATTAATTCATAATATTATGATTTGACCCAAATTTGTCTAATGTCTAAACTAATTGCTTATTTTGAACTAATGACTCTATAATTAATTATTCTCGTGATAGAAATAACATTTGCTTAATCTTGCATGTAAATGACACTATCCTTGCATCATGCGAATTACTTATACATTATTTGCATTTATTGATGAGCAAGTTACATTTTCATCATCTTCGTGCAAGTTACATGTTTAATTATCAATATGCGAGTTTCATAATTGCCATTATTGTGCAAGTTATATTTCAAGTTTTGATTATTAAATAATTTGGTTTTCAAGTGGTTCATGAATCCCATAGAAGTATTTTTTTTCAATTATTTAAGCTTTGCAATGTCTAATTATGCACGTTCATTTCATAATTGTTTCAAGCATGATGCTAATTAAAAGTTTTCATAGCCTCTTAGTTAGAAAACTAAACAAAGGGAGTTGGAAAACAAAAACCTAGCAGCGTTCGGTATTTACGGTGCCTCTAGGTCATGCTTACGGGTAATGTTGTCATGTTGAACTACTGCACTTAACGCCTAATAAAGTTGCATCAACGACGTCTGTGGCATCGTCCCTATAAATCATCAAGGAGTAATAAGGGACACTTGGAAGTCAAAATCCAAGGGGAGGGTAATCCCCCTCAGATCGATAATCTAATAAGATAATCCTTAAATGATTTTAAATCCACTGAGTTAAACCCTAGTAAACCCCTTTAGGTTTGATTGAGTGAAATGCTTTTATAAATTTAATTTAATCTCGAAGATTTGTTGACAATTGACAATTGGGTCAAGGGTGCCGCTTATGATAGGTATTAGGATCTAGTTGTTTTAGGCCACAAGCAATAGGCCATCTTGAGCCTTTGCTTAAGTGCTACCATCGTGGGTAGCAACTGCAGAGAAACTGTCTGGGACATTGACCCTAGAAAGGGTTGCGTACCCACCAAACAGTTTACATTAAACCATAGATTAGAAAATAGAACTACATACTTTACGCCTTGATCCCATGCCGAAACGGATATGTAGGAAGTCTAGGGATGAAGTTGTCCCTAGTACTCAGGCATTCGTGGATGGGGTCTAGGTTTGGTAAGAAGAAGCATTGCGAAGAATCCTAATTTGAAATATAAGTGTAATAAAAGAAAAATTAATTCAATGCATACTCGGAAGGAATCCCGTATGGATTCGCTTGACTTCCCAAGGCTTTAAGTCGAATTCTGAGGTGGAATTCAAGCTTGCATTATGTTATTTTGATTTCTCCTAAGGACAACGACCTCGGTGCACTCCTATTAGAGGAGTGTAGTGCTTAGTGAGTGGCTCAGGACCCGAATGGTCCTGATGAGTCTAAGTCTCTAGCTAGAGCACCTCATATCCCAATTGGATAGATGCCTACTCCATATGGGTAGATGCCTATCCCGTATTGGATAGATGAAACCTTCTATTCTATATGGACAGATGCCTAACCCATAATGGTTAGATGCTCATCTCGGATGGATGAATGCCTAATCCAAATGGATGGATGCCCAGAGGATGCGATTGAATCAAACACACATGATTAAAAAAAAAGAGGTCAAAATTTTGTTGGGTTAAGTATAGTGGGTATTACATGTGGTATCAGAGAAAAGGTTCAAATCTAGGCCTTGTGCTCACTTCAATTTACACAACCAAGGGAGTGTCTTGCAATGGTAGAGATTAAATTATAAAATCTTAAATCAAGAACTAACTACATAATTTAATTTTCAAGTAAAACCCTAGATGGTTAGAGGAAGGGGAAATGGAAGATGTGCTACCACTAGGAGACAAATGAAAGCTAACCATGAGGAAAATCATGAAGAAAACCATGAGGAAAATCATGAAGAAAACCATGAGGAAAACCATGAAGGGAATCAACATAACCAAGGGAATAACGAAGATAGGGTTGAGGCTATAATCAACCTGCTAACCGAACAAAGGGATAAGATCAACTTCTTGGAGCAATCAATGTAGGACCTTAGGGCAACGTAGAATGACATTGAAAATGGGAACCTTGGTAGCAATCAAGCGAATGTGATGGACAATAGAAAAGAAAATAACATATTGGAACTCTCTAAGGATTTGAAGAAAATCACCCCCCCTAAGTTTGATGAGAGGCAAATTGGTGAAGGAGCTAAAAATTGGTTAAATGAAATGGAAAAGTATTTTGAACTAAGAGATTTTAGTGAAACAACCAAGGCCTTATGGGGTTCCTATCAACTCACAAGGGAGGCAGCTAGTTGGTGGACCAACACCAAGGAGCAAAATGGGTATAGCAAGGATACGATCACATGGGATCAATTTTTTCACCACTTCTGAAAAGGGTGGCTCCCTCAATTGTTCTTTGATGAGAAGGTGACAGAGTTCCATAATCTACGACAAGGGCCCTTATCAATCCAACAATATTGGGATAAGTTTACCAAATTGCTTAAGTACGTACCTATGTACCAGAAAGATGAAGAAGGTCAAGCGAGGAAGTTCATTTTGGGAATAAATACCAACATAGGGGTAGAGGTTGACATGCATGGACCCAAAAACATGAACGAAGTACTTGAAAAGTCCCAAAGGTTCGAGAAAGATTCAATCCCTAAAAGTAGCAAGGTGGAACTATAATGGGAACCACTCATTTAAAAGGAAGCAGGAATTCAAGGGGAAGCCTAACTTCAACAAAAGTCAAAGGAATAATTCTTTCGAAAGAAGGCCACCCCCTAATCAATATCAGAGGAATAGAAATAATAATAATAACAGGGGCAATAATAGCAGGGGAAATTATAATAGGAATGACCAGCACAACAAGATAACTTATCCACCCAGGGCCGATGAAACAAGGAATGATCCCCCTAGGAAACAAGGCAGGAGGGGTCCTCCAAGTGGATGTTTTATGTGTGGGGGAAACCATTTTGCTAGAGAATGTCCCAGGATGCAAGGTCAGATTAGGGCCAATCAACCACAACAAGGGCCTCAACAAAGGATTCATGCAGCAGTTAGGAACCGAAGAGCAAGATTCCAGAATGTTCTCGTGGAAACTACAAGTACACTATTTGAACAACCAATTTCAATTCTAATTGACACTAGGTCATCTGAATGTTTCATCTCACCTGAATTAGTAAGCAAATATGCATTAAAAGTTAATCAAATGGAGTCATCATGGATGGTTCAATATGGGGATAAGGCAACTAGGGAAGTAACTAAGTGTTTGCCGAGGGCAAGGGTACAATTTCCTGAGTTTGAAACAAGGGTAGATCTTTATGTGGCACCCCTAGGATTATATGATGTAATTATTGGAATGAGTTGGTTAACAGATCATCAAGCTAATGTAGATTGCTATAACAAAGTTGTTGAATGTTTGGATGATGGGGAGAAAAGGGTCAAAATCCAAGGAAAGTTTAACCCCATTAATATAGAAACCATATCAACCATGCAATTAAAGAAGGAAAGAAGAAGAGGAGGCCTAATCTATATGGTTGAAATTGATGAAGGAGAAGAGGAAAATACCCCAACCTTTGAAAATACCCCTTTCTTATGAGAATTCAAGGATATATTTCTAGAAGAATTGTCGGCCTACCCCCTAAAAGGAAGTTTGACTTTTTGATCGACTTACTACCAGGAGTTGAACCAATATCAAGGGCACCTTACCGAATGAACAAGACTGAATTACAAGAGCTCAAAATGAAATTAGAGGAACTCTTAGCTAAGGGATTAATAAGGCCATGTGTATCACCATGGGGAGCACTAGTCTTATTCATTAAGAAGAAGGATGGAACCTTAAGACTATGCATCGACTATAGGATGTTGAACAAGGTCACAATAAAGAATAAGTATCCCTTACCTCGAATAGAGGATCTTTTTGACCAAATGAAAGGAGCAGTAGTTTTCTCGAAGATAGACCTCCGATCAAGATATCATCAACTTGGAATTAAAGAGGAGGACATTCTGAAGATAGCTTTCAGGACTAGATATGGGCATTATGAATTCATAGTAGTACCTTTTGATGTAACCAAAGCCCCAGCTACATTTATGAACCTAATGAATAGTGTACTCCATGACTACTTGGACAAATTTGTTTTGGTATTTCTGGATGACATCTTGATTTACTCTAGGAATGAGGAGGAACATTTAGTACACCTACAAATGGTTTTGCAAAGGTTGGGGGAACATAAGTTATATGGGAAACTATCAAAATGTGCCTTCTTCGAGGAAAAAATTCACTACCTTGGGCATATAATATCAAAGGAAGGAATAGCAGTTGATCCAAATAAGATAAAGGCAATAGTAGAATAGTTGATCCCTAAAAATGTTTCAGAGGTAAGAAGCTTTATGGGGCTAGCAGGGTACTATAGGAGGTTTGTGGAAGGATTCTCTAAGATAGCAAACCCCATCACCTCATTGCAGAGGAAGGGTAAAAAGTTTGTGTGGACAGAGCAAAGTGAAAAGGCATTTCAAATCTTGAAGGGAAAACTAACTTCAGCACCCATTTTAAAAGTACCAGATCCGAATAGATCCGAATGGATACTTCACAGTCATAACTGACACTTCTATTGAAGGTTTAGGAGGAGTACTTATCCAAGATGAAGGGGTAGTAGCTTACAAATCGAGGAAGCTGAAGACTCATGAAGTTAATTATGCACCCCATGACTTAGAATTAGCAGCGATTATGCATGCCCTATAGAAATGGAGACACTTCTTACTAGGGAAGCCCTTTGAGTTAAAGTCAAATAACCAAGGACTAAAGTACATCTTTACCCAACCCCACTTAAATGCTAGACAAAGAAGGTGGTTAGAGTTTCTAAGTAAATATGATTTTGAAATTGAATATATTAAGGGGAAGGAAAATAGGGTGGCAGATGCTTTAAGTAGGAGGAGACACTTGATGACTATAGCAACATTCAAAACTTCTTTCAAAAAGAAAGTAATGGATGAGCAAGGACATGACCCATGGTACGAGCAAGTTAAATTGACTTTAGAATACGATCCAACAGATCCTAAGATTGAAGGGTATACATTAGATGAAGATGGATTACTCAGATACAATAATAGAATTTGTGTTCCTAGTTCAGGGGACTTAAGGAAGGTAGTCTTGTCAGAGGCTCATAATGCCCCTTACTCAAGGCACCCGGGGGTTAACAAACTTTATGCGGATCTAAAGAAGCTATACTTTTGGCAAGGGATGAAGAATGACATAGTCAAGTATGTGGCTAAATGTTTGGAGTGTCAAAGGGTAAAGGTAGAGCATAGACATCCAGCTAGATTATTATAGTTACATGATGTACCTCAACACAAGTGGCAAGTTATTAGCATGGATTTTGTGCAAGGGTTACCCATGTCACCTTCTAGGCATGATACAATAATGGTGGTAATTGACAAAATCACTAAGGTGGCACACTTTATACCAGGGAATATGACGAATGATGCACCTACCTTGGCAAGGCGCTTTGTTAAGGAAATATTTAGGTTGCATGGAATGCCAGAGAAAATCATATCAGATAGAGATGCTAGATTCACTTCAAGGTTTTGTACAACTCTTCAATCAGCTCTGGGAACTCAACTAAATTTTAGTACTACATACCATCCTGAAACTGATGATCAAACATAGAGGACAAATCAGATTTTGGAAGACCTACTTCGCATGTACTGCATGGACCAACAGAAGGAATGGGAAGATTACCTACCTCTGGTAGAGTTTGCTTACAATAATATATATCAAACATCTTTGGGAATGGCACCTTTCGAAGCATTGTATGGTAGGCCATGTCGAACACCTTTGAGTTGGGATAGTCTTGAAGACAGGGTAATTGTTGGACCAGATATGTTGAAGGAAATGGAAAGGAAAACTAAGGAAATTAGGCAGAGATTGAAGGAAGCCTCAGATAGGCAGAAAAGTTATGCAGACAAGAACAGGACACCAAGGGAGTTTGAGGTGGGAGAGGAAGTCTTCCTAAGGGTTAGACCATACAAGAGTTCCATAAGGTTTGGGAAAAAGACTAAGCTTGCACCTCGTTATGCTGGACCTTTTGAGATATTGGAAAGGATTAATCCAGTTGCATATTGGTTGGCCTTACCTCCCCACTTGAGCCGAATCCATGATGTCTTCCATCTATCTCTTCTTATAAAGTATGTACCTGATGAGAAACATATCTTGAATTGGGATGCTTTACAGGTCCAGGAAATGAGGGGAATAATGATAGAGCCATTTAGAATCTTGGAGAGGCGCTAGTGCCAATTGCGCAATAGAGAGGTTGATCAATGCAAAGTACAATGGAATCACTATGATGAAAAGAATGCCGCATGGGAAGATACTAGGGAAATGCAACAGTTGTTTCCTTTTTTGTTTGAAACTAATCATGAACTATAGACTCTTTTTGGATACATTCAATAAGTGCACCGAGATGATGCACAATTTAAGGGGGGGAGGATGTCATAACCCTCCCTTATCATTTTTAATTTGATGCAATTTCTATTATATCTTCTTTTGGTTGAACTATTGAATATGGTTGAATAAATATTATAAAAGGCTAAATAATGGACCCACATACACACTTGGAGAATATAATTTAAATAGGCATTATTTATTTTTCCCGTTCCCAATTATGGCACATGTTGTGGGAGGAATTAGAAGCTTCTAGAGGAATCTTCATTCTTTAATTCCCTTGCATGTAACTCCCCCACTAGGATATTAATCAATTTTGCATGGATCCAGTATTGGAAAAAGAATCTCATTTTCAATTAATTCCTCTAGATAGTGGAGTTAAGGGGTTTTTCCTATATATTGTATGCAATTTTCAAAAGAAGGGAGTTGATTATTTTTTTGAAGAAAAGTTTTCTAAAGTAATAGTTTTTTTTTTTTTTCTGGTAGTAATATTTTTCATTTGTAGAATTGTTAAGTTTGTTTTGAAGAAATTTCACCAAGCTTGCAAGGAAGGATCAAGAAAGGCTAGCTTGAAGATTTGGAGAGGATTCAACATCAAAAGGCTTCTCCAGGTTCCCCCTTTTCCATTTGCTAATTGCTTATGTAAATTTTATATTTTCAAAAGGAAATATCTCCTCTTAGATTCTTTTATTTGAATATAATTTTCTGAAGGAAATTATTACTTAATTGTTAGATAGATTTATTAGAAAGGAAAATCTATTTTTCATTAAAGAAATGCATTGATAAAGGTACTTTTCAAACATGCAAATGCAGACTTCTTTTTATTTGTTAATCTGTTTAGAGAAAAGAAAGAAATTAGACTTCTACTTTTTCTGCTTTTTGAAATCTAGAGAAAATCTTGAATCTGGAAAAATCGTGCTTTTCAACATCTCTACTTTTTTTTTGAAAACTCAAAATTCTTTTCTCTGTAAATAGTTTCTTTCTCTATACATATAATCATTTGTATTGACAAATCTCGCTATGTGAAATAGTATTTCAAATATGAATTCTTCTCAATATTATTGTATAAACTCCCTGTGAAAAATATTATCTTATTATTTATTTCTTTTCAGAAATCTCTCTCCCTCTGTGAATGTTAATTTCCTGACAAACTCATCATAAAAATTTATGTTTATCTCAACGTAAGGCAAATTTGTTGAAAATGATCATTTTGAAATCGAAATTTATACATCTATCTATCTCTGAGGTAATTTAGTTCTATGTTGTATTGCTGCCTCAAATTCAAGCACAGTGTATCTTTTTTTGATCTCCTGTGAGATCATCTGAAATAATTTTCTCTATTACCTTTCATGCCTGTGAGTAGATTCTTATTTTTATTTTTATAATAACATTTTTAAATTGTTAATAGAACTAGAATAAAATCGTGTATATATATATATATATATATAGTTTGTAATATTTAGTTTGTACGATAAAAAAAAGAGAGAATTAAATAAAATAAAGTAGGTTACAAAAAAATTGTTTACATTAAATAAATTTAATCGGTCAACGCAAGAGGGGGCGGAGTTATTAAACCCGTCGGGAGTGGTACTCTCTACTACCCCTATGGTCACTGTTACGGCAGTGGCCATAGAGGGAGTGGAGGAGCCCATGACCGTCCCCTCATCACTGCGGGCCTACACCTGCAGGTCCGCAGTGGTGACGGGACCCGTGGCCCCCACTCCCACTTGGCAATAAAAGCCACTACCAAAAATTATTTTTGCAATTGGATTTTGTTAATAATTTCTTTAATTTAAATTTTAGTTTAGTAAAATTAAACTTAGATAAATTTATAAATTATTTATCTTTAGTAAATTTATAATTGTAAATTAAAAATATATCAAATTTTATAATTGGAATCCTTCAATTTAATTGAGATTTATTGGATTGCTTAGTTGGTATTTTAGATTCATTAGAAACAATTAATTCATAATGTTATGATTTGACCCATATTTGTCTAATGTCTAAACTAATTGCTTATTTTGAACTAATGACTATATAATTAATTATTCTCGTGATAGAAATAACATTTGCTTAATCTTGCATGTAAATGACACTATCCTTGCATCATGCGAATTACTTATACATTATTTGCATTTATTGATGAAAAAGTTACATTTTCATCATCTTCATGCAAGTTACACATTTAATTATCAATATGCAAGTTTCATAATTGCCATTATTGTGCAAGTTATATTTAAAGTTCTGAATATTAAATAATTTGGTTTTCAAGTGGTTCATGAATCCCATAGAAGTAGTTTTTTTCAATTATTTAAGCTTTGCAATATCTAATTATGCACGTTCATTTCATAATTATTTCAAGCATGATGCTAATTAAAAGTTTTCATAGCCTCTTAGTTAGAAAACTAAACAAAGGGAGTTGGAAAACAAAAACCTAGCAGCGTTCAGTATTTACGGTGCCTTTGGGTCACGCTTACGGGTAATGTCATCGTGTTGAACTACTGCACTTAACGCTTAATAAAGTTGCATCAACGACATCTAGGGCATCGTCCCTATAAATCGTCGGGGAGTAATAAGGGACACTTGGAAGTTAAAATCCAAGGGGAGGGTAATCCCTCTTGGATCGATAATCTAATAAGATAATCCTTAAATGATTTTACATCCGCTGAGTTAAACCATAGTAAACCCCTTTAGGGTTGATTGAGTGAAATGCTTTTATAAATTTGATTTAATCTCGAAGAGTTGTTGACGATTGACAATTGGGTCAAGGGCGATGCTTATGATAGGTATTAGGATCTAGTTGTTTTAGGCCACAAGCAATAGGCCATCTTGAGCCTTTGCTTAAGTGCTACCATAGTGGGTAGAAACCGCAGAGAAACTATCTAGGAAATTGACCTTAGAAAGGATTGTATACCCACAAAATGGTTTACATTAAACCATAGATTAGAAAATAGAACTACATAATTTACGCCTTGATCTGTACCGAAACGGGTATGTAGGTAGTCTAGGGACGAAGTTGTCCCTAGTACTCAGGTGTTCGTGGATGGGGTCTAGGTTTGGAAAGAAGAAGGATTGCGAAGAATCCTAATTTAAAATATAAGTGTAATAAAAGAAAAAGTAATTCAATGCATACTCGGAAGGAATCCTGTATGGATTCTCTTGACTTCCCGAGGCTTTAAGCCAATTTCTGAGGTGGAATTCAAGCTTGCATTATGTTATTTTGATTTCTCCTAAGGACAGCGACCTTGATGCACTCCTATTAGAGGAGTGTAGTGCTAAGTGAGTGGCTTAGGACCCGAATGGTCCAGAGCACCTTCTATCCCAATTGGATAGATGCCTACCCTATATGGGTAGATGATTATCCCATATTTGATAGATGAAACCTTTTGTTTCGTATGGACAAATGCCTAACCCGTATGGTTAGATGCTCATCCCGGATGGATGAATGCCTAATCCAAATGGATGGATGCCCAGAGTATGCGATTGAATCAAACACAAATGATTAAATTAAATATTAAAAAAAAAAAGAGGTCAAAATTTTATTGGGTTAAGTATAGTGGGTTATTATAGAATGTGCGAAACATGCAAAAGTGCTATCAAACAATGCATATGCGCTAACTTTTTCAACAAATGTGCTAACCCTAAGCACGAATGCGCGAAATATGCAAAAGTGCTATCAAACAATGCATATGTGCTATAATGAGAAAATGTGCTAAACCTAATTGCATATGCGCTAAATCTAAATGCAAAAGTGCTAACCAAATACTGAAAATCACAAAAAATTTCAAAATTCAAAAACGCGCCTAAAAACATGAAAAGTTGCACAAGTTGAAAACAAAGCTTGGGATAAGATACATACCGGATACCCATACTCAGGAGGTCGCTGATATCGTCGAACATGCTCAAATCGATGGTTCTCCATAGGAATCACCATTTCACCACCTCACCAAGAAAATTTTCTTCACAAGCTGACAAGGATAACAATGAAATTAAAATTAACCTTGGTTAATTTTATATTACTATTTGAAAGAGTAATTAATGCTATTCAATGGGGAAATTTAATTTGTTTTTTACAAATGAATTTAATTGATAGAACCTTTTATCAATTATCATGAGATCAATCATTCAAACCAAAGTTTTCAACAATTTCACAATCAATCTCTTGAGGAGGCACACAATCGGGATTTTTAATCTTCGCCAGGCGTACTATTAAGACTTGATTTAATCTTTGAAACAATTTTGTCTTGACATCATTTCAAAGAGGGGCAAAATGTATACACATAAAAATGGCTATGAGCGAGTAAATAAATATTATATATTTATTTAATAATTATTCTTCTATTAAAATAGTTAATTTAAAAAGATTAATTTATTTAATTCATTTCGTGTCTTTCTATTAATTAATATTTTATTAATTAATTCATCTATTATATTTCTCTAAAATAATTAAATATCTAATATTTATTTATTCCTCTAACCAAATTAATTAAATATCCAATATTTAATTATCTCCTTCAATCAATTAAATATCTAATATTTAATAGTTATTCTCCTATCCTATAGTCTCAAATATTAAATAATTTCTTAAATTATTTAAACTTTCTTATCCAACTCACCTTCCATCTCCACTTCATCTTCCCTTTGCCAACTCATCCATCATGTGGCTAAGGAAATTAATATTTTTTAAATATTAATTCACCATTTATCTTCAACCTCCAAACTTAATGAATATTGTGTACGTACACATATTTCATAACCATCTTCTATATTCTCTCCAACACCCACTACATCTTAGGAAGGACTTGAGTCCACTTGTCTTATCATGCCTAAATCTTCTCCAACCATCCCTAGATTCCCTCAGTCAGCAACCCAATCAAGGTGAGATGAGTGACACTTGTCTTCTCCTTCCCCCTTTCTCTCAACCTTCACCTTTTCTCACACCAGCCAAATCTACAGATATGATCATGACCGTTGATCTAAGCCACATCATCTCATCCTCTCAAGGTCTATAAAATCAAGAGTTTCATTTGAGAGAGAGTTAGACTTCAAGTGCATTTTCAAGCAAATCATTTGTAAAACTTATGCATCTGTCGGTTTTAATCTTGAAGCAAATAGCAATTATCATATAGCATAATCATGTAGTATTGCATATCATAGCATTTGTTAACTATCAGTTATCATTCCATTCTTCATATGCCATCTTGGAAGCTATCAGTGCATTGTCTGAGAGCACACCATCTGCAACTAGGAATAGTGGAGTTAGGACACAATGAGACATAAATCATGAAGGTAATATTAGTATTTTTATTTCATATGTATTTCATGTAGTTTCATTGGTTGAGTTTGGATTTCCTGTAGCACTTTCATTTGTATTTTGTGAAACTAACTTGTTGCAGGTAGCATTTTGAGGATGAAATTCAAGTTGACACAGTTTCCTCTTATTTAGAGTGTGCTTCAACCTATTTAAGATGTGTAATGTAAATGCAAATGCCAAGGGGCGATTGTGTGTGCAAATGCCTAGGGGTGAATGATAGAATGATAGATACATGCCTGGTTTCGAGGACATTTCATGTAAGAGCTTTGCTCTGGTTTCAGTGATGTGTAACCCCATATAAGACATATATCAAATGCTATGTCTAGTTTTAGGTGTGAAGCGTCTCACTCTAAGAGTTTGTTTACTCTAGTTTTGAGAATGAACACCCCATTTAAGACACGCAAAAATGATATGCCGAAAAAGTATAGTACAATATGTTACAAAGGGAGAGATATGGGTCCCCCCCCTTAAGATGTCAACATAGTCCTATGTTTATGTCTTAAGGAAGCTAAAAATAAGGATACCTAACCTTCAACACCAAGGATATATCCTTATAAGCAAGGATAAGATAGTTGAAAAAGAGATATCTTGCAACAATTGTAAAGGAGATCCTTGGAGGAGAAGAGATCTTTTCTCAAAAGACATCTACCTCCAAGAGGAGCTATCTTGAAAAAACATAACATCTTCTACCAAAAGAAAGGAAGGATAACAAGAATTCATACCTTCCTCCTATTTCTAGGTCAAAGAGATTCTTGATGATGGATGACACACTTTTTGACCCAATGCAAAGGGTAAGTTTATGATAGATGTACATCACCAAATGAAGAAGAGGTTGTAGCCAAGGACTTACACCTCTTGTATAAGAGACAATCCTTGAGAAAACAATAGCTTCACACAAGGAATGACATCAAATCATGAACAAACACTACTCAAAAAAGGAAAAGTAGATCCTTAGAGAGAAGAGAGGAGGAGAAATCATTTCCCCCCAAGTGTAAGGACAATAAGAAGAATTACACAATCTTCTAAGGAGAGATTAGGCATAAGAAAATGCACAAGGCATTAGTATATGTAAAATGCAACTCAAAAGAAGAGGTAATCTTCAGAGAGAGAGAGAGAGAGAGAGAGAGGATCACATATTCCCCTAAGGAAGAATTAATCATAAGAGACATACCATTGCAAGAAAGGATATCAACACATGAAAAATGAAACCCCTAAAGGGAATATTGATACATTAGGTAGAAAGAGAGAGATAGAAAAATCCATCCTTTCTCCCCAAGCAAGGGAACGAGGAGAAGAACTACGCATATTCTAAAGAGAGGTTATTCATAAGAAATGTGTTGTTTCAAACAAGGAATAGATCCTAACCGAGGAACAATAATGTTCTCGCATGAAGGATAGCTCTATGCAAGAAAGGGCATCACATTATGACTAATGCAACACAAAAGAAGAGGTAATATCTTCAAAAAGAAAGAGAAAGATAGAAGAGGGATCACAAAACCTCTTTAAGGAGAGATCATTCATAAAATATGAACCGTTTTAAGCACATTATAGGTCCTAACCAAGGAACAAACATGTGCTCGCATGAAGGATAATTAAAAGCAATAAAGGACATCAATTTATGAAGAATGCAATCCGTAAAAGGAAATGGTGAAAAGATAAGAGATTGGATAGAGATAAAAGAGGAGCATGTTTCTACCCCAAGATATTAGAAGTTAAAAAGCACCACCTCTAATGACAAAGAGCCCCCAATTAAGTTAACTACTTATGTCATGGGGTGTGGAGAAACATGTAGGTGAAAGGAGTGCTAAGGCACTACCTTTTCACCTAGAAAGAGCAAAATCTATTTAAAGACATAAACAAGCACGATCGTATTGTTCTTCAACAAATTCCTTAAATTCTTCACAGTTTCCAAGAGAATAAGAACCACCCTGATGAAAAAATACAATGTTCATTTCCTTCTTTATTTTTATTGCTAAACTTCACAAAAGGAAAAACAACATTCTTGTCATACTTCAATTTCCAAAAGATTCTAGTTGCTAATATTTCTTGGTCATTAATGAGTGTAGGCTTATTCTTTTGAGATTGAGAACAAGAGTTATTTTTAGAAGAAGAAGGATTATCATCAATGATTTTAACTTTTCCACTATCGATAAGTTCTTTTATTGAATTTTGAAAATCAAGACAATCATCGGCATGGTGATCATGAGTTTGATGAAATGAGCAAAAAGGAGTTTTTGAAGAAGAAGCACTTTTGCGAGCACAAATGGCTTTTTGTCTTGTAAGATTATCTTTGAAGTCTTGAATCCTAATGAGGTCATCCATAGGAGATTTATTACTATTTTCTATGCCTTCTATGGTAATTTGTGTAGGAAGGTTTATAGGGACTCGAACTACTTGTTCAAATTTTCCAAGTCCTTGTCCTCTAAAACCTTGTTTTGATATTATCTTAAAGTCACTCCTATAAGAAAATTTTAATTTAGAAGGTGAGGGAACATTGTAATAAATTTCTTTGAATTTTTTAGTGTAATACTATTTAGAAGGAATATCTTCTAGAGGAGGATTTTCCTTTCTTTCATCATGCATATCCTCTTTAGTAGATTGTGAAGGAAGACCTTTATCATCTAAGGCCACATCTTTAGTAAATGTTATGTGGGGATCGAGAGAGATCATGAATGAAATGAATGGCATCATCTTCTCTACAAATATTTTGATGTTTAAGATAGGCTCTAGGAGAATAAGGAGGATCTAGAGAGATGGAAATACCAATATTTTGGTCTTGCCCCCCTTGCGCAAGGGTATGTGTATGAGAAGAATATGGGGCCATGTTACTCTTCAATTCTTGCTCTCCATTAGAGAGATCATTGATAGGAGTATTAGTTCTTTCTTTATTCGCATTAGATACCCTAGGAGAGGTACAAGTGTTAGGTTTCTCATTGTCATCTCTAGGATTAGGATCTACAAAAGCTTTTAGGTGATCTACATATGAAATGCATTTGCCTAAAAACATCACCATAGAACAACGTACATGATAAATGCAAGCTTGAGATCTAATTGATGAAAATAAATCTACTTGGAAAGTCTAAAAATGCAAAATGTCCAAGTGCTAAGAATGAAAAGTAACATGAAATGAAAGAAGTCATTATCTGACACATGATTATAAAAAATGTATGTAAAAAGAAATGTAATCGTATGTGAAATAGCTAATCCATTAATTTCCATAATGAATATTTGAATTTAAATCCAAGCAAATTTTATTTTTTTTAGAAAAATTGAAATTTAGAATTGAATAATGCAAAATTTTAGAAAAATGATTATTCAATTGATTGAAAGAATAAAATGAAATTCTCTAGGAAATTTAGGATTATGTAAAAATAATCTCTTAAATTAAAATTATCCAAAAGAGAATTAAATTTAAAATTAGGGCCTTGTGAAAACAAGCTCTTAATTTTAAAATTGAAATTTGACCCAAGATTGTAATTTTGAATTGACATTAACAATCAAATTTGAAGAGGGAAATTCAAAATTTAAACAACCCACAAGCTCAATTTTTAAAAATTTAAAAATTAGGGTTTTTGAAATTAACCACTTAATTTTAAAATTTAATTGTGATATTTCACTTGTAGATGAAACTTTGAATTTTGAAATTGAAAAAATGCTCAGATTTGAAATAATTAATCCAAATTAAATAATTCGCCAGCTCAATTTTGAAATTAAAAATTAGGGTTTTAGTGAAATCAACCTCTAGATTTTTAAAATTTACAATGAAATCAAACTTGCAAATGAAAACTTGAATTTTTAATTGCATACACTCATATTTGATGACAAAAATCAGAATTAATGGTGTAAGGAGTCAGGTTCGGCAAAATGTGAAGGGAGAAAAATTTAGGGTTTCCACACAAAGGAGAATGAAAATCGCTATTTTTGTGATTTAAGACCTTTACATTCAAAAGAGGGATAGAATCCACTAGATCCAGTCACAAATCAGATAAGGACTGGATTGATTTAGTTAATTTGGGTTCCCTCTTTTTGAAGTGTTGATTTAGTGTAAAATATTGAGAATTGAAGACAAAATTGAGAAAATAGTGAGTTACAGATATGGGATTTCATCATGAACCTAGAATTTAGCAATATAAACTAATTTGGACTTGCCCCTCGAAAATGCCCTAAAAAAGAAGGGACCATGATGTAGAAACACAATCCTTTGAATTTTCCTCACACCAAAAAGGGTTGTTATGTCTCTGTGTCTAAAGCTTATTCTGAGATAAGTACAGTTGCGCACATATTTCCTGCACATAGAAAGAAAGAGAAAAAGGTTGGGAATAAGGCTTTTCTTAAGTCAAACCTCGGGTGAGGAATCAACCTTGAATGAAATGTTGCAAATACTGAAATAAATAATGAAAATGTAGACCTCAAATCTACAATGATTGATGATGATGCTTCGCTTCTTGAATGTAATCACATATGTTGTATTAAATGGAATGAACATGACAAAACCCTAATCACACACACATTTTTGCAAATGGATGATGTAATGTTTCTCCACAATGGATAGATAAAGAATATGCAGCCTTGAAGACCTCTAGAAATGCTTGATGATGAATGCTCTAATGCTTGAATGAATTCTCCCTTGTATCACAATCTCCCTCTTATCCTTGTATATCCAAATGAGAGGGGAACACCTCCTTATATATTTGCATGTCGTCAAACATATTAATTTTCTAACACAAGCCGACACGGAGGAAGATTTCCTGCCCAAATTTTGGATAGGGCCAAGGGTCCAAACTAGGCCCCAATTAAGGAGGACCATGGCATGTCATCATGGTCTCAGTGAGGACCAAGGCACCACGCCCTGGTCCCACCCCAAATTGGGCCAAGGTAAGGGGTCCCAACAATATACAAGATGAAAATATGACATTTATTGCATGGCAGAGACATAAATAGGTCAAGATCAAGCATGAGGACAAGAACACTAAAGCGAGGGCCCCAAATATGGTTAAAATTACAAAGGGTGCAATTTTAGGATGCTACAATGATATTTAATAGAAAAAATAACAAGAAGAATAATATGGAATAAATTTGAATGAGCCATAACTTGAAATATTGTCATCCAACAACTTAATCTCATATTTTATTAAACTTGAACATATTTGAAAATGAGGCATAATTATTCAATATGGTCTTATCTTTAATTGGAAGAAGTAAGTTATTAGTGAATAAGCCATGTAATTTATCATCAAGTGGATAATAATTTATTTTCAAAAAAAAGGTTTGAAATCTTAGAACACAATCACTAACCATTTCATTACTTCCTTGCTTATATTGTACTAGTTTGGAGAATATGACCTTTGGAGTAGTATTTAAATTAAAATATTAGAGAAAAAATTGATAGCCAACTTATGAATGGGGAACCATAAGAAAATGAAAAGAATCATTTGAGAGTATATTATTTTTAATGTACCAAAAATGTTTTTCCAAATAAACAATCATACATAAATTTTAAATATGTAAAATTACAAACACTAGTGTGAGTAATTAGGATACCTTTGTCATTACACTGTTCAAACATGTAAGGGCATAACCCAAAACTATATCAAAAAATACATAAAATAACTCAAAATCCATATTTACAAGGAAATAAATTAAATATTAACCATATATAAGGACATGATACATCTTCAAAAGATGAAGTGTCAAGTAAGGAATATAGATTGCAAGAAATATATTATACAAAGGATGTGACCTAGGCTCTCAATCCCATCATGTCACATCAATACAAATAATGATACAAGATCACTGAAGTCTCTAGTAACCATAACGACAACCTTCATCTAAATACCAAGAGATGAGAATATGGTTTAGGCACTTTTCAGCCCAACCATAAAGCTTACGCTTTCTCAAAATTATTCAAATCTCAAAGAATGCTCGACTGTGCACAAGATGCCTAGCAACTTTGAAATGGTGGATAAGATGGAATCTAGCACAATGCAATATATCTACATGCATTTCACATATTAATATATGCTATGTCCTACTAGCATGTTATTGCAAAGAGAGTAAACAATACAAAATCATCTATTTCAATAATACACATAGCTTTGATTAGAGCATTTTCAAAAAATAATAAAAAGATATTGAGAAGAAGATCTCTTCCCCTCTGTTAGTCCACATTCAACACTCATCTCAAAAACCTAAAGCCACAATCACATAAATAAAACCTAATTTTCTTATCAAAATAATTATGAACATAACAAGCATGGATTTAACCTTCCAAAATAACTATTTATTCTTTTTGTACAAAAATGATTAACTAAGCATCTAAATGTTATTTTGTGCAAATAAATTTCTACTATGCTATTAATATATTTGTGCAAATTTATGTAATTGTATATATGCTATCATTTTTTATGTATTACTAACTAATTTATTTGATATCTTTACAATTCATAATTATAGAAAATTCAATTATTATACCACAAATGATACAACAACGATTACACACACACACACAAGAACGTACATATATACGTATGTAAATTTATATGTATGTATATATACATATGCATATATCTATACATACATATATAGATAGATACATATATGTGACAAAGATTTATATCAAAAGCAACTATTATTACGTCGAAGGCGTCTCTTTAATTGAAATGGATGACCTGAAATATGCAATCAACGGTTAGTATTTCCTCATAAGAGTGTAAGACAATTGAAAAGTCTACAGCCATTCATTTTTTTTTGTCAGCCTTTTTACCGTTTTTCCATTGTTTTATTTCTTAGTCTTCCTCTGCCACTTCTCATGAAGTCTATTTCATGCGTGTGGATGGTAGCATTGCCAGGTTGTTATTTTCATGGTCTCTACTCTAACCAAAATGCCCATCAAATCTGTCTACTCTCAACCTCCAAAGAAACAAATGATTCAACATGTCAATTTCAACTTGTATATGAGTATAAATGTGGGGCTTATTCAATACCTACCCTACCATGAATATATATATATATATTATATTTCTGAATTTATGGATGATATTACATTCGAAATCCTTCTTTTTTTATTGGTTTATTAAGTACATTTGAATATTTTTGGGGATTTATGAAATTTATTAAGTATTCTATATAGCTTTTGGTGATTTTTATTATAATATTGGCTTTTTAGATTTCAAAATTAGTGAGTGATTAAGAGAGTAATACATTAAATTAAGTACAAATCATATTTGTACCAACTTTGTCTAGTTTATTTGATAAAGTTGCAAATATATTGTTATCAATAATAATAATAAATAAATACATCTTAATTTTTATTATTATTTGGTTAAAAATGTACATTCTAAAAATTAATCAAAAATGATAGTCTAAAAATTATAGGAAATGAGTTAAACATCCAAATAGACGAATATATTGTTTAGAATATTTTAAAAATTAGACCAAGTTAAAATTAAACATATTCACATTTATATGGGCTTTTAACTTTAAAGTGTTTAGGAAGAATTTATAGTCTACAAAACACACACACATAGATGCATATATACATACATACATACATTTTTTTTTAAATATTATTATAATTTATAATTAATTATAAATTAAATTATATCATTATTATAAATTGTATGATAATAAATAATTAATATAAAATAAATATTTTTATATAGTATAATAACTCTTTTCTAGATTGTTGGGTTTTGTGTAATGATTTTGTTTTGAGTTTTATCATTGGTCACCTTTAGAAATAATAACCTTATATTGTTTTTATATTTTATAATAAATTATTATATATAAATTTAATATAATATATAATTAATATAGAATATATTTTAAATATAGTACAAATTAAATTATATGGTCTCTAGGACCTCCTTTATCTCTCACTCTTATCATGTATATCCCTATCTTACCACCTCTCTCTCTCTCTCTCTCTCTCTCTCTCTCTCTCTCTCTCTCTCTCTCTATATATATATATATATATATATATATATTTCCCTCTATCTATAACTCACACTCCCTTCTTCTCCCTCCTACTCTCAATATATTTGTCTATCTCTCCCTCTCCCTCTCTATATATTGGGTTATCTCTTCTCTCTCTTTCCCTCTTCTTTCTTCCTCTACCTATTTATTTCCCTTTCTTCCCTATTTTCTCTCCCTCTACCTATCCCCCTCCCTTTATCTATCTCCTCTCCCTATTTCCCCATCTATCTCTCCCAATTTCTCCCTCCCTTGCTCCCTTCCCATCCACTCTATTTATCTCTCTATCTCTATCTTTCTCTACTCTTCTCTTCCCATACATCTCTATCTCTCTCTCTTTTTCTCCCCCAATTTATCTCTCTCCATCTTTGTTCACCTACCTCTACACTTTCTCTCTCTATATATCTCTCTATCTCACTCCCTCTATATATATCTCTTCCTCTTTATCTCTCCCCCTCTATCTATCTATCTCTCCCTAATTTTATCTCTCCTACTACCTCTATCTATATATTTCTCTTCCACTTCATATCTCCCTCTATCTTCATCTCTTCCCCTTTACCTCTACAAATGTCTCCCTCTCTCTATTTGTCCATCCCTCGCTCTCCCTCTTCCTATACCTCTATACCTATATCTATTTGCCTCTCTCTATCTCTCTACATTTCTTTTTCCATTTATCTCTCCCTCCCTCTCTCTCACACACACATTTTGCCCTCCCTCGTACTTTATTTTGTTGAATATCTTGGACAACTGAGAGGGGGGGAATCAGTTGTCAATTAAAATGTTTTACTTATTCCACAAAAACAAATCTAGTAAACTAATTCCTGATTACTTAACTTTAAACAAATATAAGCATGAGAGAGCACACACATGAAACACCACATTTTACGTGGAAACCCCAAGAAGGGAAAAACCACGGAGAATGTTAATTCTAAAGTATAAAATAGCTATTAGGGTGACACTGGTTAAGGTGATTTTTACAAAGGGTGGCTTACTACCAGAATGCTCACTACAGGTGGGCTCACTTCCCAGCTAAAACCACCAAAAAAGGAGGTCTCACTCCCTAGAAGAAGAAGAAGGAAAAAGAAAGAATCCACCACTGAAGCACAACTGCCAAATCATTGTAATGCTTGAAGAAACCTTTGGCTCACTACCTATGGTACCAAACAACAACACACTACCACACTCTCAACCACAACTTCACATAAATTCACACCAACATATTTTCTTTTTCAATCCACTTTCTTTTATATGTTTCCCATTAAAATCATCATTTATTTATACTGATCTCTTGAAATAATAAATCTCCCAAGTCAACCAAGGAATTTTCCAGAAAACAATTTGAAATATGTCTACACTAAACATTCCCATGATGGAAAGGAATGAGAAGTGTACCACACCACAATGCACTACATTGATCAAAGCAACATGTTATCCATACACCACAATCACTGGAACAAAAATAGAACATTCAAGGTCAGCTAAATCCTGAATAAATGTATCATCATCATCATCAAAACCATAAATGTGGAAAAATGCAACACACTGCAAATACTGTCAAGTGTCATCATCACTAAGAACACTTCTGGAGCACCCAAATCATAAGCATTACATCCCAAGGGAACGTCCAACAACATATGTACCAAAATTGTAATGCCCACCAAAATACCCTAGTGAAATAAAAAATTAGGCAACTATTAATTCCATGTTATTACTAACATTCCATTAAAGCAACATTACTACCAATATTCATCAATGCATCATTAACTATTTAATTGAATGTGTAATTAATTATGAACATATCCATAAAATCATATTACGCAAGTGGCATAACCATTTAACCATTAACGCAATCTCTATATAAACTCGTACAATGCAAATCCATTCCCTAGGGTATCTCAACGTCATTACTTTGACAAAATCCTCACACATCATATATCCATCTTAGAATCATCATATTCTATTATCCATCTACCCATTTACCTTCCATACAACTATAAAAAATCTTTAACACATTTGCATAACTTAGCCACATATCATACTCTTTAGATTATTTTAGAAGCTACCAAATCAAATACTTCTAATATCTTTTCTTTCATTCATCATAAAAACATCATAAATAATATAACCATTATCTTCAATAAAACTAGATTATCCTTTAAGTTCATTACATATCTCTAAGACAACTAGCTCATTTATCTAAGTAGCATAATCCATTTCATCTAGACAACTTCCATTCCTTTAACAAGATCTATAATAGCAACTACAATTCTTCCAGCTTAATTTTCTTAAAACTATACATACGATTACATCTTACAATTTCAATGAAACACAAAATCTTGAATACTAACTCTTTCTTTTCCACATAAAACTCATAACCTAATATTGCATAATGAATACCCAATACATCAATGAATGTACCATGAGGACTACTCCTAAACTAATACATCATATTCTTTTTCAATTGCATTTACAAATACATGAAGATACATGTCTCAAGAATATATAATCTTTTTTACATATACAATCCATCATGATACATTTCTTTCTAATCCAAATACATAGAAATCAGCACCCAAGAATATACATATAATGAAGATCCAAGAATACAATGCATGCTAGCATCCAAGAAGAATATCTCAATGGAAGAAGGCATCAAACCACCCAACCATGTGGAACCAATAAGGAACCACCCCCTGTGCTAGGAGATGACATTAGGTTCCAACTCACACTCAAGACCTAAGTTGACACCTAAAAACCATAGGATACAACATGACTTCTCAAGACACCAACATAAATAGAACATGAAAATCACATCACGAGGCTAACCAAATCAATGAAACTTCCAGAGGCTTAATCAACAAGGGCATATGGATAATGGACACATGAAGGGAAGAGTGTCATCACACACTATTCTCACAAAGAAGGGGCCAAGCCTCGTGCCCTGATAGACATGTGGAACCATCTCAACCTTGGAGCCATTCAAGGGAGATTGGTTTGCCGCTCTAACAATCTTCCCAAGCTCATCCCGAGAATGCACACTTCTAGGGCTATGAGGTGGGGCCATAAAACCAATTATTATCTTATTTAGTGAATTCCTAAATACCCAAACCCACTAATAAATTGTTATGATTATCACTTGTAATTACAAGAAAACTCTCCATGTGGTTCCATAGGTCGAGACCCCCTCCTAGAGATCTAATGCTCATGACCTTGGTCCTACACATGCAAGAGCCCACTCTCCCAACCATGGACCATAACCATAGGGTAACTCATAAACAAAAGACATCACAATAATAACATGAAGCTCAACATGGGAAGCATCCAAAATTTATTACAAATCTGATACAAACTGAATCATAAAGGATAGCTATAAACATGCAAACAAATGACATATATCAAGAATCATACCATAAGCTCAAAGAATCATAATTCAATAATAAAGGGAGCCTCAAGAGTGATATAAACACATAAATAGGGAAATAATATGAATCCAATGATACCACATAGTCCTCAACAATGAGGCACAACATAACCTCTCGCTGGAGTTGCATATACTCATCCTCAATAGCAAGGGATGCATACAACTTGTTGGAGCAAAATTTCAAACCTCAACAGAAAAGTGAAGAATACTTTCTTGAGCCCAAATAGAATTCAAACACACCCCAAAAGCATGGATAAGTACCCAAAAATTATCAATATAGAAAACCCTAGCCTCTGGAATCCAAAATCAACAAGAAAAGTCAACCCAAACATCAAAACTCAACCCTGAAATGTATTGTCACTACTTTGGCATTTTTGTCTCAATTTTGGCACTATTGACTCCTAGAGTGGCACTTTTTTTGTGCTTTTGTTACTGGGTTGTAAAATTGCAAAATGGGAGAAAGAGTTAATCAAACTTTCCCAGATTCGGGCACAGACCTGCAAATAATCCAAAATTGACCCAAAACTCACCAAAAAACCATAAATAGAATAGAATAGGGGTTCCATGACTCAAAGAAGGACATCCAAACAAATATCCAAACTTCTACCAATGTAAACAATGTACAGGAAGAGTTGTAGATACAACCTCTTCCACACAGCACAACCAATAGGACCCTAAACACAAAGAGGTCCTGAAATAGGGTATGCAAGGATAAATAAAGCCTTTACAACACCAAAACAAACCATCAGACAACATTCAAAATCTTAGACTATCACAGGAAGCATTTTCCCATACCCAGCAAAGCCATTACCAAAATTTCTCAAATCAAATACAAATCAATCCAATCTTTCCATTATAGATTTTTGATATTGATAATCAAATTATCTCCATTAAAAAATCCCAAAACAATCTTTTACAGACACGGCAGACAATCTTTTCAAAATCAAATGCTGGGTGTAGGGAACACGAAGCCAACCTGGAAAATGAAGCAAAGGGAAAGAAATCTGATGAAGAACTCTAAAATCCAGCAAGAACCTTCAAGCAATCGAATCCAAAGCCAAAGCAAAATCCTTCAATCAAAATCTCCAAAAGCTCCCAAAAATTCCAACCCCCGTGAATGCACAAGAAGTCGAATTTATTCAAAAACTAAACTCAAAACTTTAATCTGAATTCACCAATCAAAATATTCTATAAATTATATATTATACCTACCCCACACATAGTCCAACACACACACACACACACACACACACACACACACACACACACACACACACACACACACACACACACACACACATATATATATTCTATCAACTTAAGTTTTTCACCATCAAAAGCAACCTACAACTTGTTAGTCCATCATGAAAATATAAAAACTACATGAACTTAAGCTTCAACTAATGAGACAACATGAAATAAAACAAAATAAACCGATTATACCTTCATGGATTATGTCCCATTGTGTCCTAACCCGATTGTTCTTGGTTGCATATGATTTGCTCTCAGACAAGCAATGGTAGCTTCCAAGATGGCAAGTGTGGAATGGACTGAAAAATGATATGATATGCAAAAGTTATGCTATGAAAATGATTTATGCTAATTTGCTCAAAAAATCTAAAATGCTTAGACAAATGAACTCACAGATGCAAAGATTAAGACTCCTAGTTAACTATAAGATTAGATATTAGTTTCAAAAATGGATTAGGAGACCTCTATTTATAGATTTTTGAGTGCATAAGCTTAGGTGGTAGAGATCAACGATCATGATTAAATCTTTCTTTTTGGATGGCTATGAGAAAGAGGTTGAGATGTGAGAGATAAATGTGGAAGGTGTTTCCTCCTGAACCTACAGGATGGAGGAAAAGATGGAAGGAGAAGCCAAGTGTCAAAAGGCTCACCTTGACTGAGGATGAAGACTTGAGAGAATATAGGATAGTTAGAGAAAATTTAGGGATATAAGGACAAGTGGACTCAACTCCCTCCAAAGATGTAGGAAAGTTGGAGAAAATATAGGGAAGTTGAGAAATGTGTGTACGTACACATTATTTGATTTATGATTTGGAAGTTGAAGATAAAAATTGTATTAATATTTAAAAATATTAATATCTTTAGCCACATGATTGATGAGTTGGAAAAAGAGGAAGTGATGTGGAGATGAGGTGAGTTGTAACTAAGAGATTAAATAATTAAGAAATTATTTAATTGATGAGACTATAGGATAGTGGATGGGAGATAACTAAATATTAGATATTTAATTTATTAGTTTAGAAGAAAGGGATATAAATGAATTAATTAATTAAACGTTTCAACTCAATTAATTAATAGAATAATATTAAAGACTGATGAATTAAATAAATTAACCTTTTCAAATTAATTATTTAATAGAAGGAATAAATTCATCTAGTTAAAGAATTGTTTTAATGGCTCTACAAAATTTTGGATCCACGAAAAGTGGAAAACAGAAAAATGCGATTGCGAATTTAAAAGTAACAAGGCAGAAGAAAAATCACGGACTCACTAAGTGCTCCCCATGGCAAGAAAAACAACCTCAAAAATTCTCCCACAGTAATAAGGTGGGGTATGCAAACAGATTTGAAGCCTTAAATACCTGCACCACGGGAGCAAATTTCATCTCGGTTTCTCTGAATCAAAGATGCAAGGAGGCGGCTAGGGTTCCAAGGGGTCCTCCAATCATCATTGAGATCTCAAAATCTTTAAAAAAATAAAAAAAATCCCTGCATCTGCCGTAGAAGATTCTGGTTGGTTTGGGAAACAAAGGAACACTAGACCGGATCAAGGTAACCAAAATAATGCAGGAATGGGGATGGTCAATAGGTGGCCTCCACAAAAGTCATCTCCTCTTGGAAATTTTGTCGCCACTAGAGTGAATTTGACAAAATTAGGCGAAAGATGGAATAGGGTTGAGTCTTTGACAAAGCCTCCAATGAACCCTCCTCGGGTTATCATCCCTGAAAACAAAAAATAGAAATATGAAGGGGAGAAACAAGCATCAAGTTATTCCAAATCGAACCAAAAAACAATTATTATCAGCAATCAATACACAAACAACCTATGGGAAGAATATATGAGTCAGGGGTTGTTTGGAAAATGGTGCGAATATGGTGCCTCCACCTCAGATATTATCCAGTGGCTAGTATCTGCCACCAAAGGACAAGTAAGTATCACAACCTTAGAGGACAATTATCTATTTATTCATTGTAATTCATCAAAATTAAGGGAGAATATACTCAACAATCAACGTTGTTTCTTTAAAGGTTACTGTTTTTCTTTTTTTAAATGGAAGCAAAAATTTTCCCCTAAAATGTTTGAAAATTGCTTAGTTCCCAGATGGGTAGAACTGTCAAATATCCCAGTAGAACTTCTTAATGAGCACTGCCTGGTTAGAATAGTGGATTCACTGGGAGGTTTCGAAGGTTTAGAGTAAAATTATAGAGATTCTGCAACAACCAGAATCATGGCAAAACTGCATATAAAGGACTTAAGCCTAGAACCTATTAAAATAATAACTAACCATTCGATGTATGTGGTAAGACCAGAGATATATAAGGGCAGGGTGGAACAAATTGAAGTAATCTTATCATGCCCAACCCTTCCTAGCCCTAAACAACACAAAAAAGATCAAAAAATACCCTCTGAGGATATGGTAAACATCACCCTGAACCTGGCTGGAAGCGGATTTATTATAGAAACATTGGGGGAGATAAAATCTACCAACACATATTCAAAAGAAAAGGATATGAATTAAAAGTGCAAACCAGTTCCAAAACCAACACCTAGAGAAATCCCAGCCCTAGAATTTGAGGAAGGGGAAATTGACTGGAGCATTAAGGGCATATCCAAAATTCCCTCACTAATGGACCAAGACATCTTGATGCCTCCCATGGGAGACCAAACCCTCTTAAAATGGAGTATGGAGGATCATTCAAAAGAGAAAACAGTTATGGATTGTCCTAAGGAAATTAAACAAAGCTTGGAAAAGGATACCCAACCAGATACCACACATGAAAATGATGGCTTAGAGCCATCACCCAATAGTCCCCTTATATTAGATACAGTGGAAACAGAGGAGTATGCCAAGAGGATCACAGAGAAGAATAAAATCATTTTGGAGTATGTGGGAAATGAAACAGTTAATGACTTGATTGACTCCTTTATAATTGAAGTGGCAGATGATGAGGAACTTGCATATCAAAGAAGACTACTAATGTCAAATCTCTTGGAAGGGAAAATTACAAAGGCTAAAATTCTAGAAGTAGAGGCTTCTATGGATAAAGAAGAAGAGGAGTTGGGATTAGCTAAAACACTAAACAATATTGAATCCCCGGATTGTGCAAGAGAGGTAAAAAGAAGAGGAAGGAAATCAATATCAGAACTCATTAATAGAGCAGGCAAGGCTAAGGGCCAAACTACATTAACAAATCTCTTTTATGTAGGAAAGGGGAAGATCCTTCCCAAGGAGAAATGAATCTCTTTACATGGAATGTTAGGGGCTTGAATTCCCCTAACAAGCAGTGTATTTTAAAATGTTGCATAACTAAATTTAACCCAGATATAATTATGATACAAGAGTCCAAATTTAGTAAAGATGAGTTAGAAATATTTGACAAAAAATTAGTAATAAGGAGAATTAAAGGCTTCCTTGCCACGGGGGCATCGGGAGGAATAGCAGTAATATGGGACCCCAGGATAGTGGCCTTTAACCTACTTTATAAGTCCCCTAACTGGATGTGTGGTAGGGTCAATAATATTAAGAGAAATATAAATTTCGTCTTGTTTAATATCTATAGACCTATTCAGAATAAAGACAAAAAGAAAACCTAGGATGAGATAGAATAATTTCTTACCTCTATCCCAGATCAGATATGTATCATTGGAGGTGAGTTCAACGCCATTGTTGACCCATCATAAAAATGGGGGGGCATAAAAAAGTCAACCAGGCCACCATTGACCTTAGAGAATGGATATTCAATTCTAACCTCATGGAGGTTAAAACAAAAACAAACTCTTTCACATGGAACAATAGAAGGAAAGGATTCTGTAACATTGCAAAAAAGTTGGATAGATTTTTCATGCAAGGAAATTTGGCCAACGTCTCAAACACCTTTGAAGCAAAAATCCTTCCTCTCTCAGGTTCAGATCGTTTCCCGGTCCAACTTTCTATCTGTAAAACCATTCCCTCTACTAAAAGCTCTTTTAGATTTGAACTAAAGTGGCCAAGAGATGAAAACATCTTAAAATTAATAGAAAAATGGTGGACAGAATCTGAAGTGATAGGCTCTAAACCTTTCAAATTAGTCACTAAATTAAAAATAGTAAAACAAAATCTAATAGTCTGGAATAGAAATCAGTTTGGTAATCTCTTTAAAAAAAAATAAATAGAGGGAGCTCTAAAAGAAGTAAATGAAGAGGTCATTAGATCAGGTATGGACAATAATCTCTACATGAAGGAGAAATCCTTATTAATAGAATATGAGGAAACTATGGCCAGAGAAGAAATCTTTTGGAAACAAAAGTCTAGAGAAAATTGGTTGGAGTCTGGAGAAAAAAACACCAAGTTCTTCCATAACAACACAAAGCAGAGGAGACTAGTTAATAGAATTGCTAAAATCAAAACCAAGTCTGGGGATCTCAGCTGTAACCCGGAAATCATAAGTGCAGAAGCAATTGAACATTTTAAGAACATCTTTAACAATCAGGAAGGCTCTAGATTAACCTCGAGGAATGAAGTGCTCAAATGTATTTTGAAGATAATAAACAAGGATCAAAACCATTTATTAAATGCTAAATTCTCTAAGACGGAAATTGAGAAAGCTCTTTTCCAAATGAATCCAGACAAGGCCCCTGGGCCGGATGGATTCCCTGCCTCCTTTTATCAGCAATGCTAGCACTTCATTGGGGATGAAGTCACAGAGGCATTAGAAGGAATTAGGAATTCAGGGAAGATCCTTAAGGAATTAAACAATACATTCATAGCTTTGATACCAAAAAAAGACAAAGCTGAAAGTTTTGAAGAATTCAGACCTATTGCTCTATGTAATACATTATACAAACTTCTAACTAAAACCATTCCAAACAGACTTCACAACCTACTTCCTCTATTAATTAGTTAGGAACAAACAGGATTTGTACTAGGATGCTCAATCTATGATGATTTCATTATTGCCCAAGAAGTGATACATACAGTTCAAGCTAATAAAGACCCAAGTATGCTCATCAAACTAGATATAAAAAAAGCCTATGATAAGGTTGATTGGCACTTCTTATGTAAATGCCTTGAAGCTTTTGGATTTGCAAGACAATGGATCAATCTTATAAATGAATGTATATCAACACCAAGAATGTCAATCCTTATCAATGGATCTCTTGCTGGTTTCTTCAATATCTCCAGAGGACTGAGGCAAGGGGATCCAATCTCTCCCTTCCTCTTCATACTAATGTTTGAGTCCCTCGGAAGACTATTAAATGTTGCAAGAGAATAGTCGTCTATTTAGGGAATTAAAATTACCAGTGGCTTGGAAGAAACTACACATCAATAATTTGTGGATGACACCATGCTCTTTGGACATAGTGATGTTCAAGAAGCCAAAGCTATTAAACAAATTATACAGACCTACTCATTGGTGTCAGAACAAGAAATTAACACCACAAAGTCAAATATTTTCTTCTTCAATACAGAAGAGAAACTAGTAGACAAGATATGCAGTACCTTCAAATTCAATAAAGGCATATTGACATGTAAATACCTGGGCATCCCCTTGGATAAAGGTTGTAGATCCTCAAATTTGTGGGATCAAATTATATTAAAAATCAAAAATAGAATTAGCACATGGAGCGGGAAATGGCTATCCTCAGCTGGCAAGGCCACCATGATAAAATCAGTACTATCTGTTATGTCCATATACCAACTCTCTTGTATAGACCTACCTTTAGTAAAAAATATTGAAATAAATAAATGCATTAGGACCTTCTTCTAGTAGGGTGCTAGTGAGAAATTTAGAATGCCTTTGATGGCCTGGGAAAAAATCTGCAAACCTAAAAAGAAAGGGGGTTTGGGGATAAAAGATAAGATTCTACAGAGCAAAGCCCTTGGGGCAAAATTGGTATCAAGAATGCATAACAATCCCCATTTAAAATGGGCCAGAATCTTATACAACAAATATCTCCATAATAATGATCCAACCAGCATCTTTAGAGTATTCTCCCCCTCCAAGGGATCTAGAATATGGAATTTCATGATGAACTGCAAGGAAATCATATCAAAAAAGTTAACATGGAATCTAGGGAATGGAAAGAAAGCACTATTCTGGTTAGATTCATGGGGAGGTTACCCTGCAATAGGCAAAGATAACAAATTTGACACTTCTAGGGTAATCCTAGAAAGATTATGGGGTTATAAGGTTGTTGACTATATTGAGGAAAAAATAGTGGAGGGTATAAAAGCTTGGAGGTGGAAATGATTTAGAAATTTGGGTCTACCAACCAATGAGTTAAGAGAACTGGAAAAGATATTGATGTCCAGGAAAATTTCTTTTGGTAAGGATGAGGATGGAGTAATATGGGCAAGGGATAAGAATGGTAGGTATAGCACAAAAGAAGGATACAACATTCTTATGAAGTAGGGGCCTAATACTGATAAGGACATTTCATTAAAACTCTGTTGGGATAAGAGATTCCTTCCCAAAGCAGGGCTATATGCTTGGCTAGAATTACAAAATAGAGTCCTAACTGCTGAAATATTCAAAAAAATGGGGTATGAAGGCCCCAGCAGATGCCCGCTATGTGAGAAGGAAGAAGAATCAACCAATCATCTCTTACTTACTTGTGAATATTCTCATTATTGTTGGAGGTGGCTTAGAAAACAAATGAATTGATACTCCCCCATCCCAAACTCAGTCAAGGCTATGTTTCAGACATGGCCCATCAAGAACAAAGGGTGTATATATGATGGGCTATGGGTGGTGGCTCCCTCAATGCTTGTATGGGAGATTTAGAAAGAAAGAAATAGGAGAATTTTCAGAGAAGACAAGTTGGAATGGCAGCAACTCACAAACAAGGTAGAGGCGGCCATAATAGAACTAATCAATAGTCACTCTATGAAAGGCCATAAAAACATGGAAATGACACAGTGGGATGATAAAATGAGATAAAAATGGACTGGCTTAAAGATTCCCCCATTTATTGGGGATGGTCCTCCTAGCACTATACAAAAATGTAAAGACTATAAGTGGATGCCCCCAGCTGAGGGTTCGATTAAACTCAATTTCGATGGAGCCTCTAGAGGCAATCCAGGGGTGGCGGGCATTGGTTGTTGCATACATAACTCGAAGGGAGAAGAAATAGCTGCTCTAGCCCATCCTTTGTGTATAAGTACCAATAATGAAGCTAAACTTAGAGCTCTTGAGGAAGGAATTAAATAATGTAAAATCCAAAAAGTTGACAAAATTAACATAGAAGGAGACTATGCCATCATTATCAACGCCCTCAGGAAAGGGGATATGCCCAGTTGGAAACTCAATGCAATCCTAAACAAGATTCTTAGTATGGTCCAATCCTTCGAAGGAGTAACCCTCAACCACATATATTGGGAAGGTAACTCCAGGGCGGACCATCTAGCAAACCAAGGTGCAGATGGAAAACCTAGTATCTACATAAAGCCTGGCCATTCACCCCTAAGTTGATCCTCATAACAGTTAATAGTGGCAAGGGATTACTAAAAGAACCTAAAATTGTTAACAAAAACTACAAAAGTAATACCTTTAATTAAAATAAAATCACAATTCTCACCAAAAGAAGTATATACTTCATAATTAGCAATCGGATCGAAGTTAGGTAACTACGAGGTCCCTTCTATATTTAACACCAAGATAGCATTTAAACTCAACACATGTTAAGATATACATTAGTGGATAATATTTATTTCCTCACAAAAGTATAGTTTCGAGGGAGATGAGTTGTCATTTAATTACTCTATCGGCCTCACACCATAAGGAGTAAGAAACCGATCTTATTAACACTCTAACCTGATTTGGGAAGATGCACTTATATGATCACTTTTTTGGCAGATGGGAAAGACTTGTCTTAATAATAATTATGATTCAACATCATAGGCTTGCCTATTAATTATAGCAGTTTCTAGAAAGTTCATCTCCATCTTAAAAAAGCTAGACAAAGCCTTCATCATTCATGGGCGATGCTCGCTAAACTATATAATTCTCTCTGATAATAGTATCTTAGATAGAAACCTTGGATACCCCGATTAGATTGAAAAGCCTAAAAAGACAAATGGCCTTCATTGGGGCGATTTCAAGGGATAGGTTGAAGAGGATCATCATATTCCCCCATGAGTTGGTGGTGGATGTAGTAGAATGCATCCTTGGCAGGGAATTCTTAACTAATAAAGACCGAACCAAAGCCAACAATGACATCGCGACCATGCTCTTAGCAGTCACAATGTATATTGAAAATGACAGAGACACTATGATGGGCCTATGCAGGGCAATTGTCAAGGCTTCAATTCTGGATAAATTAGATAGGGCTATGGTCAATATTAGCGATGAGATGACCATTCCCAGACCTTCACACTATGACATTTTGACTATAAACAACAACCCGGTTCCTAGAAAGCCAATATTGGTTATTGAGGATCAAGAGGCCTTCAAAGCAAGGTTGGAAGAGATTCAAAGAAGCATAGAATTCCTCCTCAACCTGTTCCACCTCCGCACACCTAGGAAGGAGTCATGGTTTGAAGACTACCTCAAGCTACAGGGCATTGAGCTTGAAGGGGAACCCGATATCCCAGAATCTCCAGTAGAATGATGATATACCTGAGGCGAGCCCTCTTTCTTTTGTATTTTTTTGTCATATAAAGTATAGCTAGGGCTTATTGTTAACTCTGCATAGTTTATAAACTCTCTTTATATTAAAATAGAGGCATATTATAACTAGTAGAAGATCCACCCCATAGACTGTTATATATAAGGTGCATGTGTAGTCAAACTGAGACAAGTGGAGAAGTTTTGAAAATCTCAAAGCAAGGTCTGGGTAAATTTTGAATATATAGTCTGTTAAATATATGCTAAGGTTATATAGTGTTTATTGCAGTTTGGACATATGCAGTTTGAGGCAAATGTATGTTATTTCACCCTGTTACAGGTAGTAATGTTGAAAATTGCAAGCGTAACCCTAACTATTCTGATAATTCTGGATTATGCTTAACTATATAGTACTCAACGTAATTTTTGCTGACCCTCTCTATGGAAATAATACCTTTCATTAAAAGTGTGAAAAATGTTATAAGCATGTTGTTTCCTAGATAATCACTTTTTGTGGATCCAACAAGTAAGGTGTTGTATTCATAACAGGTAAGATATTGTTACACATTTCTATATTGAGTGTTCCTGTTGATATCTGAATATACATATACATATACATATACATATACATATAAATATATATACATATACATATGCATATATGTGTGTGTGTGTGTACATACATACATACATACATACATACATACATACATACATACATACACATATATGTATGTATGTATGTATGTATGTATATGTATATGTATATGTATATGTATATGTATATGTATATGTATATGTATATGTATATGTATATGTATATATGTATGTATATAGACATATATATATATAGACTTATATATATATATAGATATATATACACAAATATATATTTATATATATTTATATATATATATAGCTATATATATATATAGCTATATATATTTATATATATTTATATATATATATATAGCTATATATATTGACATTTTTATATTTTCTGCCCCCTCATGCCTAGCGGATGGTTATTTTGGGTCCTTCTTGCCTGATTTGTTCCAATAGTAGCCTCTCATGGTTGATTGCTCCCCTCACGGTTTATTAACATTATGACTAGAAGCGCACTATTGAGGAGGATAACACTAGTTATGGTTAGGTGATTATAAGATAATTCAGCATATCTAAAGTGTTAATATATTCAGCTAGTTACAGTTTATCGAAACAGAATCGATAGTCCACTTTAGAAACTAGCTATTGTGATGGGCTAATTTCTTATTTCGGCTGGTTGTCTATTTATTTGGTCTGCCTTTAGACTAAATCTAGGCATAAAATATTCATCATTTTAAAAATTTGTTAATTTGTTAGAATAGAACAAGCCAAGGCGCTATTTTTTGCTACTTAAGTTCTTCATGTTAAGACTCCCTACCAAAAATCGGAATGGGTCATTCAGGGTCTGTGTAAATGACAAGTATAACTCATGTAGGATATGGCTTGAAGGATGGTTCGAGGAATCTATTTTATTAACTTTCAATAGAGCTTGCGAATGATGTGGGTTGTTATTTGAGGCAAATGAGTTTTGAAGGGTTCTGAGTTCCTTATCTTATAGAATACTATCTGTTAGTATTGGGTGTGTTAAACTTCATGTTTTTCCTTAATACAAGCATGTTATATGGCCTCACACGTTAAATGGAAGATATGAGGTCCTTTTATCCTGAAGTCAATGCAAACCGGAAGCATCCTACTGGGTTGATTTTAGGATACAAGACTCTGTATCCTCCCCTCCAAAAATATTAATGATTGTTGTACAGCTGGCTAGGAAGGATAGTAGAAAATTATCTTGGATATATGATTGATTTATATTTTCCTTATTAGTAATTGTTGTCTGCCTTGAACACGCACGGAAGTATGCTAAGAAAGTACCTATCTCACTATGTTAAATGAATATCTTAGATGTATGATTAGTTATGCATTTTTCTATAACATTCAAATGGGACTCACTGATATTTATTTGTAAAATCAGGGGTGTATGTTTCTTTCACATTGAGCATATATATGATAAAATAACAGAATATTCCCAGGATATTGAGGAGGATATGGTTCTAACAAATTGTACCCGATAGTTGGATATGTGTTTTGGTGTTTTGGTTTTTTGCTATGTGCAAGAGGCAACAGGAAAAAGAGGAAATACATAAGGAACTAAGAGTACCAGGAGAGGTTTAATAGGCAAGCATCATGGCACTACTCTGGAGCCAAATAAACAATACCACCACAACAGTTTTAATGAAAGATTTAACACAATAGGTATTATGTATTTATGTAATCGGTTGGACAGGCCATAATTGTAAAAACAAAGCATGTTTCACTAATGTATGGAAAAATGCCAACCCGCCCGAGAATTTATGTAAACTTGTATGCTAGGAAGAAATTCCTTGGGCGAGACTGGAGGTTTTCTTGCCTCGTTTCTTTCCTACTAGTGCCCACACTGAACTGAGGTGTAATTCTTAAAATTTAATAGAAATATTACGGCTACGACCTATTACCTATCAAAAATAAATAAAAATTATTTAATAGAAGAATAATCATTAAATAAATATAAAATATTTATTTAATTGCTCATAGCCAATTTTATGTGCATACATTTTGCCCCTCTTTGAAATGATGTTAAGACAAAAGTGTTTCAAAGATTAAATCAAGTCTCAATGATGTCCCTGATGATAATGAAAATCATGATTGTGTGCCCCCTCGGGAGATTGATCGTGAAATTCTGAAAATTTTGATTAAGTGATTAATCTCACGATAATTGATTGAAAATATTTGATTAAAAATAGGCCCTTCAATTAAATTTACTTGTGAAAAATAAATAAAATTGCCCCACTTTGAAAAATTAATTACCCCTTCAAAAAATAAAAAAGGTAATAATAAAATTAACCATGGCCCATTTTATCCTCATTTGCAATTTGTCAGCTTTTGGAGAGAAAAGAAATTATCTTGGAGTGTTGAGCTCGCAAGATGGTGATCCTGTATGAGAACCATAGATTTGGGCGCATTCATCAATATCAGAGACCTGTCGAGTATGGCCCACCAGTGAGTGACCTATCCCGAGCTTAGTTTTACATTTTTGTGCCAGTTTTTGTGTATTTCCTGCATGTTTTAGGGTAGATTTGAAATTTTCCATTTTTCACACTTTTGTTTCTTGTATTTGTTGTCTAGGTTAGCGCTTACATTGAATAGGTTAACACTTTTGTTGATTTAGCGCATGTATCATTTTTGTTCACGCATGTGTTATGTTTGTTAGCGCATTTGTTGAGTTAGTGCTTTTACTTGATAGATTCATGCAAATGTTTCGTAGGTTAGTGCTTATGCGTGAATTCATGCTTTTGTATGGTAGATTAGTATATTCATAATGTGGGTTAGCACATATGATCAGTTTAGTGCCTGCGTATAATAGGTTATCGCATATGTTGATTTTGTCTGTGCTTTTGGTGAAAAATTAAACTTTTTTTATTGATACAATGTGTAGGTTCACTCTGATAATTTGTTTGGATGATTTGATGCGTCAATTTGACTGATTGGTAGACAATTGATGATAATTGATAAGACTAATCAATGATTTAATTGATTTGATTGATTGCTTGATAGATGTTTTGATCAATAGTTGTTTGTTTGTTGATTGATGAGTTGAGAGGAGCTCGAAGAGATCGATTTAGTCTCTGATAAAGAGCTTGATTATGTTGATCATTTGATTGATAGCATGATTTTCTTGATAGATAAGATTTGTTTGAAATGGTTGTTTTGATAGGATAGATGATTGATAGACAAACTTGTCTGATTAAATAGGAGAAACTTGATGTTCTCCGGTGTCGGGAGAAATTCTTGAAGATGCGCCACTTAGTTCTAGAGTTGAGTCGGGATGAGATTAGACATATTGATGCTTGTGGTCTGCATCACCTATTGTATATGCCAGATATTATGTATAACAGGGGTCTCTTGACAGCATTAGCCGAGAGATGGCATAGCGAGCACAACACATTTCACCTACCCATTGGTGAGATCATTGTGATGCTCGAGGATGTATATAGTATCTTACACATTCCTATGACTAGTGAGCTTGTCCAGTATGATTACGAGGATTTAGGAGGGACTGAGGCCTATAGGGCAGTGTTTGGAGATGAGAGCATTGATGGGGGAGAGATCAGATGAGAGGATATGATCATGCATTATGAAACTCTCCCAGTTATACTCGTAGGTTTGATTGGTGGATTCATCTTCACAGATAGGAGATCGCGAGGTTTTGTTGTTGGATGGGGAGACATTCTTAAGAGTATGATGCATCACCATACTCGATATGTGTGGGGTGTTTGCATTCTTGCACATCTTTATCATGATTTACATTAGGTTGTGTATGATGGTAGGGCTAGTATGTCTACTGGGTGCACACTCCTGTAGATCTGGTGTTGGAGCACATTGTTGTCACACAGCCAATGCATGACAAGGTTAGAGGAGACGGTCAGCCTTTTGTGTACTTGTATAGAGGTATCATTACTCAGCGTAAGATGGGTAATTTAGAGTATTGGAGATGGGTTCTTGATTCTTTGGATACTATTATTTGGCGACCATACATTCATTATGAGCCTTGGTTAGAGGATGCTCATTTATTACCATTGATTTTGCAGAGTAGATATTTGATCGACCATACTCCTTTTATTATTGAGAAACGGTTATTTGGTAGGATTTTGAGATAGTTTGGGTACATTCAGCATATGCCTACTAGTGTGGCCATGTATGCACAAGCATACAAGGATAGACAAAAATGGGGTCCTTCTTTATCTTTTGATGTAGCATACGCAAAGTTTTTGGTTGTTCCCTTGGTGGCTTACGATTTGAGACCTCATATTTTAGAGGTAGGTGTTACAGCAAATTATACACATTATCTACTTAGTCATCCATTCCTTCGCATCACTGATCCTGCGGACCCTCCTCCCAGCTCAGGAGGTGAGGATTCAAATTCAGATGATCCCATTGTTAGGAGGCAGAGATGGAGATGAGAGCTTAGAGCTTCTCAAGAGGCTAGAGGAGATGAGGGAGATGATGGTGGTGATGGTTATGAAGGGAGGAGAGGATGGAGAGGAGGTAGAGCTAGAGTCTGAGGAGGACCTTTTGGATAGATTGGGCAGGCTGGCAGGGTAGGTAGACCACTTCCTATGGTAGGGAGAGTTGCAGGTTAAGTTCATGGGGGTGTAGGCAGAGGGGGTGGCACGATTGGATTGGTGAGAGGATTACCTTCTCCTAGATTGGGTAGAGGTGGTGAATTGGATAGAGGTCGAGGGAGGGGGATTGATTTTGGATAGATCCTGGGGTTATAGCGGCATAGGGAGGCTGGGATGAGTTGGATGATTTAGAAGATCATGTGCCACTTATCCGTTGGTGGATCAGGAGATCCACATAGAATCAGACTCCAGGTGGTGGAGAGACAAGAGAGAGGGTTGATGATGAGGTTATGTAGGATGCACCTCAACAGGAGAGCATGGATGATCTCTAAACATAGATTGATCAGCTAAGAGTGCAGGTATAGGCTCTCACTCTTGAGAGAGATAGGGCAATGAGGAGATATCAATATGTACAGGATACTCTCAATCATATACAGTAGGTTGGTTCTGGTACACTCTCAGTTGACACTGTCAGAGCATTATTTTGGGTTGGGAAGGAGACTTTGCATTGGCAGAGGTTATATGAGGATCTAGTCTCAGAGAGCCAGAGAGCAAGTAGCTATGCAACCATAGTCGAGATGGATACTAGCAGTGGTGGGGTTATGGGGCCTCCTCAAAGGGACAAGGATCGAGGAGCAAGACCATTTGGTGGGTCTTCTCATCCACCTCCACAAAGATGGACAGATGCAGGCGGCAGTGGCACCAAACATCCTTGATTTGAGATGATTTATATCATGAGATATTATATTTTATTGATTATTGCTTTGAGATATCATTGTATACTTGGAATTTTTATGTTTATGATGGTATGCAGAAATGGACTCTATATGATGCTTTGATTCATGATTTATTATGCATGCCACTATGATGATGATGACCTATATGCATTGATTACATGGATCATGCTACGATGATATTTTCTTTCCTTTATATTTCATGGTGTTATATGATCTATATGCCTCTATGATGTGATGATGATCTTTATGAAATGATGTTATTTATGATCTATATGATGATGTTGTTGCTATAATTTACATGATCTGTATGCATATAAAAATGATTTTATGATGCTTAACTTAAATGCAATGATCTACATGAAAAATACTTATAATGATGACTTATGCAATGGATATTTATTTCTATTCCATGATGTATATGCATATGATGAAATGATACCAATGAAATGTATTTGATTTTTATGATTTAAATGCCTATGATGATTAGATGATAATGTAATAATATGGTTAATGAATCTAAATGCAAAAATGCAATTAAATGAACCTAATGGATAAATGATCCTAAAGAAGCTAATGATAACTAGATGGGAAATGATAATGATAAATGAACCTAATGCAACTTAAAATGACATGATCAATGAAAATTATACTCTATTCAAAATAATGCAATCCTAATGCAATTAATTAATGATGAATGATGAACAATGAATGATATGATGATAACATGCAAACCTAATGATTGAAAGATGAAATGAACCTAAATAATTAAATGCAACCTAATGCAACTTAACATGATTAATGCAAATTGTTTTTGTTTGTCCAAATATACTCAATCTTTATTTCGACCATTGATCTCAAATGAAATGGGATGCAATGCTTATAATGCAACTGACAATGAATTCTTATAATGCAACTGACAATGAAATGAGACTAATCTAAAATGATCTAACTAAAATGATACTGCCATTCTTCACATGCTTTCTTGTAACAGTTCTTGATTTCATCATTGAGCTTTTAAATTGTTGTAAGAAAATACAAGCAACTTGACATAATGATTCAAGTTGACCTGAGTACTTCTTACATGGATTTTGATATAGCAAGTTAATACAAGCAACTTGATATGATGAACCAAGTTGACCTAAGTATGTCTTGCAAAACAAACAAGGATTGTCCCCTTTCATGCATGACTCAGAATATCCTCCATGATCTTTTTCTGATTGTATCCTTAGATGAGTACATACATTACTAAGAGATAAACCATAGACAGAAAACAAAGAAAATAATCATGCCCCATCATAGCTCCTCTAGTCATGGACATCATCGAGTTGCATAGGGTACATGATTAGCAAAGATTGAGATATAACATTGAATCATGTATGTCATACATATCTTCTCATGGTCATTAACTAATAGAATCATCTTGATGAATGATCATTGATAATACTTCATTACTTGTTGGTTGATTCCTTGTATTCTGAGTTTCATGATTCAGTTGTTACAAATGTCTTGATCTTCATTGCCTTGTTGCTCTTTGTTTGTTTCAAAACCCTAGATGTTTTTGGTTTTTCTAAGTTTTTGAATGTTTTTTAATTTTTCGAAGCTTTAAAAGATGCCCTTAGCAAAGGTTTTAGGATTTTTCCCCTAGCAGAAACAAACTTTAGGATGGATATACAAACCATGGTGGGATACAATGTAGATATGAGTGACTCTAATAAAATCCAAGACAGTGACTATGCTAAGTATGTCAAAGATTGATAACTATTGATAAGATGCATATTTTCTACTTATGGTTCAGAGCAATGGATGCAATATATGAAACAAATATGCTATGAAGGATAGATGAGATTGGATGGATAGATGAGCAAAGCGATCTCATAGATGGAAGAACCTACTTTCAAATAGCGCCTGTTTACCAGGTTTTCACCATCTTAATTTATTGCATTTTTTTCCACATATTTGATTTTTTTGATTGTTTTCATTGTTTTACATTTTTATTTTATTTTTTGCTTATGCTTTTTAGGGATTTTTGCTGCTTTTCTGCTTTTTCACTACTTTTTGGTATTTCCTGCTAATACTTTTAAGCATAGAATTTCTTCAGATGCATAGTGTAGTCACATAAATCTGTCCACTTAATTAAATAAATATTTATTATTTATTTGATTATTTAACCATCAATAATCAGTTAATTAAATTAATATTTAATTAATTCATCCTCAAACTCTTCTCCTATTAATTAAATAAATTATTTAGTTTATTTAATTTTAATTCATTAAGCCACACTCAAAATTAATTAAATGAATAAAACATATTTATTTAATTTAAACCCCCTTTCCTCTTTTAAATAAATAATAAAACATTTATTTAAATCCCTAAACTCCCCCCCCTCCCCACTTGCATTCTCCTTCAAATGCAAGTTGCACCTATTTTGTTGAAATAAAGTAATTTTATTTTAATTAAAATCCTATTTTCCCTCACCCACCAAACCCACTTGCAATCCTAAATCCCCTTCTAGACTCTTCTAACCACTTTCTAAGTTCTTCTAACCATTCTTAATTAGCCTAATCACCCTTTCTAATTATTGTCACATTCCTAAGCAACTTGAAGTCACTTCTCAAAGCCTCCAAAGTCTTTGAAAAGCATTAAATGCTTTATGTCTCCAACAAGTTAACCCCTTAAGTCTTCCATAACCATTAATAGCTCTTACATAACTATTTATGGTTAATTCCACTTGACCACATGGTTAGAGGCTTTACCTCTAACTCAACCTCCATTTAACTCATGTGTCTCCTCAAGCATTCATAGCTTTGACCATGGTTATCCCCACTAACTCTTGCACAAGAGTTTATCCCTCGGATAAAGGCATTATTCATTGGATAATGGCTTTATTCATTCAACTCAAGCACTAACCTTACCTCCCAAACTAACCTTCATGTCATCTCAAGCATTTAATGCTTCTTCCCTCTCCTCTCAAGCCATCTCATGATGACATTTGTCATCCTAAGATTGGGTTGAAAGCCCTCACATGGATCATAAACCAATCAATCCTTAACCTTGTTGAGATTACTCAATCTCAACCATCCATTGCCCTATTTTACCTATAAATAGAGCTCTCATTTCTTATTTTCACACATCTAGCCATAATCCAAAAACTTGTATGCATCTAAGTTATAGTGAATTTAAGAGAGAACATTTAGGAACATAGTTACTTTGTTCTTCTTTTGGTTAAAATTAACATAGCTCAAATTGACTCATTTCTCTCATATTAAGCTTGTATTTTCATAATCTCATAATCATTTTCAATCTTGAATCTCCATAAGACTTCCATAGTAGTGCAAAGCTAAGAGCTACACTCATGTGGAACTTGGAGAGGAGAGGAACAAGGGAGGAGCAACTATGAACATCTTGGTTAGCATTTGGAGGAGTGTAGTGTATCTCTTTTGTATTTGCATGATTTCCATTACATGTTTAATATCTCTCTTGATATGCTTGCTTAGGATAGTCTTTTGTTTATGAAACTAACACTAACATTTGAATTGCTTCTTGTGTTGTGTTTACTGACATCTATCTTATTTTGCAGTGCATCATTTGGTGAACCCAATGTTCATCACCATCCATCTCTAACACTAAATCCTCCTCCACCAGCACCATCTCCTCCATACCTTCTATCTAACATTGAATCCCCCCTCACCCTCCCTATCCAGGTCATCATCATAAATCACATACCCTACATCATGTCCCATCAACCCAATTAAGCCACATTCATCACCATCCATCTCTAACAGGAGGGGTTGTGTTTCCCATCCTAAGTCGTCCACACAATCAAGCCAGTTACTCTATCTACACAGGCACACCGACTAACACACACCTAGACTATCAACAGATACTTTTTGATCAAGTATCTTCAGGTCTCAATAGGTAATTGATCATGGCAAACCTCGACTCCAACTGGCATTTATCACAAATGACCTAGTCTCAATGGGGTTGCTATGATTAACCACACACAACCTACAACGCAAACACTATCAATTGATCAACCAATCAAACACAATCAAAATGGGCAATTACATCAATTGTCTAAGTCTCAACGAGTATTTTGCTTCATATACCTTGGCTTCATCGGACAATTACATCAATTGTCTAAGTCACAACAGGTCACTTTGATTCACTTACTCAAAATTTATCTTGTCCAAGTGAACAACTGACATCAACTATCATGCTTTGACTCAACTGGGGCAATTAAACTGATTGCACCAGATTGCCCAACCAATTTTGATCAATTGTATAGCATCAATCAAAAGCACAAAAACCGCATTTTCACTATATCTCTTGCATGACCTAATGGTACTCACTGGCTTCTCATTTCTCCATTTTACCCCCGTTTTCTCCCATTATTTCACCATTATTTCTTCTATTCTACCTCCCCTCCACTTCTCATCCTTTTTCAAGAGATCGCTCGATTGTTTGAAATATTTCGGCCCATCTCTCGAGGGGGCATACCACCCATTAAAAAATTAACATTTATGGGGCATATTTCTTCACGCCAATTTTTCTTTCTTTGAAATGACGCGATAAACCGCACCGTCTCAAAGAGGGGCAAATGTAGTCACATAAATCTGTCCACTTAATTAAATGAATATTTATTATTTATTTGATTATTTAACCATCAATAATCAGTTAATTAAATTAATATTTAATTAATTCATCCTCAAACTCTTCTCCTATTAATTAAATAAATTATTCAATTTATTTAAATTAATTCATTAAGCCACACTCAAAATTAATTAAATGAATAAAACATATTTATTTAATTTAACCCCCCTTTCCTCTTTTAAATAAATAATATAACATTTATTTAAATCCCTAAACTCCCCCCCCCCCCACTTGCATTCTCCTACAAATGCAAGTTGCACCTATTTTGTTGAAATAAAGTAATTTTATTTTAATTAAAATCCTATTTTTCCTCACCCACCAAACCCACTTGCAATCCTAAATCCCCTTCTAGACTCTTCTAACAACTTTCTAAATTCTTCTAACCATTCTTAATTAGCCTAATCACCCTTCCTAATTATTGTCACATCTCTAAGCAACTTGAAGTCACTTCTCAAAGCCTCCAAAGTCTTTGACAAGCATTTAATTCTTTATTTCTCCAACAAGTTAACCCCTAAAATCTTCCATAACCATTAATGGATCTTACATAACCATTTATGGTTAATTTCACTTGCCCACATGGTTAGAGGCTTTACCTCTAACTCAACCTCCATTTAACTCATGTGTCTCCTCAAGCATTCATTGCTTTGACCATGGTTATCCCCACTAACTCTTGCACAAGAGTTTATCCCTTGGATAAAGGCATTATTCATTGGATAATGGCTTTATTCATTCATCTCAAGCCTAACCCTACCTCTCAAGATAACCTTCATATCATCTCAAGAATTTAATGCTTCTTCCCTCTCCTCTCAAGCCATCTCATGATGACATTTGTCATCCTGGGATTGGGTTGAAAGTCATCACATGGATCATAAATATTTCAATCTTGGCCCTTGTTGAGATTACTCCATCTCAACCATCCATTTCTCTATTTTTCCTATAAATAAAGCCCATTCCTTCATAATCTAGATCCAGAAATCTTGTATGCATCTAAGTTATAGTGAATTTAAGAGAGAATATTTAGGAACATAGTTACTTTGTTCTTCTTGTGGTTAAAATTAGCATAGCTCAAATTAACTCATTTCTCTCATATTAAGCTTGTATTTTCATAATCTCATAATCATTTTCAATCTTGAATCTCCATAAGACTTCCATAGTAGTGCAAAGCTCAGAGCTACACTCATGTGGAACTTGGAGAGGAGATGAACAAGGGAGGAGTAGCTATGAATATCTTGGTTAGCATTTGGAGGAGTGTAGTGTATCTCTTTTGTATTTTCATTCTTCCCATTACATGTTTAATATCTCTCTTGATATGCTTGCTTAGGATAGTCTTTTCATTTTTGACACTAATACTAACGTTTGAATTGCTTCTTGTATTGTGTTTCCTAACATCTATCCTATTTTGCAGTGCATCACATAGTATTGATAGGATCATCAAACCAATCAGCTTCTGGTGTAGATAATTTGTATGCTCCTGAACCATATGTTACTACCACGACAAAGGGACCTAACTAATTTGTCTCAAATTTACCTTTCTTTTCTTGATCTTGCTGATTGCGTGGATTTTCTCTTAGAACGAGATCTCCAATTTGAAAAATTTGTGGCTTAACTTTGTGGTTGTAAATTCTTTCCATTCTCTATTGATATGCTTTAAAATGATTTGAAGCATTTTGGCAATGTTCTTGAATAAGTTCAAGTTTCTTGAAGCCTATAGACTCGTTGTTCTTCCTCTGGGATAAGACCTTTCAAAGACACCTGTAGAGAAGGTATCTCTACTTCTACTGGTAATATTGCTTTTGATCCATACACAAGGCAATATGGAGTTTCCCCCATTGGTGTTCGAATGCTAGTTTAGTATGCCCATAGAGTAGGATTTAGCTGAATATGTCAGTCTTTACCAGCTTCATTGAATGTTTTCTTCAAGATCTTTAGGCTTGTTTTATTCGATGCCTCAGCCTGACCATTTCCCTATGGATAATATGGTGTTGAGAACCTATGTTGGATATGAAATTGCTCACATAGTTCCTTCACGTCTTGATTCTTAAATGGCCTCCCATTATCAGTGATGATGATCATAGGAACTCCATAGTGACAGATTATGTACTTCAAGATGAATGATGATATTTTCTTTCCTGTCACCTTTGTCAATGTCACTGCTTCAATCCATTTAGTGAAATACTCAGTAGAAGTCAAAATGAACTTATATCCATTAGAAGATGAAGGATTTATCTTACCCACTAGATTAAGTCCCCATTGAGAGAATGGCCATGATCCTGCCATAGGATGCAGTTCTCATGCTGGTGTGTAGATGAGGTTCCCATGGATCTGACATTGTTTACATTTCTTGGCATATGTCATATATATGTTCTCATTGTGTCCTAACCCCATTGTTCTTGGTTGCATATGATTTTCTCTCAGACAAGCACTGGTAGCTTCCAAGATGGCAAGTGTAGAATGGACTGATAGATGATATGATATGCAAAAGCTATGCTATGAAAATGATTTATGCTAATTTTCTCAAAAACTCTAAAATGCTTAGACAAATGAACTCACGGATGCAAAGATTAAGACACCTAGTTAACTATAAGATTAGTTATTAGTTTCAAAAATGGCTTCGGAGACCTCTATTTATAGATTTTTGAGTGCATAAGCTTAGGTGGCAGAGATCAACGGTCAGGATTAAATCTTGCTTTTTGGATGTCTATAAGATAAGAGGTTGATATGTGAGAGATAAAGGTGGAAGATGTTTCCTCCTACACCTACAGGATGGAGGAAAATATGGAAGGAGGAGCCAAGTGTAAAAAGGCTCACCTTGACTGAGGATGAAGACTTGAGAGAATATAAGATAGTTGGAGAAAATTTAGGGATATAAGGACAAGTGGACTCAACTCCCTCCAAAGATGTAGGAAGGTTGGAGAAAATATAGGGAAGTTGAGAAATGTGTGTACGTACACATTATTTGATTTATGATTTGGAAGTTGAACATAAATAATGTATTAATATTTAAAAATATTAATATCTTTAGCCACATGATTGATGAGTTGGCAAAAGAGGAAGTGATGTGGAGATGACGTGAGTTAGAAAAAGGAGATTAAATAATTAAGAAATTATTTAATTGATGAGACTATAGGATAGTGGATGGGAGATAACTAAATATTAGATATTTAATTAATTAGTTTAGAAGAAAGGGATATAAATGAATTAATTAATTAAATGTTTCAACTTAATTAATTAATAGAAAATATTAAAGACTAATGAATTAAATAAGTAAACCTTTTCAAATTAATTATTTAATAGAAGAAGAATCATTAAATAAATATAAAATATTTATTTAATTGCTCATAGCCAATTTTATGTGTGTGTATATATATATATGTCTTGGACTATGTGTGGGATATATATATAATTTACCTACCATCCCCCATTCGACCAATAAAATAGGAGGGTAGGTATATTATATCAAAAAAGTCACATTAACCAAAGGTGTAGAAAGACAATTAAAAACATATCCACAGAATAACACAATAAACATGGATAATATTATTTATCCAACCAATAAATAATCCTCAATACAACATTCATTACTTACCCATAATAAATTATTATAAATAAATATGAATAATAAAAGCCATCAAATAAAATAAAATAAATATAAATTCCATTAAATACCAATTCAATAAAATTTAATAAATAAAAACTAATTAAAAACTAATATTAATTAAATAAATAAACAATAAATAACAATAATATTTATAATAAATAATAATTAAACTTCAATTAAACAATAAATCAAATAAATTAAATTAAGTTGATTAAACAATAATCAAATAACCAAATAAATAAATAATAACTAATAGATCAATTACACAAATAAAATAATAATAAATAAATAATCCAACTATAATTATAATTGTAAACCAACATTATTAATTCATACCACATACATTCACATCACCTCAATCAACCTGTCAAAAGGGTCAAGCAACAACACAAGACACTAACCAATCAGCTCACATCATGATGAAAC